>NC_092067.1:0-1200000 GCF_039877785.1 Chaetodon trifascialis | reverse complement strand
TATATGCAGCTATCGCGATAACATTCAGGTAATATGGCCTTATGCTAACGGCTAACAGTTCAATGTCCTTGCAGCGGAGTTGTTCTTTAATAGTAATGTGTCCAGAGTTACACCATCTGTCATTCACAAACACTGCCAGCCCTCCTCCTGTCCTCCTACCGCTCTCTCTCATCCTGTCCGCCTGCAGCAGCTTAAAGCTGTCCAGCTTCGCGTCTGTGTCTGGAATCAGCGGAGTCAGCCACATTTTCGAAAACATCATGAGGCTGCACTCCCTATAGTCCCTCTGGTGCCGGGTCAGCACCGCTAATTCGTCCAACTTATGGGGAAGAGATCTCACATTCCCCATGATAATGGACGGGAGGACAGGTCTTTATCTCCTTCTTCTGGCACGATGATCGGCTCCGGCATGGCTCCCCCGTCTCCTCCTCTTCAGCTCGCGGGGAACGTTGGGTCTCTCGTGGGGAAGGGTTAATAACCAGGCATCTGCGAGTAGCAGCGAGAGGTTTAACTGAGTTACAGTGCAGTGCAGATGGCAGTATTAATCCACACAGCCACGTCTCCATTAAGCACAAAACCACAGATGAAATAAAGTCCCTGTTTTTACCCAAGCAGTTGCAGTACCTCCAGTTTGTTGGGCAGTGAACGCACATTCGAGAGAAATATTCCTGGTAATGCTGTGCGTAGTCCGCGCTGGCGAAGACGCATGAGCATGCCGGCCCATTTTCCTCTCCTCCGGCATTCTGCTACTTGAGCAAAGGTGAGTGCACCTTTGACCAGGATGTCCAAAATTTCCAGTGTTGGGAGCAGAAAATTAGGAAATAAATCCACTGGTGTTGTTACCCTGATGTTCATGAGCTCTTCTCTGGTGAAAGAACTCCAGGTACCGTCGCAATAAACAGAATTAAAACATGAAACAAAACAACGCGCACCAATACACCGAGGCAGCCGTCCGTGGCGCCATCTTGGATCTTGGATCGCTTAAAGATATATGTGATGCATCTACGTCCATCAACCAGCAACATCATTATTTTACTCATTGTAGTCCACCAAAAGCTCTTTGGTTTTGCTGATATTGAGCTTCAGGTGATTGTGGTTGCATATGTGCACATGTGATGACGTGTTACACCATTCAGACTGTGACACCATTAGTGGTGTAGAATAATGGTCATTTTTATTACTTTGCAGCAAGACTGGCAACGCATACAAGCTAGTGGTACAACAGCACCGGGCATATGTTTTATCACAGACCATGCGCTTCGACTCTCCACTTCAACAGGTCATCTCTATCTGACTTGAAGATAATGTGCCACAGACAGCTTAACGCTGCCCCCTATGGCCAGTGCAATCATGTGTGGAACTGGCAGTCGCTTATTAAACAATTAAACAACATGTTAATTAAAGGAACTAAACATGTATGAAAGAAAATCTTTTCATACATCTCCTCATACAATGGTCGAGGTATGGGATTATAGGTTTTGGCTACTGGGACATAATCAGTAACCATAATGTCCATGTTCAGGTTTTTGATGTGGCCCACTTCATCTTTGTGCCTGGCAAATACACTTCAGTGAGCATTTGTTTAACCAGTGCTCGTTGTTCACTGGTGAAGTGGTCCACATTGACAGGTGAATCCCACAGTTTGTGTTTGAGATTACTCTGAGATTTTTCTGCATTGGAGTTAGGGGAAGTCTGAGAACTTTCAACAACTACTGAATTATCCTGGTGTTCTTCTGGGTACACCGATTAACAGTTTTGCAGATATCTTCTCATTTCTGCTCTTATGTTGTCATTTGACAAGCCTGTCATAATGGACTGACTTTCAGTTATACTTCAGGCCAGACTGGGCATGCTCAGATGCAAAGGGTATATAACATTTGTGCAATATTTTTTATTCTTTTTATGTTTTGTCTTCTTGTCCTCTGACTTATTGCACTCTGTCTTGTTGCTGCTGTAGCATGTGAATTTCCCCCATTGTGGGATAAATAAGGTCTATCTTATCTTATGTTAAACAGAACCTTTTGGCGCAGTCTGACAAGACATTCAAGTGCTGTTTCACCAGGTCCCTGTCCAGCTTTTGTCAGTTGTTGGTAGAATACAGTTGCGTCTTTTTCTGCATAGTGGGCTCCTGATATTTGTCTGAGAGTGGCTAGGGTGAGATCTGTTTTCCCTCAAGATTACTCCTCAGTTTCAACCCAGGGCTCACAGCACATATGACTGCTTGCACAATTTCCATCTCAGGGTAGCCTTACTTTATTTAGTTTAAGTAGTCTTTAACGTCAATCTGATGTTGAAGACTACTTAAAGTCAGAGTATCTTTTGAGGTCAACTCACCAACATGTCCGTTTATTCTTAAGTCCTTTCTAAAACCACTGGAAGAAACGTAGTAGCTGTTGCTAATGGATTTTCTGTCTCTGTGCTGAGTCCCCTCGTCCTGCGCTGTCTCCCGAGAAACCTGATGCTCCAGCAACGATGGAAGCGGTGTGCTCCTTGTTGTCCTCGTGCTGGGCGAGCTGCCTCCTCCTCCACCTCGCCGACTGCAGTTGAAGAGAAAGAGGGCGCTGCTCCTGTGTCACTGGTCTCTGGTCAGTTTTATTGCAGAGCATCAAGTGTGTCTTTCACGTCCATAAGCACAGACATGCCTTCATCTTCCCTGTTCAGCAACTCCTCACTTTCACAAAACTTCATAATGTGCTCAACCAGTGCACAACGAGTTTTGTTTTTAATGTCCTCAGAGTCTTTGCCATCAATTTTACAGTACTCACAAACTCGGTGCAGTTCTTTCAAGTTCTTCTTGGTGCTCCAATATCTTGCTTACGGTAATGTTTTGCACTCGCTAACATCTGAGAAACAGCAAAACGGGTCGGTGTCATACTAGCTAGACTTTGACGGTTAGCTAGAGCTCTGCTAGCTTACTTTGTTGTCTACTGCTGTCACACACTAGTGTTTTCCATGTTTTTCTCTCAGAGTTGGACAGTCTTTCACCTTGAAACAATATGCTAATCCAAGTGATGCCTCCAAATTGTAACACCATTAGTGGTGTAGAAAAATGTTCATTTTATTACTTCACAGCAAGACTGGCAACACATACAAGCTAGTGGTACAGCTGCACCGGACATACGTTTTATCTCAGACCATGCGCTTCGACTCTCCACTTCAACAGGTCATCTCTATCTGACTTGAAGATAATGTGCCACAGACAGCTTAACGCTGCCCCCTATGGCCAGTGCAATCATGTGTGGAACTGGCAGTCGCTTATTAAACAATTAAACAACATGTTAATTAAAGGAACTAAACATGTATGAAAGAAAATCTTTTTACAGGTGCCACAGATGCTCTGTCAGTCCTAAAAATAGTCCTGAACTGAAGACAGTATGTTTCTCACTGAATACCTGTTAATAAAATCCTTCAAAGTCTTTATTACATATGTTATATGAGTATGGACAGACATGGATATAAACTGCAACTTGTCAGGATGGAACAACCTCTTTGGGATGGTAAGGATTAGACGAAAATACTCCGTTTTAGACTCAATACAACAGTTGGCCACTGAAAATAAACACAAGTGATGCAGTTCTGCAGAATGGGTGAACTATGAATTGTGGAAAAAAACAAACAAACAAACAAACAAAACATTTACCCGCAGAACTCAATCTCTTGTCAGCATAAATTTACCACTGAATCAGAATCAGAAATATTTTATTGATCCCCAAGGGGAAATTGTTTTTTTGTGCTCCTTACAAGAATAGAACAGATAGAGATTTAACATGTAGTGCAATTAGAAGAGAAAAATTAAAACAAAATAAAAACAAAATATATAAAAAACGAAATATATATGTATAGTAAAACTATCAAATATCTGCATAGACAAAATGGCTAAAAGAGATAATAGAGTATATACACTAAAGGTATGTGCTTTGTTTTTGAACAGAAATATACTGATATTGTACAGGCTTGTTATTATACATATATACTAGTAGATTAGAATAATTATTGCACAGAGTAATTACACTGTTGGTTATTGCACATGATGATTGTATTAAGTCAGTAGTGAACTGCAGTATAAATATGAATGATCTGACAGAGTGAAAAAGTCCAAGGGCCATTCAGAGGGAGGAGTTGTACAGTTTGATGGCCACAGACAGGAATGATTTCCTGTGGTGTTCAGTTGTGCATTTTGGTGGGATGAGTCTCTCACTGAAAGTACTCTTGTGCCTGACCAGCACACCATGAAGTGGGTGTGAGATGTTGTCCAAGATAGTCCGTAGGTTAGTCAGCATCCTCCTTTCTGACACCACTGTCAGAGAGTCACACCTCATTCCCACAACGTCACTGGTCTTGCGGATCAGTTTGTTGAGTCTGTTGGTGTCCACCATCCTCAGCCTGCTGCCCCAGCACGCAACAGCATAGAGAACAGCACTATCCACCACAGACTCATAGAAAATTCTCAGCATAGTCTGCAGTGTCAAATCTATTAAAAACAGATTCAGTTCATTGGCCCTGTCAAAGCTGCCTTCAACTCCTCTGTTGTTGCTCGTTCTGAAGCCAGTGATGGTCCTCATTCCACTCCAGACCTTTCTCAAGTTGTTCTGCTGGAGTAGTTGTATTTCTCCTTAGCCTCCTTGATTTTCACCTCCTCCCTGTTACCAGCTCTGAAAGGCCTCTTCTTCTCATTGACGATGACATTGATGTTTGATGTCCTGTTATTTGGATAACAATGGACAGTCCTGGCTGGGACAGTGGAGTCCACACAGAAAGTGATATAGTCTGTGATGCACTCTTTGAGCCCATCAATGTCCTCCCCATGCAGCTCACAGAGTGTCTGCCAGTCCTGCAGTGTCATCATCTCCTCACTGTCCTTGTGGTCGCAGGCTGACTCTTTACTAGAGGCACATAACAGGAATTGAGGTGCACAAGGTTGGGGTCTGACCTACTTAGAAGGGGGAGGGGGGAGCAGCTGTATGCATCCTTGGCGCTAGCATAGAGCAAGTCCAGGGTTCTCTCCTCTCTTGTAGGACAGCTCACATACTGAGTGAAGTTGGGCAGCGTTGTTGCCATGGTGACGTGGTTGAAGTCACCCGAGATAGCGAGGAATGCACTCGGGTGTTGAGTTTGCAGACGGGCTACGGCAGAGTGAATGATGTCACATGCTGACGTTGGGTTGGCAGAGGGGGGGTGTGAACAGCTACGATAATGGCATGTGAAAACTCCCTGGGCAAATAATATGGCCTTAGCCCAACAGCCAACAGTTCAATGTCCAGGCAACAGATGCGTTCCTTGATGGCAATTCAATTCAATTCAATTCAATTCAATTCGATTCGATTCGATTCGATTCGATTTGTATAGCGCCAAATCACATCAGAAGTTGTCTCAGGACACTTTCCATATAGAGCTGGTACAGACCAAGTTCTTTTATCTACAGAGAACCAACAATTACCCCATGAGCAAGCACTTGGCGACACTGGCGAGGAAAAACTGCCTTTTAACAGGCAGAAACCTCAGGCAGAACCAGGCTCTGGGTGGGCGGCCATCTGCCTCGACCGGTTGGGTGAGAGAGCGAGAGCAAGAGAGGAAGAGTGAGACAGACACAGACAGACAGAGAGAGAGAGACAGACAGAAATGCAGTCAGAGAGAGAGAGAGAGACAGAGAGACAGACATGCATTCACAGTAACAGTGACAGTGACAGTGGATGTAATAACAGTAGTAGCAGTTGCAGTGGATGTCAGGCAGGGCCAAGGCAGGAGACGCAGGTGCAATCCACAATCCAGATTCAGCCACTGTGGAACCTACAAGACGATCAAGCACAGAGACTCCGGGGAAGGAGTTATCCTGATCCAGCCCTAACTATAAGCTTTATCAAAAAGGAAAGCTTTAAGCCTACTCTTAAATGTAGAGACAGTGTCTGCCTCCCAGACAAAGACTGGAAGATGGTTCCACAGGAGAGGAGCTTGATAGCTAAATGCTCTGACTCCTGTTCTGCTTTTTGAGACTTAAGGAACCATAAGTAGACCTGCATTCTGGGAACGCAGTGTTTGAGGGGGCAATAAGGTACTATGAGCTCTTTAAGATAAGAAGGTGCCTGGCCATTTATGGATTTATTTATTTATTATTTTATTATTATTTATTTATTTATTTATTTATTTATTTATTTATTTATTTATTTATTTATTTATTTATTAATGGCCATTTATGCCATTTACAGGGAGCCAGTGCAGAGCAGTGCAGTGCTAGTATTGGAGAAATATGATCTCTCTTCCTGGTTTTTGTCAGAACACGTGCTGCAGCGTTCTGGAGCAACTGGAGAATATTCAGCAACGAATTTGGGCAGCCTGATAATAAGGAATTGCAATAATCCAGGAAGTTACGAATGTATGGGCTAGTTTTTCTGCATCATTTTGAGACAAAATATGCCTGATTTTTGCGATATTAGGTTAGTGAAAAAAGGCAGTCCTTGAAATTTGTTTTACATGGGAGTGAAAGGACATGTCTTGGTCAAAGATAACTCCCAGATTCTTTCCAGTGGTGCTGGAGGCCAGCGCAATGCCATCCATAACTGCTATGTCATCAGAAAGTGACTTTCTAAGATGTTTAGGGCCTACTACTATGACTTCAGTTTTGTCCAAGTTTAGCATCAAAAAATTGCAGGTCATCCAGGTCTTTATGTCCTGAAGACATGCTTGTAGTCTAGATAACTGACTGGTTTCTTCCGGCTTCATTGATAAATATAACTGGGTATCATCTGCATAGCAATGAAAATTTATTGAGTGCTTCCTGATAATCTTACCTAAAGGAAGCATATATAAGGTGAATAGAATTGGTCCAAGCACAGAACCCTGCGGAACTCCATAGCTGACTTTAGTGAGCACAGAGGAGTTGTCATTAACGCATACAAACTGAGAGCGATCTGATGTGACCAGGATTACGCCGTCAGTTGTTGACTTGAACGGCAAGCCCCCCTCCTTTATGCTTACCACTCTCTGTGCAATCCCGACGGCCCAAACAGTCTGAAAGCCACTGATGGAGATGTTGTCGCCGGGTATGTCCTGGTGCAGCCATGTCTCCATAAAGCACATTAGACTGCACTCCCAGTACTCCCTCTGACTCCTGGCGAGTGCTGTTAGCTCACCCGCCTTATTTGCCAGAGACTTCACGTTGCCCATGATGAAAGAGGGGAGACACAGCTTATATCTCCTCTTCTCCATAAACCTGTTGTGTATTTTATTTGTGTTTTCCTTGTTTGTAATAGATGATCAAACCAGTGTGCACAATTTTCACTCATTTCATACTTTCTGTTCTACATGATGTGAATTAAAACTGATTCCCACTGTGAGCTTTTCTCCTGCAACTTCTGTTTGTTTTCCTCCAATACCTCTGTTAGAAAAGACTCAGAAGAACTGGGGAAAGCCTTCTTTTACCCTGTACTTCCTTCTGCACTTATTCCTCTTGTTGACAGACAGTGAGGCAACTGCAGATTCCATAACATCCTAAAGCGTGAGATGACAGAGGTGGAACCCTTGTTGCTTATGGGTGCTAAAAGGGGGACTTTCATTTCAAAGCTCTTACTTATGTTCTGACAATATTGTACTAAAAAGCACAGAGTCGTTTGTTGTCTTTCTGAGAGTTTATTCTGACACCGGCAGATGGACTTCCTCTTGGTCCATCCTTCCTCTGCTGTCTCGAGTGTGAGATGACAAAAAAGAACCCGGAGCAGGAGAAGTTGTTATATTAAATACAATACATTATCTTTGTAGACAGGATGACATTGTTCTATCATCAGAACAATGTCAACACAATACACGTCACAATGTATTGTACAATCAAGACAAAGGGTTCACTTAATCAGTGCATAATAACGTACTGTACGTGGTGTCATGGTCAGCAGATTATGGCACACACACACACACACACACACACACACACACACACACACACACACACACACACACACACACACACACACACACACACACACACACACACCTAATCATATGACATGGTTATTCATTTGGCTTTAAGACAGTGAATGCTTATGATTGAGTAAAAGAGGAGATGAATAATTCCTCTGCTCTAGAGTGTCTAACCTCCCTGAATTATTTGCAGTGAGATCAATGTGGCAGGGAATAATAATAACATCCTATCTCTGGAGGAGGCTTGAGAAAACTAGAGAGGTATCCATGCCCATTATGTTTGATTAACTCTCTGCTTTGCCATTTTTGTACACAAACCTATTTGTGCCTCCTTGGTCCTTTCGTATTTTCTTCCTCTTCTCCCCTCCATAACAACTGGGTGTGGCAAGCTGCTGCTTTTGGAATAACTGAGTCAACAACAGATCACTCACTCTCTGGAGATTTGGCTTTGTTTGGGAATGTGCGAGTTATTTCAGAGCCAGTCTGTGAAGAATGGAAGCAGTTCACAAGTAGGGTGAAGTGTCAAATCCAGCACCCACAATCTTTAATATGTCCCAGCATCCATAGTTTTAGGTTTTGAGATGGAGGCTTGTTCACAAATAATTAAGAAAACAGGTTTAAAACAAAACTGGAAAAGGAATGAAATTGCAAAGCTACAGTGCAGCGGCTCCAAATGAGAAGAGGAAGTCAGATGGAAAATGAAGACAAAAAAATTATTAATAGGTGATTGAAAGGGAGAGATTGTCAGGTAGTTACACTAGGGGTTTATGTTGGCAATTTCGTTGAATCTGTGTGCAACAACAGACATGACTGAACCCGCCACTTGGCTTCTACATCATTATTGCGGGGGCTTCAGAGCACTGATTGCTGAGCTGGTAAAAGAAACTATTTTTTTTGATTAACAGCTAACCGGCTGGCTAACAAGTTATGTGATAAGCATAAGTAGCTAAACAATGTAAAGTGTAAGTATTAATACGCAGGTTTTTTAAAGTTTACAAGCATATTACTGCATAGTGTTAGCTAACTATGAACATATATAGAGTTGATAAGTTGCTGTGAGATCTAACGTGCTGGTCCTCTATTTTATGTTGTTTTCTTTTATTACAGAAAAAAGTAATTGCTGTCTAGTGATCTTCTTTTCATCCCTGACCAAGGTGATACTGTCTAACAAATTTTGCTAGCAAAGAGCACAAAGAATTTCCTGTTGCTCCTTAAAATATGGAGGCATTGATTAAACTCATGAATGAAAATGAATGGCAGGGATTTCCTGTCATGACTATGTAGTGGCATGGTGGAACGGTGGTAACACTGTCACTTCACAGCTAGAAGGTCCTGGGTTCGATTCTTGCTGTGGACGCTGGGGGCGTGTCCTCCACCATGCCTTTGGTGCCTGCTGCTCGAGGATAGGGGCCTTTCTGTGTGGAATTTGCATGTTCTCCCCGTGTTCACCTGGGGTATCCTCCATGAAAATACCCCCACTAAAAACAAATCGTCTATATACAGTCCAATAGAAAAACTTGTCTCTTGCACACCCAAAAGTGTATTTTCTTTATAGTACTGGCCGTCTTGAAATGACCCATATTGACCTGGTTTGCTTTCTTGATCAAAAACTAACTTCTCTGTAAAATATGACTCTCTCAATAAATTCTCTAGAACTTGGATAAGTAGAAAATAAACAAAACTATTTTTATGGGTATATTTATATGTGTATTCAGTTGGTCAAATCACTGGGAAGTGCTCGTTAAAATAGATATTCCTCCTGTAATTAGTGGAAAGAGCACTTTTTGCTTCAGTGCTTTCAATAAGTGGATTTTTTTTTTTACAGTTGCATCATTAATTTCTTTAACAACACAATCATCTACTTGAATGTCATGTTTAGTCAGCACCTCTTTGATTATTTGTAGAGAATGACATTTAGTGAAATGGAGGATGTCATTCAATTCCTCAACAATTGTCTGTAAAGCAAGAAAAAGAGATGCAATTCTATATTCTATCGTGTCAGTGTCTATATACTCTTCCTCAGCCCTGTCATTTGAATCCTCATCAGTTTGTGATGTCTCAATATCAACACAGATATCTGACGGCTGGTTCACATTTTCAGGTTCAATGGCACATGCTACATTTTCTCTAACACAAGTTCTAATGTCCTGTTTATGTTTGTGTTTTCTGCTTCTGTGAGAAGTCAATGTTTTTAAATTGTTAGTTTTAAACTCACACCGCAAAAAAGGACAATGCACAGTCCGTCTATTTCTTAAATGATGTGCAAGATGGATAAAAAATGTGCGTTGAGTGCAATTTTCTCTGAATTCACAAGACTCACAAAAAAAGTGCACGTCTCCTCCCTTCTCCTTGTCCTGCAATGTGATCTTGTAAGATGTGTTTTCAGTGCCCCGTGGGCCCTGAAAGTGCACACACAGTCACTGTAAATACAGGGCCAGTTAGCTCCTCCTCCGTGCCTCAGACGATAGTGCTTGAAGAGACCTTCTTGGTTTGTGCATGCAAAATCACAAAATTTTCACCTCATAGGCAACAAGAAATAAAAGTCCAGTTACTTGATAAAATAAACAAATAAATAGCAAAATATACACTCAAAAAATGTGCAGCATATACAGCATATAAGACCCTCCGTACACAAACTTGTCAGTCCACCAATTTATCAAGACGAGAGACAAGACAAGACAAGCAGTATGTCATGTTTACATGACTCCCAACTGTAAAAATTTGTCTCTGAAGTAACACTAAACTTAAACATCAAAGACATACGTGCGCAGTATACCAGTTATTTGTAGCACTGCTCGTTTTGTTTAATAAATGAGCTCCAGTTCGACTGTTGCTGCACTAACGGAGCCAACAGAGCTAACGGAGCTAATAAATCTAACGTAGCTAACTGGTAAACAGACGGACATTTTCGGCAGTATGGGAGGCATATCTGGTATTGGAATCGGAACAACTCTAGTCCGGTCCAGTGTTATATCATTGATGACTCTGGCTGTTTAATTTTAGCTTGGTAACACATTTTGAGTTGCTAACAGGCTACCTCTCTAACACGACATACGTAAAGTGTACACAGCCCTCATACAACATCCACAGGTAGCGAGTGAGCTCAGTGTGTCTGTGTGCTCCCCAGTGCCCGCTCATACTAGGCTGTGCACCCATTTGTTTATTTAACAATGGTTAAGTTACTGGCATATCTAAACGAGTCCTTCCCATTTAATTTATACATGATTTATGCATTGAAAGAACTCTATCTATCGACTTTTAGTACCATATTGAGGAAAATACTCACCTTGAGAGTAAAAAATTCTCCAGATCTTGTTCTAGTTTTCTAGAACTTGTCCTGACCTCAAATGCACAGTTTTGAGGTTTGCTAACTCAAGTTAAGTGAGACCAACTTTAGCCAAGAAACTTGAAAAAGATAGTTGGAAAACATATGTTGAACCTTTTTTGTTTACTTAGCTGAAAAAATATGGTTGGCCAACAACTTTAAGTTTTTATGTTTAGAGTGTAGTGGGTTTTTTGTTTGTTTGTTTTGCTTTGTTTTCCTCTGATTAATGTAAGCTGGATCCTGGAGAACAGTCAGTGGCATCTCATTGACGCACAGCCACTGCTATCTCATCCTCTATCAGACTGATGGAGGCCCCCCCACCCATTCCTCATCCCCCTTCCATATCCCCTCATTCCACACATTCTTGTACATGGAACTGATGCCAAAACTTGGGCTGCATTGAGTCTCAGGCTATGTCCGTGTCAGGCCATCTGTGTGTGTGTGTGTGTGTGTGTGTGTGTGTGTGTGTGTGTGTGTGTGTGTGTGTGTGTGTGTGTGTGCGCGTGCGTGCGTGTTTGTCAGGGCTGTCAAGAAATATTCTAAATTTAAATATATAATTGAGTTGTAAATAAATCCAGATGGACAGAAAATTGATTGTTGAAAAAAATAATTATCAGTCACATTCTTTAATGAAAAATTTCACGTAGGTGAAGCTGTTATGTGTAAATAATTCAACAACACAGTATAGGGCATTATTGCGTTTGCTTATTTTGTAATGATTGTCTAGATATGTAGATCTTATAAAAGCCATATTTATGTTGAAATAATGTACAAGTAGTAGGTCTCAAGTAGTAGTAGTATGGTTATATGGTTTTTAGTGTTTCCTTTACCCATAAACACCAGTTGTCTGGGCAGAACTGGTGGACACAGAGATGTTACAGAGGCTGATGGAAGGAACCAGACTACTGTCCAGACCAGTTAGAATGGAAGCCAAATTGCACTTGTCTTCCTCATTTTTTACCTCACCATTCATGCGATGTTGTTCAGCTGTATAAATTTACATCAGATCAAGAAATCCTGAAGATTACTGTTCATTTCTGACCCTGACGGTTCTCTAAATCATCAGTATGTTGTCTTGAGTTGCCTGTGGACCAAGGGTTCCCAAACTTGTTACTGATTGGAGGTCTGAACAATTGATGGTAACAAAATAATATTTAATAATTTAATTAACATAACATCTCTTGTGACTGGGCCACCAGGAACCTCAGGCAGAAGAGGCTCAGACAATTTGTCCATATTCATTTCTTATTCAGATATTACAACTACATTTACACATTGTTGTAGAAGTTGTGTGCTACAGAAAAGGAGACACATTCTCTATCAGATTTAGGAGCTGATTGCAAATTCTCCAGTGTAATGTTAATGTGTGAATTCGGCAGCAAAAACACACAACACTCTCTCCAGCAATCGCCATAAAAAGGATGTCAGTGACAGGGGAATAAGCCAAATCAAAACTGCATTAATGTGGGTCAGGATCGCTGTAAATAATCAATTTACAATTTAAGGAGCAATAGAAAATTCATTTCAAATTAGAAAATTTTACACTTCATAAGGTATTGTAGCCTATTCTTAACATGAGGTAAGGTAGAGCTCCTCAACTGCATTTGTCCAAGGGCCAGAATGAAATATCAAATTTATTCAGGCCTAATTAAATATCCCAAGATGCAAACAAAAATACAGAGGTCTGTCAGAAACTCTGCTTTAGATGTTAATCTTATTGAATACGGCACTTTTTGTGTGCGCTATTATTTATTTATTTTCATTACTGGTCACCAGTTTTCCTCCCCTCAGATGTGACATAAATCCTGCATGTAGCTGCTGAAACAACATTAGGCCCTTATTTCAATTTTCACCCGAAAGCATCTGAAAAATGCACAAATGCACAGCTGAGATTTCCAGGGGGATTGCAGAGGTAGGCCTCAGAAAATAGCAGAGGATCAAGTCAGTGGAGTGAAACCTGCAGACATACATTTATTAGTCTCTCTGTAGTGTGTGGTTTTAGTCAAACTTCACTGTCCCCTGCTCAGTTTCCATCTTTACTAGACTCCTTTTTAACAAGTCACTATGGTCCTCTCTCTTACCTTGTCCACTGATTCCAAGTCAGAGCTCAAATCTGATTTTTCTTTACAGCTAAGTTCACATGTCTCCAGACTCCAGGATCTTAATTTCTACCTGCCTCCGTTATTTCAGACTGTATGTGTTTCTCTGCAGGCTCTGTTGAAGATGGACTGTCAGGGTCTCGTGGCAAGATTGGTCATGGACTTTGTGCTTCTGACCACAGCTGTGGAGGTGGCTGGACGCTGGAGGGAGCTGGCTGAGAGGCTTGCAAAAGTTTCACGCCATCAGATGGATGCCTATGAGGCACCACATCGTGACAAGAATGGGGTGGTGGATAGTGAGGTACATCTGTCTTTTTTTATGTGAAATACTTGGCATGTGTGATTTCTTTGTTGTAAAGCACTTTGAGTTGCATTTCTTGTTGATTTAACCATGGCAATGGTTTGTTTTTTCAAGTTAAATTAGAATAAGAATCACAAAGCCGGAAGACAAGCTGACTCTTGTGTTTCCAACCTGGAGCTCCTGACTCCCACTAGGGGTTGCCAAAGCTTCATGGGGGTGTGGGGCTTCTTGATTTAAAGGAGTGTAAGAAAAACTTTTAAAAAATAAAAGTAATATAAAGAAAAACAGTAAGCCTATATCTCAGCATTCCAAACAATTCTGTGAAAAAAATAAATAAAAGTGTCATTTTTAAAGTTTCGATTTTTGTTATCTCACAGAATAAGGCTAGGGTGAAGACCTGAACACAACTTACATTCATAAAGCCTTCAGTCTGTGCTACACAGCCTTGTGCTGCATTAGAACAGCATGCAGTTGAAACAACCAAAGAACTAATAGAATAATTGCCATGTGTCAGGGAGAAGAAAACACTGAATTTGACAAAAAACAAACCCATTAAGTGTGTATGATTGTTAAAAAAAAATAATAATACAGAGAATTGCATAATTCCGAGGGAGGTTGGAGACATTGAGTCTGAATGGACCATGTTCTCCACTTCCATTGTTGATGCAGCCGTCCGTAGCTGTGGCCGTAAAGTCGGCGGTGCCTGTGGTGGCGGCAACCCCCGAACCCGGTGGTGGACACCGGAAGTAAGGGATCCCGTCAAGCTGAAGAAGGAGTCCTATCGGGCCTGGCTGGCTCATAGGACTCCTGAGGCAGCTGATGGGTACCGGCAGGCCAAGCGCGCGGCAGCTCGGGCAGTTGTAGAAGCAAAAACTCGGGTCTGGGAGGAGTTTGGGGAGGCCATGGAGGAGGACTACCGGTCGGCCTCGAGGAAATTCTGGCAAACCATTCGGCGCCTCAGGAAAGGGAAGCAGCTTTCTGTCAACACTGTTTACAGTGGAGATGGGGAGCTGTTGACCTCGACTGGGGATATTGTCGGGCGGTGAAAGGAATACTTCGAGGATCTCCTCAATCCCACTGTCATGTCTTCCGTAGAGGAAGCAGAGACTGGGGACTTGGAGGTCGATTCATCCATCACCGGTGCTGAAGTCACTGAGGTAGTTCGCAAGCTCCTCAGTGGCAAAGCACCGGGGGTGGATGAGATCCGCCCTGAGTACCTCAAGTCTCTGGATGTTGTAGGTTTGTCTTGGTTGACACGCCTCTGCAACATCGCGTGGCAGATGGGGACAGTGCCTCTGGACTGGCAGACTGCGGTGGTGGTCCCTCTTTTTAAAAAGAGGGACTGGAGGGTGTGTTCCAACTATCGGGGGATCACACTCCTCAGCCTCCCTGGGAAAGTCTATTCCAGGGTACTGGAGAGGAGAATCCAGCCGATAGTCGAACCTCGGATTCAGGAGGAACAATGCGGTTTTCGTCCTGGCCGTGGAACACTGGACCAGCTCTATACCCTCCACAGGGTGCTTGAGGGTTCATGGGAGTTTGCCCAAACAGTCCACATGTGTTTTGTGGACTTGGAGAAGGCATTCGACCGTGTCCCTCGCGTCATTCAGTGGGAGGTGCTCCGGGAGTATGGGGTTGGAGGCCCTCTATTGAGGGCTGTACAGTCCCTGTACAACTGGAGCAGGAGCTTGGTCCGCATTGCCGGCAGTAAGTCGGACCTGTTCCCGGTGCATGTTGGACTCCGGCAGGGCTGCCCTTTGTCACCGGTTCTGTTCATCATTTTTATGGACAGAATTTCTAGGCGCAGCCAGGGGCCGGAGGGGGTTCAGTTCGAGAGCCACCAGATTTCGTCTCTGCTTTTTGCAGATGATGTTGTCTTGTTGGCTCCCTCGAGCCAGGACCTTCAGCATGCACTGGGGCGGTTCGCAGCCGAGTGTGAAGCAGCTGGGATGAGAGTCAGCACCTCCAAGTCCGAGGCCATGGTTCTCGACCGGAAAAAGGTGGCTTGCTCCCTTCAGGTTGGGGGAGAGTTCCTGCTTCAAGTGGAGGAGTTTAAGTATCTTGGGATCCTGTTCACGAGTGAGGGAACGATGGAGCGTGAGATTGACAGGCGGATCGTTGCAGCGGCTGTAGCGGTCGCTGTACCGGTCCGTCGTGGTGAAGAAGGAGCTGAGCCGAAAGGCGAAGCTCTCGATTTACCGGTCAATCTACGTTCCTACCCTCACCTATGGTCATGAACTTTGGGTCATGACCGAAAGAACGAGGTCCCGGATACAAGCGGCTGAAATGAGTTTCCTCCGCAGGGTGGCGGGGTGCTCCCTTAGAGATAGGGTGAGGAGCTCTGTCACCCAGGAGGAGCTCAGAGTAGAGTCGCTGCTCCTCCACATCGAGAGGAGTCAGCTGAGGTGGCTCGGGCATCTTTATCGCATGCCCCCTGGACGCCTCCCTAGGGAGGTGTTCCAGGCATGTCCCACTGGGAGGAGACCTTGGGGAAGACCCAGGACACGCTGGGGTGACTATGTCACTCGGCTGGCCTGGGAACGCCTCGGGATCCCCCCGGAAGAGCTGGGGGAAGTGTCTGGGGAGAGGGAAGTCTGGGCATCCCTGCTCAGACTGCTCCCCCCACGACCCAGCCCCAGATAAGCGGGAGAAAATGGATGGATGGATGGATAGAATTGCATAAAGGTTTCCTAAAAATGTCAGGGAAACTCATCTCTGATGTAATACTCACAGAAAATAATCAACTCAAAATCGTTTGTTTTACACAAGCTTCCTGCAGTTATTGTGTTCAGGATTTAGGTTAATTGATCAGTTTATCAGTTGTTTTGTACTGTTATTATTATGTATTGAATATAATATAAATATAAAATAAATATGCATAAAATACTTACTCATTGACGGAACAGGGGTCCCTTAAGAACAAAGAAATCACTCCTCTAAAAGTGTTTAAATGCCAAAGCAACAGCAAAATGCTTCAAACACTTTTTCAGCCCTTTTATTTTAATGGTGAATGGTAAACAAAAAAACAGCAATATCACCACCATCTGGTAATGCCAGGATCAGACCACACAATATTTTTGTCTTTGTCTTCAATTCAGTTCAATTTTATTTGTATAGCACCAAATCACAACAGAAATTGTCTCAGGACACTTTCCATATAGAGCTGGTACAGACCAAACTCTTTCATCTACAGAGACCCAAAAATTCCCTCATGAGCAAGCACTTGGCGACAGCGGTGTGGAAAAACTTCCTTTTGACAGGCAGAAACCTCAGGAAGAACCAGGCCCTGGGTGGGCGGCCATCTGCCTCGACCCATTGGGTGAGAGAGAGAGCAAGAGAGAGAGAGCGAGACAGAGAGAGGCAGACAGAAATGCAACTACAGTAACAGTAACAGTGACAGTGGATGTAATAATAGTAGTAGCAGTTGCAGTGGATGTCAACCAGGGCCATGGCAGGAGCAATAATCCAAATCCAGATTCAGCCGCTAAGTTAGCAAAACACTATGGTAGGACATGGAAGTGTGCAGATGGAGAGGGAGAGAAAAACAGAGGAGTTCAGTGTATCTTTGAAGGTCTCCCAACAGTCTAATGCTATAGCAGCATAACTAGGGCTGGTCCAGGGCAAGCCTGAGCCAGCCCTATTTATAAGATTTATCAGAAAGGAAAGTTTTAAGCCTAGTCTTAAATGTAGAGACAGAGTCTGCCTCCCGGACAAAGACCAGAAGATGGTTCCACAGGAGAGGAGCTTGATAGCTAAAGGCTCCCGTTCTGCTTTTGGTGACTTTAGGAACCATAAGTAAGCATGCATTCTGGGAAGGCAGTGTTTAAGTGGGGTAATAAGACCATTTATGGCTTTGTAAGTAAGAAGAAGGACCTCAAATTCTATTATAAATTTTACAGGGAGCCAGTGCAGAGCAGCTAATATTTGAGAAATATGATCTCTCTTCCTTGTTTTTGTCAGAACATGTGCTGCAGCATTCTGGAGAAACTGGAGAATATTCAGCAACAAATTTGGGCAGCCTGGTAGTAAGGAACTGCAATAATCCAACCAGGAAGAAACGAATGCATGGACTAGTTTTTCTGTATCGTTTTGAGACAGGATGTGCCTGATTTTTGCAATGTTACAGAGGTGAAAAAAGGCTGTCCTTGAAATTTGCTTTACGTGGGAGTGAAAGGACATATCCTGATCAAAGATAACTCCCAGGTTCTTTACAGTGGTGCTGGAGGCCAGTACAATGCCATCCATAACTGCTATATCATCAGAAAGTCAGTTTCTAAGGTGTTTAGGCCCTCTTGCTCACCATGGCAGAGCTAATCATCACAGTGACCATAAACTCTTGGTGGCTGGCAAGGCGAGATGTATCACACCTACTAATCACGGCAACTGTCAATCACGGCAAGATAAGCATTATCTTGCCGTGATGCTGGTGGCCTTGTGTTGCCAAAAAAAAAAAAAGAATGTGGATGTGCTCCTGGGTAGGATGGAGAGGAAAGAATGGGCTGTCAGTTCTTTCGCTGTGCTCCATCTCCTTTGTATTCATATTTACGATTTCTTTTTTTTAATTATTTTTAATTAAGACAAAAAGACAAACACAAAACAATCTGAGAAAGACAATGAACAACTGAGTGCAACGGATGAAGCTCCAGCCAGCAGGAACTGGGCAGACCCCAAGTGGATATTATCTCAAATTGATTATGTTACATGATAGTAATATTACAGTGGTGAAGTATGAGAGAGTCAGAGATAGGAAATAAATAAATAAATAAATAAATAAATTATTAGGAGAACAGTGAGTGTGAATGGATGAATAGAAAAAAAGGAATACAAAAAATGGGGGAAATAATCATGACAAACAACAAATATTCAAAGAAAAATAAGTAACAAGAATAAATTAATTTATTGAAGTAGTTTGTCAGTGTTGGGGAGGTTGTGGATGTATTTGTACCAGTTTTCGTTGATAATCACAGCAACAATAATATAATATGAAAATAATGGTAAATGGACTGTATTTGTATAGCGCTTTTCTAGTCTTAAGACCACCCAAAGCGCTTTTACAAGTCAAGTCTGCCTTCACCTGTTCACATTCATACAGCAGCTAAGCCACCTGACCATTACAAGCGTTATCCACTCACACACCGATGGCACACTGTTTTGGGGTTCAGTATCTTGCCCAAGGATACTTTGGCATGTGGACTGCCAAGGCCAGGGATTGAACATCCGACCTTCTAATAGGTGGATGACCGCTCTACCTCCTGGGCCACCCCAAAGAAATAATGATACTGTTGGTATTATCTGTAATAATAACAATGACAAAATGTGAAACAAACATACACACCAATAAGGTGTATAAGACATTAAACATTATGACCACTGACAGGTGAAATGAATAACACTGATTATCTATTCAACATGGCACCTGTTAGTGGGTGGGATATATTATATGGCATTTTGTGCTCAAAGTTGATTTGTTAGAATCAGGAAAATAGACAAGCATAAGGATTTGAGCGAGTTTGACAAGGGCCAGATTGTGATGGCTAGACGACTGGGTCAGAACATCTCCAAAACAGCAGTTCTTGTGGGGTGTTCCCGGTCTGCAGTGGTTGGTATCTATCAAAAGTGGTCAAAGGAAGGAACTGTGCTGAACCAGCAACAGGTTCATGGGCGACAAAGGCTCCATGATGCTCGAGGGGAGCGACAGCTGGCCCGTGTGATCCGATCCAACGGACTACTGTTGCACAACGAGTTGGCCTCCAAATTCCCCAGATCTCAATCCAATCGAGCATCTGTGGGAAGTGCTGGACAAACAAGTCCTATCCATGGAGGCCCCACCTCGCAACTGACAGGACTTAAAAGATCTGCTGCTCACATCTTGGTGCCAGGTACCACAGCACACCTTCAGGGGTTGAGTGGAGTCCATGCCTCGGCAGGTCAAGGCTGTTTTGGCAGCAAAAGGGAGACCAACACAATATTAAGCAGGTGGTCATAATGTTACGCCTGAATGGTGTATACCATATGACTCAACAGACGAGAAAGAGACATAAAGACTAGTGCTGTCAGGCGATTAAAAAAATTAATCTAATTAATTACAGGATTTGTAATTAATTAATCTAATTAATCGCATTTTAATCTCATATCTGCTAAAGGTCCCCAAATAAAGAATTTGAATTCTAGGACATTACAAAATTGTAGTGCATGACTTATCAATTGAATACACCAAGAAGAGAAGATTTGATATCCACATTTTTATTGGTGAAGTGTGCTTCATAAATGAAATTCAAAAGAAAAAAGGTCAAGCACATCAGCGAACCAATTAGGCCAGGTGCATTATTCAAAAATGCAATAAAACGGTAGCTGGAAATTAGAGTCAGATGATGCTATCTGAAACGCCTCTTTTAGGCCCTCGTCTTCCACGATTGAAATCGGCCTGCAATCAGCAGCAACCCACTTTGCGATTGAGTTTGTCAGTTTTTCTGACAAACTCTTCTCATTCTCATTCTTCTCATTCGTTTTCCTAACTCAGCAAGTGTGGGTTGGCGGAGTGAGCTCACGGTAGCACTAGCGGCACTAGCAGCAACTACATGTTTAGCGTTTAAATGATTCAGGCTTTGTAATTCAGGCTGGAGCTGCTACGGTGATAAGAAAATTCTTTTTTTACACAAGGTACAAATCACTGCGTTCTTGTTAATAGTCCAGTCTTTGTTCTTTTTATAAATAAACTTGCCGTTCAAAGGTCCAAGTAGGCTTGCCTCGCTCTCCGGTGTCGCATCCATGTCTGTTGTCACCCTGCTTTTGACTAGTGGCGCAGGTAGGATGCGACCTGCCACTGCAGCCTATACGGGTCACTCAAAGGGCCAAATTTCAAATGCTTGTGCATTGACTTGGCACTCATGATTAATTGTGTTAATTTTTATAGCGCGTTAATTTGCAGCGTAATTAATTAATCTAATTAACGTGTTAAACTGACAGCCCTAATAAAGACTAAATGTAATAGAAATATATAAACCCCATTCCCAAAAAAGTAGGGACATTGTGAAAAATGTAAAATGTGAAGTCACTGTTACTGTGACTGCATGTCTGTCTCTCTGTCTCTGTCTCTGTCTCTCTCTCTCTCTGACTGCATTTCTGTCTGTCTGTCTGTCTGTCTGTCTGTCTGTCTGTCTGTCTGTCTGTCTGTCTGTCTGTCTGTCCCTCTCTTGCTCTTCCTCTCTCACCCAACCGGTCGAGGCAGATGGCCGCCCACCCAGAGTCTGGTTCTGCTCGAGGTTTCTGCCTGTTAAAAGGAAGTTTTTCCTCGCCACTGTCGCCAAGTGCTTGCTCATGGGGGAATTGTTGGTTTCTTTGTAGATAAAAGAGCTTGGTCTGTACCAGCTCTATATAGAAAGTGTCCTGAGACAACTTCTGTTGTGATTTGGCGCTATACAAATAAAATTGAATTGAATTGAAATTGAATTGAAAATAGACACACAACGTGGTCATTTGCAAAACACTGAAACAATTTAATTGCAAATAGCACAAATACAACATATCAGATGCTGAAACTGAGAAATTTCATTGTTTTTGTAAATTTTATCCTCTTTTAGAATTTGATGCCAGCTACACATTTAAAAAAATAAAAGTTAGGACTTCCTTTCAGAGTCTTTCTGAAGTAAAGGGGGGGGGGGGGGTTCAACACAGTCATTGTTTCTCAACGTAAAAATTGCTTTCAATTTGTCTTTCAATTAAATGTGGGGTTTCTTTATTTTGCAAATCATCACATTTTCTGTTTCTATTTACATTTTGCACAGCATCCCAACTTTTAGGGAAACAGGGTTGTGGATTTATGTCATAATTATTAATGTTATCATTATTGTTGTGAATCTTATTAATATAGGACTGCAGATAATTGTCATTATTGATTCTCCCCCTTTTCCCATTTTTTTCCCTCCTTCTCTCCTTCCCCCCTCGTATGTAGGTTTGCATATATGTAAGCATGTATGTATGTATGTATAGATTTCTACATGTGTTGATGTACAATTACAGGTATTTGGCAGATGCTTTTATCCAAAGTGACGTACATATGAGATTTCTTTTATTTATTTTTTTCCTTTTACAAAGCATTTTATAAAGTAACACAAACTGAAAACATGGGGTGTTTTCTGACACAATATTACAGCAAATTAATTACCAATCACGTGCATTTCGATATAAAAAAGAAACATAAACAAAAGAAGGCTGTTTCAGGGAAATGTATGTTTTCCATTGCTTCCATATGTCATTGAATTTAGGTTCCTGGAGCCTCATTGAGAAAGTGATTCTTTCCATTACATACACATCGTAAATAATATCATACTGAAAGGCAGCTGTTGGATTCCCTGTCCCATTTTTGCTTTATATATGTGGTATTGACTATTTTTATTTCCTGCAAGCCTCTATAGAGTCTAGAGATGACCCTAAGCATGGAATCTGTCCTATAAGCACTAATAAACACTTTTAATAAACTGTTTTAGAATGCCTTTTGACTTTTGAACATAGTGCTGTTTAAATGGTGGCGTACCTGAAGGAATCTAAAAAAAGTCACTATTGTCAAGACCATGTTGTCTTTTCAACATCTGAAAGCTCTTCAGTGTTGCCTGATTGAACAAGGTACAATATGAGGAGAGACCTCGGCTAATCCATCCCCTATAATTGGCATCCATCTTATTTGGAGCAAAGTCAAGATCATAGCAGCACCATTTCAGGATCTTTACCTCTTCTAACATATCATTTCTAGTGATAACATTTAACCATGTTTTCAGAGATAAGTTAATCCATTTATTTCCTGTTCGATCAGGCGTTTAGTCTTTTATCCCCTATTCTTGCTTGAATCGGGATCATTCCAGATATGTTGTCTTCAATTTCCTTCCATCTTGCTTTGTAAACCTATGAGATTTTTCATACAACACAAGCAAGGTTCTAGACTGGAGAACAACAAGAATATGTGCACTAATGCAACTTTCTGGTCCAACTGGACATAGGTGCTACAAGACAATGCTACAAAGTAGTGCAAAGAGCTTGGTCTTTAGTCTTTTTCTAAAGATCGCACAGGACTTTGCAGAATGAATGGAGTTTGGTAACTCATTCCACCACCTGGGAACCACAGAAGAAAAGAGTCTAGCTAGAGACTTTGGGGTTTTTGGAGGTGGCAGCACCAGGCGCCTCTCCTGGGCAGAGTGTAGTGAGCGGGAAGGAGCATAAACCTGAATAAGGGAGTTCAGGTGGGTCGGAGTGGTTTTGGTGGCAATTTTGAATGCAAGCATCAAGGACTTAAACTTGATGTGGGCAGCAACTGGGAGCCAGTGGAGGGATATGAACAGCGGATGACATTCGCTCATTTGGGCTGGTTAAATACCAGACGAGCTGCCACATTCTGCAAAGGTTTTAGTGAGCATGTTGGGAGCCCTGCCAGTAAGGAACTACAATAGTCGAGGCCTGATAGTACCAGCACTTGTACTAGGAGTTGTGTTGCATGCTCAGACAGGTATGGTCTGATCTTCCTGAAGTTGTACAGGGCGAATCGGCATGACCGAGCAATGGAGGCCACATGCTCTTTGAAAGTTAGCTGGTCATCGATCAAGACACCAAGTTTCTGGCAGATTTAGACAATATGAGATGTATCCAAGTATATAAGTGGTTTTCCATTAAAAAGGTATCAAGAGAGATGCAAACAGGTTTGTAAATGATGAATTAGGGGTAACCAGATGGAGTAGGGTTCTGTTTCAGTGTTTTTGATGGAGGTGTATACATTTTCCATGGAAATATAATCCAAAAGTATTTTTGTCCAGTGTGCAATATCTGTAGTGTTCCTTGATTTCCAGTTCCCGAAAATAGTTTTCTTGCTGATAGTTAGTTCCTCAAGAACTAATCTACTGTTGAATTTCTTTAGGTTGATCATTGATATGTGTCCTAGTAAGCAGAGTGAAGGGCATAATGGGATGTGGCGGCCCAGGAAGTCAGATAGTGACTCTTCCCAATTTCTTTCCAAAAGTGATTGATGGGTGTACAGTAAAGGGCTGGGCTGTTTCATGTGCAGTTTGAACAGATTTCTGAGGAGAATCCCATTTTCAAAGTTTTTTGCTCAGTGAAATGGCCTTTGTGGTGTCTTATTTTGTGTCAGTTATAGGTTGGCATTTTTTGTCATGAGGTAATTGTTTTTTTGCAAATTTGGCTATGACATTGTTCCATACATTTTGAATAGAAGTTTTTTGTGGAAGTGATGTTCAGAGCCTGAAAGAGGAAGGTCAAGGTTTGTGACTGTTATGTTACATTTTGTTTGAATGGATGAATTAAGTTGTAGGTTTTCCAGAGATTGCCCCTGATGCTGTACTCCCAGACCAAGTGGAGGAATGAAACCAGGGCAATGCTGAGGAAGATGTTTTTAGGTGTGTGATGCATGTTTTAAGACTATGTGAGGAAATTAAGTGTTTTTTCATTACTTACAAAATCAGGATTGTTCTAGATTGGAGTGAAATTAGGTGGTGCAAAAGTAGTGTAACTTCTACCAGGCTGTCAGAGGTGCTGCTATTGTTAATGTTTTGAAACAAGGATGATGTTTTATAGAGTGACAGAGAAAAGATAAATCTGAAATATATAATATACAAACTGTTATCCCGCCATGTGTGATTTGATTGATTCAAGCGATATCATTTGAATATGTACTGAAGTTGATTTGCCAGAGAGTAATGGAAAACGTTTTGGGTTCTTTAAGTTCTCGTGTTTTGCAGAGTTGCCAGTTTGAGATTCTGGGTGTTGTTTTTTCCAATAGAATTTAAAGATAATTGAATCAAGAGATTTGAACCAACAGATGGGAGGTTGGGTTGGAATCATTGTGAATAGATAATTTGTTTTAGGGAAGTATTGTATATTTGCTGGTTGTTGTTCTAACTATTACGGATTGTGGAAGCTCCATCCAGCTGGAGAAGTTGTCATTAACTTTAGCGGGATGTTGAGTTGAGTCCAAACAGCTCTGACAGACTGATGAAAGCATTAATGCCTGAATACATGATATGATGTGTGCTAAACGGATCGGTGGTGTGCAGGCTGCCACATCCCAGCTGTTACAATGTAACAGGAGGATGAAAGATTTCTTCCAGTTAATGGAATTGTCAGAAATTCTAAAAATGTTTGAATTAGTTTACTTGATTCTTGTAGTGGTGATTGAGGGTTTTGTAGGAATAGTAATACGTCAGCTGCGTGGAGTTTAATCCATCCACAAATCCAAAACTATTATGGTTCCTGTTGGTTGTAATGATGAGTAATCCATTAAATTAAAAAGTCTGCACGTGTTGCTGCATGAGTGTCTACCTTCGATGAAGCCAGTTTGATCTGGATGACTTGTGGACAAGGTGACTTTTTCTTTTCTGTGAGCTCGTGCTTTAGTGATGATCTTTATATCCACATTGAGGAGTGAAGTGGGGCAGTAACTAGATGTTGTGTCTTTTTATGTTTAAGTAGGAGTGAAAGTGTAGCTGTGTCCATGGTTGCTGGAAGTCTTGAATTTTGTTTCATTTCATTCTTCTGAAGGACAGCACTAGAATGGACTAGACATGCTTGTAGAATTCAGCAGGAGAGCCATCAGTTCCTGGTGCTTTGCTATTTGGCATAAGATTAAGGGAAGTAGAGAGTTCATCTTGTGTTTGGTTTAGTTTGTTCTTTACTAAGCTGTAGTAAATCAATGCTTTTTAGAAATGAATTGATGTCCTCTAGAGACAGATGAGTGTGAGTATAAATTAACATAAGAATCTCTGGAGATTTTATTTATCTCTTTGCATGAGTGCGTTGGCTTCCCAGCTGAGTCCTTAATGGCAGAGATTTTTTTTAAATTCAATTAAATTTTTTGATTTGCAAAGTATTTGCCAGATTTGTTATTATGGTGAAAATCTAAGTCTACTCTTTATTAGGTACACCTATTCAATAGCTTGTTAACAGATAGCTACTCAGCCAATCACATGGCAGCAACACAATGCAATTAGGCATGTAGACGTGGTTAAGACAACTTGCTGAAGGTCAAACTGAGCATTAAGATTGAGGAAGAAAAGGGATTGAAATGAGTTTGAATGTGGCATGGTTGTTGGTGCCAGACGGGCTGGTCTGAGTATTTCAGAACTGCTGATCTACTAGGATTTCCATGCACAATCATCTCTAGGGTTTGCAGAGAATGGTCTGAAAATGTCCAGTGAGCACCAGTTGTTCAATTCATTTTTTTTTCAATTAAATTTTATTTGTATAGCGCCAAATCACAACAAAAGTTGTCTCAGGACACTTTCCATACAGAGCTGGTACAGGCCGAGCTCTTTTATCTACAGAGACACAACAATTCCCTCATGAGCAAGCACTTGGCGACAGTGGCGAGGAAAAACTTCATTTTAACAGGCAGAAACCTCAGGCAGAACCAGACTCTGGGTGGGCGGCCATCTGCCTCGACCGGTTGGGTTAGAGAGGGAGAGCAAGAGAGAGCGAGAGTGAGACAGACAGAAATGTAGTCAGTCAGACAGTCAGACAGACAGACAGACAGACAGACAGACATGGCTCCATCCTGCCTTGTATCAGTGGTTCAGGCTGGAAGGGATGGTATAATGGTGTGGGTGATATTTTCTTGGCACACTTAGGGCCCCTTAGTACCAACTGAGCATGGTTTAAACACCACAGCCTTGTGGTGTCCATCCCTTCATGTGTACCCATCTTCTGATGGCTACTTCCAGCAGGATAATGCACCATGTCACAAAGCTCAAATCATCTCAGGCTGGGTTCCTGAACATGACTATGGCTGTGTCCCAATTGAGGGGCTGCATCCTTCGGAGGACCCAGCCTATGCGGCCCAAGGAGGCCACGGCCTCGGAGGCTCCTACGTCAGCTGCATCAAATGCATCAAACGGTCTGGACTTCGGAGCATTTCCTGATTGCGTCACGACATCATAACTTCTTCCCTCCTAACCCGGGAAAAACACACGTACGGAGACAAAAATTCAACAGACAACACAACAGAAACATAACCGAGAGACGACGGAAACATAACAGACGACAATGGAGCCAGAGGTTTTGCGACACCGGCGGCTCGTTTATCTCCGGTTGGGAGAGCGCCGTGGGGAGGTAACATTAACCGGCTATTTTAACCCATATTAATGTTCATACATAGTTACCATAGTTCGTGGTAATTAATATACCCGTTAATAAATGATACCATTTAGTGACAAACGCTTGCCATATTAACTGCGGACTGACATGTCATTTAACCGTGAGTCTTGATACAGGGTTCTGTATGCTGTAATTTTAATGCTATGTTTTCAAGATCTGAAAAGTGCTTGAATTGAACAGTTAAATGTGTACGAACCCTGTAAATAACCCTGACTTAATTCAATAGCCTATTAAAAATGTGTTATTAAACATCAGAACCATATTGAGAAGTCAAAGTGTAATAGATTGAGAAATTAAGCATCATTGGTCTAAGCTTTAACATTCACTAGAGTTGTCATATCAACTAAAATTCAGTTGCTCTTGTTTAATCCTCCTGTTCTTACCCTCCTTTCTCCATCCAGGCAAGGGCGATGCACTGCTGCATAAACATCAGTGTTCCTGTTCTGCTATTATTTTTCAACGATCATGACACCAGACAAGATTTTAGGCTGAGCAGAGAGTCCCTGGCGGTGCTGCTGGAGCTTCTCCACCAGGAAAGGCGACACGGATAGAGACCTTGGTCTGTCTCTTCTGGCTGGCGAGTGGGACATCCTCCAGTTGTGGTGGCAAGGGTGTTTGGGATGCCTCGCTCCACTGTTCACCGCATCGTCCATCGAGTTACTGAGGAGGTGGTGGCCATTCGCCACAGGGTCATCTACCTCCCCAAGGCCACAGAACACCTGGTAGCAGTAACTCAGGGGTTTGCAGGGCTGGCAAGACACAGAGCTTTTCGAAAAGCTGCTGGAGCAATCAACGGCTGCCATGTGAGGATCAAGCCTCCAAGTGGTCCTGATGGTCACTGTTATCGGAACAGGAAGCTGTTTGCTTCAATAATCTTGCAGCACCACCAGGGACTCCTGCTCAGCCTCAACTGTATATATGTTCTCTGTAAATCTGCAAATCTCTGTAAATAGTAATTTCTGCTGATCTTTTGTAAATAGTTGTACATTTTAAGAATGCCCACTTGTAAATAGGAATATTCATGTTGTATCTTTGTAAATATCTGTAAATATCACAGAAAAAATAAACTGAGTTGTCACTGAAAAGTAGTTCAAAAGTCTACTTATATTGTAAATAAGAAATGGAATAGATAATGTAACAAGGTTATAAGATTTTAATTTAGAACACAATATTTTTAATTAACAATTTAAATCTAACAACACAGAACGTAATCAAACAGAAAAAAACATTAAAAAACCAACACCTGTCAATCATTTTCTGTCAATCCCATTTTTTGCAGGATTGTTCTAAACATGAGTGAAGCATGACAAAAGGTAAACACACAAGATCACATTATCACAGATATGTACAGATTCACAAAAAGTGAGGACAGACATAAAATTCCCATCCCCACCCCAAAACAACATTCATTTGATGTGATCCAAACATTATATTTGTACTTTAGTCTTTGTACAGGATTCGGGTTCCTTTATGTAACTTTCACATACAAATACAGTATTCATTTATGCCTCAACAGTTACCTCCATCCGAGTGTGGCCGTGTTTTTGGCCCCTGTAAACGGGTGGTCGTTTTGACCACGGAATTTAATAAACTCCTCCATCTGCTCCTTGCTCACAAAATGACATGTAAAGCATATTTTCTGTTATGTCAACAGACAAAATTATTGTTCGATATAATAACGACAATAACAATAATAATGATGCTGCTGGTGCTGTTGGTCGCTATTGTTAAAAAAAAACAATCGGTGCGCAACACATCTTGGGATATGTGAGGCCGCAAAGGATAGTAGCAATATATCCTCTGAAAACAGGGAAAAGGAGGACGCATTTGTCGGCTGCATTTGGAGGACCCTTCGAATTTGGACGAATTGGGACAGCCTTCGCGCAGCGCTATGACGTAATCGGCCTTCGAATGCATCCTCCGAAGGATGCAGCCCCTGAATTGGGACACAGCCATTGAGTTCACTGTACTCCAATGGCCTCCACAGTCAGCAGATCTCAATCCAATAGAGCACCTTTGGTAAGGGGAGATTTGCATCATAGATGTGCAACTGACAAATCTGCAGCAACTAGGTGATGCTATCATGTCAATATGGACCAAAATTTCAGAGGAATGTTTCCAACACCTTGTTGAAAGTATGCCACTAAGAATTAAGGCAGGTCTGAAGGCAAAAGGTGGTCCAACCCGGGACTAGCAAGGTGTTAAAGTGGCCAGTGAGTGCATGTATCAGGAATTGAGTTTTCTCATTTATAATGTAATTTATTTGGTATTTCAACTTTCTTAGTTTGTTCTGCATTTCCTCTGTTGGGTTGCCTGCATTAATATTTTCAAAATGTCTGATTTTTTTTTGATCCAGTTCAGCTTCTTGGTCTTTCTTTCTTTCTTTCTTTCTTTCTTTCTTTCTTTCTTTCTTTCTAACCGGAAAATTTAATTCTTTTGCATTCACTGTGGCATAGGCTTCATGCCCCCTCCCCTCCAACTGTTAACCATGCCGATTTATGGAATATTTCTTGATGCTAGGAAACAGTGCAGTTACAATATGTATCTACATCCTTTGCTGTGTGTCAAGTTGGAGCACCTATGTGTGATTATATATGGGATTACAAACAATGCCTTGTTCTAACGTGTATCATAAACCATCAGTGTGTGCTGCCTTTCAGAAATCATTTTGCATGAGCACATTGTAAGGAAAGTATTTGTTTTCATTTGGGGTGCTACCTCTGAAGAGGAATATTAATAACTAAATTTATTCAGTGAATCCATTGACCTCCATCTCTTCTTTAAAGAAAATACACAGAACAACAACTTATTGAGAATTTGTTAACCTACTATCTGTTAACACAGGACAATAAAATTACTGGTAATCACACTCTAATGGTCAAAGTGGAACAAAGTAACATATGCAGTGACATGGGTGATGGTGAAAGAGAGGATATGGGTGCACTTATGGGTGCACAAATAACTAATAATAGGATATATGGAGTGAAATTTGAGGGTTCAAATTATTATTTTGACATTGACCCCATCAAATGAACTGCAATGGACTGCATTTATAGACTCTACTTTGTCCACTCAAAGAGCTTTACAACACATGCCACATTCACTCACACATACACTGATGGCACATGATCTGGAGCAATTCCTATCTTGTCCAAAGACTTTTCTACATGCAGAATGGAGGATCCAGGGATCAAACCACCAACCCTCTGACTAGTGGATGATCCGCTCTATCTCCTGAGCCACAGCTACCCCATAAATGAGCAGGTAGTAAGACGGGTTTGTGTAGTTTGAAGTGCGTTGGTTGCTGGTGATTTACTTGGTTGGAAACAAAATGTTGCAGCTGGGAAACCCTCAAAATTGACTCCAAGGTAGCTTTGGAAAAACTTGGCACTGGCATTGAACTTGTGTGTAGGAACACACAAGTTCTTGACGTGATTCACACCAAAACATGACCGTCATGTTCAAATCAGTGCTTTTTTTTTCAAGTTTGATTTTAATAGCAAAAAACATACATGTAAGAAAAATAAATAAAACAACATGCATTCTCCATCTGCAGTCAAGACAAAATCTGCTCTGTCAGTATGAGTGTTAAGGCATGTCAGCAGATTGTGGGATGTTCATTCTCTTTTTCTCCATCCCCAGGCCATGTGGAAGCCAGCATATGACTTCCTGGTCACATGGGCCGCTCAGATCGGCGACAGCTACAGGGATGTGATCCAGGAGCTTCACCTAGGCCTGGACAAGATGAAGAACCCTGTCACCAAACGCTGGAAGCATCTTACTGGCACACTCATCTTGGTCAACTGCCTGGATGCCTTGCGAAGCTCCGCCTTTAGTCCCGCTGCTCAGGACGACTGTGCCATCTAAACTCTCTCCTTTATGACTCAATGTTAATCCTGCTGGTGTTTGCTTATACCAGTTCACTTTACTCTTCTGGAGCTTTTTAAAGGTTTTACAGTTTGAAATGCTGCTTATCAGCTTTCGGCTCACTCTAAATGCCACTACTGCTGTCATATGTTATTGTTTCATTCATTTCATTGCAGCCTTCATCTCCCCTTGTACAGGGGAACATCGCCACATCTCTGCAGGTGCTGGCCAAACAACATAATGCTGCATGGAGCTCACAGTATTCATGAAGGACTATTTCAAAAATGTTGTGTCTTGCATAGTTATGTATTTTTGTACTCTTATTATGACACAGCATTTTTAAAGCAACACTTTCAACCATTTTGTTAAGAAGTGTGGATTGAACACCAAGAAAGAAAGACACTTTTTTAAGAAAGGACACTTTTCAATATTTTACCATTGTTACTCTAGCCTTGTCATGTGTCAAATCTGTTCTATTTATTTGTACATGGAGGAGGAGGTTACTTTTTCTCCTTCTTTCTTCTGCAGCATAATACAGTGCACGGCACAGTTGCATAGGAATATAGAAATATATAGGAAAGTTCTGTGGTTCAGAAAATGTCGTGCCAAAGGAAAGGGCTGTCAGTTGGCGAGGTAAAGCTTTGGAAATATTCTAAATAAAGTACTCGTAAACTGATAATATTTTAAGATTTTAAGTGGGGCTTCTTGTAGATGGATAAAATACATTTTGCTTTTGATCCCTTGCACACAACTGACTGTATGAGTACCTTATTCAACCCCACTTAATTTTTTTTTTTTTTTTTTTCAAATTTATTCAGAGTTACACCAACTTCAAAATGCACTGGATGTGTAGAATTCACAGAAAACCTCCTCTGTCTTGTTTGAGTTCATGTCAACAACAACAGGAAACACAACAGCTGTTAGTGCAGTGCCAAAGCTTCTGAGCTGTTCTGTAGGTCCTGGCTGAAGAATGATGTGCGCATTTATGCACAAGGCACATCAGCCATAGCTTTGGTCAGGGTCTGATGGTAATTATTGACCTGTGTTGTGCCACACATCTACATGTCACATACATACATACATACATACATACATACATACATACATAACATATCACCTGGTGTTCATCAAAAAATGTAGTTTGCTCATCTGTCATGGAGCTAAAATATGATAATCCTTCATTAGGCCAAAGAGGACAAATTTGCAGCATTACAGCAGCCAAGGGGATGGTGTAATTGTAAGAAATGTGAGCAAAAAAAGCTATCATAAATAAGTAAATAATCTCAATAATTTACTGGCAGTGGCTGATTGCACACACATAGGTAATGTTGATATTACATATAAGTGAATTCAAAGTGGTTCACTAGGAGCAGTGTTGATTGTAAATAGTAATGGGCTGTATTTATATAGCGCTTTTCTAGTATGATGACCACTCACAGCGCTTTTACATCACAAGTCAGCGTCACACCTTCATACTATGTCAGCTAAGCCACCTGCTCATTACAAGCGTTATCCATTCACTCGCACTCACACACTGACTGCATAATTTGGGGTTTATCTTGGCCAAGGATACCTCAACATGTAGGGATCGAACCAGAGACCTTCTAATAGTGGACTAGTGCTGTATCTCCTGAGCCACAGCCACCACAGTGTAAAGGCAGACAATAGCAGGAAGGAAGGACCTGCATTATCTCAGACTGTCACTGAAGGAGCTGCCTAGTGCTGCCAGAGATTTGCATGGGTTGGGACATGTGTTCCATCAGGAATGATAGCTCAACCATTATTCTCCTTTCATCACAGAATAGAGCTACCCTTCTTGGCTTTTCTATTAAGTTTCTATGAGTTAACAGTTGAGATGCTACTGCCCAAGTAGACCACTCCATAGGTGACACCACAGTGAAAAAAAGGTCCACAGGATTGGCCCCTGCACTCAAAAAATCCGTGCTGTGGAGTGGTAGGTCACCCCTGTGTGGTCCAACTTGCCCCTCAGAAGTGTGGGCTGTATGATCTGTGTAGATGACAACATCATCCACCCCAATCCCTGTTTGATAGGGGAACTGTAGTGGGTCAATTGATAGTCTCACCAGGGGAAGGAGATAGACAAGAACCACTTTCTCTAGTCCAGCTGTAGCTGTTGAGGTTCTTTGGGTGTGGAGTCTTTAGTACGGGTATAACACACGAGGCTTCAGATTTAGGTTGAAGATGTGCTCAACTAACCTGCACAACTGGTCTGCACAGGATTTTAGCTGATGCCATTCATATACATTTTCGCCTTGATCTTCCTGAGTTTGTTCCTCATCTCTGTTGTAGGGACGGAGTGGGGCTGTGGTTGGAGGTTGTGCATGGGTGGTTATGGCATTGGACAGGGAATTCAGTGGATGTGCAGATTGGCTTTGACCTGAATGTTTTGGGAAGGGGGATGTAGGTAGGGGTGAGGGAATACCCAGGTTGCCGATGATGGGCGTTGCAGAGAGGACTGGTCAGAGGGAGAGACACATACCTGAACAAATCCATTGAAGGAATAGTTCAGATCATTCACCCTGTTTTGGTCCCCTCCAGGCTTTTCAAGAATCTCCAGATTCTGTGTTCTGCTCCAACTGATTCTCCATCTTCCTCCTGTAGCTGCTTTTTTCCATCACTGATTCTTCTCTTCATCTCCCTATGCAAATTCTGCAGCTTCTCTTTGTTTCCTGACCTTCCTGACTTTGAAAACATCCAGCGCTCATGCCCAGAATAAGAAGGGTTAGCCATGTATTCTCTCCACTGCAGATGTAACTCTGCTAACTTTTTAGAGAGAGATCTCACATTGTCCATGATGATCAGACTGGTTTGTAATGTCTCCTCCTAGTGTGGTACTCAGCCCTGATACAGCATCCCCATATCTTCCTCCTCAGCTTGTTGGGGAATATGGGGCCTCTTTCCAGGAAGCACTGACAGGTTACCGAGAAGTATCAGCTGGGCCCCGGTATAAACAATGGTGCCTTACCTGCCTTCAGGATCCCCAAATGACATTTGTAAACAATGCTAAAAGCAGAAGGACAACCAGCGCAAACTCAATGACTTTCGTTTAAAAAATTATTTTTACGTATGAAGTACTAAAAAAAAAAAAAAAAAAGAAAAGAAATTGAATTGTTTTTTTTTCAATGAGTCGATTTAAATAATTGTTATTTTTAGCCTTATCCTCCATTATAACAACATTAATCATTGATTTCTCAACTCTTGACCATCTTCTGCCTGTATTTCATTTGTTTGTTAATCAAAGTCCTTTTTTACCTAAGCTTGCCAAAAAGAAAACAGCTCGACACAGATTACCTTGGACAATGTTGATACCACTGTTGTAAAGACACTTTATTTCAAAGCTTCTGGTTTGGTTTTGTCTCAGTAATGCCTACTGTGAAATGTGGTAGTGACACATCCAGTGTTAAGTTTAAGGACCTTTTCATGACTGCATACTTTGTGGAAAAGAAATAAAATGTAAATATTTGTACACCCCCATTTGCAGCCTGTAGTAAAATGTTCCCTGTAAAAGCACACATCGACCTGAACATCACAGTGTAGACGTTTTGTTATCTGAAACAGGAGCAACAGGCCATCATGTTTTGTGTATCACCAGTGTTCTGTTCAGAAAAAAAAAACAAAAACAAATAAACATGTGAGATAATGTGTAGTGGAAGGTAAAAGGATGGTGCAGGAGGCATGACATGGACAGAGAGAGCTGGGTACAATTAAAGCAAGAACAAGAAAGACAACTTGGAGATTCAGATAACTGAAATGGAGCTGAACTTTGTTTCTGGTTTCACTTGGCAAACCATTACAACTGACATGATAAAAACAGGTTCCATCTATCTGGTCTGTGCAAGATTAACAAACAGACTCACCATCCATGTGAAAAAAATCATCAGAATAGAGTTGAGTTGAGAAGGGCCACTGATTCCAGAAGTGTTTTTCCTTATTCTGTATTTCCATTTCATTTTTTTTTCTTTTATGGTATCCTTAAGGTGACTGAACATAGAAACATGGGACTTTCTTAGTGTAACAATCATATATTTTATGACCATCAGTTTTAATCATTTCAACTTATCTGTCAGTCACCTCTAAATACTACACTGAGCTTCGTGTGCCAGAGCGGTAGCAAATTCAAAACACTTAACTGCAGCTGTGAACAAACTCCACAAACAAGTTGAGAATTCAACAGTGTTTTGATTTAAGATGCAGATTGAAAGGAGCATAATCTGTAGCTTCAGCTGATAGTCAGTTGCACACATCACAGAATTTTAAGCTTGGTGATTGGATGTTTAATTCTGAAATGCATTTTAGGAGATAAAGATGTGCAGAACGCTGCAGCACGTGTCCTGACAAAAACCAGGAAGAGAGATCATATTTCTCCAATACTAGCCGCTCTGCACTGGCTCCCTGTAAAGTTTAAAATAGAGTTTAAAATTCTCCTCCTTACTTACAAAGCCATAAATGGCCAGGCACCTACTTATCTTAAAGAGCTCATATTACCTTATTGCCCCACTCGAACACTGCGTTCCCTGAATGCAGGTCTACTTATGGTTCCTAAAGTCTCAAAAAGCAGAACAGGAGTCAGAGCATTTAGCTATCAAGCTCCTCTCCTGTGGAACCATCTTCCAGTCTTTGTCCGGGAGGCAGACACTGTCTCTACTTTTAAGAGTAGGCTTAAAACTTTCCTTTTTGATAAAGCTTATAGTTAGGGCTGGCTCAGGCTTGTCCTGGACCAGCCCCTAGTTATGCTGCTATAGGAATAGATGGTCGGGGGACCTCCAAAGATACACCGAGCTCCTCTGTCCTTCTGTCCCTCTCCATCCGCACGCTTTCATGTCCTACCACGGCATGTTACTATTAGCTTCTTCCCCGGAGTCTCTGTGCTTGGTCGTCTTGCAGGTTCCACAGTGGCTGAATCTGGATTGTGGATTTCAGCTGCGTCTCCTGCCTTGGCCCTGCCTGACATCCACTGCAACTGCTACTGCTGTTATTACATCCACTGTCACTGTTACTGTGACTGCATGTCTGTCTGTCTGTCATGTCTTGTCTATAGCTACATCTTTTGTCAAAGAGGTGGCACAATCACAAAATTCTATTTGATGATATTAGTAATATTGTTACTTCTGCATCACCTGCTGTTCAGAATTTTTTTAAATGAGAAATTTCTATCTTTTTTTGTTGGCAAGATGAACAATGCTAGAGTTGTCTGTGGCACCTTACTGTGGAATTCTATCACCATCTCCTTTGTCTTGCAGGCATTTATGTGCAGGTGGTTCAGTTTACACCATCTGACATCTGTTGGTGATGAATTCCCTGCATTCCAATTTCCCTGTCATACATGCCCAACGATGGCTGTGTCATCTGACAGCTTCTGGATGTGACAGCTGTCAATGTTGTGTCTGAAGTCCAAGGTGAAAAGGGTGAAGAGGACAGGAGAAAGCACTGCACTCAGCGGAGCCCCTCATGCTACAAACTACCTCATCAGACATGCAGCTGCGAGGGCTCACATACTGTGGTCTCTTGGTGAGGTAGATGAAAGTCAGGCAGCAGTCCGCTCCAGCTCCTTCCAGCTTCCCCCTGAGCATTGATGGTTGCATTGTGTTGAAAGCAATGGAGAGTCAAAAAACATGACCCTCACTGTGGTGTGGGTCCTGTTGAGTGAGGTGGGTGGAGGGGCATGAAATCTCTGATGTCGAGTAGAGGGGAGTTAAGTGGTATGGGGAGGGAACTGCTGGTGTCAGGGATCTGCTGGTGGTCTGGGCTCTCATTGACTGGGGGACAGAACAGGGGTAGAATCAAATCTGTTGAAAAACAGATTTCATTTCATTTGTCCATTCTCAATCTCCATATTCTGGGCCCTTCACGCTGTCACTTCTGTGGCCTGAGATGGTTTTCAGGCCTCCTCAGACCTCTCTGGCGTTGTTCCCCTGAAGGCTCTCCTCCATCTTCCTCCTGTAGCTGTCCTTGTCCCTCCTAATCTCCTTTATCAACTGCTTCTGCACCCTCCTCAGTTCATTTCTGTTTTCAGTTCAAGGGGTTTGTTGTTTGGGAAACACTGTACCTTCCTGGTAGGCACAGTGTTTTCCACACAGAAGTTGCAGCCAATGTCCTCCCTGTGTGTACTGCACAGCACTTCCCAGTCAGTGGCGTCAAAGCAGTCCCTCAGTGCCATACTGGACTCCCCTTACAATCTTCTCACAACCCTCATGGTTCCTTAACTGTGTGAAAACTTCCTATGGCCCTGCTATTATCATTGTGACAGTGAAGCATGCATATGTGGTGACTAGAAGCTCACATAACTTCACAAAATTATTGTTGTAATGTATCTTTCCACCTTTATTACTGAACAATGTATTGCCGATGACAGAAATACATCAACATGAGCACAGGAAACTCAGGGATTGGATGAAGTGCTTCCCAAAACACCTTCCAACCACCAAGCCATTTCAGCGAGATCAAAGTAAGCTTGGATAAGAGCTAAGCTAACCCAGTTTGGACCTAAGGCCCAATCAACTCCTAATGTCCATTTATATATATCCTTTATTTAACTAGGTAAAAGCCTCATTAGGATTAAAATCTCTGCCAAGAAGGCAGCATAGACTCAGTTATAAGAACAATACATTAGAATTCACACACACTCAGTATGCATTCATTACAGTAAGTGAAACAGTTTGCAACAAAAATGGGTATTTATGGTTTAGACGAGTACAGCAATTTATCAGTTGCGCAAGGTTGAAAGAGTCACAGGTAGATTTGAAGTTTTCAGAGGCAGATGATAGCCAATCCCAATTAAAATCTCCAGCAAGGAGAATCTCATTAAAATTTAAATGATATTTCCTTTGTTAGGGATGATAAGGCCTCAGTGCTTGCAGAGGGAGGTCTATAAAATGCAACAATTGTAATGAAATGACCCTTGAAAAGTTCCATTTTGTTTGAAGGAAAACAAAATTGATGACATTAGACTCAGGCTAACTTAGGAACAGGAAATTGGAGACTGTTGCTCCACATCTTCATAGAGATTACGGTGTCATCATATCATCCCAGATCAAACTCTGCAACATCAGAATGCAAGATTCTGGTATGACAAGGGAAGGTGGACTCTTTCCATCAAAACTGACAACATTTGAGCAGCACCAAGCATAGTCATCATGTGTGGCGCTTTGCCAGATGAGCCTAATTTCTGTGCTCACTCCTCGGCAAAGAGTTAGCTGTCAAGTCTACTCTGCCTCCAAAGGACCAGCCACTCTCAGGATCCAAAAAGGATGCAAAAAGAACCACAATGAGAGTTAATGTGAGGAAAGTTACTGGGCCTGATAACATCCCTGGCTGTGTACTAAGAACATGTGCCACCAACAAGTTGATGTCATCAGTGGCATTTTTAGCACATCACTGTCACAGTGTCCCTATCTACTTTAAGACAGCCAACATCGCCTCTGTACCTAAAAGTCTGCAGTATCTAGTCTAAACAGCTACTGACCTGTGGCACTGATGTAGTGCTTTGAGAAACTGGTGCTCCAGTACATCAACAGCATGCCAGCCTGCATCCTAGGCTTGACCAAGCATGAGTGATCGGTGAGGTTAGAAGCCTTTGCAGATCCAAATGGACATTAAAATATCCACCCAGCTACAGCCTGCTCACCCTGCTGCCATCTGGAAAGTGACACATAGATATCTGCTGTTGTGCTATGAGAAAACAACAGTTTCTTTTCTTAAACTCCTCAACCCATTTTTTTGCACTCCACTATGAAAAAATTATTTTTCTTGTGCAGCATAAAGGGACTACAATTTGTATTTCATTGTGCAACCCAGTGTGGTAGAATGAAAAAATTGAACCCTGATATCTTACAAGTGTCTCACTTTTAAAATGTCATTGGCGCTATTGGTCCTTGTCTATATTCAACAACTCTCTCCTTTTGTGCTGATTGTGGCCTGTTGGGATGAAAAGATGATGTGTTTGGTCACTGGTGATTGACTACAATGAGAGCAGATCTTAATCTGAGTAAAAATGAGAGTGAATAGTGACTTGGTTATAGGGGACAAGGTAAGACCTGCCTCTTTACTCTGATAATTAGGAGGATTTCTACAGAATTTTCTTTTCCTCACTCTCCTCTCATTCCTTTTTGTCCTTTTTCTGTCTCTTGCTTTCTGTGTTGTTAAAGCAAGCAGATGTTGACTGAATACACAGATTAATGGAGGAGAAAAAAAGAGCCAAAAGGAATGGAATTAATTATAGTAGAGTATGGGCTAAGATGCTTCAAATCCCAGCCTGGAGTGCTGATAATGAGCTCCCCCAGGGTGACAGGGCCCAGAGAACATCATAGAGCTTTGTATTCAGCTTCAAATCCAAAGATAATGTGTACAAAGAGTGGACTCTGGGTTCACTTACTTGACATGTTGACTTTTCATTGTCATTCCAGGCTGTTTCTTCCCTGGGATTTCGGTTTCTAACAGTATGCTAATTTGGTTTAAGATTATAATGTCCAAAGAATTGTCTTGAATATTCTTGTGTTAGATAAAGAAATTCTTGTCTTAAATATTCAAATGAGTTCATAATTTATTTGTTGTAGTACACCACACGCTCATGGGTTTTGCTGACACTGAGCCTTCGGTGATTGTTGCACTATTACTACTACTACTCTGTAAAAATAGTCTCCCAAGTGAAGACAGTATGTTTCTCACTAAAATTCTTCCTAAGTTTTATTTACATATATTATGTGTGACTCTGGACAGATTGGCATAAAACTGTTAAGTGGTAATAGTAGCGACTTTTTTCTATTTACTCTTCACCAGTTTACAGACAAAGAGACAAGCATTATATACCTATATATATTGTGACGACCCTTCCTTCGTGCACCAGCTTCTCTTGTTCTTGCTGCTGCTCTCTCCTCTGTCTGCAGGAGGGTCATTAGTGGGATGGGCCACACCTGGGCCCAGTGTGCTCTTCCCCTTCAAATAGCTGCCTCAGCCTGCACTCTGTCTCTTCTCCTCTCACCAGAACAGACAGCACCTCAGCAACATGAGACCCTCATGAAGTTCTTTTTGTTTCTTTCACACACACCCACATTCACACGCACCAATACATGCATTACACCACTGATCCTCAGACCTTCTCTTCATTTGCTTGTGTTATTGTTAAATAAATTAAGTTCTTTAGCCCACCACCTTGTGTCTGTCTCCCTTTGTTTTGTTTTGTTTTTTGTTTTTTTTAAGTTTCAAGTTTATTTATACCTAGCCAAAATGATAAACATATACAATTTAGACCAATTAGACATCTGCAATGGTCCTTTGGCATGTATGAATGGGTCCCCCAAAGTAAGCTATTGAAAGCTTTTGGTAGGGGGCCCAAAGTTCATGAAAGAAAAACAGTGCACAGTGTGGTACCATACAGAGATATGCAAAACATTAGACATGACAATGCAGATAGACAACCACACAAATACATACAATCAATGATACAATCATCCCAATACATCCATCATACAGCTAGGGTATGTTATAAATAGGTAGACAATAGATTTGCTTTTAGATTTCTTTTAATGGCAGAGAGTGAACATGGCATCTTCAGATCATCATCAAGTTTGTTTCAGATCTGAGGCCCCCTGCAGACAACACTCATACCAGTACAATGTAAGCGCCGTTGTTTACCTGTTATGAGGTGTTTTTTCCCGGATTGGTGTTGGTGCTGGGGGTGGCAGACAGGGAGCAGACCGGTGAGTCTGGGATTTGGACCATTTACAACTTCAGACATTATGCTAGCATTATGGAAGAGATTGAGTTCAGTAAGTCTTAAGAGACCATAGCAATGAAATAACAGGCGAGTAGTAGCATTTACAGCAGACCAAGACCATAGCACGTATGACTTTTTTTTGTAGGCTCTCAAGTTTGAAAAGGTAACTGGGGAAGGTATTCGACCGTATGACATTACAGTAACTCAGATGAGGTTCAAAAAGGGTTTTGTACATAGTAAGTAATGCAGATAATGGGAGAGAATGTCTAAGCTTGTAAAATAGACCAACATACTTTGATAACTTCTTTATCACATGATCAATGTGGTATTTAAAGTTGACAAGTTCATCAATGTGGACCCCCAGGAATTTTGTGGCTGACATGATCTCCTGCCCATCAATATTGATACGTAGCAGTTGAGTATTAATTTTCTTTCTGTTTGAGTGAAATACAACATATAATTTGTTTTGCTGACATTGAGTGATAGTTTATTAGATTTAAACCAGACATCCACTTTGATTAACTCTTTGTTTACAGTGTCTTGGAGAGTGAGTAGATTCCTGTGTGAGGTGAACAAATTTGTATTGTCAGCAAAAATTATCTTGTGAACAACACTGATGGAATTAACAAAATCATTGATGTATAGGATAAATAAGACTGGCCGCAAAATTGAACCCTGGGGGACCCCACAGTTTATGTGCTTGTGTAGCCACTACTTGAAAAAAACAATTTAACCAGATTAACCAATGGTTAATAAGTAGCTACATAAATATCTCACACATAGGCCTGATAAGGAGGATGGTAAGCAAAACACAAATGCACTTTAGTTAGAACAGAAAAAACAGATTTATTACACATAACACAATAATGAAAAAAAAAAAAATCAATAACCCCAAAATAATTGTCTCTTTCCTTTCCAGTTCTGTTAAGTCAGGTCAATATGTTTTTTTGTTATAGTCAGATCTCAGTGCAGTTAGGGGGCCCCTTTTTAGTCTTTTACGTTCACTCAAGCTTATCTGTCTCTTTGAGTGGAAATCCAGAGCATACCAGGACACCATTGGATTGTCTCCCTCCACATACAACAGCAGAGTTCCTCACCGAACCTCCCACTCGATGGAAAATCTTCGTGGTCGTCCTCGTCAGATAGCAACAACACAAAAAACTAACCTGCATACCATATAATTAACCTTAGTTAATATCAAATTGTCTCTCTCAGTATGCAGGTTAATCTGGAAATCTTATCTATAAATTACTTCTTCATGCTCACTGCTGGCTTACATGTTCACATATTAAACACAGCAACATGCCCATAAGTATTTCCTGAGCAATACTGTCCATCAGCAGCAGTAACTTACATTACAAAATGCTTTACAGTGCCCTTTGTCTCAGTCACACACGTTTCTCCGATTGTTTTTTTTTTTTTGTTCAATGCTCACACACGTGTTAAGCTAGCATTAACTAGCACTAACCAAGAAGAACAATTTAACCCACCGGAGAATTTAAACACTTCAACGTTAATTCTCCTTGCTTGCTTCGGCAACCAAACATCCCAGAAATAACAGGTAAGTATCTCTAGAACAATATTAAACCGTCTAAAAATCACTTTTCTCCTTTTTTTTTCCTCCTCCCGTAGCATCAGAGCCAACCGAAGTCAACGTAAAGAGCACAACAATGACCCTATATTATTTATTTATTTTATTTTATTTAGCTTCCCAGCCCCAGTTACAAGCTTAACAGGGTAGTGTAAGACGCTGGAATGACCTGGACTTTTAAAGCTAACTTTTCCAGGCCTTAAAAAAAAAGAAAGAAGGAAAAAAATGTGCTGAGCAGGTATATGGGAGCTTTGTATGTATGTATGTATTAAAATCAGTGTATTTCACAAACATCAGCAGTTTCAGTACAGGCTATTATGGAATCTTTGTCATCCTAAAGCTGTGAACAGTTGTTTAAATTTAGACACGTCAGGCCAGACGATGTGTGTGTGTGTGTGTGTGTGTGTGTGTGTGTGTGTGTGTGTGTGTGTGTGTGTGTGTTTGAAAGCAGCAGTGGACTGTGGGCCGACACACATGATGAGTTGGCCAAAAAGAAAAAACCTTCCTCGTTTCGACAGTTTGTTTTGGTGAAGTTTTATTCCAACACAAATGAGTATAAAAACTTACTCAAAGTTTAATACGCATGTCAACAGGTTATGCGAGATGTCTGGCACGCGTGCATGTGCCTGTGCTTAACTTTACATTAAATAAACTCAGCGCACAAAAAGAAAAATGAAGAAATTCTTGTGTTATTGGTGTGTACAGAAGGGCCATGATTTTGTGTGTGTTGTTTGTGTGTGTGTGCGCGCACGTGTGTGTGTGTGTGTGTGTGTGTGTGTGTGAGAGAGAGAGAGAGAGAGAGAGAGAGAGAGAAATCAAATGAACAATCAAACTGTTTCTTTATTAAAATCTAAAATGAATTCATTTATACATTTATTAATATGCCATACCATATGTCTGTATTATGCTCTTTAACAAAGACAAAGTATTTCGGCATGAAAGCATTTGTTTTTAATGTGTGACAGCGTCCTGTATCATAACTACATCTCTGACGTTTGTAACAAACCAAACCGTGTGAAAATCGGGTAAAAATTAGAGGAGTTATGATGATAATTGTAGCTGGGCATACACCTTCCTCCGTAGAAATAAATGCACTGGAGACGCATGGGAGACCCATCCAAGATGGCGGCCGCGCTGAACGTCAGCTCCAATAGGAAGCGTCAGTCAATGAGGCGTCTACATATATTATGTCTGTGCGTGCGATCTTTCTTCTTCTTCTGTGGGGTTTATTGGCAGTTGGCAAACCAACTCATGGTGCATTACTGCCACCAACTGGACTGGAGTGTGAACAAGAGATAAGGCAGGATACAAAACAAAACAAACAAACAAACAAACAAAAAAAAATACTAGATTCTGTTATCTAACTTTGTTTCTTTAATGAACTTAACAATGTCATATTGCATCTTGCCTGCTGATTTCCCCAAAAGCCCTGTTAGTGTAAAGTCGTGATGTTTTGCCTTCCGTAATGACTGACTAAGATTTTTCCTCTGGGTGTCATATTTCTTGCAGTGGAGTAGTACATGTTCAACTGTTCCTGGCTGGTTACAGTGTGTGCCGGTAGGGTGTTTGCCTATTTTGTGCAATGTATGATTGAGACCTGAATGACCTATTCTCAGACGTGTTATAATGTTTTCTTTCCTACGTTTGAAGCCCACCTTCCTCCCATCACCCACATGCCTTTTTATTTGATACAGGTGCCTTCCAGTTTCACTGATGTCCCAATATTCCTGCCATGTAGTTTGTGTATATTTCTTAATGAATGATTTAACCTCAGCTTTGCTTAGTGGAGCTTGCATGCCTACCTGTGCAATTCGGAGTGTTTGCTTGGCCAGAATATGTACCTGCTCATTTCCTTCCACACCCACATGAGCAGGGACCCAGATGTATTGTGTGAATATGCCCTTAACATGCATTCTGTACATTATTAAGTATATTTCATTGACTATATCCATCCTGAATGCTGATCTGCCTGATCTAATACTTGATAGTGCCGAGAAACTGTCTGTGATGCAATAACTGTTTTTTGTATTTCCCTCTCCTCTATCCACTGTAACACCAATAATATAGCCAGCAGTTCTGTGGTGTATACTGAAAGATGATCTGATACCCTTTTCTTAATATGTGTGCCACTCACCGGAATATATACTGCTGCTCCTGCACATCCTGTATCTGGATCTTTGGATCCATCTGTAAAAATAAACACTGAATCTGAGAAATGCTGGTCTAAATAATTCTGGACTATATTCCATATAGGATGTTTCCCTGACTTTTCCTTCAATTCTTGCTGTATTTTGAGGTCGACATTTGGCAAAGGAAATAACCAAGGAGGAATGGAAGAGATTGGGACTGAGGGGCTGTACTGCAATTTACTCAGTCCTATGATTCGTGCTTTCATGTCACCAATCCAACCAAAACTCCTGAAATTAGTCTCATTGTGTTCCCAGCAGTCTGCTAAGATATTCTTGGCAGGATGTTTATCACCATGCCCCTGCAGATTGACCCAGTATGCCAACATTAGCTTAACTCTCCTAATTCACAGAGGCAACTCTCCCATTTCCACCTGCATCGCTGACACTGGAGATGTTTTAAATGCTCCGCTGCAGATTCTTAGGGCCTGAGCTTGCAGAACATCCAGCTTTTTCAGATTTGACTCTGCTGCCGACATATACGCTATACACCCATAATCAAATATTGATCTCATGAGTGCCCAGTATATATTTTGTAGAGATGATCTACTTGCTCCCCACTCCTGTCCTGCCATACACTGAAGAACATTCACGACCCTCTTACTTTTACTTTCCCTATGTGAATGCTACATGTAAGCATCTCATCAAACCAGACCCCAAGAAATTTGATGACTTAACCTGTTCCAGATGTTGTCCATACAGTTTTAGTGAGAGTGGAGTAATTTTATGCCGTCTTGAAAAGCAGATTACTTGTGTTTTTGCCACTGACAATCTAAACCCCCACTTACTTGCCCACCCCTCCACCTCAAGTATTGCAGCTTGTATTTTCCCACTCACATGAGCTACATTTCGACCTCTTGCCCACAGAGCCCCGTCATCCGCATACAAAGATTTCCCTACGCTTCGTTCTACATTAGAAAATATGTCATTAATCATTATATTGAATAGCAATGGACTACATACGCTACCTTGTGGTGTACCATTCTCTACCTCATATATACTGGAGTGTTCTGCCCCTACTCTCACTTGTATTTTCCTATTGATTAAAAAATCCAAAACCCAGTTATACGCTCTCCCACCAATTCCCAGTGATTTTAATTCAATGAGAAGACCCTCTTTCCAGAGCATGTCATATGCTTTTTCAACATCAAAGAAGACAGCTATCACCACTTCCTTATTGGTCTGTGCTTTCCTGATGTCTGACTCTAAGCACAATACAGAGTCCATTGTGTTCCGACCCCTACGGAATCCACTCTGATATGGGGACAGAAGAGCTTTACTTTCTAGGAAGTATATTAACCTCTCTGTGACCATTCGTTCCATGATCTTATATAGATGCAATGTCAAGGCAATAGGTCTGTAGCTAGATGGATCTCATGAGTCCTTTCCTGGTTTTTGAACTGGTACTATTATTGCTTGTTTCCACACTGAGGGAAGCTGACCACACTCCCAAACCCTATTAAACAACTTCAACACTATGGCTTGTGCATCCTCTGTCAGGTGTTCCAACATTTTGTAGCATACACCATCTTTCCCAGGGGTAGTTTGACGAGCACTAATGATAGCTCTTCTCAGCTCAAACACACTAAAAGGCAAGTCTAACAGATCTCCTGACACCTCCATTTTCTCCAGTATGCTGGGGTTCCTTCTTAAGGTTTTACTTCTACTCTGCCTGGCTTCCTCTCTGAGATTATCTGAACTGTGAACTTTCCTAAATTTTTGGGCTAGAAGTTCAGCCTTTTCCAAGTTGTTGATAGCCATTTTGTCACCACTGTTTAATACTGGTAATTCATAGTTTCTTCTGACCCCCCCCCCCCCCATTCTCCTAATCATGCCCCAGATATCTGATAACTGTTCTTCACTACCAATACTGCTGGAATATTGCCTCCAAAATGTGCGTTTTTGTGATCTTATTGTTCTCCTTACTATTGCCTGGGCCCTTTTATACTGCATTAGAGCATCCTGAGAATGGGATTTTTTGAGTTGCCTAAATGCTTTATTTCTGGCTTTTATGGCTTTGCCAGAGTCATCATTCCATCAGGGCACATTCTTGGTACGTCTAGTTCTGCATACGAGTGTGGTAAGTTGGCTGTTTTGCTGTTTGGTTAAATAATAGGTGTTGATTGCTCTGAGGGATGTTTGCTTGTGTCATGGAGCTGTTAAATGCTGTTTTTTGGTGGCTCAGAGTTGTGCAGTCCAGTACACAGTTTAAGTAGATTGCTGCTGTTCTGTCTCTGTTAGGCTTAAGAGTGAATTCCCTAGGAGTTCGTTGGGGGATTTGTTAGCGGGAGCACGTCCGAGGCTGCAGAGGAGGTTGCCAATTGTTGGTTGCTTCACTGGGCTTGCGGGTTTTAGTGTGTAAGTATCCACCACAAGTAACACCTGAAGCCTTTTTTTCTTTTTTGCTTGGTTCCTCAGTCATGTTTACAATTGAGTAATTTTTGGAAGCTCCATCAGAGGATTTTTGGAGCTTTGTTCATGGGAACAATTAGTGAAAATTGCTAAGCCTGTACCACTTGCTGCTCCTGTCAGTAAAGTCAATCTTGTTGGCTCTCTATGTGTCATTCCTCCTTGTATAACACCTTGTCTTGCATCCTCTTGTGAGCAGGTGGGGGCTGATGTGAGGCCTGATGTGGACTGCGGCCTGGAGGAGTCTGATTTTTCAGCGTTTGTCTCTAATGGTTGTGTGTTGCTAGTGGGCAGTGATGTCAAGGTACCGCTAAAAATCTTGAGGGATTCTCGAGCCTTTAATTCATACATTGTGAGTTCTGTGCTTCCTTTTTTTCAGAGTTCTGACACTAGTGATTGTATTCTGATGCAGGGAATGGGTTTAAATGTGTTGCCTGTTCCAGTGCATAAGTTCAAGCTTGACTGTGGGTTAGTTCAGTGTGAGGTGGCCATGGGAATAGAGACATGCTAGCCTGTCCTAGCTAAATTATCTAAAATTGATACACTTCATCAAGCTGCAAAGGATATCTCGGTTTGGATAACGTTGCACGAGCAGCAATCATCCGAGAGGCCTGTTTTTGTCTCAACATTTCTGAGAAAACCCAGTGTTTAGTGCTAGCATCTGCTAGCATTAACATAGCCAGAAAGCTGCCATGCCCACACTGGACACTGCCGACTCACCTAGAAAGGTGGAACGATTGTTAAACAAGGCATACAAAAAGATCGCTGACGGACAAAAAATAGATGTTGAAGGAGCTGCAGAGGAAGGATTGCCTGCTGACTACCATCAGGTCTCATTTCCCGACGCTCACCAACTGGCTGGAGACATCGTGGATCAGTGAGCCCACACCACAGAACACCACTCCCGCGGTGCTGAGCAGTTCGTCAGCCTCCTCAGCATGAACACCTGGCTCCAGCAAACCTACAATAACGCAGTTAAACAGGCAAGAATTTCTCATTTCTCACAACTCATCATAGACCACAAAAACAACCCCCGGTTCCTCTTCTCCACCTTTGATATTTTAACAAGCACAAATTTTAATGAAGCTTTTAACATGCCAACTGACGCTCTTTGTGAGAACTTTGCAGACCACTTCAGAACCAAGTGTGTTAACACACCTGAATTATTGTCCTTGCCTGAGGGAACACTGGAGAGTTTTGCCCTGGTTGATGCGAAAACACTTTGTCAAGTTTTCTCCCAAGTAAACCCAACAACCTGTCTCTTAGATCCAATTCCCACATCACTTTTAAAATCATTTTATGGATTCTTTGAGGAACAGCTTTTAAACTTGAATTACTCTCTTCAGACAGGTGTCTTCCCCACTGCCTTTAAAACAGCTGTGGTGAAGCCCTTTCCGAAGAAGAGCACTTTAGACCCCAACGTTTTTAAGGTTTATAACTACCGACCTGTATCCAACTTAGCCTTTTTAAGTAAAATTCTAGAAAAACTGTTTTTTAACCAAATCGATGACTTTGGTTAAAAAACAGAAACAACATTTTAGAGAAACATCAGTCTGGCTTTAGGATGAACCACAGTTCCGAGACAGCCCTTTTAAAGATTTTAACGACATCAGGTGGAACTTAGATAACAAGAAACTCAAAGTCTTGGTTCTACTGGATCTAAGCACCGCCTTTGATACGGTGGACCATCACATTTGTGACCATCCACGAGAAAACCAGCAACAAGTCTCCTGCGGGCATTTTGAGTTATTTACAGATTCTGAAAGTGTAGTTTCTAAAACAAAATAAAGAAAACCCTTGTTTCAGATCATGGGTCATGCTGACAGGCACATTAGCATCACAGTCAAAACTTTATTCATGCACCCAAAGGTGTGTTATTCACACATTATTCAAGCACATCTTCAGGTTGGAGTGTTATTCAAATTAATAGCAGATGCTCACATTACTATATCTAAACCTCCCATTACAGTTTATAATATGATCATCTGATCTAACATAAGTTTCAATGTGCATATCATCTGCATCTTAAAACGACAATACTGAGCTAGCTAAAAACAATGTAAGGTATAGCCATAGCATCTAGCATGAAAAAACCCTGTATGTGACTTCGAATGAACACTAACATAATGTTGAACAGTGTATTAATCAACCAGTCAGCAATATACAGGCATGTATGTGTGTGGTTCCACTCTCTTATCTCACAGACCGATGCTTTTATGTAAGTATGGATACTTATTCCTCAGGAACCCATGAAATTAGGTGTGGGGTTCCCCAAGGCTCAATTTTAGGTCCAAATAATCTTTACATGCTTCCTCTGGGGGACATGATCAGGAGACACAACATCAGTTTCCATAGCTACGCTAATGATACACAGTTGTACATTGCCATGTCTCCTGATGACACAGGGCCAAGAAATACCCTTTTTAACTGCACTTAGAAGTCATGGATGGCAGGGAATTTCCTACAGCTCAACCAGGACGAAACTGAGGATTTAGTTATAGGTCCTGAAGGCCAGACTGAGAAACTTTTACCAAAACCACAAAATCTTAAACCAACACAATCTGTAAAAAACCTGGGTGTGATTTTTGACTCCGAGCTGACTTTTATCCCACATATCTCCCCACCTCGGTGTGGGGGACCACCTGTCTGTCGGAGTCGGGGGGGCCCGGGTGCTAGCGCCCCTTGTGGTCATAGTCTGCGATGACTCCTCTCAGTGTGGACTGCCCCAAAGGTGGCCTTTTCCCTGATCCTCAGGGCTTTGCCATGTCTCACTACAGTGTGTGTGTGTGTGTGTAGTTGTGGGTGTGCATATATACATACGGAGGGTGGGAGGGATGGGTTTTCTCTGTTTTCTTTTATAATGTTTTTAATTGTTGTAAAGCACTTTGTGTTGCATTTCATCATGTATGAAAAGTCCTACATAAATAAAGTCTGATTTGATTGGGGGTGCGTCCTGCACTGCAAATCCGGGGTGTGGATGTCATCCTGGGGAATAGATAGATAGATAGATAGATAGATAGATAGATAGATAGATAGATAGATAGATAGATAGATAGATAGATAGATAGATAGATAGATATGTACTTCTGATGGAACTATCTAGCTCTTTTGCTGCTACATGATGCACTATGCTCAGATTTTTGGATTTACACCACATATAATGCCTCAGTGCTTCCAGAACCATCTTTCAGTCTTTGTCTGGGAGGCAGACTGTTATATTGGTCATGGTTATTATTTTGTTATGTTATTCTGTGTATTTGTGTCTCTCCATTTCTGCAGTGGAGGTGTGGTCTGGCGGTGCTGTGAGCAGATGAGGCTGATTCCACTGATTCTCCTCCTGATTTAAGCAGTGTGGCAGAGACGTCTGCCAGATTGTCAAAGCTTCTTGCCTAGACTTTCCAGCCATTTGTCCCTGTGCTCATAGTTTTGTCATTTTGTCATAGTGTAGCTTCCTAGTTTTGATTCTCTTCCACAGTAGTGCATTTTGTTCCTACCCGCTTGCCATAGTGTAGTTGATGTTTTGTTTTGTGGGCTGATTTTGTGTTTTTCTGAGATTGTGTTTTTGTTGGTTCACGTTTGTACAAGTTGGTTTATTTGTTTGTTATTGTTAATAAACTATTTCTGTTTAACGGCTCCCTTCCTTCTTGTGCTGATTGTCTGCCTCTTGGGTCCTACTAAATTTACCTTGATTTCATAATCTGGCCAATATGGACTCGGTGGATACTCTGTTCGGAGACGGGGGTCCAGCAGTGCAAACTATTTTACGCAAGCAGGATGAGTGGTGAAGCCACCACAATCATGCAATCCACTCCCTACTTGACACTGCTCAGCAGCTAGTGTTGCAGGTTAATCAGCCACGCAAGTGGCTGGTCTCACTGCTGCGCCCTCGGCTTCTGAAACGCAAGCCCCGACACAGGCTCCTGCCTCAGCCCTGGCAGACCTTAGCCCCACTCGTGACATTCCCACCTCGAATCCTGAACCATTTTCTGGGGATTTAGACAAGTGTCATGGATTTCTATTACAATGTCGGCTCATTTATTCCCAGTGTCCCCAAACTTTTGCCACCAATCAGGCAAAAATTTTCTTTTTGATAGGATTACTCAGGTCCAAGGCTTTAGCCTGGGTGGAGGCACTGAGTAGTCGGCAGGGGTTTGAGGGTCTGAGCTTTAATTCCTTCGTTAGGCAATTTAGCTCTGTTTTTTATCACCCAGATCATTGTGGCAACGCCTCGGCCTGACTTTATAGCTATGGGTAATAGCTATGTCTCCTGCCATGGCCCTGCCTGACATCTACTACAGCTGCTACTACTATTAGTCATACTTCCATTATTACTACTCACTGCATGAAAAACCACATTTACGACCAGTAAACCCCCGCAAAGTTTGTTGATTATTGGCATTTTACGGCCAGTTTACGGAGAAGTTCGTCCGCTCCGAATATCATTGGAAACAGACCGTCTGTCGGCGGGGGGCTATTCGCGCGTCCTCGAAGGTGCAATAGCTCTAATTAGCACATGAATGCTACCGACGTTGATCTACTCAGGCTGGCCTGCTGGCTTCACAAACAACCATTGGATGATTCCACAGGCATTTTAAAAGGAAATCCTCATGTGATTGGATAGCAACTCCAATCACATGAGTGAGTGATCATGCGATTGGATGGCAACTCTGCTGTTATTGGTCATCTGTGCACCACAAAAAAAAAAAAAAATTACATATATATATATATATAAATGAGATATATAGATATATCATGTAAATGATATATATATATATATATATTAGTGCTGTCAATCGATTAAAATATTTAATCGCGATGAATCGTGTTAGCTTTGAAGCTCGGTTCTTTATTGGAAGCTCAAGAACGGTCCAGAGAAGTCTTCAGTTCACAATCGAAGTATTTATTGTAGGTCACAGGTAAAGCAATGCAGCGCTGGTCTCAGACTGACAGAGTTCCCTCAGGATCTCAGCCAGAATGAGCACCGTTGTCAGACAATGGTTCACATTTAAGGAGTTGGGATTGACCAACCCCGTACATTAATCAGTTCAGGACATTCTAGACATCTTCAAGTACTAGCTTCTGAACATGTGATAAGTAATCTATATGTGTGTATGTGTGTTGTCATCAGGCGTGAGGATAATATTACATACGTCAAAAATAAGGAGGAGAGGTGCCATGAGCATCTTGTTTATCACTACTGATTGTCTCTGGAGACCTGATATTTATGACTTAGGGCTAAGAGTCAGGTCTTCTATCACAGTGACAAGGTGTTTTTGTGTACCAGTGTTGAACAAAACAAGATGTTTTCCGCAACAATCGCACAGATGCCATAGTTAACTTGTGATTAATCACAAATTAATCACACATTTTTATCTATTCTAAATGTCCCATTAATTATCATTTTAATACTGTTATCAACATGGAAAAGTGGATAGGCTTGCTTTGTGCAAATGTTTTTTATTGAAAACAACAACGTGTAGTGTTATATTTCACACTGACATTCTCATTTTGAGCAGTCATTCACATTTGAATGAATCAAATCTCACACATTTTAACACTGTCAATAAACAGATGACAAAAAATAAATGCTTGGTTACAAAAAAGCCTATTCAACAACCCTTTCTAAGGGATCAAAACAGGGTGACACGAGATAAAGTTACAAAGTGCACATCATTGTAAACTAGGACTCAGCCTATTGTGCAGTTAAACCATGGCTTAAACTTTCCTTTCTTAAGTTTCCTCTGAACATACAAGCAGTCAGACTATGATGCTCTTCTATTTATTCACCAGAGGCCTATCAATGCAGCCTCTTGTTTCTCTCCAGAAAGAATGAACATTACTTGGCTATGGCTGCAGTAAGCTTCCATATCCATATGCCTCTGTCCAAACTTTGGTCTTGTCAGTTGACCCATCGGACAACTTTTTCAAACTAAACTTTCTATTCAGAATCTTGTTCGCATCCATTTCGGCGTTCCGCGCTCGACATCCGCCTACACTTTCACAGCTAGCGAGCAGGTGAGACCAAAACATGCGTGGGGCGTGCATATTGTTTCCGGTTTACAATCGGATCCTGAATTTTTTGTAATGTTACTAGCAGTGGCCACAGCTTACAAAAAACTACAATAGCGCGATAAAAAAAATGACGCTGTTAAAATTGATTTGTGTTAACTCCTTCATAACGCAATATTTTTGACAGCACTAATATATATATAATTTTATTTTAATGATTCACTTATTTGACGATCCACCTTCTGAAAACTACACTACCACACAGTAGAACACAAAGAACACAGTTGACAAACATTTTGAAAAAGTCTTTAATGAAATTGTGGCAAACAAACATCAACAAGGATCAACCATATAAAATCAGTGACTACTGGGGGAAAAAAAAGAAAGGAAATGTGCAGAGGGGTTCACTGATAAGAGTCTCTGGGTTGGGCCATGCCGCTGGTCCATGGTGCATGAAAAAAAGAGTCTAAGGCCTCTGGAAATGCTTCTTTGCTGCCTCTGGGTCATACTGAATTGGTGCCTGTCGCTTTGACAGGGACTCGATGCGCAGGCTCTTGCGGTGTTGCCACATACTTTGGGTCACTCTCCAGCCGCTCTTGAAGTGTCTGGTATAGGGATGTATATCTCCACCACTGAGGCCGATTCAACACACATCTCGATACGCAGCCACTGATACGATACATTAACGATACACTGAAGCGATGGTGCATTCAGGTTGCCTCGGAAAACACGGCTAGGCAGGGAATAGTACCAGAACATGAAATAATCGATTTAACCATGGAATTTACCGATGCAGACAGGCTAGATAAGATACACCGTAAACTCACCCGTAAATTTTTTCCGAAGTACCTTGAATCAACCGGTGCAGTCGCATTGCAAACGTTTGTATCGGATCACCAATATGAATTGGTGAATCTCGTCATCCCTAGTCTGGCAGAGTCGGGACTGACTGCGGAAAGATGGAGGGTTTACGATCCACCAAGCTTCCCCTTCTGCGCTGTCATCCCCCTCATCGGACATCATGTCAGCAGTGATGACCCCCTGCCAAAAAACAATTTCCTGCTGGGTAGCTAGGACACTCCTTCTTGCTTCCAGCAGCTGTAAATACAGGTATTAATATAATATTAGTACTGCTGAGAAACAATAACACATGATAACATATGTTATCATAACATATAACATATGTTATCATGTTGTCAAAAAAATGCAACTAATAAATAAAATTCAGCCCATTTTTACATTGTTGTGAAAATAAAGCGGCATTCATGTAACTCTTACCTGCTTCCTTCTTTGTCTGCTGGGTGAACTGAAAGAGCTGGCTGGCCATACCTGAAGCTCCTCCGCACCGTCTCATAATATGTGTTACAGGCCGCTGGAAGAAAATATATATTGGTTTGAAATAATTAAGACAGGCTTCAGTAAAGTAAAAACAACAACAACAACAACAACAACAACAACAACAACAAACAACAGAAAGGGGTTAAATAAAAAGTGCCTTCTGGGGTGAACTGAAGACGACGTCTGGCCATTGTATGAACAGAGTTAAAGTTTAGCTGGACCCGAACCCTAACTTTTCTGATCCAAACTCCATTGATAAAATAACGTTTTCTATGCTCATAATAATGCGTCTTAGAGAGTTCCTGGTCACAATGTTCACAGATGCGCCGAGGTCGTTTTCTGCTGACGTCATTGCGTCAGAGGAGGTGTCCAATTTTTGTTGTGTAGAAAGAAAACCATGCTGTGATTTTGCTAGGTATTTTTATTTTCTATTTTTGTACCTGCATATTTATAAAACATGTAAACTTCTGTAAACTGTTTGACATCATCGAAAATTAAAAAAAGAAGTTACTTTGGTGTGTTCCCTTTTTATTCCTACTTAAAGAATCAGCAGTGTACTTACCCTGCTGGAATTTTCCAAGCTAATCACACAACCATTGTTCATCTGGTGTTGTGGTGGCAAAGTGCAACAAACTGTGAAATGTCCAAGAACTGTAGATGCTTTAATTTTCACAATTTGATTTAGCAATTTAAGTGGAAAATGAAAGGCTTTTGAGAGGCAGGACACTTATCCTGTATGTAACCTATACAATTATTTAAACACACTTTTAAATCCTCATGAAAAAAAAAAAAATCTTTGTCTGTATTCTCTGGGCACAGAACACACACACACACACACACACACACACACACACACACACACACACACACACACACACACACAATCCCAATTTGCATTTGTATAGCTTGCAGCATTCACATTTGCATTTTAACACCTCACAGTCACAGGGGCTGAGAGAGAACTTCCACGGCAATATACAGTCACGATGATTGACGGAAATGCTACTTTTCATACACTGACTGTCACTGTTACTGTTGTTGCATTTCCATCTGTCTCTCCCTCTCTGTCTGTCTCTTACTCTCTTTCTCTCTCTCTAGCTCTCTCTCTAACCCAACCAGTCAAGGCAGAAGACCGTCCACACAGAGCCTGGTTCTGCCTGAGGTTTCTGCCTGTTAAAAGGAAGTTTTTCCTTGCCACTGTTGCTAAATGCTTGCCCATGGGTCTCTGTAGATAAAACATTTGGTCTGTATCAGCTATAAATGGAAAATGAGACAACTTCTCTTGTGATTTTGCCCCATATAAAACTGAATTAAATTGAGTTGAGTTACGGTCTGCTGAATTTTGGGGGCTGCTCTATTATCGATCAGAGGACATCACCAAAACCACCTTGCAACTTGACAGAGACTCCACTGTGAGAGAATGGATGTGCTTAAAGCAAGCAGAAAAACACTTGACAGCGTCTATGTATGACTTGCTCCAAATAGTAAATACAAACAATCCACATTGTTAGTCCAAAATCAACAAGACGGTTAAATTGTCTTTTACACTGCCGAGTACAATCTGAACACAAAGTATAATGATAATGATCTCTTGCTGCAGGTGTCGATCTGATCAACCACTGAAATTCTCTCCGCCACCTGTGTTAGAGCAGTTTACAAAGTCAAAGTATTTGGAGTACCTTAATAGTATTTTGTTGAAAGGAATTTTATTTAATGTAGATATTATATGTTTGTATGTCCTATGGAATCAAAACTGTTCAGTGTTGTTACTAACATCAGTGCATAAGGGTTAATTTGTTTTTACCTCCATGTCACACGTGTGGGTGGTGGGTTAGTATATCAGCAATAAAATAATAAAAGAAAAGAGAAATCCTGGATGCTATTTTTGCTTTTGAGAAGGGTAGTTTATTTACATTCAACCTCCAGTACATGCTTGGTAAGGACATCCCTGGAAATGAATCAGGCTTCAGGGAATTAATGCAGTCAGCAGAGGGTTTTTGATGTACATAAAGTGATTGCATGTCTGAAGGAAGAGAGAAAGATTTAGGTGTGTGAGTGTGTGAGCTGTGTAGGTATTCTCTCTGTGATGAAGGACAGGCAGGAAACATTTGTGCACATGTAAATTAATTATTTCTTGAAACATGTAACAGCTACTCAAACTGAACTCTGTGTGTGTGTGTGTGTGTGTGTGTGTGTGTGTGTGTGTGTGTGTGTGTGTGTGTGTGTGTGTGTGTGTGTGTGTGTGTATGCATACGCGTGCGTGCGTGTGTGTCCTATGGACATAATCTGACCTCTTTCTCGATTCATTTTGTTTTTATCACCACACTTCCATCGTAAAACTTAGCTATTTTGCTGTCTGTGTAGTCTTTACTTTGTGTCAGATTTGGGAGGAAATGTGAGATTAAAATTTGCATTTTATTTCATACTCATTTCACATCACAGATCAATGCACACTGTTGTGCATGTTTTATTATTAAATTTTGCCATCTGATGGACAAAAGTAGTACAACATATCTGCACTATAAATGGCATGTAAATGATAAAGGCTCAATTGTTGACTTACTGTCTGTGAGGCATACATATATAAAATTAAGAAATTTGAGTTAAATCCATGTTGCGTGTTATCAGAATCCAAGATTTTGGTCTGTTCTTTCATTGCTATGCTAATAACCATTACCTCTGGTGGAAAGAACCTCAGTACAATTACACAAGTACAGTATGTATACAAGTGTAAGATGAGATGGGGACATGTTCAACAGAGTGCCTTGTCTTGCAGACATTAAAGTGGATTGAGTTACACTGAAGTTGTCCCCGTGCTCTTGCTTCACCCACAGGCCTCCGATAGCTTAATTCAGTGACATGTAAGGCAATCGACAAAAACATCCAAAACCCTGTCTTACACAAGTATGGTTTTGAGTTACTTGTAGTTCACTTGAGTATTTCCATTCTATACTGCTTTATACCTCTTTCCTACTATAATCAATCAAGAAAAAACATTTGATACTTCGCACTCCACTACATTCATCTGACAACTATAATTGCTATTTACCTTTCAAATTATGATTTTATACATAACACATATGACCAGATAATAAAATATGATGCACTGTGGATATATAGAGTTGATGAAATTTATTTTGACATGAAAATGCGGCTTCCACATAGTGCCTCTGTAATAATATTCCAGGTATGTATTATAAAAATACAGCGACAGTTATTTGCATAATGAATACATTTACATTTGATACTTTGAATGTGACTCTCTTGTAATAAAGTATTTTTGTATTTTGATATTGTTACTTTCCTTGGAATAAAATTACCTAAGCACTTTTTCCACCACTGACCATTAAAGTCTAGTGCACCAGGTATGTTCAAACTTTAAATTGTAAAGAACAGTTGCAGAGGCAGTCAGTGTTTATTCCTTATGAAGTTCTACATTTAAACATGTTGGTTGCATAAAGTATTGATCCAGTGGTAGCTCTTTTTTGTGTGTTACATTTGTGTTAAGTCATCTTTTCAGTCTAGAAAGTGGCCACCTCTAAACAAGTCAGACCTTTTTTTTTCTTTTTAGCTTTTTATTGAACATTATAACATACATTCTACATACAGCTGGTACACAATGACTGAGTGTTTTGAGTGTGTTGTTGTTGTTGTTTCTTTTCAAATGCAATATCTTTAAATTAAACATGACACTCCAAAAAAGATTTTTTCCTCAGTCTTTTACTTTAAATCAAAATAAAAAATGCCCGTACCTTTTCATGTCCACAAATAAAATTATGCCCAGGACATAGTGGTTATTTACATTCTACCATGTATTCTGACCGGTTAAACTAACAGAATTTTACTATGTTACCAGTGTAGCGAATATAGTAAAGTAAAAAAGAAAAAAAAAAACATTCCAACTTCTGTAGCTATGAACTAGGGTTTTTTTTTTCCACAATGTACATCTCAGATAAAATCTTACCTAATTGGTTTTCTGTACTCCAGTTTTCCCAAATTCTTTTAAAGGTCCCATATTATGAAAAACCAACTTTTTCTGGGTTTTAGGGTATTATTTTGGAACTCTGGTGCCGCCACACACATACAAAGTGTGAAATAAGACCGTCCGCGCTTTTTCAAGTGAGATACGGATTTCTGAAAACACCCCTCCAGCTAGCCATTCGAATTTGTCTTTTGCTAATACATAACAAGTGAAGACATTGGCAAATTCCCGCCCACCAGCCACCACCCCCTCCCCATCTCCCCAGTGTCTCTACACCCACCAGATACAGCGCTACCTTCTCACAGATACACCATTTCGTTATCGAAAGCACTGTCTAAGTAGTTATCATGTTGAGGCGCTACACGCATTGTTCTGTTGTTGCCTGTAAAGACCAGCGCGAATTGCTCCATCGGCTCCCAGCCACAGAGGACAAAAGACTGGCGTGGATTGAATCCATTTTTGAAGGCAACATCCCCACTACACACTGCATGAAAAGTCACATTTCCGTCAATTTCAGTCACTGTAAATTGCTGTGGAAGTTCTCCCTCAGCCACTGTGACCATGAGGTGTTAAAATGCGGAGCGACCATATCCAGAAAGTCCAAACAATTTAGAGAAGAAACTGCTCGGCGTCTTCAGTGGATTGTCTCGGCTGCTAATGCAGCTGATGGCGCAGTTGGCGAGGAGAATGGCCATGATAAAAGCCAGACTGCTGTAGCTGAGTCAATATGTTATTTTTATATTTTCTTATTTTTGTGAACATTCTCAAAACCTGTGTATAATATCCTCTGCCATAAAAAAGATCAGTCAAAGTATGTGTTGTAACCTAATTTTTAATTTTGTATTACCTTCACGTTGAATTAATAGTTTAAATGTTTTTATAGTTCCGTGTTACCTGTTGTAACGGGGGGCTCTAATTAGCGACGCACAACACAGTCATTGGCAGCGTAGCGGCAAATTCCAGGCAAAGTAATGGATGGCTTTTCACTGCATGAAAAACCAAATTTTCGACCCGTAAATCCCCGCGAATTTCGTTGATTTTCGGCGATTTATGGCAAGTTTACGGGGAACTTCGCCGGCTCCGAAAATCGACGGAAACGAACCATCTGTCGGCGGGGGGCGTGGTTAATCGCGCCTTGGAATAGCTCTAATTAGCACATGAATGCTACCGACGTTGATCTACTCAGGCTAGCCTGCTGACTTCACAAACAACCATTGGATGATTCCACAGGCATTTTAAAAGGAAACCATCATCTGATTGGATAGCAACTCCAATCACATGAGTGAGCGATCATGTGATTGGATGACAACTCTGCTGCTATTGGTCATCTGTGCGCCACAAATAATAATAATAATAATCATAATAAATACATATTAAATTCATATATTATATAATAAGTTAATATATAAAAAATAGTTATTATGTTGTTATATTTATGTATATATAAATGACATATATATTTTATTTGATTGATGATTCATTTATTTATTTGGCGATCCACCTTCTACACTACCACACAGTAGAACACAAAGAACACAGCTGACAGAAACATTTTGAAAAAAAGTCTTTAATGAAATCGTGACACACACATTAACAAGGATCAACCAAGTAAAATCAGTGACTACTGGGGAAAAAAAGCAAGGAAATGTGCAGAGGGGTTCACTGATAAGAGTCTCTGGGTTGGGCCATGCCGCTGGTCCATTGTGCATGAAAAAGAGTCTAAGGCCTTTGGAAATGCTTCTTTGCTGCCTCTGGGTCATACTGAGATGGCGCCTGTCGCTTTGAAGGGGACTCGATGCGAAGCCTCTTGCGGTGTGTCGCCACATACTTTGGGTCGCTCTTCAGCTGATCTTGCAGTGTTTGGCAGAGTTTGGAGAGCTAGGACACTCCTTCTTGCTTCCAGCAGCTGTAAACACAGGTATTAATATAATATTAGTACTGCTAAGAAACAATAACACATGATAACATATGTGAGCATGTTTGTCAAAAACAATGCAGATAATAAATAAAATTCAGCCCATTTTTGCATTGTTGTGAAAATAAAGCGGCATTCATGGGACTCTTACCTGCTTCCTTCTCTGTCTGCTGCGAGCCGAAATCTTCACAGCTGCTGCCTGAACTGAAAGAGCTGCCTGGGCATACCTGAAGCTCCTCCACACCATCTCATAATATGTCTTACAGGCTGCTGGAAGAAAATATATATTGGTTTGAAATAATTAAGACAGGCTTCAGTAAAAACAACAACAAGAAACAACAGAAAGGGTTTAAAAGACTGCTGTCCACACCATCCATGTCTGGACTCCCAGTTAAAGTTGCCATCAAATATGACGTCACCGTTTCATTGTGGGGCAAGTTTAGTCTGTAAAACACAAAAAGTACAGGTCATGCAACGTTTACGTTTACTTATATTCTGCAGAATATTTCCTGTGTGTTTTATTAACTTACCCCTGCTCAGGTTCATATCACCTGTCGTTTCCGTCACTATTGTGCAGACGTCGCACCTTTTCCTTTAAAATACATTGTAATGTTAAATGTAACGTGAACGATTACCAAACGTTCGGAACGTAGTGCAATAAGAATAATAAAGGTTTGGCGCCCTAAAAACTGCACAATGTGGTACTAAATGCTAAGGTTACTTACCTAACTTACGCACCCGTCTCTTCGTCTCCGCAGCTGCAGTTCGGGGCTGCTCCTCCAGAGGGAGTGTAGCAGCTGCAGAATGGTTGCTCATGAATGGAAGGACAGCTCTCACACCAGGGATCAGGATCTGCACATTTATTCTATAAAGAGCAGCATGGGGCACAGTCAGTACACACACAGTGGCACGCTCTCCCTCAGTCCTCACTGCAAAAGCCATCCATTGCTTTTTTTTTTTTTACAATATACATATTACCAATTAATATTACAAATAAAATATGTCCACAGAAAAAAATGCATGCCCTTACAGGGGTTACAAATATACTTCAAATTGGTATCTCTCAAGGAAAAAAAATAAAAATAAAATAAAAATATACATGAAATAATTAGATAATTTTCATGTTGTTAGGCTACTCATCTAATGCAGTCCTTCCCTAAACTACACAAAAGAACATTACAACCAACTCTTTAACATCGTCACGCACCTATAAAGAGCAGCATGGGGCACAGTCAATACACACACAGTGGCAGGCTCAGTACTGAGCCATCCATTGCTTTGCCTGGAATTTGCCGCTACGCTGCCAATGACTGTGTTGTGCATCGCTAATTAGAGCCCCCCCCTACAACAGGTAACATGGAACTATAAAAACATTTAAACTATTAATTCAACGTGAAGGTAATACAAAATTAAAAATTAGGTTACAACACATACTTTGACTGATCTTTTTTATGGCAGAGGATATTATACACAGGTTATACACAGGTTTTGTTCACAAAAATAAGAAAATATAAAAATAACATATTGACTCAGCTACACGAGCAGCCTGGCTTTTATCACGGCCATTCTCCTCGCCAACTGCTGGTTGATGAACAGATGGTTCGTTTCCGACAATTTTCGGAGCCGGCGAAGTTCCCCGTAAACTTGCCGTAAATCGCGAAAATCAACGAAATTCGCGGGGATTTACGGGTCGAAAATGTGGTTTTTCATGCAGTGATCACCCCTCCCTCCTCTGGGAAGAGCTGATCACAACCTGGTTCATCTCCTGCCTGTCTACAAGCCCCTTGTTAACAGGCAACCAGCTGTGTCCCGCAGAGTGAAGAGGTGGTCTGACGAGGCTGAAGAGGCTCTGAAGGACCGCTTCGAGACAACTGTGTGGGATATATTCAGTGACTTCGACATCGACAGGTTGACAGACAGCAAACATAGAGGAGCTGAAAACTGTTCAGAGGGAGCTCAGAAAGAAAATCAGGGAGGGGAAGGACAGATACAGGAGGAGAATGGAGGAACAGCTGAAGGAGAACAACACCAGGGGAGTCTGGAGAGGCCTGAAAACCACCTACTTCTGCAGGTTTGAGGATGCATCTGCCCCTCCCCCAGGGACATCAACCCTGCAGCAGCCCTCCTTTGATCTGCCAGTAATCTACCCAAGTACCCCACTGACCCCCCCCCACCACCACCACCACCACAGTATTCAGCTCACCGTCACCAACGCCACCCCCCACTGCCCCTCCTAGCCCCTCATCCACATCACAAGACACTCAGCCCCCCTGCTCCAACTTGTCTCTCACACCTCTCCAGGTGAGAAATCAACTGAGGAGGTTAAAGACCAGGAAGGCTGCAGGACCGGACGGCCTCAGTCCCAGACTCCTCAGATCCTGCTCTGATCAGCTGAGCAGGATCATTGGACATCTGTTCAACCTGAGTCTGAGGCTGGGAAGGGTGCCGCGACTCTGGAAGATGTCCTGCGTGGTACCTGTGCCAAAGACCCCACATCCCAAGGACCCTAGTTGCAGCAGGCCGGTGGCACTAACATCGCACCTCATGAAGGCCTTGGAGCGGCTGGTCCTTGCCCACCTGCGCCTGCTGGTGAGCTCGTCCATGGACGCTGCAGTTCGTGTACCAGCCTGGCATCAGAGGGGATGATGCCCTCATCTTCCTCCTCCATTGAGCCCTGTCTCACCTGGAGTCACCTGGGAGCTCTGTTCGGATCCTTTTCCTGGACCTCAGCAGTGCTTTCAACACCATCAGGCCAGCCATCCTGAGAAACAAGCTGGAGCTTTCAGGAGTGGACCAACACCTCACATGCTGGATAGCGGACTACCTCTCCAACCGCCCACAGTATGTGAGGACACAGGACTGTGTGTCAGGGACTGTCCTCTGCAGTGTGGGGGCCCCCCAGGGAACAGTGCTGGCCCCGTTCCTCTTCACCCTCTATACGGCTGACTTTTCCCACCTGTCACCCACCTGTCACCCACCTGCCACCTGCAGAAGTTCTCTGATGACTCTGCCATTGTCGGCCTCATCACAGATGGGGACGATAGGTCATACAGAGGACTCATCCAGGATTTTGTCGACTGTTGTCAGCAGAACCACCTCCTGATTAATGCGGATAAAACCAAGGAGCTGGTTGTGGACTTCCGTCGGCGCCCACAGTCTCCCCCATCACCAGTGAACATCCAGGGAAGGGACATTGAGATGGTGACATCTTATAAGTACCTGGGTGTTCATCTGAACAACAAACTGGAATGGACTCACCACTGCACTTTACAAAAAAGGACAGAGCAGACTCTATCTGCTCAGGAGGCTGAGGTCTTTTGGGGTGTGTGGGGCACTCCTGAAGACCTTCTATGACTCTGTTGTGGCCTCTGCCTTGTTCTATGGTGCAGTCTGCTGGGGGAGCAGCATCTCGACAGCTGACAGGAAGAGGCTGGACAAACTCATCAGGAAGGCCAGCTCTGTCCTGGGATGCCCTCTGGAACAGGTGGAGGAGGTGGGGGAGAGGAAGATGACAGCCAAGCTGTCTTCCACGACAGACAATAACTCCCACCCACTCCAACACACACTCACTGCACTGAGGAGCTCCATCAGTGATAGGATGCTACATCCAAAGTGTGTGAAGGAGCGGTATCGCAGGTCATTCCTTCCTGCAGCTGTCAGACTACACAACAAGAACTGCTGAAAGTAATTTTTTGATAATTTATCTGTAAATCATCTGTAAATTACCTGTGCAATAACTGGTGCAATAATCTGTGCATTTATCTGTAAATTATCTGTACAATAATCTGGGCAATAACTGGTATAATAATCAGTGCAATTCATCCTGTACATAACACTTCGCAAATACAATTTATAATTTAAGATAATGTTTATTTTTATTACACTCTTTTGTATATACTTGCTGTTTTTTTGTTTTTTTTTACCTAATTCTACCTTTCACTGGTGCTGCTGTAAATTGGAATTTCCCCTTGCGGGACAAATAAAGGTATATTGAATTGAATTGAATTGAATTCAATTGAACTGAAAAGTGAACATTATGTTAGTCAAAAGATTCTATAATGTCAACATCTGTATTCACATTTTTCTAATATGGATTCAGTGAATCCTTTACTTGTGCTATATTTCCATGTACAAATATTCATGACTGTGGTATTATTTATTGTATATCTAGAAAATGTTTCATGTGAATAAGTGTGTAATATACAGTATTTGCTAAGGAAAAACTTGGCTATATGTTCAAGAAAAAATATGACTGACTTTATTTAGTTTATTATGGCGTTTGAAAAGTTGGTTAAGATGAAACTCACTGCTCTGCCCCCCATAGCTGTAAAGGACCGTAATCAACCCTGTAAGTGTTGTATGCACATTTAGGCAAACAGGTTCTAAACCTGGATGCTCGATCATGCCTGGAGGCCTTTCATCCAGCTGCTGCAGCCGTCTTGTAACCTGTTATGCATAACATAAGGTGAGTATCTGCAGTGGCATATTATCTGCAATCATACACTGCGATCATACTGTAAGTGCAGGTGAAGATACTGTGGCTGTGTCCCGATTCAGGGGCTGCATCCTTAAGAGGACCCTTCCTACGCAGCCCACGGAGGACGCGGCCCACGGAGGACGCGGAGGCTCCTCCGTCGGCCGCATCAACCATCGGTAAATGGGATGGTCCAGCCTTCGGAGCATTTCCTGATTGCGTCACAATGTCATAATGTCCTCCCTCCTAACCTGGGAAAAACAGACGACCATGGAGCCTGAAGTGTTGATTGTGTGCTTCTTAATATTTCTTTTGTTGAAGGAAGAGGAGAGTTGGCACCGGCAACAGCGGCACCACGTTTATCTCCAGCTGGGAGAGCACCGTAGGGAGGTAACATTAATCTGCTTATATTCATGTTCATACATAGCTAGCATAGTCGTGGTAATTAATACACCCGTTACAAAACGATACCGTTTAGTGATAAACGCTTGCCATATAAACCATCGACTGAGAAATATGTCATATAACCATAAGTCTTGATACAGGGTTCTGTATGCTGTAATTGCAATTCTATGTTTGTAAGATCTGAAAAGTGCTTGAGTTTAATAGTTAAATGTGTACGAACCCTGTAAATAACCCTGACATAATTCAATAGCCTATTAAAATGTTGTGTTATTAAACATCAGAACCATATTGAGAAGTCAAAGTGTAATAGATGGAGAAATTAAGCATTATCGGTCAGGTGCTCTTCACAAACCATCATGACACCAGACGAGATTTTAGGCTGAGCAGAGAGTCCCTGACGGTGCTGCTGGAGCTTCTCCACCACGAAAGGTGACACGGATGGGGTGCCACAATAGAGACCTTGGTCTTGCTCTTCTGGCTGGCGAGTGGGACATCCTACAGGGTGGTGGCAAGGGTGTTTTGGATGGCTCACTCCACTGTTCACCGCATCATCCATCGAGTTACTGAGGAGGTGGTGGCCATTTGCCACAGGGTCATCTACCTCCCCAAGACCGCAGAAGACCTGGCGGCAGTAACTCAGGGGTTTGCAGGGCTGGCAAGGCACAGAGCTTTTCGAAAAGCTGCTGGAGCAATCGACAGCTGCCATGTGAGGATCAAGCCTCCAAGCGGCCCTGATGGTCACTGTTATCGGAACAGAAAACTGTTTGCGTCGTTAATCCAGCAGGCCATTTGTGACCATCAGGGCCGCTTCATTGATACGTATGTGGGCTGGCCGGGGTCGGTGCATGACACCAGAGTACTCTGGCACAGCCCACTGTACAGGCGTGGCATCTACCCTCCTCCAGGGCACTTCATCTTGGCAGACGGCGGGTACCCGTGCCTCCAACATCCACTCCCCCTCATTATTCCCTACAAGCGGCCGGTGCAAGGTGTGGCAGCCCAGCGCTTCAACAGCCATCATTTTAGGGCACGCTCTATCATAGAGCCTATCCCAGCTGTCAACGGGCGAGAGGCGGGGTACACCCTAGACCGGTCGTCAGTCGATCGCAGGCAACATATACACACAAACAACCATTCATGCTCACACTCACACTTAAGGGCAATTTAGAGTCACCAGTTAACCTAATGAGCATGTTTTTGGTCTGTGGGAGGAAGCCGGAGTACCCGGAGAGAACCCGCGCATGCACAGGAAGAACATGCAAGCTTCACACAGAAAGGCCCGACCCAGGAATCAAACCGGCAACCTTCTTGCTGTGAGGCACGCGCACTACCTGCTTGTGCCACCGTGCAGCCTAATGACATGCAATGTGTCTATATTTCTCTCCTATTCCACAGGTCATAACAGCATGTGCCATCCTGCACAACATCTGTATGGTTGCTGGTGACATCATGGCACCAGGGGATGATGTGCAGGACGACATGCCGGAGGATGAGGGGGAGGACGGGTTGGAGGCAGCCAGTGGTGCTCCCTGGCGGGACCGGCTGTCTGCTGAGGTGTCCTGCAAGAGGGTATCCTTGACCATGATTACCTTTAGAGGGCAAGTACATTAATTAGTAGCTATGCCTATTTACAGTGTTTTCTAAACAGTTGAGTTTGTTGAGGTAATTTGTGTTTTTATCGTTGCCTCTCTTTTAAACAATTTTAGTAACATGGCAGCTGTTGATTGCGTCAGCCCTGCAAACCCCAATGATGGACGATGTGGTGGACAGTGGAGACATGCATCCCCCACCCCCCAGATGGTGTCCCACTCACAGCCAGAAAACTCCAAGGTCTTCTATATGGAATCCCATCCAGTCCAGCAGCACCACCAGGGACACCTGCTCAGCCTCAAATGTATAAATGTGCTCTGTAAATAGTCACTGTGGATAATCACTGTCAATATTAATTTCTTCTGCTCCTTAGTAGAAAGTTGTACAATCTAGCAATGGCCACGTGTGAGTGATTCAATATATTCATATCTTATAGTGTTATGTTATATTTGGAATTATCTATATATGTCACAAAATAATAAACACATTGTGTTGTCACTGCAAAGTAGTTCAAACGTCTATTTAGATTGTAAATACGACATGAAACAGATAATATAACAAGGTTACAGGATTTTAATTTTGAACACAATATATTTTATAAACAATTTACAGAAAACAATACAGAATGTAATTGAACAGACGGAAACACTAATAAATCAACGCCTGTCGATCATCCTCTCTAATCAACTGAAAAGTCTGTCCATCCTCTCTCTGCTCTCTCTCTCTCTCCTTTCCTCGGCCTCCCTCTGTAATTGCATGTCCTCCCTAATCAGGTCCAAAAGTTCATCCCTTTTCCTTCTCCTCTTTCTGTTCCCTGCTGTAGATGTTCCTGGCTGCCTCTCCTCCTCCTCCTCCTCCTCCTCCTCCTCCTCCTCCTCCTCCTCCTCCTCCTCATCATGCTGCCCACCCACTGCAGCATTTGGCCCTGGTGTGTCATCAGGGATGGAGGCAATCAGGGCAGGTGGGGCAATGGAGGGCCTCTGTCCTAATACCTCATCTATGAGGACAAACCAGGGCCAGGTAACAGCAGTGGGCTGCCCGCTGACTCCCTGCCCTGTCCCGGGATCTTTGCATTCCCAAGGAAGTGGAAATCAATCACATCACCAGCAGCAATTTTCTGCAGCGCTTGTTTAAAGCCCTACAAGGAACTTTTAACTGGATATAAAATAGTCTTTATCAAAGTGTTTATTCACTTGGGTAAAACAAATGTAGTTTCCTTATGTTGTAAGTTGTCCCATTTTTTTTTTTTTGGCCTGTTGGGGCTCCACCTTTCCCCCCAGGCCCGTTTTCTGCGGGATTGTTCTGAACATGGCAGAAGCATGACAAAAGGTAAACACACAAGATCACATTATCACAGATATGTAGAGATTCACAACACGTGACATCAGGACAGACATAAAATTCCCACCCCCACCCAAAAACAACATTCATTTAATTTGATCCAAAGATTATATTTGTACTTTGGTCTGTGTACAGAACTTGGGTTCATTTATGTAACTTTTACATACAAATGCAGTATGTATAGAGAACAAATGGTCTATTCATTTATGCCTCAAAAGTTACCTCCATCCGAGTGTGGCCGTGTTTTTGGCCCCTGTAAACAGATGGTCGTATTGACCACAGAGTTTAATGAACTCCTCCGTCTGCTCCTTGCTCCCTACAACACAATGACATGCAAAGCATATTTGCCTTTATGTCAACACATAATATAATTGTTCAATATAATAATGACAATAACAATAAAAATGCTCCTCAAGTTGACTGTATAACTATATTAGCTGTAGTCAATCCAAATGTTTACAGTATTAATAGCGTAGAAATACAGCTGGGCTCACAACCCATCGTTAGCGTTATTTGTTCATCTGCATTCAGTTTTGGGTGCGCAGGTGCGTCCGATCAGCTCCTGTCCCTTGTAAGAGGAGCGAAATGTAGCCTATCATACAACATACGAGAACAAATTCACCTGATGTGAATTGTAACATTTGTAAGTGAAGGGTTTTAATAAGGCTAATGGTTAACTGAGCTTGTTGTATCAACAGGTTAGTCTTAAGTTACAACACATAGCTGGCTCCAAATTGCGGTGTGTTGGCGTTATTAACGTTACGTATTTTTAACAGCCATTTGGAGGTTTTAAGGCGATTTGAGCTCCTGGTGTTAAGCAAACACCTGTTACTTACATTTAAATGCGTATTCTGCACCGCTGCTCGTGCTGGTGCCGGTGCTGCTGCTTCTGCTTGTGGTTGCCATCGTTCAAAAGAAACAATCGGTGGGCAAAGCATTTTGGGATATTTGAGGCCGCAAAGGATAGTAGCGATGCATCCTCCGAAAACAGGGAAAAGGAAGACACATTTGTCGGCTGCATTTGGAGGACCCTTCGAATTTGGATGAATTGGGACAGCCTTTGCACAGCACTATGACGTAATCGGCCTTCAAATGCATCCTCCGAAGGATGCAGCCCCTGAATTGGGACACAGCCAGAGACCTGTGGCACCTCCTGGCAGCATATGTTCTCAGGCTCTGACTGCATTGTTGCACAATTTCCACATGTGCACTGATACAATGAAAAAGACAATCCATGCATGTATAAAGCTAAAGAAATAAGAAACGTTGCATACCAGCATTTTCAGCCAATAACAGCACCTTTTTTTTTTTTCTTTTTCTTTTTTTTACATTTGAATGTGTGTGATCTAGCTAGCTACTTTTCCTCAGGCTGAAGTGAATGGTCAGTAGTACTGCTCAGCAGTGTCGTCTGTGTGCTCTGCCCCTGCATGTGTAAATGAGACGGAGCACTGAAACTAACAGCACAGTTAGACTGGCCAATGTCTCAGCAACCCACTGACTGCTAGAAATGCCCTCCTCTTCATGTAAACAACCAGGACTTTCGGACTCTCTGCTTTCATATGATACCAGGCTTGTGTGGTTTGTGTGATGTGGTGAAATCTGCAGACGTGCTAAAATGGACATACGCTATTTCCGTGTTTTCGTCACACGCCCATATGAATTATGTTTCGTTTGGGTGCAAATGCTTGGTAGAGGCTTTTAGCTGAGTTTCTCCCCGTCATTCTGGTATGCTACAAGTTAGGATTGGTGCTTCCTAGTGTGAGCATTGACCGTCTGAACTGTGGGCCTCTCACACTGCCTCCTGTACAGGCAGTGCTCATACTGAAGAGAAAAAAATAGAAGAGACGTTTTTAGACTAACCTTTCAGAAGCATCTTGCTGAATTCTCTGAGGTTCTGTAGGAGCCTCCCCTCCTTCAGGATCCGATTCAGGTTCGAACATGTATGGTTCAACTACTGACAATCTCGGTCTGTTTACTGCCGCCATGTCCGCTACTTTCACATGTGTAGTGCAACGTGAGCCTACGCTCTCCCCGTTACCACGATAACATGGGTGGGACAGCAGCAGCTCATTTGCATTTAAAACTACAGACACCAGAAACAGCACATTCTGAAAGGGACTGAAACAGAGGGAAATAGAGGGAAGCAAGAATCTTTTCCTGAAAGCTATTTCCAGCAAACAGCAGAAACATGTTTTATGGAAATCATAGACCTATGTAACTTATTGAAAAAGCTTCATAATATGTCACCTTTAAATCTACCCACCTCTGACCTCAAAGAAAAAGTTAGCTTCTCCATCAAATACATATTGTGTATTACCTCAACCCAGTCCTCAACCTTAGGTACCTCATTCTTCATCCATTTTCTGGTAATTGCTTTTTTGCTTGCAATCAGCATTATTCTATAAATATGTTTGTCCCCAAATCTTTTAAAGTTTATGTCCAGTTTCGCCACGTATAATACCTCAAATGTATGTGGAAGGTCTAACTTCAGTATTTTATCCACACACTTCTTAAGCTCCTCCCAGTAGCTGCCAATGGAGGGACAAGCCCAGAACATGTGGAAGTGGTCAGCTTTTTCAGCTCCACATAATCTCCAACACTTTGTGTCATAATACTTTGTCTGTGCTGGTATTCTAAAGAATCTTATGATGTTCTTCCACTCGTGTTCTCTCCATGATAAGGAGCAAGTTGTTCTCCACTGCTGCTCATTTATCTTTTCCCATTCATCCACTGATATGACAATATGCCTCCCTCTCCCACCTCTTTTTTATATACACCGTGTCAATTCCCTTTAAGTTTTCCACTCCCTTATATAATTTGGAAATTAGCTTTTTCCCCAGTTTTGATTCATATGCTGAAATGAACATCTTAATGACTTCTGACCCCCTCCCCTCACTGGTTCCCCTTATTGTTTGCTCTAAATAATGCCTTAATTGCATGTACCTGTATTTATCCAGATTCGTTAGACTATATTGGTCTTTTATCTCTTGAAAACTTTTAATCTCCTTCTTTCTCAAGAGCTCCAATAATATCATAGGTCCCCTTTCCCAATTTTTAAAACTCTTATCTCTTCTATTTGGTACGAATTCGGAATCGTATCCAATACATCTAAATAGTCTACTTTGTATTCTCAAGTCATTTTTCGCAATTAATTCAAACCAAAGCTTCAGTGATATATCCATCTAAGAGTTTGTTCCTTCCCTGATGTGTTTTCTCAAGTAGTTGTCCCCTATTATAGGATGGTTAATATATCTGGATAGGAACCCCATCTGTTGTGCTGGTCTCAATTTCTTTCCATCTTGCTGAGTAGGAAGGATTGTATACGTTCAGCAATATTTTTATTTGTGCAGCTTGATAATAGCTCTTCAGGTATGGAAGTGTTAGCCCTCCTTTGTTTTTAGGTAACTGCAGCGTTCTGTACCTGATCCTTGGCCTCTGCCGCTGCCAGATATATCTAGAGATCATTTTAAGTAATCATTGAGATTTTAAGAAATCATTTTAAAAGATCATTGAAAGTAATAACCTGAATTTTTTGTATATTTATTTTATAGCCCGATAGATGAAGGGTTGTCATAAGTGCAGGGAGGGACATGTTCGGGCTCGACAAATATATAAAAAAACGTCATCTGCAAATAACGCTATTTTTTGTACCCCTCTCCCCACATCTATACTTGTTATATTTTCGTTTTGTTTTATCCAGTTGCTCAGGGGTTCCAGAAAAATGACAAAGAGAAGAGGACTAGCTGAGCAGCCGTGACGACAGCCTCTTTCTTATATGATAAACTTTGAGAGAATCCCATTGATCCTGATCCTAGGTGTCGGTTTATTATACAGGGCCTGTATGACCTAAATAAATGTCTTGTGGAAATGAAACCACACAGCACTCTATATAGGAAATCCCACCCGATGGAGTCAAATGCATTTTCCGCATCTATTCCCACCACTATCGTCTCTATCTGATTTTTGATTACATGATGTATTACATGTAGAGTGCGCCTGATATTGTCTTGCATCTGTCTTATCTCTGTTTTATAAAACCCGTCTGATTTAAGTGAATTATTTCTGGCAGAATAATTTCTAAACGTCTGGCTAAAATAGCTGTAAACAGTCTATAATCTTGATTAAGGACACTAACAGGTCTATAACTGGAGCATTCCTGCTCATCCTTCCCCTTCTTCGGAATTAGAGAGAAAATGATTTCTCTCCATGAATGAGGAATTTCTCCCTCCTTCAACAGCCAGTTAAATGCCCTCCGCAGAAGTGGGATTAATGCTACCTTAAATGAGCTGTACCATTCTGTGGTGTACCCGTCTGCATCCGGGGACTTGCCGGCCTAAAGATTTGAGATTACTTTATTTATTTCCTCATCTGTAATCTGTAGCCTCATTCTGTTCTTCTGTTACTCTTTGCAAGGCAAATTCAAAGTGCTTTACAGAAACATAAAAATACATTTAAATCATACATTTCAAAGAAAGAAAGAAAGAAAGAAAGAAAGAAAGAGAGAGAGATTAGAAGAGAATAGAAAAATAAAAATAAAATACATTTAAAGGAAAATTAAAAACAGAAGTAAGGTAAAAGACAATAATTAAGCATTTAGAATGATTAAAATCATTGAGCAAATATATTTACTTTAACTAAAAGCTGTAGCAAATAATAATGTTTTCAACCCTGATTTAAATGAGGTGACAGTTGGTGCAGACCTCAGGTGTGCAGGGAGAATGTTCCACAGGTGAGTAGCATAATATCTGAAAGCTGCTTCACTTTGTTTGGTTCTCATTCTGGGAACACACAATAGACATGTCCCTGATGACCTGAGAGGTCTGGATGCTTCATATGGAGTTAATAAATCTTGGATATATTTTGGTCCTAGACCATTTAATGCTTTGTAGACCAACAGTGAGATTTTAAAGTCTATTCTTTGACTCACAGGAAGCCAATGTAGTGATCTGAGGACTGGTGTGATATGGCCCATTTTTCTGGTGTTTGCAAGGACTCATGCAGCAGCGTTTTGAATCAGCTGTAGTTGCCTAATTGTTTTTTTTTGTTGTTGTTGTTTAGGCCAGTAAAGACTCCATTGCCATAGTCCAACCTACTGAAAATGAATGCATGAACAAGTTTTTCCATGTTTTCTTTGGACAGACATCCCATAATTCTGGTTATATTTTTCAGGTGGTAGTAGGCTGATTTGGAAATCAGCTTTAAATGGTTGTTAAAATTCAGGTCAGAATCAATAATTACACCAACATTTCTGACTTTATCTGTTGTTGTCAGTGACATAGAATTAAGATGAAGCACTGATCTTTGACCTTTCATTTTTGGGGCCAAATACAATCACTTCTGTCTTATCTGCATTAAGCTGAAGAAAATTCTGGCACATCCACTCATTGATTTGATGAATACACTCACTCAGTGAAAGTAAGGGACTGTAGTCATGTGACGACAGAAATATAAAGTTGTGTATCATCTGCGCAAGTATGATAAGAAATACTATGATGCTCTATAATCTGAGCTAGGGGCAACATGTAGATATTGAAAAGAAGTGGTCCGAGAATGGACCCTTGTGGCACCTCACACATCATCTTTTTTCGTTCAGACACATGCTCACCAATTGACACAAAGTAGTCTCTATCTTGTAGATAGGATTTGAACCAGTGTAGTACAGTGCCAGTAAGTCCCACCCACTTTTCAAGTCTGTCAAGAAGTATGTCATGATCAACTGTATCAAAGGCAGCACTGAGATCAAATAATACTAAGACTGAGGTTTTGGAAGCATCATTATTCAAATGTATGTAATTTAAAACTTTGATAAGTACAGTCTCAGTGCTGTGGTGTGGACGAAATCCAGACTGAAATGCATTAAAAAGATTGTTCTGCATCATGAAAGCATGCGTTTGTTGAAAAACAACCCTTTCAATAATTTTTCCTAAAAAGGGAAGATTTGATATTGGCCTGTAGTTACTTATTACTGAAGCATCCAGATTAGTCTTTTTTAAGAGAGGTTTTATTACTGCAGTTTTCAAGGCCTGGGGAAACTGACCAGACTAAAGAGAATTATTTATTATATACAACACATCTGGAGCTATGCAATGAAAAACATTTTTAAAAAGTTTGTTGGCAGAGTATTAAGGCAGCATGTTGTGGATTTTAACTGTGATACACTTTCTGTCAGCCTTGTATGATCTAGAAGGTTAAAATGTGCTAGATTAACTGGAGAACAAGAAGGCACAGATGGACTTATCATTTTGTCTGAGCTGGAGCTGCACACTGTTTGTCTTATCCTTGAAATTTTATCTGTAAAAAAGGCTGCAAAATCATTGCATGAGTTGTTGGATAGCAGCTCAGGAGGGACTGATGCTGTGGGGTTTGTCAGTCTATCCACAACAGAAAACAAAGTCTGGCCATTATTACAATTTCTGTTGATAATCTCTGAGAAGAATGCTTGCCTTGCCTTCTTTAGTCCATGGTTATAGGTGTGGAGACTGTTTTTGTAAATCTCATAATGAACCTGGAGTTTGGTTTTTCGCCACCTGCGCTCTGCCTGTCTGCAGACTCTTTTCTGGACTTCGACCAGTGTGGTGCTTCTCCAAGGTGCCTTTTTCCTTCCTGACAAAACTTTGGTCTTAATTGGGACGATGGAGTCAATAATAGTCACAACTTTGGAACTGAAACTATTTACAAGGTCATCAGTTGAAGCTGAGGGCAGTGTTGGTGATGGTGTAAAAGACTGAGTGAAGACTGCACGTGTTATCATTAATATAACACTTTTTGATCACCTCTGTTCCACTTTTGTTAAGAATAGCAGGTGTGCCATTTTAAATGGCCACAACTCAGAGATATTAAGCCCTTTGGAGATAACCAAATCTAATATATGCCCTTTGTTATGTGTTGAATGTGTTACGTGCTGAGACAGGCCAAAATGATCCAGAATGTTTAAAAGTTCTTTAGCACATCCATCTTTGAGATTATCAATATGAATGTTGAAGTCACCCACTAACACAACACAGTCAAAATCAATACAAACAACAGACAGTAGATTGGCAAACTCATCGGAAAACTTTGCATTGTATTTTGGGGGCTTATAGATGGTTACAAAGACTGATCGACAGGAAGACTTTGATTGAATGGCAACATATTCAAAAGATTCAAACTGACCATAAGAGACTCTACTGAATTGAATGCTATCATTAAATAAAATGGCGACTCCACCTCCTCTCTTATGCATTCTTACTTCACTTATGAAACTGAAATTCGGAGGGGCTGACTCATTGAGAACTGCTGCGCTGTTATCTTGTCCTAACCAAGTTTCAGCTGTAGCGTAGTGTAGGGGACTACCTTAATTTGATGTTGCATTCGTTGATGAAATGACGGGGCACCACCTTCCTCAGCTAAGAAGGACTGCAGAAATTAACTGCTATAACGCTGATAAAATACTAACGAATGAACTAACAGTAAACCAGTCTGATAATCTGAAGTGTAAACTCTGGATACAGGGATCGTATATATTCAGTTCAAAAGGACATTGTCTAACCAGGACTTATATCAAAATATCATTTATTAAGCAGAATTATGGATAATGAGTGATGTATCAGGAATAATAAGACAGAAGATATGAGGTGATATGACAGAACACAAAAGAAACTTGTGGCAACGCAATGGTAAAACAAGTTTGGTGATAGTGAGAAGTAGTTGTAAGGGGATAATAGGGACGTGAACGTAAAGTTAAGGGATTAAACGAGTAGTTGAGAGAATTTGGATAAGTTAGCAGTATCTTAACCTCACGGACCAACTCTTATTCAAACCCGCTTAATGCATGCCTACTTGTTAGCAACGCTCCTGTACAGGCCTGCTCCAAACTAGCCGAAGATGCTTCCAGTGTCCGTCCGTGGCTAGTCTGCTTGGCAGTCTGGTGGGAGACCCAGGCACACCAAGGTTGAGCTGATATTGGACAGTGATGATTCAGGAACTGGATCATCACTGACAGGCGAGGAACGGCTTTGGATGGTTGTCTGACCCGGACCAGCGGGTTAGCGGCAGGCTGCAGGGTTTTAGCTTGGTTGGTAACCGCGAAGCAAGACTTTAGATTTAACAATAATAAGATTGATAACCTCCTCGATGGCCGGTCGAAAAGTGTCTCCAAAATTATTATTACTTGACGAGAATTTACTAAAGACAAAATGTGTGACTTAGAAAAATGAAAGTTTACGACAAAACTATAGAAACACGTCTTCTGAAAAGTAAATCACGCTACTCGGTAAGGCTTTTGAGTAGCTCGAAGACGGGAAAACTTAAAGAGCAAAAACGACTGTGCAAAACTTAAGACAAAGAACTAAAAGACAAAACATAACGTCACATAACTTAAGACAAGACTGAGTAACGCGCACACACACTACTACTCATGCTGCGGGTTCAGACATTTAAACCTCGCTCCAGGGGCGTGTCTAATGGGCAGGCCGTGGAACATGTGAGACGGTTTGTGACGCAATCGCCTCAAGGAGCTGGAATTGATCAATGATTCATACGAGGGGCTCCTCTGCTTCTCACTATGGTCAATCACATACAAATTTTCAATGACATTTCAATATTGTTCACAGCTTGCATTAGGCACTTCCTATGGATGGGTGATGATAATCCTGGTACAGTTTCATCCCAACATGTATAATGATTCAATGTATAACTAATAATAAAAATAATAATAATAATAATAAAGATAAAGAAATAAAGAAAGGCAGGCTATATTTGCCAAAATGATTATCATCCTTATGATTATTCCTTAATAAAAGTCTCATAAAGCACAATCAACTTCAAACCCTACAAACCCTTAGATGGTAGGAAGGCTCCATGGCCGAGCCTCAGGCAAATCTTAAAACAAAGTTAGATTCACAGCTTTGTCATGGGACATGAGAGAACATGGGCATCATACAGATCATGGGTTAGTCATGTGGATATATCCAGCGTTGAGTCATACAGAGATGCAATTGTCAGGTGTACCAAGAAACAAAGTCCTCCGGCTTACAAACAGTTCATTTCAAGGTTGGCTACTTTGCAACCCATCAGCAGACTCGGTTTGTGGATTCAGTTGAAACCTGGCCTTTGTTCTTCCAAGCCGGCTTTACTGTATTGAGTCCTTAGGGCTATTGGGGGAGTAGTCAGCATTGAGTGGGACATCCTGTCTCTCTTCGAAATCACATTTCATTATGAGCATTCTAGATGGCCTATAGTTCAATCAGTTAGACTGGTTTACAACTCCGTTTCTCATGAGAAGTCAGAGAGGGTAAGAGAAGGTCAGTTAGAGGCCAGTTCTGCTACACAGTTAAAAACATAAAATCAAGCTTGTGCTTGATGATAAAGTCATTGATTAAGAATGATTTGCCTGCCAAAGACCTAACATTTAAAAGAGCTAACTTAAATGTGCTAAAAAGTCCAACATCCCCATATTTTAGAACATACTGTGGCTGACATGGAATACATGTTAAATTCGATGATGTGATGTTTCTGGAGAGATGGACCGATCTTCTCTTCCTACCTATTGAGACATGAATCAATGAAGCTTCCAGCACAATGGGCCCTGGCTTTTCCTTGGAAAAGTCAGCATAACATTTGCCTTAAATGTTGGTAAATTTAGGTTCTCTAAAAATTTCTAAATTTCTAATTTCTAAAATCTCTAAAAATGTATCCATTTGGGTTTTATTACTGGCTTTCGGTTGAGCATATGGATCTTTATAATAAGCTTCAAAGCACTCTTGAATTCCCTCTGTTTTGTCCACTGTTGTTCTTGTATGTGGGTCCCTTATTTTGTAAATATTTTTTTTTTTGCCTGCTGTTTTTTCAGTTTATATACCAGCAATTTTGTTGACTTAACCCCCACTTCATAATATCTTCCTAATATCTCTTATGAACAGTAGTTTTTTTTTTTTTGATCTCCTGTGTATTAATCTCATTTATCTCTGCTCTTTTTTTTTTTTTAATTTTACTGATTTATGTGCCCATCCAATTTGCCCTTATGCTCTCTTTCTAGCCTTTTTAGATCTGATTTTAGTCTGTCAAGTTTTAACTGTCTTACCTTACTTACCTTTTTTTAAATATGCTGATTTGCAGGTAAACTGGAAGGGGTCAAACGTGGGAGGGAGTCTGGAAATTATATGCTCCTTTACCAGCCTCTCAAAGCACTTCATCATGTTGGGAGTGAGTGCGACAGGCCGGAAGTCATTGAGTGATGTGGTCTGAGGTTCTTTGGCACTGGGATGATGGTGGCAGACTTGAAGCATGATGGGACTTTGGTTTAATGCAATGAGGTGTTAAAAATATGTGTTAGAATGTGAGCCAGCTGATCTGCACATTCTCTGAGCACCCGTCCAGGTATATTGCCAGGGGCCGGGGTCTTCTGTGAGTTGACTCTCCTCAGAGACCTCCACACATCAGCTGTGTTGAGACATCCTGTCGGGGAACAGCTTTCACTGCAAGAGTGCTGTTTAGTGTATCAAACCTCCCAAAGAAGATATTGAGATCGTTGAGGAAGTCTGCATCATCATCATATGCAGGAGGGGCTATCTTCTAGTTTGTGATAGCCCGTATGTCTTGCCACATATTCCTGGTGTTGGTTGGGTCATGGGAAAAATCCTGGATTTTTTACCTGTGGGCACACTTTGCTAGTCTGACGGCACAGTTCAAGTTGGCTCTCGCTGATCTCAGTGCCTCCGCATCTCCAGACATGAAAGCTGAGTTCTGTGCCTTTACCATTTTTCGTACATCCACAGTCATCCAGGGTTTTTGGTTGGCCCAGGTGATGATATTTTTCATGGTGCTGATGTCATCCACGCATTTATTGATGTAGGCTGACACAGACATGGCATACTCATCTATATTGGTGTAATCATTGTAAGAGGCAGCTTCCTCAAACAAGTCCAAGGCATTGCACTCAAAACAGTCCTGTAGTGCCTCCATATCCCCCTCAGACCACACCCTCACCTGTCTCACGGAAGGTTTTTCTCTGATCAGCAGGGGCTTGTATGCAGGAATTAGCATAACAGACAGATGGTCTGAAGAGCCGAGGTGGGGGGTAGGGAGCTGCTCTGAATGCATCTTTCATATTTGTCAAAGGCCTTGTCAAGTGTGTTCTCAGTGTGAGTGGATTGCAACTCACTGATAGTCCGGTAGAGAACACACATAGCCTCCTTGGTGTTAGCGCTGGGGGCACATACACAGGAGTGATGGAAAATAAAGTAAATTTCCTGGCCAGGTAGAATGGTCTGCAGAGTACAGTCAGAAGCTCAATGTCTGGTGAGCAATAGCTTGAGACATACTCAGCATTATTACACTAGTTGTTGTTTATGTACAACAAGCACTCCGAGACTACGTAAACACTCCAGAGTGGTTGTGTCTACGAAGCCGAAGTCACTGGTTGATTGTAATTCCAACAAGAGTTGGCGATCATATACTATTTTGCTCAAATTTCTGACTGATTTTGCCATCCTAGGTGGCATATTTTGATCGTAACTGTTGCGAGCTCGTGCAGCCACAGCCAAGCAGGGTGCCGCCATCAGACAGACAGAACAAGGCAGACAGAGAGAGAGACAGACAGAGATGCAATCACAGTAACAGTGACAGTGGATGTAGTAATGATGGAAGTATGACTAATAGTAGTAGCAGTTGCAGTGGATGTCAGGCAGGGCCATGGCAGGAGACGTAGCTGTAATCCACAATCCAGATTCAGCCACTATCCATGGGAACCTGTGAGATGACAAAGCACAAAGACTCCACAGAAGAAGCTAATTTGGTAACATGCCTTGGTAGGACATGAAAGAGTGCAGATGGAGAGGGAGAGAGAACAGAGGAGCTTGGTGTATCTATGGAGGTCCCCTGAAAGTCTAATCTTATAGCAGCTTAACTAGAGGCTGGTCCAAGGCAAGCTTGAGCCAGCGCCAACTGTAAGATTTATCATTTATCAAAAAGGAAAGTTTTAAGCCTACTCTTAAATGTCAAGACAGTGTCTGCCTCCTGGACAAAGACTGGAAGATGGTTCCACAGGAGAGGAGCTTGATAGAAACCATAAGTAAGCCTGCATTCTGGGAATGCAGTGTTCCAGTGGGGTAATAAGGTACAATGTGCTCTTTCAGATAAGATGGTGCCTGACCATTAATGGCTTTGTACATGAGGAAGAAAGATTTGCACTTATTTACAGTATATTACTGGGCACTGTCATGGTACATTCAATATATATTACAGTTGCGGTCCTAGTTATAGTCTCTATTCATAGATTGTAATTCAGTCTATTTTATATTTCACTTGGTCCATTTTGGTTAGTGTATCTTATATGCCTCTTTAAATTGTTTTTGTTTATTACCCACCTTATTTAATTTTATATGGTCCCAGATAACAAAGTTCTTCTGGCCCATATCTGGCCCACACCTGACATGTTCATCCGGCCCACATGCCGCATGGAATGGTGGCACTTGGGCGGTCCGCCCCTGTTTGCTAAAAGTGGGCCACAACCTAGCCATCACAATGCCAGATGTCAACCAAAACCAGACCAACTAAGTGGGCCAAAACAAAACCAACACAGTGCCAGAAGTCAGCCAAGAAGAGACCCAAAAAAACAGCAGTCACCCAAGTGTGGGCCACAGTACATTTTATTCTGGCCAACATAACACATGGAACGATGGCACTTGCGTGGTCCGCCCCTGTTTGCCAAAAGTCGGCCACAACTTAGCCATCACAATGCCAGATGTCAACCAAAACCATACCAAATAAACCAGCACTCAACCAAATGTGGGCCACTGTACATTTTTATTCTGGCCCACGCAACACATGGAATGATGACACTTGAGTGGTCCATGGTTGTTTGCCAGGAGTGGGCCACAGCCTAGTCATAATGCTACATATAGCTGAGCAAGAACATTAGAACTCAATTAAATGGGAGCCACATTTAGCTCTCAGACTTACCCAGAACTTGTCTAGCCTGCACACATGAGTCACAACCAAACCATGATAAAGTTTTATGTCAAATATGAACAAATAGAATAAATCAGAACTGGTCTGAATTTGTAGCTACATGTCATTATGGTATCCCCAGATACAATGTTGAATGGTGGCATGCAGTGGTACAGTCTTGTTGGGACTCATCTGGAGGTCTAAGATGAGGAAACCTAAAGAAGAGAAAATGACCAGACATGAGAAACACTGGTGAACAGTAGAGAACTATCTTTTTTTTTTTTTAACCTTCAAAAAGGAACTGGAACAGTGAAGCTTGAATCTTTCTTGGGCCCAACATCTGGCTCGTCCTCTTGTCCCATGAGGCCTGAAATGCACAAAAGAATGTGTTTTGTTGACTCAGTACACAACGCAACCAGATGCGCTGGTTGGAAGCAAGAAAGCCTCCAGTATCCTTGGAACAAGTTACAAGTCATTATTTAACCAGCACTGTTACTCTGAAGCTGTTTCATTAAGTAAAAAGTAGGTAAAAATCTTGAATATTTCCTCTTCCAAATCCACAGCTGGAGTTGAAGATGGTGGCAAATAATTCTGCACATGAAGCAGGCTTTCTCTTACTTTCCATGGGGACCCCCAAGCTAGCTGTCACTCTGATTAGGAGCATTATATCCACACATCTGGAAATTTACTAGACCAGAGGTGTGTGCTATGGCATGGTGCTCTGGTGGAACACTGCAGCCATACTCGGAACTAAAAGTCCTGACAAGAGGGATCAAAGATGGGATGAAAGTAGAGGTAAGGTCTCTCTGTCCTGGTCCTGGAGCTGAGCAGCAGGTACTGGGCAGCAGAGCACAATGCACGGCCTGCATAATGTGGCTTATAGGCCTCTTAACTCCCCTGAAAAACTGCTACAGTAGCTGGAATAAACCAGACGTGAGGAAATCTGAAATGAAAGAATGTTTGCCATGACAGGTATTAACTAACTCATTCATTAGAGTGGCTCCACATCAGCATTTACTTCATCCAGTAGCTCCACCATGGCCTGTCTGATAGTGTCTAAATTATTATTATTTTTCGTCTGTCGTTACACAAATGTAAACACCTGTTAGAAACAGATTTAATGTCCTACAGGGGGGGGATGGTGTTATTTTTTTTTTTACATATTATGCCAAGGTAAGTATTGTACTCCATAGCAACATGGCTGAGGCTCTCAGTTGGAAGTAAGTCCATCCCACATACAGTATTAAACTTGCTACATATTAAATTGGAGATTTATTAGTCAGCTAGCCACTAGTCACCAGTAGACCACATGGTGGAGCTGAAGACCATGAATGCAACAGAAAAGCAACAAGTATGAGGTTAGATAGATGACAGCTTAACTTTAGATATATTTGTGTTCGATAGGGGGATCTTTCATTCCAGCTCACTTTACCTTTTATCAATGGAGAGAAAAGCATTACTAGTTTCAAACAAAGCTGAACATAAAAATGGAGAGCATGTATTGCAATATTAAAATTTATTTAGCCCTTTTTAGAAAAAGGGTCCAGTGTTCCCTGGTCAAATATGAAGTGGGAAACATAGAACCCGGGGAACATAGGGATGACCCCGCTTCATATACATGACTTTATTTTGTAGATGGAGTACTACATTAAAGTCAAACAAAGACAGTTTTCATTGAAGATGCGTTTCTAACTGAAATATTTCCCTTCTTTTCAGATCATTGTACTGGCTTTTAAGAAAGTCAATGAGTGACAATTTCAGTTACAGTTTACATTACTTCCCCATCAATGCCAGCTAAGTTTTTCCATATCTCTCGATGCTTGCTTGCATGGTGGCCTGAACATACTTCTAATTCCTAAGTGACCATATGGCAAAAATCACAACACAGCCTTTTGTAATTATATTTTGAATTTAGAATTGGGGAGATTTGTTCTGTACTTTACCCTCATTTTTTTTTTACACATGCTGACAGTTTCATCTTGATTTCTGCTGTAGAACTGCACATATGTTGCAAAATAGGTATTGTAGCTGACTTACGTGTGTGCTGTGCGGCCTGCTTTTTCTCCTCACTCTCTCTCCTCCCACCATCTCTGTCTTTTAATGTACGCCTCGACCTCCTGGTCCGTTGCAGTGGCCGTTAAGTGATTGTTTCTGACCATTACTAAAAAATGAGAAAACTGTAAAGCTTTGGATAGATTACATACAATGGTGAGAAAGGGCCAGCTGCATGGCATGCTATATCCTGCCCATAGTTGGCCAGCAATGATTGTAGTTTGTAAACAGTCTAGCCATGCTGTCTAGCCACATTCTAGAACATGCGCTTCAACTGGTAGCAGCAAAGTCTGGTAGCTCTCAGTTTTTTGCTCAACCTTTGCTTTCTTTTTTGTGTTTTTGTCAAGTTTTTCTTCAACTACTGATGGATACTGCTGTTGGGAGAAGAGAGAAGAGCTTTTTTCATTGAAAAGGGAAATTCAAGTTGTCCAATAGCTCATCTACCATTTGAGTCTGATGGCTGTGGGTATGAAAAATATTCTGTATCTCTGTCCTGCAACGAAGAGAGAGGAGCCGTCCACCACCGCTGCTTCTCTGATCCATCAAGGTGTTATGAAGTGGATGATCCGTGTTGTTCAGGATGGACTCCACCATCCTCATTGTTTATCTCTCCACCACCTCCCCCATAGAGTCCATCTTTACTCTGATGACAGAGCCAGCCTTCTTAACAAGCTTATCCAGCCTCTTTGCCTGTTTAAGTCTTAAACTTCCCCAGCAGACTGCAGCAGAAAATAAAACACTTGCCACCACAGACTGATAGAACATCTGCAGCATCTTATTACAGAAGTTTAAAGATCTGAGCTTTCTTAGGAAAAAGAAGCAGCGGTGGTGGACAGAGAGATACAGAAGATCTTTCATACCCACAGCCATCAGACTCAAATGGTAGATGAGCTATTGGACTACATGAATTTCCCTTCGGGGATAAATGAAGTTCTTATTATTCTCATTATTCTTATTCTTATGACCAGCCCTATACTAAAATTATAGGAGGAAAACTCTGCCCTTCAACTGATGAACTGATTGCTGATCTGATCTGAAAAGATGCTGGAGCACACAGTCAGTTTTAGAAATTTTTATTATGGTGCAGGTTGCTGACATTTTGACACAGAGTATGTCCTCTTTAGAGCAAACAGGGCATTTTGTGAATGACAGCTTTAAACCTGTGCCTTATAACTTGGTTTCCGATTGATTGCCTGTATATTTTGTAAATACCAGTCTAATACAAATGTAACATTTGTATTAGACTGTCATTTTAATTATGTTACTGATGTATTGTTTGGTGTCATAAGCTGTTTTATATGACACAGCTTACCTGCTCCTCCAATCACACACGCTTCATTGAGCATGCACCCTATTTAAAGCTGTCATTCACAAAATGCTCTGTTGGCTCTGAAAAAGACATACTCTGTGCCAAAACATCAGCAACCTGCACAGTAATAAAATTTTGTAAAACTGACTGTGTGCTCTAGCGAGTCATACACTTCAACAAATTTGAACAGAATAGAATAGAATGTTGTCGGCTACCACACTAATGCATATCATCCAGATCTGCATCTTGATGAACTGATTATATGTTTCTGGCATGAAATACAGTCCTTTACTCACCCAGATAACTTCCGTCAGACGATATTTATATCCATTCCAAGCTGTGTATATCCATATAGTGGAGTGAATGGGGCACCGAGAACTAAGCCTCTAATTATACATTATCTGCTGCGAAACCAGTATTTTGTTATGACTGACTCGTGCTGTTCCCTTTAGAGTCCGGAGTTGCCCGTTATCATCACCTGGGGTCTGTAGATTGACCTGAACTGGATGATGACGTCATCTCTGAGTGCTGTGCGCAGCCACAACACGGCTCGTTCACTCGGCTTGTTTACATGGAATTATCTACTGCTAATTAACCATGGTTAATTTTTGTGTATTTCCACATTGTCCCAAAACAAAATGAGCAGCTGGATGAAGTTCAGCTTCCACAGGCTTATTGTTTAAAGGCTGCATTCTTGGTGCCCCGTTCACTCCACTATATGAATATACACGGGTCAGAATGGGTCTAAATATCGTCTGATGGACTCCGAATGACACCAAAGTTATCTGGGTGAGTAAACGACTGTATTATTAGAAGCATTAAAAAAAAGGAAAAACAATTCATTAGACATATCATAAAGAAATATAACCCACAATTAACACTTACCAGTAATGACATCTTTGAGCTACAGGCTATGGAAAGCAGTTTTGCCATTGATGCCACGTCAGTTCAGCTGTTTCGCCAGGGAGTTTGTGAAGTAGTGTTTCATAACTCTCCACACTGTGTCTTTGATGTCAATCCTTCCGTTGACACTCAAAGCAGTAATCTCGGGCAAAAAAGAACATATATGATCTATACGAGAAGTATTAGTTGTACTAGTTTCAGGAGAAATGTTTTTGGACAAAATAAATCAATAAATTTCAGTAAAGTCATTTCAGTGTGCTGTGGTTTATCTTTATTTTTCACCTGAGATGTCCCTGTAATCACCTGACACCTTGGCTATGCATGGTGAATTTTACTAACCATGTATCCAAACAGTCTTTACTTTAGAATAGTCACTCCAATAACACACACACACAAAAAAAAAAAAAAATGCATAAACACAGATATATGCAAAACAGTTCTACAGAGAAATGCATGGTTACCATTTTCTTTCTGAAGTCTGCCTCTTCCCTGACACGCTTCTCCACAGCCAGTAAAGAGGTGATATCTTTTAGTGGAACAGATCTCTCTCAAGGGCCTCCTTCTCACCAACAGGCTTTCCCTGAATCTTCTGTACAGTCATTTGAAGAATCTTCAGCTGATCTAGGATGATTTCCTGATTTGTCAGGAGCCTACGCAGAAGAGCTAATAATGACATGCAGTAAAATAATTAAAACCAAAAGGCATTGTAAGATGATTCATACAGAGAAAGAGAAAAAGATAGTGAGAAAGAGATGGTATGTGCATTTGTGTGCAAAGATAATCACTTATGAAAAAGGTTTGAAGCACCTGGAGCTGACGATCTTTGACCTTCACCAGAAGCTGAATTGCCCGGACTGGTCACTGGCTGTCTTGTTTCAGGGCTCATCACTCGTTGAGATTCTGAATTCTCAGACAATTCAGGGCTCACCATTGGACACAGGAATCATGGGTGGTTGGGGTTCTTGCCTTGACACTTGACTTGATCTTTAAGCCTGGCCCTTTTATCTTCGGGGCTGGAGGCAATGATCCTGTTCATTTGATGGTAAATCGAATGTTTGGTCTTGTGTGTGCATGTAGGGGAATGGGAGCAGAAAAGGAAGAAATTTAAAAAGATTGTGGGAGACTACTAAGTACAGTATAAAGCATTTGTCACTGGTAAGCTGTTGCACTGAACATAGTGCTTAAGATATACCACATCAGACTACTTAGCCCTATTACTTTTGTTATCAGGGAAATTTATGTCCCATAACCACTGACTTGGCAGAGTAAAAAACTATATAAGGAAAGAGATAACTGCATCTGATGATAGACATTAAACTCAGCCTTATACATCAAACTCTGAACCATAGGGGAGACTGGGGTAAGCTGAGCCTTTTTTCATATTCAGGATCACTACATTCAGACAATTATAGTTTCACTGCAAAATAATGCATCTGTATATTTTTTCAGGATATTGTTCAGTCCCACAAACACACAGAAAGAGTGTAAACATAACAGTGTTGATAATACAGCCTGGCATACCTTACCCCATATACGGGGTAAGGTATGCCATCAGACCACTTTTTACCACAGGAAGTTGAGGAGCAGAATAAGCTGAGCCACCCCCCTGCTTCCCCTCCATCCATCTACCACCCCCCCTCTTTTCTCAATACTCAACCTGTCCTGGGTTAGGGGTTAGGGCTGTCCAGGTGAAAACAAACTGCTGGGGCCTGCTACGAGAGACACCAATTCATTGAGGTTTGGGGACTTTTAACATTATGTCGCATTTTGGGAAGAATCACTCATCTTTCTCTTTGAAAGTAAAGCCTGGCTTACCATAAACAACTTTTCCTGTTTTCAGGAACATACTTACTGTAATCCTAAGCATCCAGATTCTTGATGTAATAATTAGGACATATATAGTCAAAATACACTCATTAAGTGAATGGGGCAGGTGGCTCAACTAACCCCACAGCTACTTCATTGACTTCATTACTCCCCACAGCTAAAATGGTTCACTTTCATTCTAAGTTTACTACCTCATGTAGCTCACAGATACCACAACGCATCTATAAAACAAATTTATAATTATCTCTTTTGGTCTAAACACAATTCTCATGACACTTATGACTGACTGAATTCACTTTCGAGAGTGAAAAATGTTTTTTAGACATAAATGTCAAACCACTTCAAACCATATTCTTACCTTCACAGACTCCATGAAATGATTCCTTCTTCCTAAATATTTGGTTACATACTTATTTTTTTTCTTATGGTTTCCTAGCAACAAGGGGTGGCTTAACTCGCACCTATGCTCAGCTTACCCCAGTCTTCCCTATTGAGGGATTTTTCTTCAACTTAATATGAATAAATGAATAAAGAGATTCAGTTCTCTGAGCTAAATGTTATACGAACTCCAGCCTGGCATACTGTGTAGTAGGTGTTTACAGCTCCAGTGTTTGAACCAGGAGAGTCATCAGTATCATGCAAGTAATGATACTGATAATGATTATATTACTATCATATATCTGCAATAATGTACGAAATTATATTAATTGCATCAGCTAAAGATTTACTTTCTATATCCAGAACTGAAGAAGAATTCACCTCGTCAAATGGTTATGGTTATTGACACTGGACAATGTAGTAATAATTCTGAATGTCACAAATAGTACTGTAGTGGCTTTAAATACTTAGTTTTTTTCGCTTTCTCCTCCCTGGCATGTCATCATCTTCTTCCGCTGTCTGTAGGTCAGTGTGGGTTTCGGCTTGGGGAAGTTTCAGACGAGCAGTTTTGTAGTTTGCTGTTAAAGAGGAGATTCCAAAATCATAATTAATAGGCTGTGTATGTTTGAAAATGACTGAATTCTGATAAACATGTGATGTGCATACCTGCTGCATATAAAATCCGAACTCTGTATTCTTCCCACAGGTATTCTGGCTGCTCCTCATTCTTTACGGCCTTTGCCAACTCATCGGGGTCTCATTTATAAAACTTGCTTACGCACAAAACGGGGCATAAAAGTTGCGTACGCAACTTCCTACGCAAAGGTTGTGATTTCTAAAAATAAACTTAGCGTGAGAGTGTGCGCACCGGTACGCCAACTTTGATGCTTGCTTACGAACATTTTGGAGACAGGGGGAACTAGCGGTGCAGATGGTGAGGTGGTGAATGGAAGCCAGACTGATCTCATACATTTAATGTCATCACATATCAGACTTATAGACCTGCGTAATCATAAACATCCAAGTCTGCAGTGTTATATATGTGTTCCTTTAGTGAGCCTACTACTGTATGCACAATGTTCATATATCATACTTCCATCTTCAAATGATACAGAACGGTGGATGGCACTGATTGATTAGTAGTAATTGTGACAAGGTGTGTAATGATCATTCAATTTGCATAAGCATATAAATAGTGTGGTGACACTCGTGCGTAAAGCTGCACAATGGGTGCGCTGGCACTGCTGGAAGATCACGCAAATGGTAGGATCAGGATGGAGAAAAGTTTTAGGGACCACGGAGATTTCCTGGCCCGTGATGATGACTGGCTAATAAGCCGATTTAGATTCCCTAGAGCGGTGCTCTTGGATCTATGTGCTGAACTGGACCCAGTGTTAGATAGACTCACCCGCCGGAACGGCGCCATCCCAATGCATATCCAGGTGCTGACCACTCTGGGGTTCCTGGCGACTGGCTCCTTTCAGCGGGAATTAGCCGACAGGTTAGTGTTTGATATGATTAATATTATAGAATGTTACATTGTCTGTCTAAAGCCCCTTTTGGGTATGATATAATTCAGTTAAATTATGTCCTTAGGTCTGGGATATCGCAGCCATCCCTCAGCACCATAATGCCAGCTGTTTTGGATGGTATTATAAAAATGACCAGTCGATACATCAGGTTTCCTTACACTGTGGGTGAACAGGCCGACATTAAAAGGCAATTTGCAGCAATGTCCGGTTTCCCAAATGTAATCGGTGCAATTGACTGTACTCACAATGCTATAAGGGCTCCGAGTGAAAATGAATTTGCTTATGTGAACCGAAAAAATGTGCATTCACTCAATGTACAAATTATTTGTACCTCGGACATGATCTTGACGAATGTACAGTGGCACGGTGGCCTGGTTCAACACATGACTCATTCATCCTGACGCACAGTAGTGTAGGGAGCAGGCTGGCAGGCGCTGCGCGTGATGGCTGGCTCCTGGGTAGGTACATAAAAACCATTGTATAGATTCTACCCATTAAAGCCTGATGTATAATTACTCTTCTGTTATACCTTGCAGGTGACGGTGGCTACCCCCTAAAGCGCTGGCTCCTCACCCCCTTCACCAACCCGAAGAGCGCAGAGGAGGTGCGCTTCAATGTGGCACACTCTCGCGCGCACTCCGTCGTGGAGAGAGCCATCGGTCTCCTCAAAGCTCGGTGGAGGTGTTTGGATGCCTCGGGGGGCAGACTGCTTTATCACCCTACAAAGGTGTGTAAAATAATAATGGCTTGTGGAGTTCTGTACAATGTGGCACTGGGGAATGCTGTTCCCCTCCCACATGGCCTCCCTCCCCCACACCACGAGCACCCGGATCCACAACCACCTCCCCGACATGAGGAATTTCAGCAGGGAGCAAGGCTCCGTGAAGGTGTCATGCGGCATTTTAAATAAGACGGCAAGTATGTTTCATTTTTTAACAAGATCTTTAATGGAGCTGGCAATGTCAGACGTGACCTCACACATGTTGCCCATCACTGTGCGTATTTGCTGGAGCTCATCACGGACTTCATTAATGGCACTGATGGTGTCCCTTTGTGTTTGAAGGACAGCGGTCATGCGGTCGGGACGCACTGGTGCTGGGGACAGCCAGGCCTTCAGCCACGGTGCCAGGACATGCCATGCCCGGAACCTCCTCGTCACCCACCGCTTCCAACTCCACAATGACTGGGGACAAAGAAGTCAACTACCTTTTCACAAGTCTTAAAATATTTACTTTAATAAACAGATAAAACTGTACTTTACGAGTCTCCTCTGTGGTCTCTGCCAAATCGGTGTCTCCTTCCTTCTCTGACACTATGCCATACACGCTGGCCGTACCAAGGATCGAGGCTATCTTGGTGTCCAGCGGTGTGGGCTCGGATGCGCCCTTGCCCCTACCAGTAGCAGATGCGCTTCGACGGTGCCATGCCACTTTCTTCTTGGCCTCCACCTTCAAATCCGACCACTTCTTTTTAATTTCTGCCACAGAACGCTCTGTGGCACTGTAACTGTTCACTGCGGTGACGACGTGCTGCCACTCATTTCTTTTTATTTTATTCATGACGCCACTACTGTGACCACCAAACAAAATATCTTTTCTGGCCTCCACCTCACCCATAAGCACCTCGATTTCACCCTCCGTAAAATTTCTTTTTCTTTTTTCTGCCATGATCGTACATAAAATGCCATTGATCAGCAGGCATATTTATATGCAAAGACATTCATGAGGTACTTTGCATTGACCATTCATGGTAAAATGTGGGTGTGTCAGGGGCGGGATGTGAGGTGAATCCACCGGCGCAATCTTCCAGGTGGAGTGTGATTTATAAAGGGAAAATTGTGTGCAGGTGTGAGTACGCACGGTTTTATAAATCCGAATATTTTTTGGTGTACGCCATTTCCAGCTTTTGGGCGTACGCACACTTTTAGTATGGATTCCATGCAATGTTTTATAAATGAGACCCCAGGTGCGTAAGAACTTCTTTAGTAATATGCTCATTTTGTAGTACTCTCTGTAGGTCTCTAAATGTTGCATTTGTATGTTAGTCTTTGATACAGAGAGCAACTGTGCCATGTGTGCATGCACGAAGCCAGCTGGACCAGGGCCTTCCGTAACTAACTGGGTAAGTTATTGCTGTGTGAAGTTATTATTTGTGAATGTTGTACCTTTAATTGACAGTGCATAATGGAGAAAAGCAAGTATTTTAAATGAAGCGATATTAACAAATAGATTTCAGGGTTGAGGATTATCTGTCATTGTCCATCAGGCTGTGTAAGAAAACGCTTGTTTTAAGCATCTACAGCATAACACTCTCATATGTCCATATCCTTACCTTGTTAATGTCCTGGCGTTTGCCCTCTGGCAGCTGGCTGATTCATATTAACCAAAATCTTCTTGCATATTGAAAAACTGCGCACACTACGGAGTGGAAATGTAGCCTGTGTGAATGAGCAAATATCATTCTGCATTTATTCAATGATGTATCTCATTCTAAACAATCATGTAAATAAAAGCTCTTTCAGTTGTTAATCTTAAACTGGTCTTGATAAACGTCTTAAATTTTGTGGGATTCTTTACTAGGAAACATGTTTAACTTCTGAATTTTTCTTGATGATTGCCTTTTTACATAGATTTGGCTGCTGCTTTATTAAGAATATTTTGTAGTGACTTTGAGCTCGCATAATCTTAACACAGAAAAACATCAGATGTTTGATATATTTAAGTGTTTTAGTGTTTTAGTCATTAAGACTAATGAAATCGTCGTCGTTAGTATTAACGTTTACAGCTATCAGTATAAGCAAGTAGCTCAGTGTTTACGCAGCCAGTTAGCTTAATGAGACGACTGTCCCTCTTCATCGTCAGAAGTTGAACCAGCCACAACGACGTGCTTCCTTTTCAGATGCATCGCATTCGTACTGCCATGGGAGGCAAGTTCTGCCTTGCAGATTTTGCATTGCACATGCTTATCTTTTCTTTTGTGAATGCTCCCAAACTTTAGAGCTCCATTGGCGGGTAGACATGATACTGGTCTGGCATAACTTCCGGTGACATGACGGCTGAAGCCAATTACCATTACTGCGCATGTGCATCAAGGACAGACAAGCAGACAAGGCAGCGGAGGGTACAGCGGCAGTTTTGCGAGAAAAACAAAGCTTAAAAAAAATAAACGACGCGTCGACTACTAAATTAGTCGTCAACGATTTTGATAGTCGACACAGTGGTGACTAATCGACTAATTGTGGCGGCCTTACTAGTGGACCAACTGACTAGCGCTGATGATTGTGCGCCCGAACCATTCAAACCGACGTGTTTTCAAAAAGAAGACGTTCACAGTAGTCATTGGCCAGTTTCTTTGATGACAGCCACATTAACCAATCATATTCAAAGCAACATGGTGAGACAGCCAATAGCAATTGTTACGTGGTATCTTTTTCTTTATGAAGAAAAGATGATAAAGAAAATAAATGAATGATTTAGTTTTATTTGTAGGCTGATACATTTAATTACATAAGCATCTCTCTCTTCCTCTCTCTCTGTCACACACACGCACACACACATAGATAGATAGATAGATAGATAGATAGATAGATAGATAGATAGATAGATAGATAGATAGATAGATAGATAGATAGATAGATGTCTAATTATGCCTAAATATAAACATAGTAAGATTTATCTTAAAATTACAGAGGAAAACATTAGAATGTTAATATGGACATAAACTGTTATATAACAAACTACATATTTAATTACAGATAATTACTGTCATTTTACATAAAATTGTATGTATTTTTTCTGTAAAAAAAAAAAAAAAGAGAAATAAATGTATTTGTTATTATTGTCAAAATACTTAAAATAACAGGCACCTAACCCTAACCCAATTATCAGAAAATAAAAAGGATTTTTTTTTTTTTTTAACAGTGTATTGTATAGCCTACACAAAGACCCACTGGAAATCACAGATGCGATCGCCAAAGAAGGCTATAACATCTGTGTTCCTCCATCACATTAGGAACCATTAGAGACCACTACACCCTTTAGTGACCACTAGACCACTGTATAGTGACCATTAGACTGGTATAGAAACGCCTGTAGGAACCATTTAGACTTCTGTAGGAACCATTAGACTCCTATAGGAACCATTAAAACTCCTGTAGGAACCATTAGACTCCTGTAAGAACCATTAGACTCCTGTAAGAACCATTAGTAGGGACCAGTTAAAGTCCTGTAGATTTGTGTAGGGGATAATAGAATTCCATTAGAGAAACAAACCGAACCATTAGGAAAACATAAGTAGCCATTAGAAACCTTTAGAAACCATTACAAAGCCAGCAGGAACCATTAGCAACCAATAGAATATACATAGAATATACATATACAATAGAATATGCCTAATGGTTTCTCTGACTTTTTTCAGCAGGGTGGTGCTTCTTAGCGTGAGCATTGACTGTCTGAACCCGTGCATGTCACGCTGCCCTGCAAAGTGATTTTTTTATTAGTCACGGTAATACCATATACCCCGGGAAAATGTGGGGAAATTTTGACGGTATCAAAATTTGGATACCGCCCAACTCTAACCTTGTCACATTTAATACTAATCCATCAGTGCCATCCACCGCTCTGTATCATTTGAAGATGGAAGTATGATATATGAACATTGTGTATACAGTAGTAGGCCTAACGGCTCACTAAAGGAACACATCTATAACACTGCAGACTTGGGTGTTTATGATTGCGTGGGTCTATAAGTCTGATATGTGATGACATTAAATGTATGAGATCAATCTGGCTTCAATTCACCACCTCACCATCTGCACCACCAGTTCCCCCTGTCTCCAAAATGTTTGTACGCAAGCATCAAAGTTGGCGTACCGGTGCACGCATTCTCATGCTACGTTTATTTTTATAAATCACAACCTTTGCGTAGGAAGTTGCGTACGCAACTTTCAAGCCCCGTTTTGTGCGTAAGCAAGTTTTATAAATGAGGCCCCAGATCTTTTAGATATTCTGACAATGACTGAGGCTTTGAGTTCCCACAGAAAATAGCAATGGGCACAGGTTCCCTAGTGAATCCTTGGAGAATTCCCAAGATGGGCCAAAACTGAAGAGCTGAACTTTTAAAAATTGGTAGACCGTCAATATTTAACTGCAATTTAAAGTTGTGACTCTCTGGAACAATAAATGCAAGTCTCTGAAATATCTTACGGAACATATTCTGTATCCCAAAATAGTGGAACGATCCACCTGCCAAGGAACTAACAGCATGGCAAATCTGTGTCTTTAGCAATGTTCTGGCATCTCTGGGCAATGACGGATGATGAACTTTCAGGTTCTCAGGTTCAGGTGCTTCCAAGGTTGAAGCAATCGCTTCATCTTGAAAACTGTACTCCTCTTCAGTGTCAACCTCAAGCTCATGCTTGCCATTTAAAGAGTCAAAGAACTGGTTTACTTTTTTCACAGCTCTTTTCCTTAAATTACTTCTAGTGGTATTCCACTGTTCTTTTTCCATGCCGCTATCACTTACCTATTTGAGGTTTGGACAACTTGTGCAGCTCAGCAGCAGACAGATATTCTGAAAAAGAAATATGAGCAAGTATTATACATTGATACATCATACAGTATATGAGTAAATGTATTTCACCAGAGCAGCTTACCTTTAAGGAAAGTTGAATATATTTCCACCAGCAAATTTCTGCAATAGGCACACTTTGTAAACATCATCATCATGACAGTATATAACACACTGTAATTACAAAAGCATAATGTAGCACAGGCAAATGGGTATTTTTCTTTCACAATAATACGAACAAACGAAAGACTAGTTTTTCCTCAGTGGTTGTAATTGGGTCTGGGCAGAGGATGTTGTTTTGATGCTGTGTGAAGCCATTATAGACAAACTGTAAAAATGGGCTGAAAATAAAACTGCCTTGCCTTGGCATGAAGGTAGGTTATGACTAAATATTCTTTTGCAGTTTTTTCAACAATGACTCCGTAAATATGGTGAATCAAGATGAAAATAAATGTTAACTGTCCTATGACCATTTAGTGGCCGGGCGTTTCTAAGAAACGAGCGTATTTACAACAGGCTACTACTTGGGGATACCGATAAACACTATCATCACACACACCGGCACACTGATGCACACATGGAAGTTAAGTTACCTGACTTAACAATATGTGATGTAAGTTCCAACAATGACCATTAAATGTTTCATTCGTTTTTGTTCATAGGCACTCACCGTGACTTCTCTCCTGGACAGACCTCAGACCGCGCTTTATGTTCCCTTGTTCCCACTTTCGTCAATTTGAATATAGTGCGTTCAAAAGACTCGGTTATTTTGAAAACTCCAACTTGAAGCGACCCCCCCCCCCCAATAAATATGAAAATAATATAGTTTGAATAAAAATAATATTCTTCACGACTTCAAGACTTAGTAACGTTGACTTCTATGGTTTATGATAACGCTGGGGTTTATGATCATATAAGATGCCTTAAGTGCACCGCAAAAACGAAACTCAGGCACTTTAGTTTCACACTTCAGAAGGTGCGTTTTAAAACTCTCCCCTACTCTCCCCAATTGGGGCCGGATGGGAGGGGCAGGCACTGCATTTTAAGTGGTTGAATCAGGTGATGAATATACCAGACACGTTTATGTTTTCAATTCGGATTTGTTTACTTCTTATTTTGCGGGCCGATGTGTTAGGCTAAAGTGAAAAAATAATTAGCAGATAGATTAAGTTGTGCTGAACAAAAGATAGGCCTACCAGATGTTACACATTTTTTATGTGGTAACATTATATCAAGGAAAAATCTAAAGTATTCAAAAACAAAATGCTCAGACCCTAAGGGATCTCTATAAATTAACTTGAATTGAATTAACTGGAGTCAGATTTAGGTCTGTCTGACCTAACCAGTTAGAATAGAAAAATATACTTTATTCATCCCACTGGAGGGAAATGTTAGTTGCATGAGATGCTTTCCACCTGGACAAATGAGAACTTGCACAAAGGGACGATATTTACCAACACAAATTAGTCATTTATTTTTTCTTTAATGAAAACCGGAATTTCTGCTTGGGGCAAATGCACAGGTTGCCAATCCTCTACTTCAGCACTCTTATTCTCACACTGTTTTGTACACATGGAGCTACAACCTCAATCTCCATGTGGAGGAATCCAATAGGCTGTTTATGAGCTGGACCTTGATTTTATATGTATTCATGTTGTGCATTTAGTGCATATACTCAAATCAGAGGAAACACCGAAAGACGCTGTTCATCATGTTGTAAGACTTAACCCCTTTTTTTTATTAATTAATTTATTTTTTTAACCTTTATCTAGATGAGTCAACTGAGAACTAGTTCTCATTTGCAATGACAACATGTTAGATTTAACATCTCTTACAAGAACAGATTTTATTGATCCTAGAAAGTTTCATCAACAAACATCAAACTAGGCACATTATATATACTCTTAGATATGAGAGATAATATATAAATATATTGCACAAGAGACAGACTCTGTAACGACTCTCAGAATTCATCATCCACTTGTGTGTTTTTTTTCTCTCAGATGTACTACATTTTATGAACATGGCTGTTTCTCCCTGTATCATAGGTGCAACGGACAGCTCATCCTGTGACCTGGGGATGAAGGGTGTTGTTCATGATAGACATTGGCTTAGCTAAAATTATCCTCTTATCCACCTCCATAGTGGAGAACAGAAGGCAGTTCAGGCCTAAAATCAGTTCTATATATATATGTATATATACACACACACACACACACACACACACACACACACACACACATGTTGTGTTTATATCACTTGTGGGGACATTACGTAGACTTACATTCATTTCCTGGAGCCTTACCCTAACCCTAACCATAACCACTATTTGCCTGTTCCTAACCCTGTACCTAATCTTAGCTTACCTAACCCGTAACCCTATCCTCAGTCTGCACCCTAAACTTTAATGATTTACATTAAGGGGACCTGCATTTTGTCCCCATAAGGGAGGTCAGTCCCCACAATGTGACTGTAAACAGATTTTTGTCCCCACAACGTGATAAATACCTGGTCACACACACACACACACACACACACACACACACACACACACACACACACACACACACACCATGCCATATTTAGGCCAAAAATGGCCCAAATGTGTTTCAACTCAGGTGGGCCACGTCGGCTATGTTATATTTTATGTTATATTTGGGCCACTTTGGATGGATGTGAATCCAAATTAGTCGATGTTGACTTGCCATATTTAGCCCAAAACTGGCCCAAATGTGTTTCCACTCAGGTGGCCACGTCGGCTACGTTATATTTGGGCCACTTTAGGCTCACATCCAGATCACTCTGTGTTAACTGTGCCATATTTAGGCCAAAAATGGCCCAAATGTGTTTCCACTCAGGTGGGCCACGTCGGCTACGTTATATTTGGGCCACATTAGGCTCACATCCAGATTAGTCAATGTTAACTTGCCATATTTCGGCCAAAACTGGCCCAGATGTGTTTCAGCTCAAGTGGGCCATGTGTGCTGAACCATATGTGGACCAGCCTCGGTTCACTTACAGAATGACCATTGCCGACTCTGCCACATATTTGATGGGCCATATTTGTTTTGTGTTGTTTGGGCCAAATGTAGCATTTACTACATGGGCCAATTTAGGTTCAAGTACTCTGTCTGTGTTTGTCTGGTCTGTCTATCAAAAAGAATTACCATGGTTCTTAGAATCATACTGCTTCCTCATTGATCCCAATTTGTTTATTTGTTAAGATATACCTTTAAGATCAAAGTTTTAATTCACCTGGTCTTTGGTTTAATTAAATGTAGTAAAAAGATTTTGTTATTTATTTCGTCAAGTAAAACATGGTCACAGCCATAAAGGGTTTTTTTTTGTTTGTTTGTTTGGTTTTTTTTTTTCCATTTTTATTATTTTAAATTGCAGCTTCAGATACATTTCTTTAAGTTCCTCAGAGAATGCTCATCCGTCGTCCTTCATGTTCTTGCGCATTTAAATAGGCTACCAGAAGATGGCGTCGACAACTTGCTTATGATTGATTCCTGGAGCTCTGGGGCCCGTTTCACAAAGCAGGTTTTGTGAAAACTCTGAGTTTGTTAAGCCTGAAATGAAGGAAACTCGGAGTTTTCCGTTTCACAAAGGGAGGTAACTCAAACCAGAGAAAGAGGGGTAACTCTAGCCTGTTTCACAGAGAGAGGTAACTTAAACTCTCGGTCAGTTACCATGGTAACAGACTCTATGAACTTAACCTGGTCGGGACCAGGTTTTTCTCAATGAACCTCGAGTTTCTCTCTGTGTCCGCCCCCTGTCAGCCACACGTTTTTTGATTTCCTCATTCATTCAGGCAGCAGGCGAGTTTTGGTATAACGTAGTTCTGCCGTCTGTTATTTAAAAAAATCAGCCAGTCGGCCTATATGAGAAGTCCACTTTTTTTCCACTAACATGGCATGTCCTTTTGACAACGATCCCGTGGATGAAGGTGCAGCATTACTGCGCAGGGAATTAAATATTCGTCGGGAGATGGTTATCAGACCACGCATAGATGTTCTGGCATTTCCAGACAATTATCTTTTTGAACGGTGCCGTTTCACGTCACAGTCCATCACCTACATCCACAACCTAATCCGTCCTTATATCTGCAACATTACCAGCCGTAGTCATGCTCTCACATCCCAGCAGATATTGTGTGTTGCGCTGTGTTTCTTTGCAAATGGGAGTTTTTTGTATAACATCGGAGATGCAGAGCACTTAAGCAAGGCAACTGTATGCAGGGCGGTCAGAAAAGTTTGCCTCGCCTTGAAACAGCTATTACCCATCTTTGTGGTTTTCCCTGGACATAAACCTGTCAGAGTCATCAAGGAGGAGTTCCACAGGATTGCAGGTGAATGATGTAGAGATCCAAATTAATTTTATATTATATTCCATTAATGACATTGTGCTGCAATCTCAGAATGGGAGTAGTAATTTTAATTTCTTTTAGGATTCCCCAGTGTGATTGGCTGCATAGATGGCACACACATCCCCATCACGGCTCCCTCGCATAATGAAGCAGATTATGTGAATAGGAAGTCCATTCACAGCACAAATGTGCAGGTACATGTAGATTGACTACTGTTTCAAAATGTTAAAGACTGCATCATAATTCAACATCTGTCATTCTCTGCACTGTCAAGATCGTATGTGATGCTGCATACTTAATTTCCAATGTGGAGGCCAAGTGGCCTGGGTCTGTTCATGACTCAAGGATTTATCGCGAGTCTAACCTGAGCAACAGACTGCAACGTGGTAAGCAGCCTAATGATTTGCACAATATAATTCACCTGTCTCCCTCCTTTAATATACTCTTATGTGTCCCTTACACATTACAGGAGAGTTTGATGGCCTTCTGCTGGGTGACAGAGGTTACCCATGCCAACCCAGGCTGCTGACTCCTTACCCTGACCCTGAACCAGGCCCCCAACAGAACTTCAACCGGGCTCACTGCAGGACAAGAGCCCGGGTGGAGATGACCATAGGATTGCTGAAAGCCCGTTTCCAGTGCCTACGTCACCTCAGGGTGACCCCTGAGAGGGCCTGTGATATCGTTGTGGCATGTGTTGTTCTTCATAATATTGCCATTATTAGAGGAGAGCAACGCCCTGCCCTACAAATTGAAGACCCTGATGATGACCCCATCCACCTGCCAGCTATGCAGGACGGCAGAGCAGTCAGAGACACCATATGCCATAGTCACTTCAGAGATTGAGTCACCACCACCACCACCACAGCAGTCAAATAAAGACACAATACACACTTCATTTGGTCTTCTTTATTTCCTACAAATAAAAGAGCTAGATTAGTTAATGTTCCAATAGTTAACATAATTAACATAATTCACCTGTGACCATGCACCCACCTCTAATTTGTGTTCCAGTATTTCAATTTCTAAATCTGCCTTCCTAATCTGGCACTCCAAGTATTGCATTTCTTTGTTGGTTTTTTGGATTTTTTTCAGCAGGTGAATTTTACAAATCTCTTTTACTGGTAACTGGGAATACATAAGGAGGACATTAAATTATACAGTTGCACATGAATTCCACAGAATGAACCTCTGGTGTTTACTGAACATCCATCTCACTGTGTCAATCTGTGCTGTGGAAGTTGAGGGACTCTCCTGCTGCTGCCCAGCCATGCCCTGTTAAAGAGGATGAGAATGTGTTAATACTTCAGTGTAGGCTAAATGTCACACTCTATATTGTTGTTGAATGTTAAGAAATGTAAATGGGAAGAGAACTATCAGTAACATATCAAGATGTTACCTCTATAGGCCTTTCTGGATCCCCCTCTGTAAAGGCAGCAGACAGAGTTTCTTCATGCTCTTCATCCTAGATGAGTGATATGTTTCAGTATACTTAAACTACCATTTGGCAAAATCTTTGGAGTATTGCCTACTTACAGTCACAAGGTCTGTTGTGGCATGAGGGGGCTCCACCACGCAGATAGCACCATCAGAATCTGTTGGGACAAAAAAAAAAAAAAAAAGACATGAAAGGGAAATAAATATTTTTATGAATAGGCTTAAAAGAGATATATAGGCCTCGGCATATTACATTTTATAAAGGCACTCGTGTCTTGAGGGGCGAGCTCTGAAGATGAGCTCCCTCCAGGAATTCCCTCAGCCACTGGCATTCCTAAATTGTGGCTTAGGGCCAGCTCCTCTGCCTCCGTTAGAGATGGCGGTGCTGGGCCGCCACCCGTTTTGCGGGCATCTGCCTTCTTTCTGTTGGCTGAGCAGAAGTCTGTGTTAGTTTAAATAGGCTTAATTATTTAACAGAATATGATATAGATGAGAAGACATTAATGTGTGTGAAAACAGCATTATGTTGGGGATAAAACAACAGCCACTTAATATTTACTTTACAATGTAAAACATTATCAAAATGAGGTACCCCTATTTAATTATGCCGAGGTCTTACCTGTTTGAACAATGTTTTTATATTTCATCTTAAGCTGCTGCCAAGTGCGCTTCTCCCCCGCGAGATTGCACCTGCATGAAATAAATTAATGAGCTACCATTCAAGCAGTTTTCCCCTGTAATATTATTGCGATTGCAAAGGACTACATTTAAACTTACGCATTGACCCGAGCAGCAATGTTTTCCCACGCCGTCTCTCTCTCTTTCGCGGCTGCAGCGGTGTTGCACTTTTTTCTAAAAACGTGTTGAAACTCGCTGTATGAGCACATTAAGATTTCTAGCTCCAGAGCGGTAAAAAACGCAGCCCTCCTCTTCCCCGTTGCCATGGTGACTCGTCGAATCGGGGCTCCACTGATGTTGGCTTTTTATAGTCGTGGTGCATGCGCTTAACTCTGAGTTGACTTACTCTGAGTTGATTGAACTAACCCAAATCACCTGTTCTGAAACTGGAAACTCTGAGTTTCCTATCTCAGGCTAGATCAACTTGAGGTTCAGGATTAGACTCTGAGTTTGTTGAACCTCCTTTGTGAAACGGGCCCCTGGAGGACCACAATCGAAAATACAGTATTATCATAAAGTAAACACACACCATACTTTCAGTGTAATTCGTTCCTATTTCTATTATATTTTCATAACTTTTATCTCTTGGTTATCTTTTTGTCACAAATTACAGAGATAACTTTGCTGAGCACTGTTTAGCCTTTAATGTATTCGAAACACTAAGGTCCCTACAATATGTTGCTGTGAACCAACTGCTGCAGATATGCAGATTAAGAAGTTGCAGGGCGAAGTTTTTGTGTGTCTCTATGAACGCCACAGAAGCTGTGAGGACGGTCGCTACCTCATTGGCACATGTCCCGGTGGGGTGGAGCGAAGTGGAGCCGCCTCTTGCTTTGCGGTCTTGTTTTTGTCAGCCTCATAATAGCGCAGCTGCAGCAACCACTAGGACTGGAGCTCCGATGCGAATTGGGGACCCGAATCCATGTCTTTTCAGTGGGCGTTATTTTTTCGGTTCGACGACAGGAGCAGGTCGCCGTCAGGATCTTGAATCTATTTATGCGCAGTTTCCATGGACTCTTCGATTCTGGAGAGCACTGAATCATTACAAGTCGTTTTCCTGTCTAGTGTGGACACACTGTCCTGAAGGAGTGGTATAACTATGGAGCTTCTACGTCGCCAAACGGATGTGAGTGCATGAGGAGAATACTGATGAATGGTGCGCTGCGCCCGGCAGAGGCGCAACGCGTTCCTCACTGCTGCTGACGGCCACAACAGAGCCGATCAATCATCCAGAGCGCACTTGGCCCTGCGCACCACCTCCAAGTGAGGAATTTTACATCCTCAACCAAGGAATTAATGAGTGGGATCTGAGTACCAGAGTTGTATTATTGCCAGAATCGCAGGTGGATAAAATCACCCAACAGCTGCAAAAGGTTAAAAAATAAAAAATAAAATGGGCAACAACGTCTCTGCACTCCAGTCTCTTCACATTGTCATGCTGGGATTGGACTCTGCTGGCAAGACCACAGTTCTTTACAGACTCAAATTTAATGAATTTGTCAACACAGTTCCTACAATTGGATTCAACACTGAAAAAATCAAGCTGAGTAATAGCACTGCGAAGGGCATCAGTTGTCATTTCTGGGACGTGGGAGGCCAGGAGAAGCTGAGGCCCCTGTGGAAGTCCTACAGCCGGTGTACTGATGGGATCATTTATGTTGTGGACTCTGTGGATGTTGACAGGCTGGAGGAGGCGAAGACTGAATTGCACAAAGTCACCAAATTTGCAGAGAATCAAGGGACGCCACTGCTGGTCATCGCCAACAAGCAGGACCTGCCCAAATCTCTTCCAGTGTCAGACATTGAGAAGCAGCTGGCTTTGCATGAGCTCACCCCCTCCACTACCTATCACATCCAACCTGCATGTGCTATAATAGGTGAGGGGCTTCATGAGGGCATGGACAAACTGTATGAAATGATACTGAAGAGAAGGAAATTCCTAAGACAGAAGAAGAAACGGTAACAGATGCTGATTATGTGGACAGTGTTTCAGTCAAATTTACTAAGAAATCCAGGTTCTGCCAGTGTTGCCCTCAACAGGTTTACTTAGCAGTGATTTTTAAAAGATTCTCTCTTGATTAAAGTTGTTCAGTGCTGTGGAGCTGTGAATGATGCTCTTGCACACAGGAGGCTGCCTCACTGGCTGCAGTAGATAAAGTCCATACTAAGGTTAACCAAAAAGAGAAACTAAGAAATGAAACTTGAAATGACTGTTCAGATCTACAGAACTGAGGAAGATTAAGGGGCTGGCCCTTTTGTCTGCGGGTTTATCATGGACTTTGAACAGTTTGATTCTGAAGTGCCAAGAAGTGCTAAGATAAGATAACACTTTATTAATCCCCGTAGGTCACTGACAAATATTTTGTATTTTATTTTTTATTTCCATCTGCACATGGAGGTCACGGAGGAGATTATGGATGTTATGCAGACTGTTTTTTTGGAGCATTGAAGTCGCCTTTCCTCTACATCTTGGACTGAGGACAGAGAATCCACTACTTTGCACTTTTGAATTTCCTAACAAACAGTAAAGAACTACACTGTGTTAATAAGGGAGCAGATCCAGGTGGGTTATGCAGTCAGAAGCCAAAATGAAAGTATTTTTTGAATGTTAAAAGATTTAGTCCATGATTTGATTGACTTCTTCATTTACATGTGGTCAGAGAAGCAGTGATTATGATGTACTGACATAAGGAAGTGTGACAATACAAACAAGTTTGCACAATAAGGAGTTATGAACCGCTGATTTATAGTAATTTGATTTTCTTTATCAAGATACTAATGCAGGATTCAGACTATACAGTATCAGCCCAATATAGCCCGATCCAGCAGACATAGGATGTTGGGTCCAGAATGACAATGGACGTTGTCCACAACAATTGATCGTTTTATCTTGTGTAGTGGAGGAATGCCCCATAATGTCCTGACAAAAAGATTAGCATATTAGAATTTTTTTGGACTGCACATGAAGTGAAAATTTAGAGCAAGGCCACAGCTTGTTTCTGAAATGCATGGATTGGATATGCATTTGGGTGCAGCGTTTTCTGCTTCAAAGCATTGTGAAGCTGAAATTTGAGTTTATATTTTTGCTGAGATGTCAGGGATAAATTGTTTGTGAATGTGTGCACATGAATTCAAAATTCTTTATTGTATATTTCTGTTGCAGATTAATCTACTAACAATTTTTTCCATCAAGTGATGAATTGGTATGGTTCATAAACTGTTAGAAAAAAGTGAAAATAAACAACTTTCTCCAAACTGACATATTCAGACGTACTGTTTTGTCTGAGCAACAGTCCAAAATCAAATAGTGTTCATTTTAACATGGCAGAAGCATAAGGAAACCAGATTTCAGTTTCAGTTGGAAACTTAGAACAGATTTTTTTTTTTTGCTTTTTTCTTTAAAAACAAATAACTTAAATGATAAATTGATCATCAAAATTGCTGCATTTCTGCTTATTGATTAATCATTTCAGGTTTAATTTGTACCCTCACATGAATAGTTGTAGTGCATGACTTGTGCCTGCTGTGCAGGGTGTTCCAATGTAAGCACCACTATTAATAACATCTTGGTCACCTCAGTGAGTCTTATTCATTTTACTAGTTGTGTCTTTGCAGTGTCTTTTTAGAGCTGTACATGTTTAAAGTAAATTGCTTCTCCCGTGGTGGAAAAGTACATTTACTTAAGTACTGGGGTTAAATTAAGTACAAGTCCAAATGTATTGAGGCATTTCCATTTTGGATTACTTCTACTGCTATTCATTTGAAGCAAATATTGAACGTTTTACTCAACTGCATGTATTTAACAGCTGTAGTTACTTTTCAGATTGCCAAATATTAAATAAGTGTCTCACAACCTTTTTTGGCCTCTGACCTCTTACAAGAAGAGCAGTGTCATGGCGTCTTGCCATGTTTCAGGTGTTATAGAGCTGTTAGCATTTCTGCCAGAGTGAAACTTCCTCTCTGAACATCTCCATCCATCCATCCATCCATCCATCCATCCATCCATTTTCTATACCGCGTATCCCTTTTGGGGTTGCGGGGGTTGCTGGAGCCTATCCCAACCGTCAACAGGCAAGAGGTGGGGTAGACCCTAAACCGGTCGCCAGCCGATTGCAGGACACAAACAAACAACTATTCACACACACACTCAAACCTAGGGGCAATTTTACAGTCACCAATTAACCTAACGAGCATGTTTTTTGGTCTGTGGGAGGAAGCCAGAGTGCCCGGAGAGAACCCACGCATGCATGGGAACAACATGCAAACTTGGTTAATCCATGGAAGAACAAGTGAGATGAGTGATATGAATAAAATCTTCTATCATCATAAAGGTATTTTTTTAATTGAATAACAATGTCATAGAGTGATTTCCCTTTGGAAATTACAGATTACAGACAACTTTATTAATCCCACCAGGGGCAATTGTTATGAACAGCTTGCAACAATACAAAATACAAGTGCACACAAGGAAAGGTAAAAGGGACAAAACAAACAAACAAACAAAAACGTTCAAATAGAATACCAAGGAATACAGTACAGTGGAATCAACAATGTATATATGTATATAATTAAACTAGGCAAATGTTTTTAGATACCCTAACCCTAACCCTACTCTGATTAGAATATTTGTTTATGGCATATCAATTAAACAGTACCTTGTGCTACCTCAGTTTGTAACACCCATTTACCTAATCACATTGATGCAAAAACCAGTCTGATCACTGATTTCTAACATTGTACACAAATGGCCTAATACCATGCTGGCCCCAATATAAGATGACAATATGGAACCTGCAGGAATATTAAAGGGGCATTACACTGATTCTGTGGCTCTTTGTTTGAAATTACCCCTGATGTCATAATGATGGTCATAATGTCATCTCACATTGGGTGTTAATGTCTAATGAAAGATGGTGTCAAGCTGCATCATGAGAATTATGAAATGCATTAGCTTGACCTATGCTAGGAACCAAAAATCAAGATCTTTAATTTCTCATCATACAATATGCTTGTTTTGTGAATAGTATAGTGGTATTAATCTTCTCATTTTACTCTTGGGAAGAAGCGAATAAGTGTATTTTCCAAAATGTTTGCAACAATGTGCAACAATTCCTTTATCTCTGGCCAGTGCCCCAACCAAATGGAAGTATAATATTAAATCACTGGATTAACAGTGTAAGGAATAAAAACCTCACCAGAACCACAAAATCAACCTTATTAAGTAAATCATTATTGTATCATGATACCAGCATCTGGCTCATTCCTAGAAACAGGAATTTATATACTTTCTTAGCTGAATAAAAGTAAATATGTGTACTAAATGTCTAAAATAAAAGTACTGCGTAAGACAGAGAATAGTTTAGTTTTGCTCTTGGGTGAAAATCTCCAGGCATCTTCAGACAGTGGTAGACAATAATTAAGTACATTCACTCAAGTACTATACTTAAAGCTGCAGTAGGTAAGATCGAGAAGAGAGCAGACTTAGCCTGAAAATTTGAACCAACACAAGTTCCACGTCACTCCCTCTCCCTCTCCATTGCACTTATGCCCTCCCTCCAAGCCCCTCCTCCCTGCGGCGTCTGTGCAGCTGCCGTGACAACCAGTAATGTTAGCCTTAGCCTCGGAAACAACCTAACTCTGCCCAGCCACTACATCACAGTCACTAACATACCGTACGCGCTGCGGAGTGTTACTGTAACAATCACCATATTAGCTTTATGGTTATTTGTTGTCTTAGCCGTATATGCTGTTGTTGGCAGCGGCAGTATGGGCAGTTTCTCCTTTGTGGGTGGCTGTTGCTCTGCCATAGCTTTCACTAGCCTCCTGATGCTGCTCACAGAGCTGTTTGACTGAGCGGCAGCCAGGAGCATGAGAGAAGGGAGGGGGCGGTTCACAGCGTGTGTGAGTAGTGATTGTCAGACACTCCCTCAGACGCTCCTCTGGCTCTGATTGGTTGTTTTGTGTTGGCCGCGGTGGATTCTTGTAAATTGCAGTAGGAGCAGTAGGTGGGACCAATGGAGCTGTTTTTTTTTCATGGATTACATGTTTCATGTACTGCTGTCTGGGCATAGGGACAGTTTTAACAAATATGACAAAAAAAAAATACTTTTATGCAAGTTACCAAGTTACCAATGAACTTTTTATTTTTTCTATTCTCTTCTAATTTCTTGTAGGATTTTAATGTATTTTTATGCTTCTGTAAAGCACTTTGAATTGCCTGGTGTATGAATTGTGCTATACAAATAAATTTGCCTTGCCTTGCCTTGCCTTGCCTTGCCTTGCCTTGCCTTGCCTTGCCTAGTGCAGCTTTAAGAAGAATTGTGAGATACTTGTACTTAACTTGAATTTCCATATTCAACTCTTTTTGTACTTCCACTTACAGATATTGCACTTTGTACACCACCACATGAATCTGCAATTTACTTTCAAGATTCAGATTAAGTATACAAAATATGTACATAATGATTTAATATTATAGAAAAAAAATCATCCATGGGGGAAAATTGCTTGGCAGCAATTCAGAAAAAACACTATTGTACTTTTTGAAGGAAAAAAATTGATGGAGGACTTCTACTTTGTAACAGAGCATTTCTACAGTTTGGTATTGCTACTTTTACTTAACTTTCAGATCCTAATATTTCTTCCACCACTGTCATCAAATAGGGAGAATGACATTTAATTTGACTGAACTTGGCAATAAAGAAAAAACAATTGGAAGGAATGAAATAAGGGGAGAAAAAGAGAGATGAGAGAAAAAAAGAGTAATCGTGATATTAACCATATTTGATAATCCTATCTCAAGATGATGGAGTGGTCGATCTATGACTTAAGTATGAAAAAGTGCCTTGTTTTGGGAATGAGAGCACTTGTGGATGGTGGCAAGGAAAAAACTTCCTTTGAACAGGCAGAAAAATCATGTAGAACCAGGGTGGGTGGCCACCTGCCTTCAGAGAGAGAGAGAGAGAGAGAGAGAGAGAGAGAGATACACAGCAATGACAATAATAATTATAAAAACAGCTTTAATAACAATAAACGTGACTAATAATGAAATGGTGTCTGCTCGTATAAGTATATGGTATGTGTATGATAGTATACAGTATGTATATAATAATAAAAAAAAAATGTATACAATAATAATAGGAATAGGACTCACATTCCAGAAGCAGCCATGATCCAAACAAACCTGTGAGACATGATAGCACAAAACCTCCAGGGAAGACATTAACTTAGAATAAGGCATTAATGGAACATGAATACATACAAATGGAGAGGGACAGCAGGATAGAGGAGCTCAGTGAGAAGTCCCCTGGCTGTACCAGCATAACTAGGGGCTCGTTCAACGCAAGCCTGAGCCAACCCTAACTATAAACTTTATCAAAAAGGGAAGTAAGCCTACTCTTAAAAATAGAGAGGGCATCTGTGTCCCCCTGGACTGAGACTGGAAGATGGTTCCACAGGAGAGGAGTCTGAACTTAAAACTTTCCTTTTTGATAAAGCTTATAGTTAGGGCTGGCTCAGGCTTGTCCTGGACCAGCCCCTCGTTATGCTGCTATAGCATTAGACTATCGGGGGACCTCCAAAGATACACCGAGCTCCTCTGTCCTTCTGTCCCTCTCCATCTGCACGCTTTCATGTCCTACCACAGCGTGTTACTAACTTAGCTCCTTCCCTGGAGTCTCTGTGCTTTGTCATCCTGCAGGTTCCACAGTGGCTGAATCTGGATTGTGGATTGCAGCTGCGTCTCCTGCCTTGACCCTGCCTGACATCCACTGCAACTGCTACTGCTGTTATTACATCCACTGTCACTGTTACTGTGATTGCATGTCTGTCTCTCTGTCTCTCTCTCTCTCTCTCTCTCTCTCTCTCTCTCTCTCTGACTGCATTTCTGTCTGTCTGTCTGTCTGTCTGTCTGTCTGTCTGTCTGTCTGTCTGTCTGTCTGTGTCTGTCTCACTCCCTCTCTTGCTCTCCCTCTCTCACCCAACCGGTCGAGGCAGATGGCCGCCCACCCAGAGTCTGGTTCTGTCTGAGGTTTCTGCCTGTTAAAAGGAAGTCGTTGTGATTTGGCGCTATACAAATAAATTGAATTGAATTGAATTGATAACCGAAGGCTCTGGCTCCCATTCTGCTTTTACAGACTTTAAGGTTCACAAGTAGGGTTACATTCTGGGAGCACAGTGTTCTAGTGGGGTAATAGGGTACTATGAGCTATTTAAGATGGTGCTTAATGTGGTTCCTGTAATGCCAATGAAGTGTTTCTGTCTCTGTAATAGAGACAGAAACACTTGTGATGGTCAGTGGTGTTGAATGCAGCACTAAGATCTATTACTTCACGCGATGCAATTCGAATGTCATTAGTAAGTTTGAGCACTGTTGTCTCAGTGCTATGATGCACTTTTTAAAAGGTTTAATTACAGCCTCTTCAAAGGACTGTGATGGATAGCCTGTATTATGGCTCGTGAGCCGGTAGTTTTTGGCTGGACCCAAAGATGCAGACCAGAGGTAGTTAAAAAGAACACAATTTATTTACAATAAATAATGTACAACAAAAGGCGCACTCAGAAGGAGTGCAGAAAAAAAACTGTGGGAGTTCCGTTGCGTTGAGTCTGAGGCAAGGCACACGCTTACGTGACAGGCAGGCAACTAAAACACATAAACACACTTTAAGTAGTAGTTCATGAGAGGAACATTAGCACACTCACGAGCAGAGGAGACAGAGGATTTGTTACTCACAATCATGGAACACACAATCATTCCAGGAGTCAGGAAAACACTGGCAACAGGTAGGAGAGAGCTCTCCCCTTTTAACCTCTGCCTAATTCAGCATCATGCCCAACAGGTGCGCTCCTGTGGAGGTGGAGTTGGCCAGGTATAGAGACATACCCAGCTCGACAGACAAGGGAGACAGAGAGACAATACCTACACTGGGGAAAGGGAAAGAGGAAAACACAAGGGACAGACAAGTCTACAGGATCGTAACAGCCTGTTGATAAAGTCAGGTTGATCCCATTTAGTAAAGATGTGACTGAGGGAAAAACTTTAAGCAGCTTAGTTGGGATGGGGGTCTAAGAGACAAATTAATGCTTTAGATGGCAAAATCATTGAAGTTGGTGAAGGTCAATGGGGGAAAAGCAGTCCTAAAATATATCAGGTTTAACAGCTGTTTCTAAGGTTCCTGTGATTCAGGATAAATCGGTACCAATTGAAGACAGGAAGTGATGAATTTTGACTCTAATAATTAGAAAGTTACCAGTGAAGAAGCTCTTGAAGTCATGAAGTGTACTGGTATCACTAAAAGAAAAAGACGAGTTTAGCAGAGCCAGCTAAACATCTGACTCATTGAGCAAGAGAGAGCAGGAGAGCTAGAGGGAGAGGGAGAAGTCATTCCTAACTGCTAAGATAAGGTAAATACCAACAATGCACTGTACAATATAGTAAGATTACCAAAAGAGAGAGCTGAGAGAGCTACGAGTGCTTGAGCAGATGTTAAGGCTTTGCAGCCGCCAAGTATTAGGACCCAGAGATGCAGAACCAGGAGACAGGAATTGTGTAAAACAAGGGAGTAATTTATTAACAAAACGAAGAACAGAAAACACACTCAACGAGTGGAATGATAAATAAACAAAAAGCGCACTCAAACGGAGTGGGAGACGAAGCAAACAAAAGACGCACTCAAACTGAGTGGATGAACTAAGGGAGCACCGACGAAGCGGGTATGGATCGAGGCACGCGTGGAAGCGGCAGACAGGCACTGAAACAAAGAAAAACACAGCACAATAAATGGCTGGAGAAAAGGGACTACAAAACAAACTTTCTCTGAAGATGGAACAAACAACAAGACTTGTACTTATGAACCAACTGATTAAACTCGACATGGAGAAGAGGAATAATCCAGCGACGAGGAGCAGGAAGTCCACGTCTTAAATACTCTCCCATATCAGGGAGAGTGGCAACAGGTGGGTCGCAGTGGGAGGAGCTTGCAGCAGGTGAGGGGCTGCCCAGCCATAGATCCAGGGGTAGACAGACAGACACACACACACACAGGGGAAAAGGAGAGGAGACACACAGGGAGAGACAGGATCCTAACAGCAGAGGTAATGTAAGTTTGAATATATAGCAAGTCATTAGCCACTGTCGTATAGCTCAGACAAGCTAGTGGAGGTACCACCACTAACACAGCAACCAGAAATGAGACAATATGCTACCTAGATCAGCACTTTCTTGCCCTTGCAGCTGTTACTGTGTGTTCAAAGGGTTGATAGCTGTGCATTATTCAGGTGACCCTGGAACATATACTATAGATCATGCTCTTGTTGTTCTGCTTCCCCCTCACAGTATGTACTATATATAGGTGGCACGGTGGACGGTGGTGACACTGTTGCCTCACAGCTAGAAGGTCCCGGGTTCGATTCCCACTGTGGGTGCTGGGGGCGTGTCCTCCACCATGCCTTTGGTGCCTGCTGCTTGAGGAAAAAGGGGCCTTTCCGTGTGGAGTTTGCATGTTCTCTTCGTGTTCACCTGGGGTATCCTCCGTAATAAACCCCCACTAAAAACATGCAAGAAGATCACCACCTGACCAATGGTGACAAAGACAACTGGGTCCTGGGCGCCGCTGTCGGCTGGCAGCCCACTGCTCCTGGTCTGCCGTGGAGGAAGGACGTGACGGGATGAGTTCAATGCGGAGAAACAAATGCATGGTGTGTGCAGTTTCCCCCTCTGTAACTCTGTGTTTGACTGTGACTAATAAAGGGATGTTATGTGTCACTGTTTTCTCAACAATATACAACAGTACTCGTACTAGATGCCCTTCATCTGAGGGGATGACGCTGCTGTAAAAAAAAAAAAAAAAAAAAGAATGAATGAATTTTAAAAAATGAATTAAAATCTAAAAAAAATCTATGGTTTTCAGACAGATTTTGTGAACTACGAATAGTCTATTTCCTCACAAAAAGAAGTCATACAGCTACACACGTGGACAAAATTGTTGGTACCCTTCGGTTAATGAAAGAAAAACTCACAATGGTCACAGAAATAACTTGAATCTGACGTAATAATGAATAAAAATTCTATGAAATTTAACCAATGAAAGTCAGACATTGCTTTTCAACCATGCTTCAACAGAATTATTTTAAAAAATAAACTCATGAAACAGGCCTGGACAAAAATGATGGTACCCTTAACTTAATATTTGGTTGCACAACCTGTAGGAGCCTAAATGCAATTCTTCGATTTTGGTTAAAAAAGGGTTAATAAATAGTTTAAGTTAAGTTAAAAACAGTTAAAATACATGGTAATATAAGTTAATTGATTTAGCAGGGATTAAAAGGCCTATTTACAGGTATTTTCAGTTAATTTGTATGATAATGTAGTTAGTTTATTCTTCTCAATAGGATTTAGGTCAGGGCTCATAGAAGGCCACTTTAGAATAGTCCAATGTTTTCCTCTTAGTCATTCTTGGGTGTTTTTAGCTATGTGTTTTGGGTCATTGTCCTGTCGCAAGACCCATGACCTGCGACTGAGACCAAGCTTTCTGACACTGGCCAGCACATTTCTCTCTAGAATCCCTTGATAGTCTTGAGATTTCATTGTACCCTGCACAGATTCAAGACACCCTGTGCCAGATGCAGCAAAGCAACCCCAGAACATAACAGAGCCTCCTCCATGTTTCACAGTAGGGACAGTGTTCTTTTCTTAATATGCTTAATTTTTCTGTCTGTGAACATAGAGCTGATGTGCCTTGGCAAAAAGTTCCAATTTTGTCTCATCTGTCCATAGGACATTCTCCCAGAAGCTTTGTGGCTTGTCAACATGTAGTTTGGCACATTCCAGTCTGGCTTTTTTATGATTTGTTTTCAACAATGGTGTCCTCCTTGGTCGTCTCCCATTAAGTCCACTTTGGCTCAACGACAGATGGTGCGATCTGACACTGATGTTCCTTGAGCTTGAAGTTCACCTTTAATCTCTTTTTTTCTGGGCTCTTTTGTTACCATTCGTATTATCCGTCTCTTTGATTTGTCATCAATTTTCCTCCTGTGGCCACGTCCAGGGAGGTTGGCTACAGTCCCATGGATCTTAAATTTCTGAATAATATGTGCAACTGTAGTCACAGGAACATCAAGCTGCTTGGAGATGGTCTTATAGCCTTTACCTCTAACATGCTTGTCTATAATTTTCTTTCTAATCTCCTGAGACAACTCTTTCCTTTGCTTCCTCTGGTCCATGTGGTACACACCATGTCACCAAACAGCACAGTGACTACCTGTAGCCCTATACATAGGCCCACTGACTGATTACAAGATTGTAGACACCTGTGATGTTAATTAGTGGACACACCTTGGATTAACATGTCCCTTTGTTCATATTTTCAGTCTTTTCTAGGGGTACCATCATTTTTGTCCAGGCCTGATTCATGAGTTTATTTTTTTAAATAATTCTGTTGAAGCATGGTTGACTTTCATTTGTCTGACTTTCATTGGTTAAATTTAATAGAATTTTTATTTATTATTATTATTTATTATTGCTTTTGTCAGATTCAAGTTATTTCTGTGACCATTGTGAGTTTTTCTTTCATTAACCGAAGGGTACCAACAATTTTGTCCATGTGTGTATGTTCTTGTTGGTTTCTTATTCTGTCACCAACATGCTTTTACTTAGTTCAGTTATTCACCACAGCAGTACAAAGAACACATAAGGAAGAGTGCAATACAGACCTACAGTAAGTCTAGAGGGTACAACTGAAATACATAATGCAATCTCTCTCCCGCTTTTGTGCTGTGTGCAGGAAATCAGTTTGCGGATGTGTGCCATATGGACTGATTTGCTAGTCGCTGATTTTTTTTTTAATGAATACAATCAATCGATCTGTATTGGCCAATAGATCTGTAATTGATCTGGGCATCTTAGTATATTTGTATACACTGAAGGCCCTTTAATGCATTTGAATATGAGTGATTGTGTATAGACCTATTACTTTGCAAGGCAGCTGGATTCACACCTCCGCAGGGGAGGTGTGACCAGGCTGAACAGAGGGCTGACAGCGCACCTGCTGCTCATCAGTTAATTCTCCCCTGCATTTAAGCAGTGTGGCGGCTCTACCTCGCTGCCAGATTGTTTTGAGCCTGTGCGTCAAACTTTCCAGCCAGTACTATGGGTGCTTTTCATTACATTTAATTGTGCCTCCTCGTCTCCTCTCTCCTTCGTCGACCCGGAAGTCGTTTCCCCTCCGCCATGATGAAGGATCTTCCAATTGCTTAAATGCACCTGAAGGAGACGAGGAGCGAGGAGAGAGGAGGCTTCTGAAGGAGATCAGAGTGAGGATACACCGGTGTAGCCTACGCGGAAGCCTTTTATTATTTAAGGGGCGTGTCGTATGTGGCACACGTTTTACAGCTTTTACAGCTGTGCAAACGTCATCAGTAATTGACGTCGCTTCGGACTGCCGCTGTGGAGCGAGGATTTTTCATTTCGGAGTTTCATTTCCTCCGTCCTCACGTCCCTTCCTCGCATCTCTCTTTCATGTCCTCGCTGGGCGGAGCTAAGACGCAAGGAGAGGAAGCGAGTGGAGGAGACGAGGAGACCAATTTATGGAATGAAAAGCAGACCTTATCTCGGGGGTATTCCAGAAAGCGGGTTATGTGAAAACTCAGAGTAAGTTAACCCTGAGATGAGGGAAACTCTGAGTTTTCCGTTCCAGAAAGAGAGGGAACTGAAACTCTGAGTCAGTCACCATGGTAACAGACTCTGTGAACATAACCTGCTCGCTGGCAGCTTTACTTTAAGAAACCCTGAGTTTCTACCTGTCTCCTCCCACATGAAGAAAGCTGGTAGACATGGATTGTCAGTTCATTCCTAATCCGATTGATATCGTAGCCCAACTGATTCGAAACACTTTACATCGCGAGAGAATCTTCCGACCGAGATTAGATGTCCCGTCATTTCCAGAGGAATATCTGTTCGAACGCTACCGCTTTTCATCAAATGGTATAATTTATCTCGATGACATTCTCCGGCCATACATCACCAACCTCACACACCGCGGACGTGCGCTCACATCACAGTAAAATTTCTGCATAGTGCTACGTTTTTCTTTTTGCAAACAGTAGTTTTTTGAACAATATTGAGGATGCAGAGCACTTCGGAAAGGCAACAGTGTGTAGAGCTGTGAGGAAAGTAACCCTCGCACTGAAACGCCTGTTACCAATGATGGTAGAGACTGGTGAGTGATGTAGAAATCATATATTCTTCTATTTTAAATTATGATATACATTCTGCTGCGACCTCAGAGTGGGTTCAGTAGCTTAATTAGCTGTCATTTTGCAGGGCTTCAAATGTGATAGGATGCATAGATGGGACACAAATTCCTGTTACTGCGCCTGCAGAAAACGAAGGGGACTATGCGAATAGAAAATCCTTTCAGAGCATTAATGTCCAGGTTTATGACCTACCATCTTAAAAATTATGTACATGAAAATGCATACATTACAATACACTGTAACTCATATCATTCTCTGCACTGTGAAGATCATATGTGATGCTTACATCATTACAAATGTGGAAGCCAGGTGGCCTGGCTCTGTACATGACTCCCAGATCTACTGGGAGTGTAGTCTGAGCAACAGATTTGCACACGGTAAGGAAGCTAAAACTTTGTACAAATGTTTTTTGTCTCCCTTTTTAATGCGCTCAAATGTGTCCTCTATAATTACAGGAGTGCTTGATGGCTACCTACTGGGGGGTCGAGGCTATCCATGCCAGCCCACTCTGTTGACCCCTTACCCTGACCCTGAGCCGGGGCCCCAACAATGTTTTAATGTGGCCCACTGCAGGACTGGAGCCCAGGTAGAGATGGCCATAGGCATACTCAAATCCTGGTTCCAGTGCCTGCGTAAGCTCAGGGTCACCCCAGAGAGGGCATGTGACATCATTGTGGCATGTGTAGTTCTCCATAATATTGCAACTATTAGAGGAGAGCAACACCCTGCTGTACAAATGAATGACCCTGAGGATGACCATTCCATCAACCCTGCAGACGTCCAGGATGGAAGGGCTGTGAGAGACCTAAACAGCAGAAACTACTTTTGATTAAAACAGTCAAATAATGACAAATTCACATGTGGTTTGGTCTTCTTTATTCCCTAAAAGTTGTAAGGGAAATTCTCCTTGTTGCTTGTTGAGAGTTGCTAATTCTCTGAAGAATTATAGACTCGGTGTGATGAATCAGGTCTCTTTAATACATGCAGCATGGAGGGAAGACTCATGCAGAGTGTTCTCTGCAGATCTCCACAATGTCTTGGCTTTTATACTTTTCAACAAAAGGACAGATGGTTATCACACACACACACCTGGTAATCATAAACCTTCCTTCAAAGACAACGACCATTTGGGGGAGTTCACTCATCCATTTCTTTAGGGTTTATACTATACCATAAACTCCTCAGGTACAGTGAATTGTACCTTTACCTTCCCCCTCTATCCAGTGTCCCCCACTGAATGTCCTTTGATCCTCTTTCTCCCCTCAGTGGCAAAGGGCCATAAAGAGTTTTACAATTCATACTGTAGACTGATTCCCAGGATTAGTAAGTCATCTAATTCCTACATTCCTCCCTTTTGACACAAAGTGTCAACAACATATTTAGGAATTACATCAAAATATCAAATTTGAAAAATCATCAATACAGATCCCAATAAAAGCAAAACAATGTTACACAAACTTATCATCTGATTCACTATAAGGGTTTCTTGGTGCCCATTCTGATGTAGGGTGAAAATCTGGTTCATCATTATTACTTAGTTCAAAGGGTATTTTAACGTGCAGTGATGTTTTCTTTTCCCCAACTACCCCATTTATCCATTTATATATCTGGGCCTGCATACAAGTAAGCACACATGTACAAAAGCATACAAAAACCAATAAAAACAGGAATGAAAGCATGAATTGCCATGGTACCCCAGGGGCCAAAGTGATCAGTTTAAGATTTCAGCATCAAACCCCCAGGGTCTCCGGTCATTCCGTTCAAACAATTGTGTCTTTCTCCTGATCAGCTGCTTTATTTTGGCTGTTCTGATGTCATTTTCTTCTGGGGTCTCCTGACCCTGCGTTGGTTGCATGCCAATGCCACTTCTCCCCTCTGTGTCTTCTTGCTCCCTCGATGATAATAGTCCATCACCATCCTCTCTGGAGTTCAGCTGGTTGTAGGAATAGTTACCATCTTGCTGTTCAGCTGGAAACTGCAGTTGGACTATGCTAGCGGTGATGATCAACCACATGATGAAAACTGCCATCAGGATTTTCCACCAGGAACCCTTTTCAGCTTCCTGCCGGCTGAGTTGTTTCTTTTGTGTCCAAGGCATCACTGGGGAAAGGTTTGCACTGCGATGCATGAATTCACGTGTCTCTCAGTGTTTTCTCCTGAGATCCTTCACCAGCACCTAATCTTCAGGTCAAATGTTATGGAGCTGTACTGCTGTAGGCTCAGGAAGGGCAGCTTTCACCTTAGGAAACATAAGCTTCAAGACATGGTTAAGCACACAACAGTATCTTAACATGTCATCATTCATTCACTGCCCCTCCACTAGCTGGGTGGTAGGCACAATGTGTTTTCAGATTTATTCGGAGGCTGTCTGAAAGGCTCTGAATTACATTGTTAACAAAATGAGATTCATTATCACTAGTTAACTTGGATGGAAGTCCCCATCTTGGGATTACTTCTCTCAACAATGCTTTTGCAACTGAGACAGCTGTGGCATGTTTACATGGGAAACACTCAATCCATTTTGAAAACATGTCAACAATGACAAAGCAAAATTTGTAACCCCTACATGGAGTAAGTTCAATGAAGTCCATCATTAAATGTTCAAAAAGACCCTCTGGTTTAGGATGGGCTGACAAGGGCATTGTTTCCCCTCTGCCTACATTGCTTGTTGCACAAATTAAACATTTTTTGCAAAAATTTTCAGCAAATGCTGAAAATCCTGGTGCATACCATAATCTATTTACAATATCCATCATCCCCCCTTTTGATACATGGTCAGGACCATGTATCAATTTTGCTAGGAAAGGGAATATGGATTTTGGGAGAACTGGGAGGCCGTTAGAGCTCACCCAGACTCCAGTTGGGAGTTCATTACACCCTTTTCGTCTCCAGAATGCTTTTTCTCCATTATCAGCTCCTGTTTGCAGCAAAGAGACATCATTAAGAGAAAAGACATCATGTTGGACAGACAAAGGCATTTGCAAAATGGGGGAGACAGGTGAGAGAGCAGCCACTTTTGTAGCAGTATCTGTGGCTGCATTACCCTGTGACACAGGGTCAATAGATCTTGTATGGGCTTGACATTTGCATACTGCTACTGAGGTTGGTAGAAGTAATGCAGACAAAAGGTTAATAATGAAACTTCTATGAGCAATTGGTTTGCTTGTAGAAGTAAAGAAACCACGATTTTTCCACAAAGCATGGAAGTTGTGGCAGACATTAAATGCATATTGAGAATCTGTGTAGACTGTGATGGTTTGTCCTTTTTCTAGAATGAAAACACGGGTTAGTGCAAACAATTCAGCTGCCTGAGCAGATAGGTTATTTGGTAATGTGGCACTTTCAATTACATTATGGTTTGTACATATGGCATAGGACACACAAGGGGAGCCATTTGAGGGGTCCCTCATGGCAGAACCATCTACAAAGAAAACACAGTCAGGGTTAGACAGGGGTGTGTCAGACAGCGCATCACGTGGCTTTGACACAATGTCAACCACCTCTAAGCAAGAATGAGGTTCTCCATCTTCGGTCGTAGGAAGTAGAGTTGATGGATTAAGGACAGTACAGCGTTTTAGAGTCACATGTGACACTGTTAGTAGAACATTTTGCCAGTGCAGTAGTCTTGCTGGTGTTAGGTGAGCAGTTTTTGCTTGAAGAATGAGGGAGTGAACAGCATGGGGAACATGCACAACAAGAGGACACATAGCAACAATGTCAGCTGTGGCCATAACTGCTTCAGTAGCGGCTGCTACAGCACTTAGGCATGCTATTATAGCCCTTTCTGTTGTGGGAAGTCGTTTTGAATAATAACCTATTGGACGCTGTCTGTCATCATGGGACTGTGTCAGGACTGCTGACATAAAACCATCACGTTCAGGCACAAAGAGATTGTAAGGAATGGTAGGATTTGGGAGTCCTAAACAAGGTGAGCTAGATAAAGCTTGCTTTAGCTCAGTAAGAGCTGTTTCTGCATCAGAAGTCCAAGTCAAAGAGTCAGTCATAGTCAAATGTTTTCCCCCATGTGTGATTTCATACAGGGGTTGGGAGATCTCCACAAAATCACGAATCCATGGACGGCAATAGCCTGTTAAATCCAAAAAAGACATCATCTGCTTTTTTGTTTGTGGTTTTGGAACATCCAAGATGGCCTGGATGCGGTCCGGACCTAATTTGCGACCCTCCGGAGTTATAATATGGCCAAGATAACGCACTGATTGCGCAACAAGCTGCAGCTCGTCTTTTGAAACTTTGTGACCGTTTTCTGCCAGGAAACAAAGTAATGCCACTGTGTCAGCTTGACAATTTTCCCGTGTAGAAGAACACACTAGAAGATCATCATCATACTGAATAAGTGCACTGCCACACACTGGTTGCCAATGCGACAGGTTTTCAGTTACAGCCGCCGTAAACAAAGTGGGACTGGCAGCATAACCTTGTGGCATCCGCGTCCAAGTGTAACGTTTACCATTGAAAGTGAAAGCAAACCAGAATTGTGAGTCAGGGTGAACAGGAATACTAAAATATGCATTCGCTAAATCAATAACTGTAAGTCAGCAGGAGTTTGCCAGAACCTGTGACATCAGTGTTACAAGATTAGGTACAATTGGGGCTGGATGTTGAACAGCTTCATTTACTACCCTGAGGTGTTGGACTGGTCTCCAACCCCCATTTGGTTTCTTTACAGGCGACATGGGGGTGTTACATGGTGAATTAGGGCTTTCCACAATGGCACTTTCATTTATGAATGACAGAAGTAATGTTTGTCATTGGTGGTATACGACAACTATTTCATCAATGTTGTCATGAGTGTCGGGGTGTGTGCGGATGTGTGTGTATGCTGCTCAATGCTCTGACCTGCCTCCGCTGTCTCCTATGGCTGTGTTACTGGGAGTCCTGGAGAATGAACATAGTCCTTTAGGTGGTGAATGTGGCCAGGAGCTGGTCTATTGGAAAGTCTCGGGGGTTGCATAATTCTGTGAGATGTGCCCGTCGCCTTCACATCTGTAGCATCTCAACTTGCCATCCAGCTGTCTTTGAAATGCTGGCTGTTGGCCCAGTCTTCTTCTTCCTCTACCTTTCTGGTGAGACCATTTTCTTTGCCCAAGATGTTGTGAGCCCCTCTATAGTCTTTTTGCAGATCAGGTAGCTCCTCGGCAATTTCCTTCAGTTCATCTGGATGCCATTGCCTGTACACAAGCACCTCTGGATCCCAATGTGCATGTGCCTCGTCACCCGTTGGTTGTGGTTGGGAGTTGGGAAACACCATCATAGGCATGGGGTATACTGCTGTAGACAGAGACTTCTTGGGAGAAGCAAGGTTAGCCTGCTGATTTTTTTTTTTTTTTTTTTTTGATGAATCAAAGAGAGAGCAGACAGGTCAGGGTACAATGCTTGTTCTTCCTTCTCCCCCTCAGAGTCTTTCTGGTGGCTTTTGGTTGCAGGGGTGGACCCCTGCTGAGAAGTTGTCCCTTGAGAAGGAGGGACTGCAGGCCTGGAGACAACATATGGAGGCAGAGCCATTTCCCTATTTCTTGCCCTACATTTTTCTGCTTTCTTTCACACATACTCTCTTCTTTCATTTCTTGTTTCACATCAATCCTGCTACTGACTTCGCTTCCTTCATTTCTGATAAGCTTGTCAGTTCATCTTTCTTTACCCTACTTTCTTTTCCCTGCATGTTTTCTACTACTAGTACTCTACACCTTCTTAAACAATCAGTACTCAATGTGCCTATCAATGGAAACACCCCCTCAGTGACATGGTGCCAAAGTGGAACACCCTCAACCACATTTCTTCCCCATTTTTCTGCCATTAATTTAGCAGGGCCTGTAAGAGGGTCAGGTAATGGTTTTAATTTCCCCGTTTTGTTCCCCATAATTCTAACTGACTCACTACTGGAACAGGTGTGCTTTAGACTTTCAATGGGCTTATCAGTCACACTGATCTTCCCATACAAGTATGGTTGAATCTTATCAAACACACATTACCTTGGAGCAACTCATTCAGCCAGGTGGTTTGTATGACACAGTCCGAGCAACGCACCCCTGTAGTATGCATGCATACTAGACACTGAACGAGTCACAACAAAGCTTAATTCCTGCATTATTTTACAGTTTCTCCGCTCATACACCCATTCTATATTATGATATATGATATTAGTACAGTAGTATACTATATATATATATATATTTACTATATTAGCATCAACCGCTTTTATTTCAATTTCTAATTATATCTAATAGAATTCTGTATTTCTATAAGGATTATGTCAAACTCCTTGCTATTTCTTAATAACACATAACATACACATAGACATACACACAACGTTGTAGGCATATATATACACACATACGCATATAGATGTATATATAATGAGCTCTTTTCACGTGAATCACGATTTTCCACAGCCTCTTGCTGCACCGATATCTCTCTTTTTTTTGCTTTTCTATTTTCTACTCATACAGTTTCAACACCACAAAGGAATTACTTGAAACCGGTTTACACTGCCCCACGGGTCTCACGTGTAAACTGTCCCAGCACCACAAAGGAATTACCTGGGAACTCAATACCGTAAAACTTCCAAACCTACACAAGAATTACATGGAAGCCGTTCCCAAACCTACACAAGAATTACATGGGAACTGTCCCCAAACCTACACAAGAATTACATGGGGACTGACGGTTGCACCCACACAGGAATTACGCAACTCGTCTAGAGATCGATTCATAACACCGCACACCTAGTAAAATAGATGGAGCGTCCACTGTCCGCCACCTGTGCCCGACCTCAGGCGGGATCCTGTCCTCCGTTTGTCGGAGCGGAACTTTCCCTGAGTCGTATGAGACTCCTGCCGGCAGTTGACCCTCAGTCCAGGCTCAGGTGTCGATCAGTAGAGCGTCCATCCCATCCTCGTCGCCAAATGTAAGGGAAATTCTCCTTGTTGCTTGTTGAGAGTTGCTAATTCTCTGAAGAATTATAGACTCGGTGTGATGAATCAGGTCTCTTTAATACATGCAGCATGGAGGGAAGACTCATGCAGAGTGTTCTCTGCAGATCTCCACAATGTCTTGGCTTTTATACTTTTCAACAAAAGGACAGATGGTTATCACACACACACACCTGGTAATCATAAACCTTCCTTCAAAGACAAAGACCATTTGGGGGAGTTCACTCATCCGTTTCTTTAGGGTTTATACTATACCATAAACTCCTCAGGTACAGTGAATTGTACCTTTACCTTCCCCCTCTATCCAGTGTCCCCCACTGAATGTCCTTTGATCCTCTTTCTCCCCTCAGTGGCAAAGGGCCATAAAGAGTTTTACAATTCATACTGTAGACTGATTCCCAGGATTAGTAAGTCATCTAATTCCTACAAAGTACAAAAGCAGCAGTCAGGATTTGTAATATAGTTCCATCCACTAATATATTTCACCTGTGAAGTGCATCCACCTCAACTGGCATTCCAGTAATAAAATTTCAAGGTCTGTTTTTCTAATCTGGCGATCCAGATAGATCATTTCCTTTTCACTTTTCTCTATACTCTTCATGAAGTGGACTCTATACAACTCCTTCACTGGTAACTGGGAAACTTATGGACGACATTTAAATCCTACAGTTCTACATACAGATTTAACATGGTATTGACCAAAAATCTGACTGTGTCAAGCTGCGCTGTGGAAGTTGATGGACCTTCCTCCTGGTGATGGCCAGTTGTTCTGTTGAAGGACAAGAATGTGTTGGTTGTTTATACATTATCTATGCTCATCAGTGTACATGTCAAACTCCAAATTCCACTCCAGAATGTAAAGGGATGTGAATGAGCAGAGCACTGCCAGTAGCTCTACATAATATAAAGACACACTTCAGTAGGCCTCTCTGGATCACTCCCTGTGGCAGCAGACAGTGTTTCATCATCATCATCATCCTCCTGTGATGAAGGAAAATATACTGTTTCAGAATACTTTGGTGGTGGATGTGGTCCTCCACCTGTTTTTCGGGCCTCTGCCTTCTTTCTGTTGGCTGAGCAGAACTCAAATGTTAATTTTTTTTAAATTAGTATTTTATTGAGTGTTCGTGGACACATCGTCACATCTTAAATGACTTCAATACGTATAAAATAAAAATGTGTAAACATTGTATCAAGTATTAAGATATTAAGTGAGATGACATGTTAAAACAACATGTTGTTAGGGGTTTAAATTACAACTTGAAGTCGCCACTGAATTAATATTCACTTTGTTTAATAGCCTAAGTCAATTAAAAAATAAAATTAAAATCAAAGTAAGGTACAATCATAGCCTAGCAAATACCTTACCTTTTTGAATGATGTTTTTACATTTCATTTTTCGCTGCTTCTCTCTCCGCTGTTGGATTGCACCTAAATGAAAATCAGATTTTATTCCTACTTACATTCATAACTGTATGCTACGATCTTAAGTACGGTTAAATGTTAAGTCAATGGAATAGTACATTCAAACTTACGCGTTGTCTCAGGTAGCAGTTTTCTCCCATGCCGTTTCTCTCTCCTTCGCTGCTGCAGCGGTGATATATTTACGCCGAAATATATGCTCATACTCCACATAGGCCTGCAATAAGACCTCCAACTCCATCGGGGTAAAATAACTTGATCTTTCTTTCTTTTTTTTCTTTTTTTTTTTTCAGTTGTCATGGTGACTTGTGGTATCGGGGCTCTATTGATGATGGCTTTTTATAGTGGTTGTGCATGTGCACAACTCAAGGTTAACATACTCAGAGTTGATTGAACTAACTCAGATCAGCTGTTCTGGAACTGGATACTCAGAGTTTCCCATCTCAGAGTAAGTCAACTCAGAGTTCAGAGATAAACTCAGAGTTTGTTGAACCTCCTACCTGGAATACCCCCCTCATTGTATTCCTCGTCTTGTGATTACTCCTCTCCTGTTGAGTGAGTCTTGTTTAGTTTTCGTGTTTTCTAGTTTTCTACTCGTGTTTTTGTTCCTTGATTCTTCACTTAGTGTTTTGTTCCTACCCGCTCACCACGATGTAGTAGACTCTTGTGTTTGGGCTGAATTTACATTTTTTTCTCTTGTTTTGCTTTCTTGTGTTTTGTACCTGCTTCTGGTAATAAACTGTTGTATTTTGGTAACGGCTCTGTGTGTTCTGTGCTTTTTGTCTGCCCTGGGAACTAAATTTTCCCGATCTTTCAGATTGTAACAAGGATTCAAGTAACTTATGGCTGAACCACAGCGCTCCAAATGTCGACCAGTTGGAGTCACGAGAGGAACTGTGAAATAGAGAAAAGCTTTTTCTTTCTTATTAGGCTTTTCTGAACACACTGACTTTGTGTGTTTGTTGACATTCTCATTCCCGAAAGTTGGTCCCTAGTATGTCCTTTCCAGTGATACCACCTACGTCATGAAAAATAGTAAGCTATGATTGGTAGGAGACAAACATGATAGCCTGCCATTTCTTAGCAAGTCAAAGTCAGTAAGAATTTGTGACTTTACAAGCACCTAATCTGAAACAGTGACTATCATAACAGAAAGAAATATTGTGCAATCTGAACCTTACATTAAATGTAGAATAAGTCAGTGGTGACAAGGAGACAGGATGTGTCTACTTTTTCAATATTTAGCCAAAACAGCATTTCCCTATCACTGAATGTTTTAGTAGCCTGAACCTAAGGACATGAATCTTGTTCTTGGTCGTTGAATTCTCAGATTATGTATCCACTTTCTGAGTATCTGATCCAATTACCTCAATATCTGGACAGTACAAGAATTTAGCACTTTCTGGACATTGCCAGTGGACATTATCCCAGCAGCAATTCTAGCTCGGTCACACCAGTGAATAGTTCCACAAAATTCATATGTACATCTGCACAGTGCCATCTGCCCCCACCCCCACCCAGCCTTTAGTTATCCGCATTATACATCAAAAATGAGTTATTTAAGGCATGATTAAAAAAAGCTCTTCAGTTCATTCGCTCAGTCACTAAGAGGGTAACAATTTCACTCAGTTTGTTGATAAGAAGTATTTGTACTGTGGACTCCTGTCTCAAAGCCATTTGCAAACAATTCATTTGTTATGAAGCAGTTTATACTCTGACAACAAAACTGAATGGTGAAATAACAAGCTTCAATGACCTCCTTCATTTTAAACTCTCCAGCCCTGTGATTCCTCAAAGGTTAGCTCTGTCAAGACAGTTTGGTACTGGTCAACAGTGCACATGGCTGTGATTAGTTTTGTCTTGGATTATCAATAAATTACCAGGGGTTTGAGGTGGTGACTGTGATGTTGTCTGCAGAGGAGAGTTGGGGTTATCTTGAAGTCAGAGTGGGCTTAAGGTTTGGTATAGTGGAGCAGCAGGGAGGGATCCTCCGGCTTCCCTGCCCAGCCAGAGCCCAGCATATGTCTGAGGAAACATCTTTCAAATGGAAATGCAGCAGACTTTTTGTTGCCAGACTTATTGTTCACTCTCTGAGCCTCCTCCCACTCCCACACACTCAGTGTTTCTCTCTCCTTTGTTCTTATTTCTGTCATCCTACGGCTTTCCAGAGACTCCGACAGTATCTATTGTTATCTCAGAGTGTCCGTCTTCTATTGTCCTGTTATTTTCCTGAAGCCTGACACTAACTCTCTGCTTCTCTGCTTTACCAAAATAATGCAAAACTAGTTGTTATTTCAATTTAGATAATTATTTTTTCTTTTTTTTCACAGGTTCCTGTCTACCTCTAGGGATGTCAAGAAGGGCTCTGGTATGGTTGAAACAGTTTCCACTGAATGGTCTCAGTGCATAGTCAGACCCATACACAGGGTTTGTTGAGGAATGTTTTCATCACAAATTCAGGCTGCTCTAGACCAGAGTAAATTTAACACTCTCTATAGGCATACAGGCATACAAAAATAAGTAAACACCTTGTATTCTATGAGTGTTGTTTAATGTTTAATTAGCTGGTGAGGTTGGAGCTTCTTTGAACTACTTTATATACTGCTGGGTAGTTTAATGTATACCAATGTGTTGTATTTAATGCATGTTTCGTGTGTAATCTTCATCAGAAAATTAACAAGAAATGTCGTGTAGTGGAAGTACCATGCAGCATATGAAAGTACCAAGTAAGGTAAAAGTACCTCAAAATTGTATTTAAGTACAGTATTTGACGACTAGTATTTTATGTACAACACGTAGTCCTCTGCTCCATCCCAAATGGCAGCCATCATGAAACACTGGACGATAATCGCAATAATATCAAAAAGAACAAAAAAAGACTAATTAAAAAAACAATAAGGAAATTGATACTAAATTAATTTCTGTTGCTTTTGCTGGGTGAGAGGCCCCAGAGCGAGGAGAGTCATCTTTGACTGTGACTTGAATTGATCATCAGACACCACAATTCCCTAAATCTGCTTTGATTAAAAATAATAATAAAATAACAATATTAATAAAAAACTGAAAGTGTTTCAGACAGCAATGCAGAGATTTGGACATTACCTAAATCAGAATGTCAGAACTCTGGACAAAAATGAATCACACAAAAAGTGTCTGATTATGGTGATTCAAATTCATCATGCTGGTGTGGAACAATCAAATTGTGCTATGTTACTTAGATTTCTTCGTAATGTGTTAAATTTCTGGCAAATAAGTCAAGCAATAACTACAATTTCAAGAATTTGGCAACACATGCATACTGGATTATACAGTGCATTTGGAAAGTATTCACACCCCTTAACTTTCCCCAATTTTACAGCCTTTTTCCAAAATGGATTAAATTCCTTTTTTGTCTCATCAGTCTACACACTATACCCAATAATGACAAAGTGAAAAAAGTTGTTTTTAGATATTTTTGAAAATTTATTAAAAATAAAAAAACTGAAATATTGCATGTACATAAGTATTTACACCCTTTGCTATGACACTCAAAATTGGGGTGCATCCTGTTTCCACTGATCATCCTTGAGATGTTTCTACAATTTGATTGGATGTCCACCTGTATTCAATTCAATTGATTGGACATGATTCGGAAAGGCACACACCTGTCTATTTAAGGTCCCACTGTTGACAGTGCATGTCAGAGCAGAAACCAAGCCATGAAGTCAAAGGAATTGTCTGTAGACCTCTGAGACAGGATTGTATCAAAAACACGGGTACACAGGGTACAAAAACATTTGCACAGCATTGAAGGTCCCGAAGAGTACACTGGTCTCCATCATTTGTAAATGGAAGAAGTTTGGAACCACCAGGACTCTTCCTAGAGCTGGCCACCCAGCCAAACTGAGCAACAGGGGAGAAGGGCCTTTTTCAGGAAGGTAACCAAGAACCCGACAGTCAGTCTGACAGAGCTCCAGCGTTTCTCCGTGGAGATGTGACAACCTACCAGAAGGACAACCATCTCTGCAGCATTCCACCAATCAGGTCTTTATGGTAGAGTGGCCAGACGAAAGCCTCTACTCAGTAAAAGAAACCAGGCACCTCTCATCACCTGGCTAATACCATCCCTACCGTGAAGCATGGTGGTGGCAGCATGATGGGGATTGTGGGGATGTTTTTCAGCAGCAGGAACGGGGAGACTAGTCAGGATCAAGGGAAAGATGTCCGGAGCAAAGTACAGAGAGATTCTTGATGAAAACCTGCTTAAGAACTGTAAGCCTTTTTATTCACCCCATGAGTTTTCTTCATCCATTCTGGTCGGCGTTTACATCCCGCTGCAGGCCAATGTGCAGGACGCACGGTGTGTGATCGCCGACCAGATACTGCATGTGGAGCGGACCAACCTGGACTCTTTAGTTACTGTCCTTGGCGACTTTAACAAAGTTATCCTCACTCATGAACTCCCTTTTACAGACAGTTTATTAAATGCCCAACCAGAGAGGAATATTCTGGATCACTGTTACACCACAGTCAGGGATGCTTATCACGCCGTCCCCCGTGCTGCACTGGGCCACTCTGACCACGTCATGGTCCACCTGATTCCTGCATACAGGCAGACACTTAAACTCTCACTGGATGAAAAGTCACATTTCCGTCAATTTCCGTCACTGTAAATTGCCGTGGAAGTTCTCTCTCAGCCACTGTGACCATGAGGTGTTAAAATGCAAATGTAAATGCTGCAAAGCAAATGCAAATGCAAATTGGGATTTTGTGTGTGTGTGTGTGTGTGTGTGTGTGTGTGTGTGTGTGTGTGTGTGTGTGTGTGTTCTGTGCCTACAGAATACAAAGATTTTTTTTTTTTCATGAGGATTTAAAAGTGTGTTTAAATAATTTTATAGGTTACATACAGGATAAGTGTCCTGACTCTCAAAGGTCTTTAATTTTCCACTTAAATTGCTAAATCAAAATTGTGAAAATTAAAGCATCTACAGTTCTTGGACACTGGTTGCAATTTTTCGCATTTTGCCACCACAACACCAGATGAACAATGCTTGTGTGATTACAAAATCACAGCATGTTTTTCATTCTACGCAACAAAAATGATCTCGCGAGAAATTCCGAGAGCGCGACCTCGCATATGATTGGACGCCTCCTCTGACGCAATGACGTCGGCAGAAAACGACCTTGGTGCGTCTGTGAACGCGAATCGAGCTTGGATTACAACAGTTACGTTTCGGATCCTGCTAAATTTTAACTCTGTTTATACAATGGCCGGACGTCGTCTGCAGTTCATCCCAGAAGGCACTCCTCTGCGACGAGTGGACGGCCTGGCTGCGGAGCGACCATATCCAGAAAGTCCAAACAATTTAGAGAAGAAACTGCCCAGCGTCTTCAGTGGACTGTCTCGGCTGCTAACGCAGCTGATCGCGCAGTTGGCGAGGAGAATGACCGTGATAAAAGCCAGACTGCTCGCTCTGGAGGAGCAGCCCCGACCGAACTGCAGCTGCGGAGACGAAGAGACGGGTGCGTAAGTTACGCACGTAACGTTAGCATTTAATACCACATTGTGCAGTTTTTAGGGCGCCAAACCTTTATTATTCTTATTGCACTACGTTCCGAATGTTTGGTAATCATTCACGTTACATTTAACGTTACAATGTATTTTGTATTTTAAAGGAAAAGGTGCGACGTCTGCACAATAGTGACGGACACGACAGGCGATATGAACCTGAGCAGGGGTAAGTTAATAAAATGCACAGGAAATATTCTGCAGAATATAAGTAAACGTAAACGTTGCATGACCTGTTTGTACTTTTTGCGTTTTACAGACTAAACTCGCCCCACAACGAAACGGTGACGTCATATTTGATGGCGACTTTAACTGGGAGTCCAGACATGGATGGTGTGGACAGCAGTCTTTTAAACCCTTTCTGTTGTTTCTTGTTGTTGTTTTTACTGAAGCCTGCCTTAATTATTTCAAGCCAATATATATTTTCTTCCAGTGGCCTGTAAGACATATTATGAGATGGTGTGGAGGAGCTTCAGGTATTCCTAGGCAGCTCTTTCAGTTCAGGCAGCAGCTGTGAAGATTTCAGCTCACAGCAGACAAAGAAGGAAGCAGGTAAGAGTCCCATGAATGCCGCTTTATTTTCACAACAATGTAAAAATGGGCTGAATTTTATTTATTAGCTGCATTGTTTTTGACAAACATGCTCACATATGTTATCATGTGTTATTGTTTCTTAGCAGTACTAATATTATATTAATACCTGTATTTACAGCTGCTGGAAGCAAGAAGGAGTGTCCTAGCTCTCCAAACTCTGCCAGACACTGCAAGAGCGGCTGGAGAGCGACCCAAAGTATGTGGCGACACACCGCAAGAGGCTTCGCATCGAGTCCCCTTCAAAGCAACAGGCGCCAACTCAGTATGACCCAGAGGCAGCAAAGAAGCATTTCCAAAGGCCTTAGACTCTTTTTCATGCACCATGGACGAGCGGCATGGTCCAACCCAGAGACTCTTATCAGTGAACCCCTCTGCACATTTCCTTGCTTTTTTTCCCCAGTAGTCATTGATTTTACTTGGTTGATCCTTGTTAATGTGTGTGTCACGATTTCATTAAAGACTTTTTTTCAAAATGTTTCCGTCAACTGTGTTCTTTGTGTTCTACTGTGTGGTAGTGTAGAAGGTGGATCGCCAAATAAATCAATGAATCATCAATCAAATAAAATATATATATCATTTATATTTTATATATATATAAATATAACAATATAATAACAATTTTAATATATTAATTTATTATATAGTATTTAATTTAATATGTATGTATTATTACTATTATTATTATTATTCCTGGCGCACAGATGACCAATAGCAGCAGAGTTGTCATCCAATCACATGATCACTCACTCATGTGATTGGACTTGCTATCCAATCACATGATGGTTTCCTTTTAAAATGCCTGTGGAATCATCCAATGGTTGTTTGTGAAGTCAGCAGGCCAGCCTGAGTAGATCAACGTCGGTAGCATTCATGTGCTAATTAGAGCTGTTCGCACCTTCGCGAAGGCGCGATTAACCCCGCCCCCCGCCGACAGATGGTTCGTTTCCGACGATTTTCGGAGCCGGCGAAGTTCCCCGTAAACTTGCCGTAAATCGCCGAAAATCAACGAAATTCGCGGGGATTTACGGGTCGAAAATGTGGTTTTTCATGCAGTGTCTGCAAACCTGTAGTGAGGACATCAAGGAAGTGGACCAGTGAGGCTGTGGAGTATCTCTAGGTGTGTTTGGACTCTACTGACTGGGATGTGTTCAGGACTACTACCAAAAGCCTAGATGAGTACATGGAGTCTGTGACATCCTACATCAGCTTCTGTGAGGACTGCTGTGTTCCATCACACACCAGGGTGTTACAACAATGACAAACCCTGGTTCACAGCCAAACTCAGACAGCTAAGGTTGGCAAAGGAAGAGGCCTTCAGGAGTGGGGACAAAGGCAGATTCAGAGAGGCGAAGTACAAGTTTAGCAAGGCGGTGAAAGAGGCTAAATGACTGTACTCTGAGAAGCTCCAACACCAGTTCTCAGCTAAGCAGCAACTCTGCATCTGCCTGGAAAGCGCTCAGGCAGATCACCAATTACAAGCCTAAAGCCCCCCACTCAACGATCGACACCTAGCCAACGACCTGAACCAGTTCTACTGCCTTTTGAAAGACAAAGGGACAGTTCAGCAACCATCCCCCACAACACCTCCCAACAGCTCCAGCTCCAGTCACTTCCACCAATGCCCACCTTAAAGCCAACAGGTCTGTAGATGATGCAGTCAACTTGGCCCTCCACTTCATTCTCCAGCACCTGGACTCCGCAGGAACCTACGCTAGGATCCCGTTTGTGGATTTTAACACCATCATCCCAAATCTGTTTCAGGTGAAGCTTTCCTAGCTGAGCGTGCCTGACTGCACCTGCAGGTGGATTACAGACTTCCTGTCTGAGAGGAAACAGTGCGTGAAGCTGGGGAAGCACGTCTCTGACGCAAAGACCATCAGCACCGGATCCCCTCAGGGCTGCATTCTTCCTCCTCTGCTCTTCTCCATGTACATGAACAGCTGCACCTCCACTCACCAGTCTGTCAAGCTCCTGAAGTTTGTAGATGACACCACCCTCATCGGACTTGGCAATAAAGCTTTTTCTGATTCTGAGAATGCTCAGGACCTCAGACTGTGCGAAGGTTTACCTTTCCACAGGACAACAACCCTAAGCACGCAGCCAAGACAACGAAGGAAAAACCTGAAAATAGCTGTGCAGTGACACTTCCCATCTAACTTGACAGAGCTTGAGAGAATCTGTAGAAGAATGGGAGAAATACCTCAAATACAGGTGTGCCAAGCTTGTAGCATCATACCCAAGAAGACTCAAGGCTGTAATCGCTGCCAAGGGTGCCTCAACGAAGCCCTGAGTAAAGGGTGTGAATACTTATGTACATGTGATATTTCAGGTTTATTTTTAATAAATTTGGAAGCATTTGTAAAAAACCTTTTTCACTTTGTCATTATGGGGTATTGTGTGTTGATTGATGAGACAAAAAAGGAATTTAATCCATTTTGGGAAAAGGCTGTAACATAAAATGTGGGGAAAGTGAAGGGGTGTGAATACTTTCAGAATGCACTGTACATATTATATTAACCTGAAATCTGACCTCTTAAACATGAAATGGTTTTAGAAATACGGACTCTACAGAAAGCCCACATGTAACCAGGTCACTTAAAGTGCATGAAAACACATCTGCTAAGACACTCACAACCATTGGGTGGTTGTTTTTATGAACTTCTGTCAATACAATGGGTTTCTTGCCTGTTAGTGGCACACCTGGTCCTGTGCCCCAGTTATAAAAAGATCCATTACCTTTACAGGTCTGAGATTTTCATACATCACAAGCAAGGTGATGGAACAAGTTGTATAATTTCACATCAAAATGTAGCTGTACACCTTTTTCTCAAGAGGATCTCCTTCTCTTCTTCCTTTTCTGTATTTCCACTCCAATATTTCTTCATGTTATTTAAAACATAATGTAAAATACGAAGTGTTCCTGTGTCATGATGTTTCATTAATGCAACATTATGGATGCCATAGTTTTTAATAATTTCCTACATAGGAACTGATATGTAACTAGAAATTCATAGAGATGTTCCTGGAAAAGACAATGTAATTTAGTGATAATTATAGGGAAAATGTAGCTGGTATTCAACTATAGTACCAATTAGTTTCAATTAATGTGCGTAACCTTTAGAGTCTTTTAGTGAGAGTACAGCAGATAAGCCATACATGCATGCATAATAATGAAATTTGTCTACAGACAAGCACAAAAACTGACATATACTGAGAATACGTTTTCAGTATTAACTGAATATTTATTTGGCTTTAAATGGAGTCATCCTTTTATATTCATCTGGAAATCAAAACAGCTTAATGCACAAACCATAAACTAAATTTAAGTATATAGTTATTCCAAGGAAACCTAAAAAATTATTAGTTATTAGGAAATGACTGTCTTTCTTATAGATGTTGTCCTCCACAATGAATTCTAACTATATGATATATATATTTTCCCTAAAGTACAAAATAACAAACCAAGGTAAATTATACCACAGTGCAAAATGACGTTCATTATTTTTAGATAATCAAAAGAGTGATGTAATACATGTAGGTATTGATTTTTCAAATACAACATTTCCAAAATATAGCCCACTTTTTTCTGAGGCATGTGCCATGTTCAGTGTTTCTGTTCTGACTGATTTACAGTTTCAACAATAAACAGTGTGTTGTTTTTGAAAACGTATTGTGTGTGATCTGATGTTTCACAAAGTAAGATACAGTTTGCCTGGTGTAACCCCCCCCCCCCCCCAGATGTGATGCCACATACATGACATCAGGTATGCCAGATGGAACATCTGGATTTGTAGAGTGTCTGTTAGGATCCTGTCTTCCTTGCTCTCCCAGTGTGTCTCCTCTCCCTTTTTCCCCTGTGTGTGTGTGTGTCTGTCTGTCTACCCCTGGAGTCGTGGCCGGGCAGCCCCTCACCTGCTGCCAGCTCCTCCCACGGTGACTCACCTGCATTTACTCTCCCTTCATTAGGGAGAGTATAAAAGACATGGACCTGCTTCTCCTCGTTGCCAGATTATTCCTCATTCCATGTCGATGTCTGGTTGTTTGGTCCGTAAGTACGAGTCTCTTTGTCTTCCTCTCCTTTTCAGTAAAAGTCATTTTTTGTCCATCATTTTTTCCAGCCATTTATTGTGCGGTGTTTTTCTTTTGTTTCAGTGTCTGCCTGCCGCTTCCACGCATGCCTCGTGTCAAACCCCCTCCGTCGGTGCTCCTTCTGTTTTTCCACTCCGTTTGAGTGCGTCTTTGGTTTCTTCGTCTCCCACTCCTTTTGAGTGCGCCTTTTGTTTGTTATTTATCCGCTCGTTGAGCGCGTTTTCTGTTATTCGTTTGTTAATAAATTTATCCTTGTCGCCCTTGATGCTGTTTAGCTCTTGGACCCTGGAGTCCAAAAAATCAATGATGAGACCTAAATCATCATAGCTACGATGGTGGAGACCACTTGCTCAAAGCATTCTTTTTAAAGTTGCTAGACCGATCACTTTATCATGTTGGATGACTAAAGTGGCCAGCATTTCTTTTTGCACCATGCCTAACCCATGGTAAACTCTTAGGAGATCCATGTTGAAAGGCTAGCCTAGATCTTAATGCCCTTGTGCTCTAACATGCTCCGTAAATGTTTTGGCAGATTGTGAGTTCAGCATTAAGGTGTTCCTGCAGGAGCCCTAAACTCTAAAGTGTTTGGGCTCGTAAGCTCCAAAACAGTTTTTATATGTTCTTCAGAAAGATCCACTGAATGCCTGAAAAGTCAACAGTTTGTAATTCACTTAATAAAATGCAGCAAGAGGAGCTGATTCAGTTATACTGGAATCTATTAAAAGTCAAATAAAAGGGGCTGTTTTTTTGTCACTAAATGACATGAAAGATGCAAACCAGAAGAAAGACTTGTTAACAGAGCAGCATCTCATCTCCTGATGAGACTCCTGACACGTTGTTTTTTTTTTGTTTGTTTGTTTTTTTATCAAAATGGGATGGCACTGTAATAAATGTGGGTTTTACCTTTAGCAATGAAAGCCAGAAATATCAGAATCCTTGAACACACACACTGAGAGGAGGGTGGCGTACAAAAAGGGACAATCTTTATTAACAACACTTAACTAATTCATAAAATGAGAAGAAGAAGAACCACTACACACAAGGCTAGTCTCACTAGCTTCAAGACACACCTGTGAACACAGCAAGCTAAGTTGAAGGACCAGGGTAGCACGGTGACACAAGTGGTAACGCTGTCACCTCACAGCTAGAAGGTCCCCAGTTCGAATCCCGCTGTGGGTGCTGGTGGCGTGTCCTCCATCATGCCTTCGGTGCCTGCTGCTTGAAGAAAGGGGCCTTTCTGTGTGGAGTTTGCATGTTCTCTCCGTGTTCACCCAGTCTTTCCTCCTTAATAACCCCCACTAAAAACATGCAAGAAGATCACCACCTGACCAATGGTGACAACGGGTTACTGGTCCCCGGGCACTGACGTCGGCTGGCAGCTGGCAGCCCACCCCTCCTGGTCTGCCGCGGAGGATCAACAGACCAAGGATGGGATAAATGCTGAGATATAGAATTTCACGGAAAGCATGGCGTGTAGTGTGCAACTAACATGTGATGTGAAGTGATTAATAAAGTACGTTTTTTCTTCTTCTTCATTACAAACATGGCTAAACTTTCAGCATAAGGCAATACCAGGCATACTAACACCCTCTGATTGGAGGCACTGCATTACAGTATACCTTAAAAGGAGAACCATAAAGTATCCCACCTGTAGGCTCATCACTCCCCCACAGCAACCCTCCCACTCCAAACTATTAAAATGTTACACAATAAGACGCCCTATACAATATAAGAAAGATATGTAGTGTTCCTAAAAATGTACTTAACCTTCCCCCAGGGTCTGAGCTTGTGTCGCCGTCCAACTCCCCAGGGAAACGGCTTCGCTGGACGGCGAGAACAAGAACCGGCTGGCAGCAGTGTCATTGTTACAGCAGGCAGCAGAGACATCACACAGGGAGTGGTGGCGGCCCAGCACTCTGTATGGTAACCCCTGGACTGGCTACAAGAGGCACGCAGCCTCCCCTCCTAGCATACACACAGCTAACTCTCCTAGCTACCTGTCTTTGTCACCGGCAGCTCTAGATCACTGCGAATGACATCCCCCTCCAAGCAGAGTGCTGTGCCACCATGGGTATTACTTCAACCCCCGTCATGCTGCTTCTGCAAGTCTTTTTTACTGCTCATCTCCCTCTGTCCTGCCAATCAGTCACACGTTCATCAAACCAGTAACTGGGGAGTCCTTGCTCCTGAAGTCATCAGCTGGTGAGTCACACCAAGTCACATCACAGTACTTTTAGAAAAGCCTGACTGTACTTGTATTCTGGTGAAAATTAAGACTTTAATATTGCTTCATTCAAAACCAAAGTAAAAAGTCCATAAGCAAACTAACAACAACAAAAAGGGAGATCAAAAGATGAAAAAAAAGCAAGGTCCAGGGGAAAAAAAAGCAAAAGTTCCAGATCCAGCAAAATTCTCACCAGGTGAAATGCTTGACACAAGAAGTATGAGAACAAACTGGCAAAGACTGAGGGAAACACACAGACTTATGTCTAAAAACATAAGAATCTAATTAAAATTAGAACAACCTCTGCAATAGTACAACAAGATAGGAGAATTAAATGTGGACTCCTTAACATCAGATCTCTGTCCTCTAAACCTGTTCTAGTAAATGAGTTAATATCAGACCATATTGTTGATTTATTTTGTCTGACTGAAACCTGGCTGTGTCCTGAAGAGTATGTGAGCCTAAATGAAGCTACTCCTCCGAGCCATATTAATACCCACATTCCTCGAGGCAGCGGCAGAGGAGGTGGAGTTGCAGCCATTTTTGACTCAAGCCTTTTGATCAACCCTAAACCTAAACTCGACTATAACTCATTTGAAAGCCTTGTTCTCACTCTTTCTCATGAGAAATGGAAAACAGTGCAGCCACTTTTATTTGTTGTAGTATACCGCTCTCCTGGTCCTTACTCCGAATTTATAGCTGAGTTCTCGGAGTTTCCATCAAGTTTAGTCCTTGAAGCAGATAAAGTAATTATTGTAGGTGACTTTAATGTACATGTCGACATTGATAGTGACAGCCTTAGCACTGCGTTTATCTCAGTATTAGACTCAGTTGGCTTCCGCCAGAATGTACATGAACCGACTCACTGTTTTAACCCTTGACCTTGTTCTGACATATGGCATTGAAATCGAAGACTTAATAGTCTCCTCACAGAATCCTCTTTTATCAGACCATCATTTAATAACTTTCGAATTCATATTACCAGACTACCAGCCAGTAGGCAAAAATTCTTATACCAGACTCCTGTCTGATAGTGCTGCAGCTAAATTTAAGGATATGATCCCATCAGCATTTAATTCAATGCCATGTCTCAATACAACAGAGGAGTCTTATGCTAACCTTAGTCCCTCCCAGATTGACTACCTGGTTGATAGTGCTACAGGATCGTTGCGTATGACACTTGACTCTGTTGCTCCCCTAAAAAAGAAGAAAATTAAACAGAGGAGGTTAGCTCCATGGTATACTCCTCAAACCCGCAAATTAAAGCAAACTTCACGGAAAATAGAAAGGAAATGGCGTTCTACCAATTTGGAAGAATTTCGGTCCGCCTGGCAAGACAGTCTTAAAATATACAGGAAAGCCCTCCGCAGTGCCAGGGCAGCCTATTACTCTGCACTAATAGAGGAAAATATGAACAATCCCAGGTTTCTCTTCAGCACTGTAGCCAGGCTGACAGAGAGCCATAATTCTATTGAACCACGTATTCCTTTAGCTCTGAACAGTAATGACTTCATGAGCTTCTTTAATGATAAAATTCTAACTATTAGAGACAGAATTCATCGACTCCTGCCGTTAACAGGTACTGTTTTGTCTTCAAACACAGAAACCGTAGAAACTGTTACTCAGTCTGTCGCAGTTTTAGACTGTTTTACTCCTGTTGACCTTCACCAACTAATTTCAATAATTTCATCATCAAAATCATCTACCTGTATTTTAGATCCTATCCCGACTAAGCTGTTTAAAGAAGTATTACCTCTAATTGAGTATTAGACATGATCAATCTCTCTTTATCAACAGGCTATGTACCACAGTCCTTTAAAGTAGCTGTGATAAAACCGCTACTGAAAAAGCCTACTCTTGATCCAGGGGTTTTAGCCAACTATAGACCGATATCCAACCTTCCCTTTCTCTCAAAAACTCTTGAGAAAGCAGTTGCCAATCAGCTGTGTGACTTTCTAAACAATAATAGTTTATTCGAGGATTTCCAGTCAGGATTTAGAGTGCATCATAGCACAGAGACAGCACTGGTTAAAGTTACAAATGACCTTCTAATTGCATCTGATAAAGGATTTGTCTCTGTACTAGTCTTATTGGATCTTAGTGCTGCATTTGACACCATTGACCATGGCATCCTATTGCAGACACTGGAACACTTCATTGGCATTAAGGGAACTGCGCTAAGCTGGTTTAAATCCTACTTGTTACTTTACATCCTACTTGATGTAATAACCTCTGTTATTACATCCACTGTCACTGTTACTGTGACTGCATGTCTGTCTCTCTGTCTCTGTCTCTCTCTCTCTCTCTCTCTCTGACTGCATTTCTGTCTGTCTGTCTGTCTGTCTGTCTGTCTCACTCTCCCTCTCTTGCTCTTCCTCTCTCAACCAACCGGTCGAGGAAGATGGCCGCCCACCCAGAGTCTGGTTCTGCTCGAGGTTTCTGCCTGTTAAAAGGAAGTTTTTCCTCGCCACTGTCGCCAAGTGCTTATCAAGTGTAGATAAAAGAGCTTGGTCTGTACCAGCTCTATATGGAAAGTGTCCTGAGACAACTTCTGTTGTGATTTGGCGCTATACAAATAAAATTGAATTAAATTGAATTGAACTTGTCAGATCGCTCTCAGTTTGTACGCGTTAATGATGACTCCTCTGTGCTCACTAAAGTCAGCTATGGAGTTCCGCAGGGTTCTGTGCTTGGACCAATTCTATTCACCTTATATATGCTTCCTTTAGGTAAGATTATCAGGAAGCACTCAATAAATTTTCATTGCTATGCAGATGATACCCAGCTATATTTATCAATGAAGCCGGAAGAAACCAGTCAGTTAACTAGACTACAAGCATGTCTTCATGACATAAAGACCTGGATGACCTGCAATTTTCTGATGCTAAACTCGGACAAAACTGAAGTTATAGTAGTAGGCCCTAAACATCTTTGAAAGTCACTTTCTGATGACATAGCAGCTATGGATGGTATTGCGCTGGCCTCCAGCACCATTGTAAAGAATCTGGGAGTCATCTTTGACCAAGACATGTCCTTTCACTCCCATGTAAAACAAATTTCAAGGACTGCCTTTTTTCACCTACGTAATATCGCAAAAATCACGCATATTTTGTCTCAAAATGATGCAGAAAAACTAGTCCATGCATTCGTAACTTCCAGGCTGGATTATTGCAATTCCTTACTATCAGGCTGCCCAAATTCGTTGCTGAATATTCTCCAGTTGCTCCAGAACGCTGCAGCACGTGTTCTGACAAAAACCAGGAAGCGAGATCATATTTCTCCAATACTCGCCACTTTGCACTGGCTCCCTGTAAAGTTTAGAATAGAGTTTAAAATTCTCCTCCTTACTTACAAAGCCATAAATGGCCAGGCACCTTCTTATCTTAAAGAGCTCATAGTACCTTATTGCCCTACTCGAACACTGCGTTCCCAGAATGCAGGTCTACTTATGGTTCCTAAAGTCTCAAAAAGCAGAACAGGAGTCAGAGCATTTAGCTATCAAGCTCCTCTCCTGTGGAACCATCTTCCAGTCTTTGTCCGGGAGGCAGACACTGTCTCTACATTTAAGAGTAGGCTTAAAACTTTCCTTTTTGATAAAGCTTATAGTTAGGGCTGGCTCAGGCTTGTCCTGGACCAGCCCCTAGTTATGCTGCTATAGGATTAGACTGTCGGGGGACATCCAAAGATACACCGAGCTCCTCTGTCCTTCTGTCCCTCTCCATCTGCACGCTCTCATGTCCTACCACGGCGTGTTACTAACTTAGCTCCTTCCCCGGAGTCTCTGTGCTTTGTCGTCTTGCAGGTTCCCATGGACAGTGGCTGAATCTGGATTGTGGATTTCAGCTGCATCTCCTGCCTTGGCCCTGCCTGACATCCACTGCAACTGCTACTGCTATTATTACATCCACTGTCACTGTTACTGTGACTGCATGTCTGTCTCTCTGTCTCTCTCTCTCTCTCTCTCTCTCTCTCTCTCTCTCTGACTGCATTTCTGTCTGTCTGTCTGTCTGTCTGTCTGTCTGTCTGTCTGTCTGTCTGTCTGTCTGTCTGTCTGACTCTCCCTCTCTTGCTCTTCCTCTCTCACCCAACCGGTCGAGGCAGATGGCCGCCCACCCAGAGTCTGGTTCTGCTCGAGGTTTCTGCCTGTTAAAAGGAAGTTTTTCCTCGCCACTGTCGCCAAGTGCTTGCAAGTGCAAGTGTAATTGGCCAGTTTCCAAGATGTGGACGTATCATGCTTTGTCCATGCCTTATCCTTGACATGTAATAAATTATGCTTTCTGCACTATGTGTGTAGATTGGTTTTATTCTGGACTACGATTGGATCATTCAGGATCTGAATCCTTTTGGGTTCAGTGGCGAGCCAACCCAAGAGACAGACTGTGGACGGACTGGAACCACAGTGTGGCCAGCTATGGGTCCGCCTTCAGAGGACATCAGGACCATCGACTCATTTCACTCGTCCAGGAACACATTAAAACTACCCGGGTAGTGTTAGAACAGTGTGCACACAACAAGTCAAAGGAAAATTTCCTCTCCTTCCCTCAAAGGAGAACTTTGTCAAGGGAAAGCAACTTGGACCTTTCATTTATTAAAGGATGATTTTGCAAAGTAAAGACACTTCTATTTGAACCTTATTTATTTATTTTGGTTTAGATTTTTTTTGGCATTTTGGAAGAGCTCTATTTTGTATGCTCCTATATTTTATTTTATTTTTCCACCTACTTGCATCACTATATGACTGTTGCTGAGGCAATAAATGTTGTCACGGTTTAACTTCACGTCTACTCCCTTCGTGAGTCAGTAAAATAATTCCAGGTTCCATTCCCGAACCTAGGTGAATGTTAGCGCTTCTGGTCACAGACCTCATCAATTCGGTAAGGCTAGGAGTGCTACACATGATTTTATTATGTCAATTAAAATGAGGGATTTTATGTATTCTTGTCTTACAATGCTGATAAACTAATGATTAATAAACAAATGGTAAATCAATGTTGCCAGTCTCATAAGTCTCATGCGACTTGAGATTTTGATAGCCTACATCAATTCTTTATTCAAAGGCAGCATGGAAGATGCCTACTTCTGTGCCAGTAGCCCTCCAACAAAGGGCAATCCTGAACTGCCAAGAGAGGGTCCCAGACTGTCTGTTCCGATCTGTGCTATGGTTTAACAGGGAGAACCAGTCGAACTAGTGGACAGCCAGTGTTGGACAGACATGCTTCAGGGCCTGGGCCTTCTGGTGTCGGTAACAGTACAGTAGAGGAGCAGCGCCCTTTAGTGGCTATTTAACCCAGATAGATGGGTGAGGCTGGCTGCAGGACTTCGGTCCAACAAGATTGATGGTCGTATGGCAAAACGTTGCAACTAGTAATAAAGTAGAAAACACTTCTGATTGCTGATCAAAAATTATCTCCAATATTCTTACTTGGTTACCTTACTGATTAAAGAAAAAAGACTTTGGTTTTAACTCTTAAAAGTTAGACGGCTAAACGTGATAAAAATTGCCAAGTTGCCAAAATTGAAATTACAAAAAAGGAAAACACGGTCAAATGTAAAGCTATTATGTGGAATCAAATGTTCATTGCATCCAGCAGCCTATATGTGAGCAACTATGTGTAAGCTGTTCTTCATTGCATTAATCACCAGCAAGCAATTCTTCATTGCACAGGTATCTGGAAATAATAAAACATTGGACAGAAATGTGGAAATAGTAAAACATTGGACAGGCATATGTAAATAATAAAACAATTCAAATGCATCACTTATATCAATCATAATACTGGAAAAGATTCTCTTTTTTCAGGAGATTTTGACTTCATTACTTAATTTATCACAATGATTCTTCAATGATTATCAAAATTAAGAAAACTAATCATCACGCCTCTATGTGTATGCAATAACTATATGTTGAAATGTGTTAACCATTAGCAAGTAATGTGTATACAGGGGCTCAGGTGTACAAACATCGGTCTTCTTCATCTTCCATATCGGGTTCTGCAATACGAGAGCCATTCTGTTTTGGTAAGTCATCAGTGAAGTAGCAGCCAGTTGTTTATGTAGGCCCACTATGGATCTCTGGTCATGTTATTTAGTCTTTGGATATTAAAATGAACATAGTTAATTCTATTCACACTCTTGTTTATGGTCACCCACCAAAATAGGGATATTTCAAATCCTGTTGCAATTTGATTAATCAATTTATATTCATCAGGTACACCTCTGGGGACTCCAATAGCATCTATATCATAGGTCGGAGAGTTTTGGTAGGTGTGGCCTTGACCCACCTAGAGAATGGATCGACACAAACTAGAAGACATCTTTTACCTTCGGTTCTGTGGTCTGCTCCCATATCAGTAAAGTCAATTACTGTTTCTTTCCATGGGGTATCAGGTGCTGGGAAGCTATCCAGTCCGGCCTTGAGTGAGGCCTTTGGATTAAATTGATTGCATATCTCACATGACTGTACAAAATATTTCGTGATATCTTTGAGGTGGGGATGCCAACAATGCTGTGAAATGAGAGCTGTTGCTTTTGAACTAGCACAGTGACCTCTACTGTGTGCCTCTTGGCATAGTAAGTTTAGTAGTCCAGCCAGAGCTACTATTTTGCCTTTGTGTTTTCTCCACAGCCCTGAAGAATCTTTTCTGGCTCCTTTTTCTATCCACGCCTGTTTTTCAGATGGAGCGGCTGCTTCTTGGAGTTCTTTGATGTTCTGTACACACAGATCTATGTGGTTTGTCATCAAGTGTCTTTTGAGGCATTTGTACACACACACACACACACACACACACACACACACATATATATAGTACCCTACTATTGCTTTTGCTGCTGTATCTGCTGCATTATTGCCTCTCGCTACTCTGCCATCTCCTTTTTGATGTCCTCTGCACTCGACTATAGTGACCTGATTTGGTTCAAGCAGGGCAAAATAGAGGTCAAGTAGCTGATTCAGATGTTTAACAGGGGTGCCAGATGAGGCCACAAAACCTTTCCAATGACACATGTCCACATGTACCGCTTGGACTGCATAAGCCGAATCAGTGTAGATATTTACAGTCTTTCCTTTTGCTAATTGCATGCTTCTATTATCGCAACTAATTCTGCCATTTGAACTGATGCTGGTTGAGGGACTATCTGTGCTTGTCTTGTCTCTGATCCAGCTGATGTTTCTTCTACAACAGTGTATGATGTCACTAATGTGCCAGTCGGTGTATGATGACTGTGTCCGTCGCAATATAGTATCATTTGAGTGTTTCTGATTGGTTCTTTCTGTAGAGTGGAGTGTAGTTGCATTTCCTTTTTAGTTTCTGCTACACAGTCATAATCTTGTTGGTATCCATCTGTAGGGTCATATTAGCTCCCTCACTAGTGGAATGAGTGTGAGGTTTGTTAAGCAGCTGTTTTAGGCCTTAGATTCTATGTGCTGAGAATGAATTGGAGTCAAAAAATGCTTTCACTCCATGTGTAGTGTGCAAAATAGTTTGGTCACCCATGGTGATGTGAGATGGTTGTACTGCTTTCCCTATAGCTTCTACATGTCTCACACATGTAGAGTGTCCTATTTCCACATTATCTAATGCAGAGCTATAGTACATCAACACTTTCCTGTCTGTTGTACTCCTGTTCTCCCCCTTTTAAAAAAGAACAGCATTTATAAAACCGTACTTTTCATCAACATCAACATGAAACAGCATGTAGTTTGGAGCATGAAGAGAACATGTGTCAGACAAAGCGGTCTTGACATCCACAAATGCTGTGTCAGCTGCTGCCATCCACTGTAACAGAGAATTAGAGTTTTTGTACTCAGCATGTGTGATTAGTGCTTGTAGGGGTGCCACTAAACCTGAGAAACCAGGCACAAAGTTTTTACTATAGGTCACCAGCCCCAGAAAGTGCATCATGGATTTTCCTGGGCAGCCCTATTGTGGCATTTGGTAGGAGCCGGGGGCCTGATGCCAGTTTCACTGCTGTGAGTGTGCAGGTGGAGGATTTTGAGGAGGGGGAGGATACGTATTATACTCATATTGAGGAGTCCCTCCTTGTGGTTGTGAGTACTGTTGGATTTGACATTGTCTAGCCCAATGGCCGGAGCCTCCACATTCACAGCAGTGCCTGTAAATGTTATTTCCCCTTCTTCTATTATCAAGCCGAGGTCTGTTCTGTAGAGCAGCTGGTGGGTAAGGGAAGGGAGGTGGGTCTGGGTAAGGGCTGTATGGAATAGGTGGAGGATGAGATTGCATGGTAGGAGGAGGAGGGGCCTGAGGCATCTGCTGAGGTGGTGCCTGCTGAGGCATCTGTCTAGCAGAGGACTTATTCTGATTTATTTTGTCTCTTATTTTCTTTAATTGTGTTACGATCTTAAAGATCGAATGAGTTTTTCATTGGATCCCCTGGGCAGATCACAAAAGCACTAACACAAAGAGCCGTTTACAAAATACTGCGGTTTATTAACCACAAAGCCAGGTACAAAACTACGGAAAGAAAAGCCAGGAAAATCAAACGGAAAATCAGCCAAGAACAAAAATTCAACTAGTCTGTGGCGAGCGGGCAGGAATAATAACACTAGCGAAGAATAAAGAACTAAGGCACGAGAACAACTCTATCCAAAAACACGAAAACTAGACAAGAACACAAGACTCGCTCTACAGCGGCAGGAACACGAACTAGGAAGACGATGAGGCAAGGTACAAGGCTGGAAAGTTTATCGCCTTGGCTCAAAACAATCTGGCAGCGAGCCAGAGCTGCCACGTTGCTTAAATGCAGGGGGGAAATCAAACAGAAGAGCAGCAGGTGTGCCGTCAGCCCTCTGCTCAGTCCGGTCACCCCTCCCCTGCGGAAACACAGACACAGTGAAAAAACAAACGACAACAGAAAAAGGTACAACAAAACATAACACCAACCAAAGTATAGCAAATTGTGATTTCAACAGTTGTGCCTGGAGGGATGCCAAGTCCTTCTTTTCCCGATGTAGTTGCTCAAGATCATTATCAATGTATTGGATAAAATGAGCTGCCCGTACTGTGTATGTCAAGTTTTGGAGACCAACCACTTGTTTCAGCATTGTCTGCACAGAGGAAGGCAATGAGGTTTCTACTGCTCCTCTGAAAAGCATCTCAGCATCTCAGCATCTAGCAGCTGGGTCCTCTCCAGTTCTATCCTGCCATAGTTCTCTTACCCAGAGTAAATATGCTGTGCCTCTTCCATCTTCATTGGATGTAATTCGACATAATTCGGCAGATCTCATTTGTACAGGGAACTTCTCTCGGATGACAGGCCACAACAGGTGTACCAGATGATGTACTGAGTTGCTCGACTTCATTCAACATACCCAGTGATGTGCAAGAAGTGAACACTTGCCTGAAATCACCTAGAGCTGGGACTACTCCAGAACATGCTTCTAAGAACGCCTTTTCTTTATGTCTGGCAATTGAGATTTAATCATTGCAGTGTCCTGTAAGGAGAATGGAGGTGTAGGTGGTAAAGGTACGTCCTTCAGTGGTAGTTGCTGTTACCAGTGGCATCTGATAATGACGTCGATGGGTGTCTGAGCAAGTGTGAATGTTACCATGATCAAGATTGCGAGCCGAGATATGAGGCAGGCACGATCTTTCCAATCATGCAGTCCGTGTTGCTCAAAAGCAGAGGTTAGGCCGTGTACTGAGAGACCACCACATGCGGCCCCTAGACTGTTCATGTAGGTGGGTTCGGATGCTCGAGCACACGATCAGGTTTCTAATGATGATGCTTCAAATGTGTTAGATGAGGCAACTGAAATAGGTGGTTCCACTAGAGTACGGGTGGTAAAGGGATTAGTGCTCCTTCGCGCAGTTTCATTGAGGGATTCTTCGGCCTGTTTTTCAATCAAACTCAATCAAACTTTATTTCTATAGCACCTTTCATACATAAAAATGCAGCACAAGGTGCTTGACAAAAGATAAAAACATATAACATAGCAATATAAAAGCAACTACCCCTCCCAACACACCCACAGAAATACATCATGCACACACCCACCAGCATACAAGCACACACACACACATACCCACACACACCCAACCGCAACGAAAATGGCAGGGCACTGAGGCATCATGAGAGGAAAAAGGAAAAGAAAACCACCTACGGGGAGCTCATCCACACTGCGAAGGATCACTGGCCGTGGCCACAGGGAGCGTCGCCGCAACAGAGACCCCCGACCCAGACAAACCGGGGTGGACTCCACACGCAGGGCAGAGCCCCCCAGTCCTCTGGGCTCAAGGGGTCCCCAGGACGACGCCCGGCAGGCAGACCGGACACCCCTCCCAGTGCGGAGGCCCCCCATGAGGAAGCACTGGAGCTAAAACCTAAAAGACAATAGAATAAAAAGACCTAGAACCTAAAACCTAAAATTGAATAAAATAAAAGGACCTAAGAGCTAAAAGACAATGTGCTCGGATAAAACATGTCTGAGTTAAAAGAGTCTAAGAAATCAATTAAAAGCCAAACTAAAAAGGTGAGTCTTGAGCCTTCTTTTAAAAACACCAACAGTCTCTGCGGTCCTGATGCCCTCCCGCAGGCTGTTCCAAAGCTTCGGACCATAATGGCTGAATGCCGCCTCTCCGTGGGCTTTGGTCCGAACCCTTGGAACAATCAAAAGGCCTGTGCCAGAGGACCTCAGGAGCCACGAAGGCTGATATGATAGAAACAGGTCAGATAAATTAGATGGCCCAAGACTGTTAAGACACTTAAAAACTAATAAAAGCACCTTAAAGTCGATCCTGAAACACACGGGGAGCCAATGCAGCAATTCTAAAACCGGTGTAATGTGCTCCCGCCCTCAGGTCCTCGTCAGTACACGTGCGGCTGAGTTCTGGAGTAATTGTAAGTTATAGATAGTCTTTTTGGGAAGACCAGAGAGCAGGGCATTACAATAATCTAGATGGCAGGAGATAAAAGCATGCATCAGCACCTCCATGTTAGCCTGAGAAAGAAACGGGCGGACTGAGAGAGGCAAACACGGAGGTCCCTGCTCAGACTGCTCCCCCCACGACCCAGCCCCGGATAAGCGGGACAGGATGGATGGATGGATGGATGGATGGATGGATGGATGGATGGATGGATATTCATATCCATTATAATTGTTGTGTCAAATAAATAACACTTTTCTTTTAAGTCGTTGTCAGACAGTGTCCTTTTGAGCTGGAAATAGATCATCACTGTATCGAGAGCTTACGCTTCTGATTATCAGACTGATCTACCATTAATTTGTTAACTATTATTAAATCAGTATTAAAAGAAAGAATAAATAAAACCCGTCTGAGCTGAGGAGTGTTGATGCCCCTTTTTATAGTGAGTGCAAACATTAGACCCAAGGGTTTAGTGACCTGATTCCCCTACAGGGGACTTCCAATGATACACGAGCTCCTCTGTTCTTCTCTCCCTCTCCATCTGCACACTTTCTATGCCTTCACTTGTTTGTCATCTCGCAGGTTCTCATGGATAGTGGCTGAACCTGGATTCTGGATTCTGGATTATACATCTACTGCTATGGCTCTGCCTGACACCCACTGCAACTGCTTCTACTATTTGTCATTCTTCCATTATTATTACATCCATAGTGCTTGTGCTGCCCTCGTCATATGTGCTGTATATAACTTGGCAGTCAGATAAACTCTTTCCTAACATCAAGACTCTGAAGACTGTTGTTCCCTTGTCCACAGGTTTATTGACGTTGCGAGGAAAGGGTGAAACTATAAAACACAGACAGGATAAATAAATCTCTGCTTGCTCTCAACATGTACAGTATAAACAGTGTATATGCATCAAATCAATGTCCTATGAATTAAATCTCTTTTTATTTGTTACACTTTTATGTATTTTTAATCCAAAACGTAATATATGTCAACATTTTCTAACATCTAAATTATAGTCCTTCAATATATTTATTGCAATGGTCCTTTAATGAACTTTGAGTGACTATGAGCTGGTATAATCCTGCAACAATGGTGTCTCTAGCATCTGTCACGGTTTCTTTATCATCAAACTTCACAAATGCAGACTTATCACAAAAATAATGATCTCCAATTGTAGATCACAATAAATCAAACATATACATACCCACGATGCTACTTTAGGTGTAAAGACATGTGCAGATGCCACTGGATTAACTCAGATGCATGAATATTAGACAGCATTCAGTACCATGCTCTTACGTCCTCGTTTCTGGTCACATGACATGTTCTGTTCCTGACTTCCTGAGACTCTTAAAGTGACCTTAACAAAAGATAAGATACCGCAGAACTTAAACACTGATTTACATCAACGTATCAACTTAGTTGTAACAAAACAGTGCTGCATTATGTACATATACTATCTCTTCTTAATATATACATATATATCACATACATAAATATATCATATTTGTATATACTATGGTATATGTACTACATATAGTTCAGTCTATTATTAGAACTGTTACTGTGATTGCATCTCTCTCTCTCTCTCTCTCTCTCTCTCTCTCTCTCTCTCTCTCTCTCTCTCCCTCTCTCTCTCTCTCAGCGGCCATCTGCATTGACGCAACCGGTCGAGGCAGATGGCTGCCCTCCCAGAACTTGGTTCTGCCTGAGGTTTCTGCCTGTTAAAAGGCAGTGAGTGTAAAAATTCATTTACTTGATGAAAAACAAGTTTTTCTAAAATTTTACTTAAAAATGGTAGGTTGGATACAGGCCGGTAGTTATTTAAAACACTGGGGTCTAAATCACTCTTCTTCAGAAGGGGCTTCACCACCGCCATTTTAAAGGAGGTGGGGAAGACACCCGTCTGGAGAGAGCAATTGACCAAATACAGCAGCTGTTCCTCAAAGAATCCATAGAGTGTTTTAAAAAACGGTGCGGGAATTGGGTCTAAAAGGCAGGTTGTGGGCTTTACCTGGGAGAAAACTTGACTCAGTGTCCTTGTATCAACCAGGGCAAAACTCTCCAGTGTTTCCACAGGTCCAAGCAATGATCCAGGTGTTAAAAGCTGTTGAGATAAAAGACTGGATCTTATGTCATTGATTTTTCTTCTGAAGTGGTCTGCAAAATCCTCGCAAAGGGCGTTATCTGGTGTCTTGGAGGATCTTTTAAAATTTTTGTTTGTTAAAAGATCAATTGTGGAGAATAAGAATTTGGGATTATTTTTATGGTCATGGATTAGGTTTTGGAAGTGAGAGATTCTTGCTTGTTTGACTGTGTTATTGTAGATTTTGACGTGTTGACGTAGTATTTCATAGTGAACTGTCAACTTTGATTTCCTCCATCTCCTTTCAGCACTCCTGCATTCCCTTTTGAGTTTTTCAATTTCCTCAGTTCTCCATGGAGGTGTGGGTCTTGTTTTGATTGTTTTGATTACAAGTGGAGCCACTGAGTCCAGTGTTGACTTTATTTTATTGTTAAAGTTGTCAGTGATAAAATCGCAGGGTGCTGGTAAAATTTCGGCAGGAGTGCTCTGCAAGATCTGGATAAAATTTGCAGCCACTTCAGAAGTTAGGTAGCGTTTCCTCACTGTTCTCACAGGGGCCTCCCGCTGATTAAAACTGGTGATTGTAAAAAACACACAGAAGTGGTCAGACACAGCCAGGTCCACAACAGAGGGCGCACCAACCGACAGACCATAAGATATAACAAGGTCCAAGGTGCGCCCCCTGCTGTGGGTCGGCTGCTTAAAATTAAGGCAGTGTAAAAGGTTTAAAAATTCTCTGGACATTAAGTCTGAGGGAAAGTCCATGTGTAGATTAAAATCACCGGATATTAAAATTCTGTTAAAAGAGGTATGAATAATTGATAAGAGCTCAGAAAACTCACTAATAAAAGAAGTAGAATACTGGGGTGGTCAGTACACAGTTATACAGAGGATCGGTGGGCTGCTAAAAACAAAGGCATGGTATTCAAATGATGAGTAGCTATTAAAATTGACTTCGTTCATGTGCATGTTGGTTTTTGTGATTGAAGCAGTGCCGCCCCCTCTTTTGCACCCCCTGGTTGAAAATAAAAAGTTAAAATTGGGTGGGGAAGCCTCGGTGAGAACAACAGGTGCGTCAGTGCCAAGCCACGTCTCCATAAAGAGAATGCTGTCCAGGTTATTATCTAAAATTATGTCATTTATAATAAAAGATTTGTTTAAAGGAGAGCGCACGTTCAGCACAGCCATTTCAACATCTGTGCTGAACTTGCGCTCATCACGTTTTTCCAGTGTAAAGTGTAGCTTATTAAGAGATGAGAGTAAATATGTAACTCTAACAGTATCAGCTCTGGGGAAGAAGCTGTTCCTGTGCCTGCTGGTGCGGGGAACAGAGGCTCCTGAACCTCCTACCAGATGGTCCAGTCCATGGTTGGGGTGGGAGCTGTCACTGCTGATGCTGTGTGACCTTCTTAGACACCGCTTGCGCTGGAGGTCCCCAATGGCAGTTAGCTGGGCACCGGTGATGTACTGGGCGGTTTTCACCACCCGTTGCAGGGCTGTCTGCTCGGAGACTGTGCAGCTGCCGTAGCATACTGAGATGCAGTTGGTCATGATGCTCTCAATGGTGCAGCTGTTGAGCTTTCTTTATCACGGTGGAGGAGTTGAGGGTCCAGGAGAGGTCCTCAGAGATGTGGGCGCCCAGGAACTTGAAGCTGGAGGCACGTTCAACCTCCGCCCCACCAATGTGAATGGGGATGTGACAGCAACCTTCGGTTTTCCTGTAGTCCACGATGAGCTCCTTGGTGTTCTTTGTGTTGAGGGTCAGGTTGTTGTCAGCGCACCACATCACCAGCTGCTGAATCTCATCCTTGTAGGCTGACTCATCATTGTTGTTGATCAGGCCTATCACCGTGCTGTCGTCTGCAAACTTGATGATGGAGTTAATATGTGAATGTAGTCCAGAATGGAGGAGGCATATGAGTCCATGTCAATGGATCCATCGTGGCCTGACACAAACTCCAGTCTGTGTGTTGGAACTGGTACTGGAGTGTGGCGTCTGCTCCCTCTGGCCATGGTAGGATAGGGTTATTGAGAAAATGGAGGGGAGACACAGTCCAAACACAGTGATTGGTGGAGCATGTTTCTAGCCTACAGGTATAAGGCTGACTTGAGATTTATACAGATTGGTCAATACATATGTAAAAGTACAGAGATCTGTGGGTTTCCATGCCTAATTGGCAACACTGCAGCCAACCACTGGAGGCGCACCGACCTATAAAAGGTCAGATTCCCACCTGCCAGTTCTCTCTCTCACTGCTCCCCAACTGGCGACATCACTTACTTCCTTTTTTTGTAATAAAGCATATGCTCTCTTTTAAGTGGAAATGTGTCTCATCTGCCTTGAGTAAAACAGACCTGTGTGCCTTAACAGTGACGTTGGTTTAAAAATACTTCCTGGGTTGAAATTCCCCAGGTGGCGTTGTTGGCAACAATTCAGTCAGTGTATAATTTAACCAGATTTAAAAAAAAAAACCTCCTATACCATCCCCCCGCCATCGCCACACGAATTTGGAAAATGACAGAGTATTTATTACTTGAGAATCTGCAATCAAGTACCAAATGCTACCATTTTACTGAGGTTTCTAACTTTTTGGTCATCTGAAATAAGCTGTCAAATGACTAGAATCACAACATGGTTCACTTCATGCATCTGAATACTCACAAATATAAGGATAGTGTTTGAAGTCCATAATGTTAGGCTATGCCTTAAATGTAATATTTCTTGGACTCAAAATGCAGACCGGAGACAAGAGTCTGAAAGAAAATAATGTATTCACAATAAATGTGAACAAAAGGCACACTCATAAGGAGTGGAATGAACAACAAAAAACACACTCTAAACAAGTAGAGAGAAACAAACACAAAAAGCACTCACTAAAAGTGGAAATAAACAAAAGAATAGCACACGGTGGGTTGAGGCTGAACAAATGCTGGACGTGGCTGGTAGACACTGAAACAAAAGAGCACGTGAGTGGCAAAAGAAAAGATGTAACATAAGTCTTACTAAAGCACTGAGAGAGCAACTGGCAAAACGATTGGGAAAAACTCACAAGAGAAACACACTGGAAACTGATGGAAGAGATTGGGATAATTCAGCAACAGGCAAAGCTGATAACCTTCCTTAAGTACTTAGCCCTAATCAGGCTCATGCGTCCCAGGTGCGCTGCTGCTGGTGTGGAGCTGGCTGAGTGTAGGGACACACCCAGCTAAAACAGACAGGGGAGCAGATACACACATAACACAAAGGGAAAAGGGAAAAAGAGAACACTCAGACCAGACAAGTTAGTGGATCCTAACACAGTTATCATTTCATTTCAGATTATGTACTGGAGGACAGAGGAAAAAATAACTGAAATCATGACAAATACATGTGGACCTGAACTGTAGCCATATTTTTACACTTTTACTTCTGTAATCTCAATCCTCTGCAGTGTAGGGGCCCCCCAGGAAACAGTACTGGCACCGTTCCTCTTCATCCTCTATATGGCTGACTTTTCACAACTGTCACCCACCTGCCACCTGCAGAAGTTCTCTGATGACTCTACCATTGTCGGCCTCATCACAGATGTTGACAGTGCAGACTCTACCTGCTCTGGAGGCTGAGGTCTTTTGGGGTGCGTGGGGCATTCCTCAAAACCTTCTATGACTCTGTTGTGGCCTCTGGCTGGGGTAGCAGTATCACAACAGCTGACAGGAAGAGGCTGGACAAACTCATTAATAATAATAATAATAATAATGATAATATTAACTTTATTTATATAGCACCTTTCAAAACACACAGTTACAAAGTGCTTTACAGTAAAAACAAATAAGATAACAATCCTTAAGATTAAGATTAATTACAGCAAGATCCTTAAACACAGTAAAATTGTAAAGATAGCCACCAGCAGTTAAGAAAAGGCCATACGGTAAAAGTGAGTTTTAAGAAGAGATTTAAAAGAAGATACAGAGTTTGCCTGCCTGAGACCCTCTGGCAGGGATTTCCAGAGCTTGGGGGCCCGAACAGCAAAGGCTCGGTCACCTCTGGTGACTAAACGGGACTTAGGAACCATCAGAAGGGTCCTGTCAGAGGATCTCAGGCTGCGATTAGGCTCCTAAGGGGTTAACATTTCTTGTATGTAGACAGGAGCCTGGCGATTCAAGGCTTTAAAAACTAGCAATAAAATCTTAAAATCAATTCTAAAACTAACTAACTTATGTGGTCACTTCTCCTGGAATGAGTTAGAAGCCTGGCGGCGGTGTTTTGTATTTTCTGAAGTTTTTGAATGTTTCGCTTACTAATACCGGAGTAAAGTGCATTACAGTAGTCAATTCTGGATGTGCTGAAGGCATGGATGACTGTTTCAAATAGTGCGGGAGAAAGGAATGATTGAATTCTTGACAGTTGTCTCAACTGAGCAAAGCAGGATTGTACAACCTTGGTTACCTGAGCATCGAAAGATAGTTGGGAGTCAAAAATGTCACCAAGGTTGCGGGCCTCTGAACACACATTATTTGACAGGGCACCCAGATGAGAGGATAGATTTGCAACACTGCTGGTGCTGGGGCCAGGTGGTGTAATGATGATCACTTCTGATTTGGAGTCATTTAATTGAAGGAAGTTTGTGGACATCCAGTCTTTGATTTCAGTTAAGCAGAGCAGAACGTGCGAAACATCAGTGCTACCAGGTTTGAGCGGAATATAGAGCTGCGTGTTGTCGGCATAACAGTGGAAATTGATGTTGTGGCTGCGCAGAATGTGTCCCAGGGGTAACATGTAGGTTGTGAAAAGGAGGGGACCCAAGATGGACCCCTGGGGCACACCACAAGATAAGGGAGCACAGGTGGAGGAGGCTTCTCCTAGCCTGACCGAGAAGGACCTATTCGACAGTGTTTATTAAACACTTAGAATAGATTTAACTGTTTTAAAGAGGATTCTGGGATTATGACCATGAATTTTAATTAATTCTGTAAAGTATGAATTTCTTGCTTCTTTGACTTTGTGCTGGTATGTATACTTTAGATGTCTCAGAGAAGCAAGAGAAGTGCTGAGTTTGTCCCTTTTCCACTTCCTCTCAGCCTTCCTGCATTGCCTCTTCAAGCTCCTAACCTCCTCATTTATCCAAGGCAGAGAGGAGGGTTTCTTTTCTTTTGCAAACACAATTTCTAATTTAGAGACACTTATTTCTATCACACTTTTTTATTTATACTTGTATATACTTACTGATTGTCTACCTCATCTATTTTTTCTTACTGATGCTGCTGTAGTTTGGAATTTCCCCTTGTGGGACTAAAATAGGTGAATTGAATTGAATTGAATTGAATTGAATTGAATTGAAGTGAAGTGAAGTGAAGTGAAGTGAAGTGAAGTGAAGTGAAGTGAAGTGAATTGAATTGGTGTTCTAAATCTGACCGGAGCTATGGAATCTAAAATATTAGTGTAGGTGCTGTTAAATGTCCTGACAAGCTCGTCAACGGTGTGGTCATTATCATTGTGGTGTTCCCTGTTGTGAGTGAAGGCCTGACAGAAAGTTGAAACAGATAGTGAGTTGAGGGGGCGAGAGCGGATCAGTGTGGTGGATTTGGGATCAGGAGAAAAAAGTGGGATCTCAAACTGCACTGTGTTGTGGTCTGAGACAGGAAAGTCAATTAGAGTGACCTCATTTACACAGAGACCATTTGAGATCACAAGATCCAATATGTGCCCTTTGCAATGACTAGGGAGCTTTACATGCTGGGTCAGATTAAAAGAATCCAAAAGTTTGACAAAATCGGAGGCAAGAAGAGAGGAAGAGGGGCAGCAAACATGGATGTTTAAATCACCAAGAATCAGGACCCTGTCATATTTTATTATTATGACTGATAACTAGGGCTGTCAGTTTAACGCGTTAATTAGATTAATTAATTAACATGAGTGGCAAGTCAATGCGCAAGCATTTTAAATTTGGCCCTTTGAGTGACCCGTAGGCTGCAGCGGCAGGTCGCATCCTACCTGCGCCACTAGTCAAAAGCAGGGTGACAACAGACATGGATGCGACACCGGAGAGCGAGGCAAGTCTACTTGGACCTTTGAACGGCAAGTTTATTTATAAAAAGAACAAAGACGGGACTATTAACAAGGACGCAGTGATTTGTACCTTGTGTAAAAAAGAATTTTCCTATCACCGTAGCAGCTCCAGCCTGAATTATCATTTAAACACTAAACATGTAGTTGCTGCTAGTGCCGCTAGTGCTACCGTGAGCTCACTCCGCCAACCCACACTTGCTGAGTTAAGGCTCCTACACATGATCAGCGGTAAAAACGCTTTGCGCCGGCTGTCCCATGGTTTCCCTATGGAGAGAGCGCTGGCGCCCGACTAAACGGCACCGCTACCCTCGGCGTGGCGCACCGCTCGGATCTGCCGCTTACCGCTGCACTCAGAGTTCAAATTACTTTAACTTTGACCTCGTTTGCCGCTGACCTTTCAAAGTGCAACCAATAAGATAACAGCTCCAGGCAGCGTTTACGAACTACCGTTAAGCAAAATACAGTGCTAACGTTAGCTTAGCTGTTTGTGTACGTTCGCTATTCCAGGCAGACGCAGTGACTACTGCGTCTGCCTGGAATAGCGACTACTACTACTAATACTACGCTACTGCAAGGGCCTTATTTTGCGACAAACTCAGATACATTGTGTGTAATAATTTACAAACAACGATTAGCTTTCCGGAGTGAAAGGAAGTACTTGCGTTGCCTAGCAACGGTGAATCGCTCGCACTTGTTGATGACGTAACCCTGAGCTCCACCGCCTCCGCTCAGCGCCTCTGCACCCTACCTGGCGGTGAGCGAAGAGAAAATTTCTTACTTAACGAATGAGCAAAGCCACGACAGAAAAACTGACAAACTCAATTGCAAAGTTTGTTGCTGCTGATTGCTCCTCTGATTATGAAGCACACTTTACCAATAAAAATGTGGATATCAGATCTTCTCTTCTTGGTGTATTCAATTGATTAGTCATGCACTACAATTTTGTAATGTCCTAGAATTCAAATTCTTTATTTGGGGACCTTTAGCAGATATGAGATTAAAATGCGATTAATTAGATTAATTAATTACAAATCCTGTAATTAATTAGATTAATTTTTTTAATCGCCTGACAGCACTACTGATAACAGATCCGTAAATTCTTGAATGAAACCCGAAGTCAGCTTTGGTGGTCTGTAGATTAAGACACATAAAAAGGGCAAATTGTTTCTCACGATAAAACCAAGACTCTCAAATGTAGTAAAACAGCCAAGTGAAACTGGAGAACAAGTAAAACCATTTTTGTGAATAACAGCAAGCCCTCCGCTCCGACCTGTCAATCTCGGCTGGTGGAAAAATAAATAATCGGGGGGGATGATTCAATAAGGGGGACACAGTCATCAGGAATCAGCCAAGACTCTGTGATGATAAAAAAGTAAATGTTTCTAGTCATGATAAAATCTTGGCAGATAAAAGACTTATTTTTGAGGGATCTTACATTAAGTAGATACATAAAGTTGGCTGAATTTAAGGAAGGTGGTGAAGAGATGGTTTTAACGTTGATGAGGTTATTTATGCATGGGGTGTGACGGGGAGCAAAAATTACACACTGCCTTTCAGATGTCCTGACTGGGATAGAAGAGACAAAACCAGCAACAGCAGGACCCGCATAGTCAGGTGCAGTGATGAGACAAGCAGAATCAGGATGCTGGGCCGGGTCATGCTGTGCAGAATATCAGTCAAGGCTAAAAGCAATAAAGTCAATAAAATTGCATTGCAGTTTACTAGACCCATTTCTGTTAAGATGTAGTCCATCAAACGTAAAGAGTTCCTGTCTGGTCCAAAAGGAGTCAAAGTTACTGATGAAACCAGTACCAGTGGCTGTGGTGAAGTTTTTTATCCAGTTGTGTAGGCTGAACAGACGACACGTTCAGAGAGGACACATCTCCGCCCTAGACTTTCAACAGTGCAGACTAATGCTTCAAGTTCACAATGCAGCTGCGTGAATTTCCTAGCCATGACGTCATTACAACCTGAGTGCGAGATCACAGTGTGAACAGAGGGATGCATGTCAAGGAGGGCCGGTATAAGTTCAATAAAATCAGCGGTTTTTCCTCCAGAGAGACAGTATGTTATAGCACAGGGAAGCCTTAAAAAATGGACTATAGAGTCTCCAACCACTAAAATTTCGGGATGCTCAGAATCTGGATTGCCTTTGTAAACTGCAAGTTTTTAATTAAATTTGTGTCTGGGGGTTTGTGGGCTGGGAGAGAACAGGTGAGCTGAGTTACTGACCTGGTCAGACACTTGCGTTGGAGGGAGAGGGAGAGGGGGAGGGGGCACAGGAGCAGCAGCTGTCTGTGAAGAGGGAGATGAGGACGCTGGAAGAGCAGCCACTGAGTGGGACTCTAAGAGTGACAAACGGGGCTGTTTATGACCTGGGGGGGCTAATGAAGAGGATGGCGAGTCCGAGAGCGAGGTGACGCTGATGGGAGAAGAGCGTTTTCAGACCCGGCCGCACTACGTGCAGGGATAGGAGAGGCAGGCCCAGTGGGAGACATCGCCAGAGGAGAGAAAAAGTTTGAGAGTGGAATATCATCGTCGCCGATGTTGGACGAGTCGTAGAGGGGAAGAGAGAGCTTTTTGGTGCCCTTAACGACAGACGACCAGGAGGGAGTGGAGCTCGGACCAGGGATGTCAGCAGTGACCGCTGTTGGATCTGGAGCCAAGGGCTGCTGGTTATCCGAAGGCTCTGCAGGCTCGAGACGCGCTAGCCGGGAGACCAGCACCGACTGCCGCTGGAGGAGGTCCTCGATCCGCCGCTCAATGGACCGGAGTTCCGATTTTAGCTCCACAATCACCGCTGCCGGAGCCATCCAAAGGCATAGAGCTGCCAGGCTATGTGGCTCCCTGTTGTATGGAGCTAAAGGCCTAAACTTCCCTGATCCCTGGTGATCACCGCAGCTTTTCTCCAGTAAGTTGCTGCCTTAATGACAGAAAAAACTGTGTACAACAGTTGTGTACAACTGTGTACAACTCCTCGGGCTTAGTGACTCCACAGGATGACCTGGGAGGGGAATTTTCCTCGTTAGTTGTCTGCTTTTTGACAGTTTGTCGGGAGTCTCCGAGCGTCGCTGTCACCACTGGCCAGCTCTGTCCTGGGATGCCCTCTAGAACAGGTGGAGGAGGTGGGGGAAAGGAGGATTCAATTCAATTCAATTTTATTTGCATAGCGCCAAATCACAACAGAAGTTCTCTCAGGACGCTTTCCATATAGAGCTGGTACAGAGCAAGCTCTTTGGTCTGTACAGGCAAGCTGTCCTCTATGACAGCCAATGACTCCCACCCCCTCCAACACACACTCACTGCACTGAGGAGTTCCATCAGTGATAGGATGCTTCATCCACAGTGTGTGAAGGAGCGGTATCGCAGGTCATTCCTTCCTGCAGCTGTCAGACTATACAACAAAAACTGCTTCAAGCAATCTGCAAATTATCTGTAAATCATCAGTAAATTATCTGTGCAATAATATGAGCAATAATCTGTGCAATCCATCCTGCACATAACAGTCTGCAAATACAATTTATAATTTAAGATAATGTTTATTTTTCTTACACTTTTGTATATACTTATTGTTTTTACTTATCTATCTAACTAACCTATCTGTACTGATGCTGCTGTAAATTGGAATTTTCCCTTGCAGGACTAATAAAGGTTAATTGAATTGAATTGAATTGAATTGAATTGAATTGAATTGAATTGAATTGAATTGAAATGTTTGAGAAACTTTGGCAGTATTCAGTGTATTAACTTTAACAGTGTTTCATCTTCCTTTATCATTCCAACTTCTCTCCAGCAGTTGTAGGATTTTTATGTTAAAGGCAATTACATTGGATATAATGGTATGTGAAATTCAATTACACCAAAACAATAATGGAATTATACTGAAAAACACTGGAAATGTTTAACTTTGACTCATGTACACTGTAACAAGGGATTTTGGAGGGTGGTAAATACGATCCATGCAAATGGTTTAAAATTTTCTTAAGTATATTAGTCAGCAAGTGAAATATATAATAATGGGTAAATTCTACCTATGCTATCTATTTGTTAACAGTAACAGCTGCAACATAAAAAATAAAAAAATATACTATTAGAAATATAAAAAGACTATTTGCTCTCCACTGCAACATGCGCATGCATCAATGCTGGTTCTTCTCTGGAGTGCTACTGCTTCCTCCAAGTAACGTTAACGTAACATAGCTGTGGAGTGCCAAGCTACAATTGAAGGTAAGATTCCTGTTTAACATGTTGCTGTGTATCATATCATGAATGCAAATGTTAACATAGGTAAGAACAATCACATGATTCTAGTCGGTGTGCTTATGTGCCATGCATGCACTAGATACTGGAACTTTGAATAGGCAGTTGGCGCCATCTGGGCTGCTCTAATGTGTAGTTGTGCTGCTAGGTAAAAAAGTATGAGCGTTTGTTTTACGGGCACCTTGTTTCTGTGTGTCTCAACATTAGATACTCTTTTTTGTTATTTCTCCACTGTTTTAGAGAGTGTATAATTTATGTTAGTGTTAATGTGGCTGTTAATTAAGTTCAGCCCACTTGATGGTGCTGACTATTTACACAAACAACCATTCACACTCACACTCACACCTAGGGGCAATTTAGAGTCACCAATTAACCTAATGAGCATGTTTTTGGTCTATGGGAGGAAGCCGGAGTACCATGCATGGGAAGAACATGCAAACTTCACACGGAAAGGCCCGATCCGGGAATCAAACCAGTGACCTTCTTGCTGTGAGGCACGCACACTACCTGCTGCGCCACTGTGCAGCCCAATTAAGGGAATTGGGTGTGCTTAATCTGTACTCTGTAAGAGAAATTCTCCCTGTTGATCGTAGAGATCATTGCTAACTCTCTGAAGTTGTTAGGATCCTACCTTCCTGTCTCTCCTTTTGTGTCTCCTCTCCCTTTTCCCTATGTGTGTGTCTGTCTGTCACCCTTGTTCCCGCGGCTGGGCATCCCTGTACCTGCAGCTGGCTCCGCCTCCAGGTGCTCACCTGGAGCACATTTCCTCATTGTTTGGAGTATTTAAAGAGCATGCAGTCTTCTCCCAGTCACCGGATTATTCTCTCATCCTCCCATGATGGTGTCTGGTCTACTGGTTGTAAGTACTACGTCTCTTGTTCGATCTCTTCTCAGAGAAAGTGTGTTTTGTTATTCAGTCTACTATCCAGCCACTTACCGTGTGCTGTGTTTTCTTTTCAGTGTTTCCTGCCGCTTCCATGCGTGCCTCATACCCGCTTCGTCAGAGCTCCTTGTGTTTGCATCCACTCAGTTTGAGTGCGTTTTTTGTTTGTTATTATCCACTCCATTTGAGTGAGTCTTTTGTTTGTTTCTTATCCGCTCGGTGAGCGTGTTTTGTGTTTCCCGTTTTGTTAATTAATTATTGTTTGATTCATTTAAGTCTTGTCTCTGGGTCTGCATTACTGGGTCCAGCTATTTGGTGGCTTGCCAGCCTAACAGAAGTATTACAGACTCAGTGTGATGAATCAGGTCTCTTTAATACATGCAGCATGGAGAGAACACTCTGCATGAGTCTTCCCTCCATCTTATCAAACACACACTACCTTTGAGTAACTCATTCAGCCAGGTGGTTTGTATGACACAGTCTGAGCAATGCACCCCTTTAGTATGCGTACATACTAGACACTGAATGAGTCACAACAAAGTTTATTTTCTGTATTATTTTATAGTTTCTTCACTCATACGGCCATTTTATTATGATGGGGTACTCTATATCATGAAATGTAATATTATTATAGTATTATACTATATATATTCTTATTACAACTCCTGCACATTTGATGTGAAAAATATATCTATTATGTTTGATTCACCATGTGGAAATTTAAGCTTGGTATAGATCTCCCAATGGGTAAAAACAAATTCAATACTACACTGTTCACTCAATCTAGATGTGAAAGTCAGATAATTGATCTCACTGTAGTTTATTGCAGGCCCTCTCCTCTGTGGTCTTAAAGCTGAAGATCTACTCATTGTTGGACTCATCTGCAGTTGTTGGTGTCGTCGGGTTGGATTCGCCTGTCTGCAGCTTTCAGCTGTGCCACATGAACTTAAGGTACCTGAACTGAACACTGACCGAAGACCCTAAACTGAGGAACATCATGGGAGTATTACTTGCAAATGCGTTGGCTGTGAAAATATATAGCTTCACAGCAACAAAATTAATGAACCTATTGAAAAACTGTGGACTACAACACAGGCATTTTGGTAGAAACCAGTCCAATTGCTGTCTCCATTCTGATTGCCATGGCACTTTTAGAACATTGGGTGCATAAAGGACACATTTGTCCAGGTGTCACCCACAGACAACCAAGCCAGGCCAGCTCCTGCTGTTTCCACACAGAAAGACAATAAAAAGAAATTGACATCGATATTGTGTCCTGTGTCTGACAATAATTTTTCAAGTAAAGCTAACCTTCCCAGAATAAGTAATGGTGAATTAGTCATTTTGATTACCTGTTAATAATAATTAATCTAACTAAAATCTAATTATCTAATTTCTTGTACTGTCATAGCTATTACATTTAGGTATTCTTTACTCAAAATGGGGTGAAACCCACCCACACACACTGAATACAAATTGTTACCTCACATTTATTGAGTAGATTCTATAGGGTATTATTTACAGTGTTTAAGTTGAAGTGAGCCCACGAAACCGTTATAAAATATACAAGCATGAAATAATGACAACCGTTTTAAAAAAGCAAGATAATTACAATTTGCCACGATTAGATCTGAAACATCCCCTACCCATCTTCCACAGTCTATCACATGTAGTTTGGAGAGTTCCACTATCCATCTCCTGCAGCCTATTACGTGTAATTTGGCGAGTTCCACTATCCACCTCCTACAGCCTGCTATGTGTAATCTGTAAAACGTCACTATCCATCTTTTAAAAAAAATGTCAGGTAGATGCTGTCTGCCAGGGTTAGAACTGGAAAACCCATGAAAGCCCCAAGATAAAACCTAATGGTGGCACAGCTAGTTCAAACTGGATTTTAAAAAGAATGGGTTGTGGTCTCTTAGGGGGGCAGGGTATTGAGTCAGCAACTTTCTAGAGTATATAAAGAGCCATAGAAAACCAGAAAGTCAGAGAGATTGAGAAGATTTTTGTAGAAAGCTTTTGAGAGTTTCTTTTAGCAGGACCCCGGGGTCCACTCTGCTGTTTGTTCAAACTAAAATTACTTTGAATAAACAACTTCACATCAGACTTTAAAGACCTTGTGCAGCTTATTTCTTGAAACCTTCATGAAGACACCAATAATTGACGCAGAAGTAATTTTGAACGACATGTCAGACACTGCTGTCTGACCACTTCTGGCACAAAGGCAGGCAGTTTTGTGAGCCATCACAGTCACAGGCTGGAAGAATAAAGACTCAGTCTCCTCTGGGTCTTTTTCAACGATCTGCTTCTGGCAGTGGAATGTTCTCACCAAACAATTGAAGTAACTAAAATTACTTTTGGCATGGAGTGTGAATGATTTTGCTGCAGTTTCATGGATGATAATCTGACTCTGTGATTCTTACGTGTGTGTCTGGAGGTGTTTTGAGCAGTAATCATCCAGTGAAGATAATTAAGCAGTCACAGCCAGGTGTCCAGATCTCATTTTCTTCCTACTGTTGCAGTGGAAGAATGCAATAGTTGTTTTGAACACTGTGTCTTTCCTGCCCTGCTTTCTGCCATCTTTCTCTCCCTGTAAATCTTAAAAAAAAAACTACCCGCTCCATGCATATATATTGTATACATAAAATGTATTTTTCAATGAGATTGGTTGCATGAGAGACACACTAATTTCTTGGCTTAAATTGATGATTGATTAAATCGATTAAACTGTTGCTGGCATTCACTGATATTCACTTGCATGTTTTTATGTGAATGTCTTAACATTCAGCTGTGGCTCAGTAGGTAGAGCAGTTGTTCAGAAGGTTGGTGGTTTGATCCCTGGCCTTGGCAGTCTACATGTTGAAGTACACTTGTGCAAAATACTGAACCCTAAATTTCTCTTAATGCTGCAACACTGGTGTGTGACTGTGTGTGAATGGTTGATGCTCATAAAGAGCATGTGGCCTAGCCACCATCATACAAATGTGTGTGTAAATGGGTGAATGCAGACGCAGATGTGTTGTGTTGTTGTAAGTGCTTTGAGTAGTTGTCACACTAGAAAATTATATAAATACACTCCATTTAAAATGTATTATTAGTATATAAGTAATTATGAGCATGAGGAAAATAATAATGGACATACACTGTGAGTCAGGAATGGAAGAAGCACTCAGATCTTTTACTTTTAGTTAAAGTAACAATACTGTGGCGGTTTGTAGAAACTTTGGACATTTGTGTTTTTTGGAGAGGTGTTGGGCTGTGTTTTCTTGTGGTTCCTTTTTTAGCTCCTGCAACTCATCTTAATCAGTGTAGTATAAAGACTGTGGACTGCTGAAGGCTCATGGTATGGTAGGCCAAGATTACCGGTGTTACTAATGCTATTGTCTTCCAGTGTTGGTCTCTCTAGTGTTCTGTTGCCAGTGATTAATTATTTAGGTCTCTTTTTGCTTCTCCTGGATCAGTGAGTTTACCCGCATCCATATCCAGTCCAGTGCCTCTCCCATCACGCCGTCCAGCTTTGTGCCTTCCCTTCACCTGCCGTACGTGTCCAACCCTCTACCACCACCTCCCTCCACCTGTGCCTCCATCGCCATGTGCTTGCCACACAAGTACTGTCTCCACCTGAGCACTGTGCACTCCAGTGTATCTCGGAGTTGTGAATCACCTCTTGCCACATGCCTCACTTGCTGTTCACTGGATCTCCCTGCTGCAAGCTACCACCTTGCACATTCAAATAAATTCTTTTTTACCCAATTCCCTGTCTGCATGTCTGCTGTTGAGTCCTATTCCCACCTAAACCATAACAAATACCACAATGTACAAAACATGCATTCACAATTTTACTGAAGGAAAAGTACAAAAGTTTTAGCATCAGAATATACTCACAGTACAAAAAGTAAAAGTACTCATGATGCAGAAAGGTCCATTTCAGAATAATGTGGATTTTCTAACTGAATTATAATTACTGATGTATTAATTCATTACTTTAATGTTGCAGCTAGTAAAGGTGGAGCATCCCACTGGGTAGATTGTGAATTTAACTCTAGTGATAATCTTATCCATAAAATTACCTCATCATTCATTTGTTTATGATATTTTGCATTATTATTCCGAATCTTCAAGTACAGTGCAACTGTTATGATCTGCTAAACCTGTCTGTTTCTAGTGTTTTCATTTCCCCTTTTCCCTCGTGCTATCTGGTTGTCTGTTCCCCTGTCTGTCTAAGCTGGGTGTGTCCCTGCACTCAGCTGGCTCCGCCTTGTCAGCAGTGCACCTGGCACACATCAGCCTGATTAGAGCAAAGGCTAAAAGGGAGGCTCTCTGTGGTTCCTGTTGTCAGATTGTCCTGATCTCTCCAGCATTCTTCTCAGTAGTCCCCAGTGTAAGTAGTGTGCCTTGTGACTGTGTTTGATTAATGTTGGACTATTGTCAGTTTGCGAGTAAATGTGTGCTTCTCTGTTTCAATGCCTGTAATCGCAGACTTGGCAGCCGCAGATGAGTAGCAACAATACAGAGTCTCTCTTAATGCACAGTGAATCAGACACCAAGCAGTCACAGCCAGGCAAAGATTTTGGATCGGGAAGAGTACAAAACTCCAGGAAGGATAAGGCAAGACTCGTGGTTGGGGTATGGAGCTGTGATATTTACCTTGGTACAGGAGAACAGGCGTGGTCAGAGACAGTCAGGTTCAGTAACAGGAGATCAGTTCATATGAAATAGCTGGAGAGTCTTGCATGAGAACAATGACAGTCTGGCTAAGAGTGAGTGTGGCAGAGCATCCTAAATACTGCACTGATTTCTATGAGTATCAGGTCTGTGATCAGGTGAGCGAGAGGTAGGCGTGGTTGAGTGTGGAAAAGTACTGAGGGCACCGGTGAGCAGATGAGGAAATAATGGCAGCACGTAAGAGAACTGAATATACTGTGACAGCTAGGCTCAGCAGAAACGATACATCATGGGAGACAGCTGGAAAAACAAAGGGATCAGGCACATTCCCAAAATCTGGATCTTCAAACTGTAAAATTAAGTTCCCTTGGATGCTCAAAGTGTTATACAAAGCTCACTGATTGACAGAGAAACATTCTGTCAGGTGACATGCCTTATTTCCTGAGGCAACAGAATAACTTGGAGAAGCTCATCGCGGAGGCACCAAGAGCAAAAGAAACACAGAGAAGAAACAAGATAACGCATTCACAAAAGTTTGAAGTGAATCTAAAAGAGGAAGGTTGTTTGTGCACTGATTGTTGGTTGCTACTCAACTTGTTTTTAACATGCATCTATGTACACTAATTGTACAAATTGTGTGCTAGAGAAAAAGAGACATATTCAATATCTGTTTAGGAGCTGATAGCAAATTCTCCGGTGTAACGTAAATGTGTGTACTCAGGAGCAACAACAAACAACACTTTATCAAGCAGTTAACGTCACCATGACAACAATGTCAACTGGAGGACAATCAGCCATATTAAAACAACACTCTTCTGGGGACGGGATTGCTGTGAAAAATCTCCAGCTACACTGTGTATTCAATGTCATGAATAAGTTAATGATCTATTTATTTCAAAAAAGAAAACATTTCTTCATAACATATTGTGGGCCATTAATTAGATTAGAATAGATTTAGATTTAGTTACATTACAACCTGTAATTTAAATGTTTTTTTGATCTGAATTTTATGTCATGGATCTGCACAAAATAGTCCAAGTTGGTGAAGTGAAATGAAAAATATACATAAAAAAAGAATTTAAAAAATTGAAAATTGGTATGTGCATATATATTCACCTTCTTTGCTATGAAGCCCCTAAAAAGTTCTGGTGCAACCAATTACCTTCAGAAGTCACATAATTAGTGAAATGAAGTCCACCTGTGTGCAATCTAAGTGTCACATGATCTGTCAGTACAAACACACCAGGTGTCACACCATGAAGACCAAGGACCTCTCCAAACAGGACAACTTTGTCTTTGTCTCAACTTTATCACAACAGCTTTGTCAGGGGCAAAGTCTATCATCTTCAAATGTAATTGGGCAAAATACTGAACCCCAAAACTGCCCCTGATGCTGTGCCATCAGTGTTTGAATGTATAACGCTTATATTGAGCAGGTGGCTTAGCTACAGTATGAAGGTATGTGCGAACAGGTAAATGCAGACTTCAGTTGTAAAACCGCTTTGAGAACTAGAATGAGAAACTAGAACTTGAAAAATAGCTATACAAATACAGTCCATTTACCAATAAGCCGTACACTCCATAGAAGAAGACATCCGTTTATTAGTCACACCACACCAAGATGTTCTGGTCAGATGAGACTAAAATTGAACTTTTTGGCCACCAAGGAAAACGCTATGTCTGGTGCAAACCCAACACATCCCATCACCCCAAGAACACCATCCCTATAGTGAAACATGTGGTGGCAACATCATGCAGTGGGGATGTTTTTCAGCAGCAGGGACTGGGAAACTGGTCTGAGTCGAGGGAAAGATGGATGGTGCTAAATACAGGGATATTCTTGAGCAAAACCTGTTTCAGCCAGCCTCAGGAATGGGCAAAAATCCCAGTGGCAGGATGTGGCAAGCTCATAGAGACTTATCCAAATTGACTTGCAGCTGTAATTGCAGCAAAAGGTGGCTACAGAGTACTGACTTTAGGGGGGTGAATAGTTATGCACGCTGAAGTTTTCTGTTATTTTGTCCTATTGTTTGCTTCACAATACAAAAAAATCACATCTTCAACGTTGTAGGCATGTTCTGTAAATGAAATGATGCAAAACCTCAAACAATCCATTTTAATTCCAGGTTGTGAGGAACGAAACATAAAAAATGCCAAGGGGATGAATACTTTTGCAAGCCACTGTACATCATACTGGACAGGAAACATCAAATTTGACAAATTCATATGTAAATCCCACAAAACATCAGAGTACAAACAAATACATACATAAATTTCCACATTCTCAAACTTTACATGCACAAACACACAAACTCAGAAACATTACAGTCTGGATTTTCTGTTCAATTCTGTTATGGCAGAGGGGGCATAATACATGAGGTATGGCAGGAGTCCTTAATTATATATGTTTAATAATTTCACTCTCTTATAAAATTAATGTTATTTTTAGGAGTATGACACTGTGAACAGACTCCCAAAAAACATGCAAAATCCATGATGATAACTCAGCTACTCAAGTAGAACAATAAGTGCTCAATAGTCCTCATCGCAAATTAAGCACAGGCCACAGAAGTCAAGCTCATTGGCTGATGGCTCAGATGATCTCAGACCAGCTCAAGTGTTTCTCTGTCGCTCCTTATTGGTACCTCTGAAACAGCACGCTCTATTTAAGCTGTCATAGCCTGCTCACCCTTTGCTGCTTCCTCTGCAAGCCATTTAAAACCCAGCTCCACTTTTATGCAATGTTTGAGTTTGTCATTTCTGTTATCATTGATGCCCGCTCTGTTCTGTTACCTCGGGGGTCTTTGCTGCTGATCTCCCTGCTTATAGCCATTCCATCTAGACACATGGAAGAGCAGAGAGGTGTTTTCTTTGCTTCGGGATTTTCCCGCAATCGCGTGAAAGGGTTGGTAGGTCCCAGAACAGAGCCATGCCTCAAAATGTAATGTATGCTGTATTAATAAATATACTTTGACTAAAGTGGTCCTGACTGAAATAAAAACTCCTCTTTGAAATCTCAGGAAGCCAACAAAAATAGTCAGTTTGAGATTCAATATAACAGTTGGCCAATGAAAATAAACCCAAGTGATACCCTTTTAAAGAATGTTTTGCCTCAAATCCTATTGTCCACTTAATTAGTGGGTCATTGTCCATCTGTACTGTGAACTGCGGTCCAATGAGTTCTGAAACATTTGGCTAAATATGAGCAGATAATATTGCCCAAAACACTTCAGAATTCATCCTGCTGTTTTTGTCAGCTGTCACATTATCAATAAATACAAGGGAACTGGTTCCATTGGCAGCCATACATGCCCATGCCATAACACTAACACTCCCCTTTTTCAACAGAAACAGTAACGCTGACAACCAACAAAGAAAGTACTCAGGGTGGACGTGAAGCAGTCAAGAAAAAGGATTTATTTACAATATTTACATGAAAAAGTAAACAACCGAAGTGGGTTTGAAAAAAGTGTGGGGGGAAGGAGGAACTGTAGGGGTTGTGCCAAACAGAATAGACAAAGTACAAAAAAATAGGGCCTGGCTCAATAATAACTGTATGAAAAGAAAAAGAAAACAAAAGGCCTGACCATCTCATCTACAAAAGTGTCTGAACATAACAAAAGTACAGCCGTGGCACCAACCCATAACCTATGTGAACTAACAGCATCCTCCTACGTGTGTGTGGCTGTATGGGGTACCCCAGCCTTACCTCAGTCCTACCTCCCCACCACAAACCTTTCTAGGCAGCAAACAAAGTCAGAGAGACAAGAGCAAAGGAAAAGAAAGGCTTTTATCTTGTGTCCTCTGTCTCTGATTGGCTACTTGGTTGGAGTGTGAGCCAATCCACAGCTCTTCTTTAGCTCACAGGTGGCAGCCAATCTTTCGCTTCTCCCTGCAGGACAAAGGGAGGAGAGACACAGAGAGAGAGACACACACACACACATCGGCGGCATCGGCGAGCACATTTTCAGACCCCTTTTTATGAGCAATCTCCAGGTTGTAGTTCTGAACAATCAAGGACCAACGCATTAGTCGGTGGTTACTGTTGTACATCCTGGAGAGGAAGACTAGGGGGTTGTGATCAGTGAAAAGCTTTATAGGTTCAACACTGGAGGCAAGATAAATCTCGAAATGTTGCAAAGCATACAACAATGCAAAGGTTTCTTTTCGATCGTCGAGTACCCAAGTTGGTTTTTGTCGAATTTCCTTGAAAAGTATGCAACGGGATGGTCGATGCCCTGGAGATCCTCCTGCAGGAATACAACCCCAGCTCCAACAGCACTGGCATCAACTTCTAACTTAAAGGGCAAGGAAAAGTTTGGAGCGGACAAAACAGGGTTACAACTGAGAAGGCACTTGAGGTCCTCAAAATCCTAAAGTCCTAAATTCACATTTAGGAAGGTTGAGAGTTAGCAAGGCATCAGCTAGGCGTTTGAAAACATCCCTCAAGGTAGCCATGTGAGAATTCCAGTCATCAGAGTACACAACGTCATCCAAGTATGCCTTACAGTGTGGAACATTACCCAGAACCTTGTTTACTAGCCTCTGAAAGGTAGCAGGGGCATTGCAGAGACCAAAGGGCATTACTGTATACTGAAGAAAATGGTCCGTTGTGACAAAAGCTGAGACTTCAGAGGCACGTGGTGTTAACAGAACCTGCCAGTAACCCTTCAGCATGTCAAGTTTGCTGACATACTCTGCTGGACCAATCTCATCAATACAGTCATCAATAAGTGGTAATGGATGTGCATCAGGGACAGTTACAGCATTCACCTTACGAAAGTCTGTACAAAATCTTGGACTGCCATCAGACTTCTCACCCAGGAGCCATGGTGAGCTCCATGAACTGGAGCTGGGCACAGCGAATCCATGTTCCACAAGGTAGTCCACCTCCTTCCTCATGCACTCCCCCTTTGCAGGACTGGCCCAATAGGCATGCTGTTTGATGGACCTTTGGTTAGTTAAGACAATGTCATGTGTAATGACTGTAGTTTGAGAGGGGATATCATTAAACAAGAGCAGATTCTCAGAGATTCTCTGGCAGATGAGCCAGAAATTGAGACAAATCAGAAAGTAGCTCAGAATTCTTCAGTCTTACCCCTTGTGGGGTGGCATTACACATAACCAGGCCATCCTCCTCAGCAGGGCTCACTGTTAAGAAAGCAGATACTGGAGACACAAGATCTTTTACCTCTGGGACCACAGACGTTCCACTTCCATCTTCTGGTGTAAAGTATGGCTTCATCATGTTTACATGACACAATCTGTTTCTGCGTCTGCGGTCAGGAGTTTGAATGATGTAATTAGTGTCACTGACTTTCTTCTCCACAACATAGGGACTGGAAAATTTTGCCGATAAAGCAGAGCCAGGGAGAGGAGAAAGAATCAAAACCTTGTCACCAGGTTGAAACAAATGGACAATGGCTTTCTGGTCATAGTGTTACTTCATTTTTACCTGAGAAGAGGATAGAGAGTCTTTGGCTAAAGAGCAGGCGCGCTGTAGATGAGCTCTGAGTTTGATAACATACTCAGGGATGCTATGGACTTTCTTCCCTTCTGGCAAGAGAAGTTGTTCTTTTAGGAGTTTTCAGGGGCCACGAATCTCATCTCCAAACACCAGTTCGGCAGGACTAAAACCAAGTGACTCCTGAACAGCTTCACGAGCAGCAAATAAAACGAATGGCACAGCATCATCCCAGTCCTTATGTGACCCAACACAGTTTTTTTCTGAGCATGGACTTCAGGGTCTGATGAAACCTTTCCAGTGCCCCCTGGCTTTCAGGATGATATGGGCTTGAAGTTATATGCTTAATGCCTAAGGTTTTCAGTACCTGGGAAAACGAAATTGGTACCCTGATCGGTCTGAACCACCTTAGGAAGACCAAACATTGTAAAGAATTTCAGGAGTGCCTTACTGACAACTGGAGCAGTGATCTTCGGTGGGGGAACAGCCTCTGGGAACCTAGTGGACACACACATAATGGTCAGAAGAAACTGGCCGCCAGATTTGGTTTTTGGTTTTTTTGAAAACCTCAGCCACAGGCTGGGCAAGACTAAGGACATTTAAATCAACCAAATTTCCTAGGACCTGTTTCTTGATTTCTTTCTTAAGTCCATACTTGTGAACAGGAATGTCAAAGTGTGCTGCAACACACAATAAATCATCCTTGCGACACAAATCAACCTTTTCAAAGGAAGGGTTGTCAATAAAGTCGAAGTTGAAACTCATTTTCAATCACACACCTCTATACTCATAACAACTATCACCACCATGCTTCACTGATGAGGTGGTATGCTTTAGATCATGGGCAGTTTCTTTCCTTCTCCATATTCTTCTCTTCCCATCATTCTGGTACAAGTTGATCTTTGTTTCATCTGTCCATAGGATGTTGTTTCAGAACTTTACAGGCTTTTTTAGATGTTTTTTTTTTGTTGTTGTTGTTTGTTTTTTTGGCAAACTCTAATCTGGTCTTCCTGTTTTTGAGGCTCATTAATGGTTTACATCTTGTGGTGAACCCTCTGTATTCACTGTGGTGAAGTCTTCTCTTGATTGTTGACTTTGACACAGATACACCTACCCCCTGGAGAGTGTTCTTGATTTGGCCAACTGTTGTGAAGGGGTTTTTCTTCACCAGGGAAATAATTCTTCTGTTATCCACCATAGTTGTTTTCCATGGTCTTCCAGGTCTTTTGGTGTTGTTCAGCTCACCAGTGCGTTCTTTCTTTGTAAAAAATGTACCAAACAGTTGATTTGGCCACACCTAATGTTTTTGCTATCTCTCTGATGGGTTTGTTTTGATTTTTCACCTTTATGATGGCTTGCTTCACTTATAGTGACAGCTCTTTGGACCTCATATTGAGCAACAGCAACAGATTGCAGTGGGTTCAAAGACTGTATTTCATCAGACAATGGTGTTACAACAGAGGCATCAGCAGCAGTTATTTTTCTTGAAAAGTATCTGTATAAGCAAATTCTCCACTGTCAAATTACTCATCAATTGCTTCTTGTACTGTTGAAAATTAAACATATAAAATTGTTTGCATGCAGACAAAAAAGAGTCCAACGGATGTTTAATGGCTTCTCCATATTTTTAAGCTGGTTCAGCCTCAGGTACAGAATCATATCATTGTGATATTTATAGATAATTACCTAATGCTTACTTTTAGAAATCTTTCAAACTGTGACAAAATACATAAAACAAAAGAAACCGGGAGTAAGTGATTTTAATGCAAACATACCAAACATTCCCCAGCTCCAGCTTCCATATTCTGAGGCTTTTTTCTGCATGTTATTGTCTGACAACATGATAGTAAAAATTAATTTCTCCTGACTCAATACTCCTTGAAATCAATAACATGATTGTCCAATATTCATCTTCCTCATAGCAGACCTCTTATTAACTTTGTACTGAACTGGAGTTATGACAACTACATTAAAGAATTCTAAATTGGAATACTGTTATCTGTTAGCTACAAAAACAACAGCAAAAAAAACTATAAACCAACTATTCCACATTCAACTTTCAAATAGACTTGGTTCATTTGGGTTAGTTTCATCCATAGCAGTAAGAATCACTGTAAGTGCAACTAGTATTTGTTAGGCTTTTCACCACTAAATAGTGGGACCCAATGATGCAGACCCGGAGACAGGACTTATGAAAACAAAATGCGAGTTTATTAACAAAAGAGACGAACCAAAAGCGCACTCGAACATGTGGACAGAAAACAAAAAAAGACACACTCAAAAGGAGTGGATGAAACAAAAGGAGCTCCGACGAGGTGGGTATCAGAATCAGAAAGCCTTTATTAGTCTCCCGGAGGGGAAATTTCATTTCAGTTACATCCGTCCAAGAAACATGAAAAGAACAATGACACATAACATGGGGAGTACAGGAACAGGAGAATTGTGGGTCTGCACAATCCAGCGATCAGCGCCCCGTTTACTTAGATAACAAAAAGGAGATCAAGAGGGAGGAAGAGGCAAAAAAAGCAAATCCCACACTAGACTCCTGGGGCGGGGGGGGGGGGGGGGCAGGGCAAGGTGGATTAGGAAAAAAAAACACCTCAGCACACAAGCAACATAATAAGACATTACAACAAAACTCAAAGACTTGCGCATGTGAGAGTGGGTGAGGGTTTTTGGGGGGGGGGTTCACAGCACAGACACAGAGGGGGCATCCACGCAGTCACATTACGGTGCCTCGCAGCAACCCTCCGTGCTATACTGCGACCAGGAAAGGAGGGGGGAGGGACCCACGAAGGCGTTGAGTTTGAGGGGGGTGTGTGTGTTATATGTGTCTTCGTGTGTGTGTAGCCCATGTACATCATCTCCGCTCAGTCCCAACCCATTGTCTCTTCTGTCTGATGACTGATGACGAAGACACAGCCGTAGCCATGGAGACGACCTCGGAGAGTTCTGATCCAGAAATAAAGTTCACAGGAGTAGAGGATGTTTGGGGGAGGAGATAGGGCCAGAGCGTCCTGTCTGCATAACATCCAGGAGAGTGGAGAGGTACCGACCTTGAGAAGGCCGGTTATCTCGGGGAGCCAATGAAGATAACAATTTGTTTAGGTTAGGCCAACACCGCAATATTCGTCTGCCTTGAGTCTTTCTGAGTCTCCCGGTGGCTGTAATTCAAATATATCCAAATTCGGTGGTCAATTTGATCCGAGCCGAGCTGACAACTTCTCCAAGTTGGAATCCACCCTGTGAAGGAGTTCAAAATTCGCATCCAGCCTACGATTTTGATCAAGAATCGCATCCAGTTTGCGACCAATCTCACTTGTTGCTTGAGTCTGAGTGTTGACAGCCCTGCACATTCCCTCAACCATGATGGGCAGCCTCTCGGTAGCCAAGTGTCCTGCCATCAACTTCCGAACTTTGCGATAAATCAGGAAGCTGCTAACTCCAGACAGCAGAAAGTCTGTTATCATAAATCCAAATGTGTAGACATCTTCAACATCCTCAACGGAAAGGATCGACAGGCACACGATCCTCCACCTCTCCCAGGAGAAACACTAGGAAAAAGGGCAAGGAGACACACTAAGAGAGACAGGGAAGCAGGATCCTAACAGTATTGAGTATTAAAGTTTAAGCACACTGAAGTCAGTGGTTTTTTTTGTTTTGTTTTTTTTATTTCAGGTTTTTCTGCCTGAATATTTGTTTGCAAATAGATGCCTGTAGATGACCCTAACTGGGCCTTATTAACTGGAAAACACAATGGAACCACAGCCTGAAACCTTATCCTCACCCAAGTTCAATAAAAATTAACAATACCACAGGAAAACTACCTTTTATAGGTGTTCTCCAAAACTCCAAAAAAGGCAATTTCTTATATTTATATAGATAAATATCTGTACTTACGCGATACTCATTTTAGGCTATATATTTTTATGTTGATGCCATTTACTGAATCATTTTGAACCCTATATAATATACCTATTTTCATTGAATTTGTTGATTTACCTGTAAAAGCAGCATACCCTTATTTTCCCTTCCTTTCAGCATGAACTCTCATTGGCTTTTGTCAGCTGCATAGAAGAAATTAAAGAACCTAATTGCTCAAGTGAGATGTCAGTCAAAAAGGTCAGGAGTACAATGGTCATCTTGACATGTTGCCTATGGCTGCATGCCTACTGGAGTTTTAATGGAGAAAGAATAGAAGAAGAATGAATAATGGAAGAATAGAAGATCGGCTAACTGGAAATGACAAAACAGCTGTCTGTGCAATACTACATTGTATTGGACTAAATAGTGGACTGGATTGTCTGGATGCCAATGTAACAAGTCAATGTTTTCAATTGTTGTATTACTATGACACTGTGGCTCAGTCTTCCACTTGTCAGAAGGTTGGTGGTTTGATCCATGGCCTCATCACTCTACATGTTGCAATGAGCAAGATACTGAACCCCAAATTGTTGTACGCACACGTGCGTGCGTGTGTGAATGGGTGAATGCAGACTTGTATGTAAAACAAAAATAAAATACATGTAAAATACAGGAAAATTAAAAACAGAAGCCAGTAAAAGACAATAATTTAGCATTTGGAATGATTAAAATCACTGAGCAGATATATTTACTTTGAGTAAAAGTTTAGCAAATAAAATATATATATATATATATATACATATATATATATATATATATATATATATATATATATATATATATATATATATATATATACATATATATATATATACATATACATATATATATATATATATATATATATACATATACACATATATATATATATATATATATATACACATATATATGTGTGTGTGTGTGTGTGTGTGTGTGTGTGTGTGCGTGTGTGTGTGTATATATCAGATCAACCCTGCGATCGACTGGTGACCGGTCCAGGGTGTACCCCGCCTCTTGCCCATTGACAGCTAGGATAGGCTCCAGCCCCTGAAAGGGATAGGCGGTATAGAAAATGGATGGATGGATGGATATTTATATGTCAAGTAAATGCCGTCTTTATCATGAATGGGGTGAGAGCAACCAGCAAGCATCTTTGTTTTCTTGGAGACTTTTTCTTTGAGCATTTCAGCTGATCATGTGACATCATATACATATGGTTGTCAAGGGCATCTGTTGTTTTTCCAACCCACTTTAGATCTGCTTCTGTATGACAAAAACCTCTGTGAAGTGTTCCCATGGAAACCATGCTAATGTGGGTCCTGCCATATAGGAAAACAGTGAAACGAGGCACTGAATCTTATAAATCTACTGTTTATCAGACCACAAATGAGACTAGAATTAACTAGCATGCTGTTTCCTAACTGTTTAGTCAGTGGATGGAAAATACTTATATCCTTTCCTTTACTCATCCTGCCTGTTTCTATTGTTTTTGTGTTTCTTCTCATCTATGCTATGGGAGACATAAGGATAGGCAGCCTTAACATAAATGGAGCAAGGGATGATGGGAAAAGAGCATCTCTTTACAAACTGTGCTCTGTTAAAAAGCTGGATGTGGTCCTGATCCAGGAGACCCACAGTACAGCTGATAATGAAGCTGACTGGAGGAGAAAATGATCTGGTGGAGCTTTTTTATCCCACAGATCCAGTAATAGTTGTGGAGTTGGAATCCTTTTTTCCAAAAACTTTATTCCTCAGTCGGTAGACTCTGAGGAAGTTATTGAAGGTGGACTGTTGAAAGTCAAAGCAGTGTATGAAAATATAAAAATGGTATTTATTAATGTCTATGCTCCGGTTGTTGGAGCAGAGAGAGTAATGTTTTGGGATGTTTTAAATGATGTCATAGATAAATGTAACAGTGAGGAACATGTGTCTTCATCGGTGGAGACTTCAACTGTACTGAGAACAGCAGGTTGGACAGAAACCATCAGGAACCTCACACTGCCTCCAGCACTCGGCTGCTCCACCTCATAGAGGCTCAGGAGCTGTGTTGTGTGTGGAGAGGTTTCCATGGTAACCAGAGACAGAAAACCTGGACTCATGTTGAAGACAATCTGCTGTCTCTGGCCAGGCTAGATCGTTTTTATTGTTTCAAACATCATTTTAATGTGTTTAAGAGTTGTGTGATCAGTCCTGTTGGTTTCTCTGATCATTCTCTGGTTACAGCGTCCATTTTTATTAAATATGTTAAACCCTGTAGTGCCTACTGGCACTTTAAGACTGCTCTACTGGAGGATGAGAACTTCAGGGAAAATTTTACATGTTTTTGGTAAAACCACCAGATGTTAAAAACTGATTTTATGTCATTACAGCAGTAGTGGGACTTTGGAAAAGTCAAAATTAAACAATTTTGTCAACAGTACACTCTAAATGTCACAAAAACCTTGACCAGGTCAGTGAAAGCTCTAGAGTCTGAAGTAGAGGAACTCAGAGTCTTAGCTGAGGCCACAAGAGACCAGCGCTATACTGAAACTCTAAAAATGTTTTATCCAACCTGCTGGGCGTCTCAGCTCAGGGGGCTCTAGTTAGGTCCCACTTCCAGAACGTAGCCCAGATGGATGTTCCATCTCACTTCTTCTTTGGTCTGGAGAATAAGAATGGACAGAAGAGGTTCATTCATAGTTTAAGGTCTGATGCTGGTCAGGTGCTGTCTGATCACACTGAAATCCGTAAGTATGCTGTTAAGTTTTAAAATAAGTTGTTTAAATATGAATACAGAGAGGAGCTCTCAGTGTCTCAGTCTCAGTGTGAGCTTTCACACTGGTCTTCCTCAGGTGGAACAGCAGAGGAACGTAGAGCTGGAAGCAGCTCTCTCCTCAGATGAGCTCTATGCTGCTCTACAGAGCATGCAGAGCGGGAAAGCTCCAGGAATTGATGGCTTACCTGTTGACTTTTATAAATGTTTGTGGTCTGTGGTGGGAGGCGATCTGCAGTCTTGAGTGACAGTCTCACCCGAGGGTGTCTGCCACTGAGCTGCAGGAGGGCGGTTCTCACCTTACTGCCTCAGAAAGGTGACCTGCAGCTTGCTCTGACTACAAGCTCCTCTCCAAGGTGCTGGCCACCAGGCTGAGCAGAGTCATGGAGCAACTGGTTCAGCGTGATCAGACCTACTGTGTTCCAGGCAGATTAATATCTGACAACATCATCTTGGTTCGAGACCTTTTAGAAGTTTGTAACCTGTTTGGTCTAAAAGCGGGAGTCATATCAATTGATCAGGAGATAGCTTTTGATCGTGTTGAGCATGAGTATTTGTGGCTCACTTTGAAGGCCTTTGGCCTTGGTCCTGGTTTTATTAATAGTGTTAAGGTTTTGTATTGTGATATTCAGAGTGTACTGAAGATCAATGGTGGTTTGAGCGCCCCCTTTCAGGTTCAGAGGGGAGTGAGACAAGGCTGTGCGCTCTCTGGCATGTTGTACTCGTTGGCCATTGAGCCTTTGCTGCACAGACTCCGATTAGACCTTCAGGGGCTGACTATTCCAGGCTGTGCTGCACCTTTAAAACTGTCAGCATATGCAGATGATGTGGTCATTTTGGTGGATAACCAGAAGGACATTGACCTTTTGGTTGAGGATGTCACCCAGGATGTCCAACTTGCAGGTGCGGATTTGAACATTGCAGCACCTCTTACTTGCCGCCTCGGGGTGAACTCGATTCGGACCGTCTCCCTGCTGCTCAGTCAGTGGAGAGGAGCTCTCACAGAGGGGGAGCTAACTCTGCTGAAACTGTACTGTGATGGTTCTCTGAAACCTGATGAAAATGATGCTTTTCCTTCGATGAACATTTCCCCAGATTTTAAGAACTGCACGGTTGTTAAAGAGTGGGGGTTCCTCTGAGCTTCCTCTCCAGGGTGCCAACAGTAAATTAATGTATAATGTGTTTGTCAGACTCTTGAACAAAGACAAACTGAATGAAAAAAGTGACACTCCATGGAGAGCCTGTTTGGGGCTCAGTGACAGTGCTGGACCTAAGTGGAGAGCACTGTACAAACCACCATTGATCAAGAGAGCTACAGACCTCCAATGGAGGGTCTTGCACGGCATTGTGGCTGTAAATGCTTTTGTGTCTGTTATTAATTCAGATATCAGTCATGATTGTCCATTTTGTCCTCATCATGAGACTGTTTTTCATTGTTTCATGGAGTGTGCTCGTTTGGTGCCATTGTTTACAACATTGGAACGCATCTTTAGTCTGTTTGGAGAGTCTTTCTCCAAGAATATGTTCATTCTGGGTTACAGATACACTCAGAAACACAAAGATAAATGTCAGCTTTTCAACTTCCTTCTGGGGAGAGCAAAGTTGGCCATTTATCTGAGCAGAAGGAACAGGATAGAAAATATTACAGACGATGATGTTGTCCTAATGTTGTTTAAAATGTTGAAAGCTCGTTTACGCTTAGATTTTAACTATTACAAGATGATGAAGGACCTGGACCTGGTTTTTCCAATGTTTGGTGCTATAAAGAAGTGATCTGCCGTGTTGTAGATGATCAGCTGATCCTGGGAGGGGTGCTGGAATAACCTGGATTCTGTGAATCCATTTTTTTTTTTTATTGAACATGTTGTTCATGTGTTTTGTTGTGTTTTTATGACGATGTTTTATTTAAGTACTGTTAAAAAGTCAAAAAGTCTCTCTCTCTCTCTCTCTCTCTCTCTCTCTCTCTCTCTCTCTCTCTCTCACACACACACACACACACACACACACACACACACACACACATTCATCATCAGGAGTAATCTGGGGTTGAATATCTTGCCCAAGGACACTTTGATATCTGTACTGAGCTAGCCAGTGATCAAACCATCAACCTTCTGATTGGTGGATGATCCACTCTTCCTTCTTCCTCCTCCAAAAATCTGCAAAAGAAAAAAAAAAAAAAGCCCTTGCCTCACAGGAATATGGACACATCTCAAATGCAAAAGCACAGAAATGTCTGTTAGCACATCATTATCAAAATAATGTTGCAACAATTGTAACAGTTATTGTCCATATCTCCAATCCTCAGGTTGCTATTAAAATAGAATTTCCTATTGGATTTTGCAGTTACTGGATTTTGTGGGAATGTGTAGACATTTGTCTTTATGAACAGTCTATTCTTAGCCAATATTGAGTTATCTAAAAAAAATCTGTGCTTGTACAAGGTAACATTTGTAATGATGTAACATCCTTAATGAAGACACAAGTGCATCCCTGAATGCTTCAAATGCACGTCTCACTGCTGCTGCCATTCATTGCTGCTTTGGACAGGCAGTAGATTTACATCCTTCAGCTGGAGGCTATAACTCCTCCTCCCATCTCCATTTAACTTTTTCCTCCCCCCAAGCTCTTCTGACCCCTCCACAATGACTGCAGAAAGGAAGGGGGACTCTCTGATCTTGGACCTGTGCCTCAATAGTAATGTGTTTTTGGGAAACCTCCACTCCAGTGGGAAAGGACAACATTGTCTTTGTGTTGTTGCTCCTCCCCCATTCAACCACGCAACCTGTCCCCTGCCATGTCAGGCTTGCAAAGACCACAACCATTGACTAACCACCCTCTTCCTCCCACTCCCTGTTGTCCTAAAATTCCTCAAATCCAACAGGCTAATGTCTCCATACTGGTCCCTTGATTGTCTATTACTTGTATTTTGTCATACAAGCCAGTCTTGTAGAATGATAAAGAAACCCAGATAACAAAAGACATTAATTCAATGTTGGATTTTGGTCAGATTGGTTATTTTTGGTTGAGGTTGAAAAAGCTATGTTGATTCAATGTTTAATCACAGATACCATTTCAACATTTGAAAAAACATTGTTTAATCAATGTAGAATAGATGATGACTTTTCAATGTTGAAATGCCCTACAGTGAATTGACATGATTTCAATGTGTGGTGCTGATACTGCTTCGCCCCCTCCCTCCCTCTGCAAGATCAGTGAGATCTCAAGGGACTTCATTTTTCAAAGGCGCTTTTGTGGCTTGTAGTTGCCATAATTCAACCATCCGTGTCTAAAGTTCTTCTCTGTGTGCGAGCAATACAAACTGGTAAGTCATTGAGAATATAATTTATTTTGCTGTTCAGATACCATCACCTGGCAGTCATTGTTTGACTTAATGTTAACTTTATTTAAATCATTGCCCTGCGGTGAAAAACTTGTATGTACCTTCCCAGATAGCAAAATACAGTGATTCAACGTTGAATTTTGGTGAAATTGGTTATTTTTGGTTGAAGTTGAAAAATCTATGTTTATTCAATATTTAATTAGAGCTACCATTTCAACATTTGAAAAAATGTTGTTGAATCAGCATTGTATAGATGCTGGGTTTTCAATGTTGAAATGTTAACATTAAATAGACATGGTTTCAATGTATGGCATGCTGTGGCTGTGCACCTGTGCCCCCGCCCACGAGACTTGCTCTCTTCTGAGACCAAACCAGTTCAAACCAGTCAACAGTTGGCAGCGATTGGCAGCTTTTAGTGGCTTTTATTACCTTCGAGTGACAAAAGAAGACAAACTGGTAAGTCCTAATGAGAACACAATGTATTTTCACCAGCATGTCAACTTTGTGAATTATTACCATGAGGTTGTAGCTTATTAGCGTCGTTAGCATTAGCTAGCGCTAGCATTAACGCTAGTGTGTCCGTGTGCAGAGGCTACGCTGAGGGTTCAGGGTTTCGCCCAGTGTATTATAAGCCTGGCGGGCCACCAGGCTTTACTTGCCCCCTGCCAGGCTAACGCTATGTTCCCACCAAACGCAATGAAAATGATTTAATCGTGCTCCAAATGAAATCGCGTCGCGCCAGACGCTCCAGTTTTGACGCTGGTACAAAAACCCCTTGCGGCGTCATCGCGTCGCGCGACAAGCTTGCCCAACAACATTTCTTCCGCCATTTCATTCTCTCGTCGACCACGTCCATATGTCAGCACGTCGATGACGATCTCAATGCTGATAGGCTGTCGCGGCGCGTCTTCACGCGAATCCGCCGCAAAAGTTCAACTATTTCAACTCGAGCAATGAAGCAATAACGCGATGGGGCGACGCGTCCATCGTGCCGCGCATCGCGTCCATCGTGCCGCGCATCGCGTCCATCGTGCCGCGCATCGCGTCCATCGCGTCGCCCGGCAAAATGACGCTTCAAATCGCGTATGCTTCGTGCAATTTGCCTTGCACGAAGCATATTTAAAATCTACAGATGAAGGCTGAAAAGTGCTGTAATGGTCCTTTAATTAATAACATTGTTGCAATGTAGAATCAATGTAATTTCAATGCATTTATAAATGAATCAATATTGATTCTATGTTCAGATTAATTGACAATTCTACATTGTTTCAATGTTGAAAATGATGTAGTTGAATAAATATTAAATCAATGTTTAGACTGATTGAAAATTCAACATTATTTTAATGTTGATCATAACGAGCGCTTTCAATGTTACTTTCAATGTCTGACATCAATGTTGATTCAATTTTAAGCCATGACCATATCTCAATGTTGATTCAATGGATTTTTGCTTTCTGGGAAATAACCTTGCAATAGTATTTCAGCCCACAGTGTTCCACTTCATGCAATGGCTGAATGAGATAACCTCTATTGTGTGGATATCTGTTCAGCAGCTTTTCTGTGATGGGAGCTGCCCTCGACTGTACTCACTTATAAAACTCAGATTCCAGCGGAAGCCCCTTGATTGAATGTTCCAAGGCACAATTTGCAACCAAGGAATAAAATGGAAAATTATGCACGAGAGACTTAAGCCTTTGTAACACATGGTTAACGTGTGAAAGGGTCTGTTCTAACCCAAACCATGACCTTTTCCTAAAGCAAACCAAGTAGTGTTGTTGCTAATCGAACTGTGACAGAAAAAAAATCATTAAAAGGAAACTGAAAATAATTGGCCAGTCTGAAAATAAAAATTCAACAATATAAAAAAAGTCCATTAAGTAAAAATTTTTCTCAAAGTATGGTATTCACAAAGGCCACCTGGTGGACATACACCTCAGCCTCCTTCCCTTACCTCTGGAAAAACCTTCAAACCGAAGTCTCAATTTTTCCCTTTGAGCAGCAACCCCAGTTTGGTGGCGTTCACTAAAAAAGTTGACTATGATATTAAAAGACTATTTGACAAACCCCTCCCACCTCCACGTAAACACAATCTTACACTCCCTGAACGTACAGCTTTAAATGAACTTCAAAACAATAAAGACATAATTATAAAACGAGCAGACAAAGATGGGGCAGTGGTAGTGTGGTGTTATGATAAATATGTGTGTGAAGCAAACCGCCAACTGCAAAACACCCAGTATTACACTGAACGGAGTTCGAATCCTCTCATACACATGAAGGAGGAACTCACAGTTCTTTTAAATAGAGCTAAAGACTGTGGTTGGATCAACACCAATGAACATGGCTCCCTATCATGTGAACATCCAAGGCTTGCGACTTTCTACATGTTACCAAAAGTGCATAAGAAACCTGAAGACAACCCTCCTGGCAGGCCAATTATATCTGCAAATGGCACTCTTACTGAACCGGCCTCACAATTTATTGATTGATTACTATTTAAAACCGTATGTTCATAAGTTACCTTCATATGTGAAGGACACTACTGATGTTTTAAATAAACTGAGCCAGGTTGATAATGCTATATGGGACTTTATGGTCACGTTAGATGTTGAAGCACTTTATACTAACATTGATCACTCTGAAGGACTGAGAGCTGTCAATCACTATTTATCCGACAGAGAAGGATTAACACCCCCTACCGGATTCATAGTAGAACTGACCGAATGGGTATTGAAAAATAATGTGTTCTTGTTTCAAGATAGACTGTTTAGACAATGTAAAGGAACCAGTATGGGAGCTAGTTTTGCCCCTGAATATGCCTGTCTTTATTTAGGTCTTTGGGAGTCAGAATACGTCTTCAATCAAGGAAGAAATCCTCACTGTGATAACATTAAAATGTATTGTAGATTCATTGATGACATTTTTCTTCTTTATAATGGCAGCCAAAATGAGCTTGTAGATTTCTACCAATATTTTAACAATACAAATAAAAACATCAAATTATCTATGGAACACTCTACAGAAAATATTAATTTCCTGGATTTAACTATTTACAAAGGGAATGACAATAAATTACACACCACTCTATTTAGAAAACCGACGATCGCAATTCTTTATTGCATTACGGGTCATTTCATACCTTTCACCTTAAAAACAATATTCCATTTGGTCAGTTTCAAAGACTAAGAAGAATATGTGATCGGGATTCTGATTTTGAGACACAGTCTCAACATATGTCAAAATGCTTTCTTGATAGATCATATAATAGGACTAATATCTCTACTGCTCAGACCAAGGCAGCCTCTATTAGGCGAGACCATCTCCTAAAACAATCAAAGAGACTGAAAAAGAATACATCAGGTATTCACTTTGTCACACGGTATAGTAAACAAGCCCAGCAGATTAAAAACATTATTTTGTCCAACTGGGACATAATTAAAAGCGACCCCTCGCTCTCTGAAGTTTTCCAGTCTCCTCCAATTTTCTGCCATAAGAGAGCCCCCACCATAAAAGACAGACTTATGCACAGCTACCTCCCAGTAAAGAAAGGAGACAGCTGGCTAAAGAGGCCTAAGGGTACCTACAAATGTCTGCAAACCAACTGTGAACACTGTTCCAATATCATACAACAGAAAGAATTCATAGATTTGAAAACTAAGAAAACATATAAAAATATACATTTCATCAACTGCAATTCAACTTATGTAGTGTACCGTCTTAGTTGCCCATGTGGCTGCTTTTATATAGGACGCACAAAAAGACGTCTAAAAGACAGAGTGGCGGAGCATAAATATGCGATAAGAACTAACAATGATGACTATCCTATGGCACGTCACTTCCATATAGCCCACAATAATAATGATAACATACTAAAAGTGGAGGGCATAGAAAAAGTAGAACCATCAATCAGAGGAGGAGACTGTCTCAACAAATTATTACTAAGGGAAACTTTTTGGATTTTCAAATTAGATGCCTGTATATATCCTGGTCTTAATGAAGAGATGGATTTTAGACCATTTCTATAATTATTTTGTAGGCAGTTGAAGATTAGCCCTTTCTCTTTACTCCGTGATTGAAACATATATATTTTCATTATGGGTTTAATCACTGTTGATGTAACCTTTTTATATAATTGTTTAATCACTTGACTGATATTGAAATTGTTTGTCTCATCTCACAGGTCGGTGGCTATTTGAAAAGTTGATATGTTCTTTGAAAAAATCATCATAACTTACCTTTGTAATTGGAACTCCTGTCTGATGATTGGCTGTATGAAACATTTCATCTTGTGTAATGTGAGAATTAACTGGTCTAATTGCTGTTGACGGCACTATATAAGCAATCAATGCACCTGACTCGGGTCCTTACCTGTTTTTTACACCCTGACGAAGACCTGCCGTGGTCAAAACCGGTCGGCGTTTAGAATATTTGATATCAATATGCCCTAATTTAATAAAGGCTTTTTAACTATCCTTGGCTCGGTCGGAGTGCCTGAAGAAAGCTTTGTTGCTTTTTCAATTCAATTCAATTCAATTCAATTTTATTTGTATAGCGCCAAATCACAACAGAAGTTGTCTCAGGACACTTTCCATATAGAGCTGGTACAGACTAAGCTCTTTTATCTACAAAGAAACCAACAATTCCCCCATGAGCAAGCACTTGGCGACAGTGGCGAGGAAAAACTTCCTTTTAACAGGCAGAAACCTCGAGCAGAACCAGACTCTGGGTGGGCGGCCATCTGCCTCGACCGGTTGGGTGAGAGAGGAAGAGCAAGAGAGAGTGAGACAGACAGACAGACAGACAGACAGACAGACAGACAGACAGACAGACAGACAGACAGACAGACAGACAGAAAAGCAGTCAGAGAGAGAGAGAGAGAGAGAGAGAGACAGAGACAGAGACAGAGAGACAGACATGCAGTCACAGTAACAGTGACAGTGGATGTAATAACAGCAGTAGCAGTTGCAGTGGATGTCAGGCAGGGCCAAGGCAGGAGACGCAGCTGAAATCCACAATCCAGATTCAGCCACTGTCCATGGGAACCTGCAAGACGACAAAGCACAGAGACTCCGGGGAAGGAGCTAAGTTAGTAACACGCCGTGGTAGGACATGAGAGCGTGCGGATGGAGAGGGACAGAAGGACGGAGGAGCTCAGTGTATCTTTGGATGTCCCCCAACAGTCTAATCCTATAGCAGCATAACTAGGGGCTGGTCCAGGACAAGCCTGAGCCAGCCCTAACTATAAGCTTTATCAAAAAGGAAAGTTTTAAGCCTACTCTTAAATGTAGAGACAGTGTCTGCCTCCCGGACAAAGACTGGAAGATGGTTCCACAGGAGAGGAGCTTGATAGCTAAATGCTCTGACTCCTGTTCTGCTTTTTGAGACTTTAGGAACCATAAGTAGACCTGCATTCTGGGAACGCAGTGTTCGAGTAGGGCAATAAGGTACTATGAGCTCTTTAAGATAAGAAGGTGCCTGGCCACTTATGGCTTTGTAAGTAAGGAGGAGAATTTTAAACTCTATTCTAAACTTTACAGGGAGCCAGTGCAAAGTGGCGAGTATTGGAGAAATATGATCTCGCTTCCTGGTTTTTGTCAGAACACGTGCTGCAGCGTTCTGGAGCAACTGGAGAATATTCAGCAGCGAATTTGGGCAGCCTGATAGTAAAGAATTGCAATAATCCAGCCTGGAAGTTACGAATGCATGGACTAGTTTTTCTGCATCATTTTGAGACAAAATATGCCTGATTTTTGCGATATTACGTAGGTGAAAAAAGGCAGTCCTTGAAATTTGTTTTACATGGGAGTGAAAGGACATGTCTTGGTCAAAGATAACTCCCAGATTCTTTACAGTGGTGCTGGAGGCCAGCGCAATGCCATCCATAACTGCTATGTCATCAGAAAGTGACCTTCTAAGATGTTTAGGGCCTACTACTATAACTTCAGTTTTGTCCGAGTTTAGCATCAGAAAATTGCAGGTCATCCAGGTCTTTATGTCATGAAGACATGCTTGTAGTCTAGTTAACTGACTGGTTTCTTCCGGTTTCATTGATAAATATAGCTGGGTATCATCTGCATAGCAATGAAAATTTATTGAGTGCTTCCTGATAATCTTACCTAAAGGAAGCATATATAAGGTGAATAGAATTGGTCCAAGCACAGAACCCTGCGGAACTCCATAGCTGACTTTAGTGAGCACAGAGGAGTCGTCATTAACGCGTACAAACTGAGAGCGATCTTACAAGTAGGATTTAAACCAGCTTAGCGCAGTTCCCTTAATGCCAATGAAATGTTCCAGTGTCTGCAATAGGATGCCATGGTCAATGGTGTCAAATGCAGCACTAAGATCCAGTAAGACTAGTACAGAGACAAATCCTTTATCAGATGCAATTAGAAGGTCATTTGTAACTTTAACCAGTGCTGTCTCTGTGCTATGATGCACTCTAAATCCTGACTGGAAATCCTCGAATAAACTATTATTGTTTAGAAAGTCGCACAGCTGATTGGCAACTGCTTTCTCAAGAGTTTTTGAGAGAAAGGGAAGGTTGGATATCGGTCTATAGTTGGCTAAAACCCCTGGATCAAGAGTAGGCTTTTTCAGTAGCGGTTTTATCACAGCTACTTTAAAGGACTGTGGTACGTAGCCTGTTGATAAAGAGAGATTGATCATGTCTAAAACTGAAGAGTCAATTAGAGGTAATACTTCTTTAAACAGCTTAGTCGGGATAGGATCTAAAATACAGGTAGATGATTTTGATGATGAAATTATTGAAATTAGTTGGTGAAGGTCAACAGGAGTAAAACAGTCTAAAACTGCGACAGACTGAGTAACAGTTTCTACGATTTCTGCGTTTGAAGACAAAACAGTACCTGTTAACGGCAGGAGTCGATGAATTCTGTCTCTAATAGTTAGAATTTTATCATTAAAGAAGCTCATGAAGTCATTACTGTTCAGAGCTAAAGGAATACATGGTTCACAAGAATTATGGCTCTCTGTCAGCCTGGCTACAGTGCTGAAGAGAAACCTGGGATTGTTCTTATTTTCCTCTATTAGTGCAGAGTAATAGGCTGCCCTGGCACTGCGGAGGGCTTTCCTGTATATTTTAAGACTGTCTTGCCAGGCGGACCGAAATTCTTCCAATTTGGTAGAACGCCATTTCCTTTCTATTTTCCGTGAAGTTTGCTTTAATTTGCGGGTTTGAGGAGTATACCATGGAGCTAACCTCCTATGTTTAATTTTCTTCTTTTTTAGGGGAGCAACAGAGTCAAGTGTCATACGCAACGATCCTGTAGCACTATCAACCAGGAAGTCAATCTGGGAGGGACTAACGTTAGCATAAGACTCCTCTGTTGTATTGAGACATGGCATTGAATTAAATACTGATGGGATCATATCCTTAAATTTAGCTACAGCACTATCAGACAGGAGTCTGGTATAAGAATTTTTGCCTACTGGCTGGTAGTCTGGTAATATGAATTCGAAAGTTATTAAATGATGGTCTGATAAAAGAGGATTCTGTGAGGAGACTATTAAGTCTTCGATTTCAATGCCATATGTCAGAACAAGGTCGAGGGTGTGGTTAAAACAGTGAGTCGGTTCATGTACATTCTGGCGGAAGCCAACTGAGTCTAATACTGAGATAAACGCAGTGCTAAGGCTGTCATTATCAACGTCGACATGTACATTAAAGTCACCTACAATAATTACTTTATCTGCTTCAAGAACTAAGCTTGATAGAAACTCCGAGAACTCAGCTATAAATTCGGAGTAAGGACCAGGAGAGCGGTATACTACAACAAATAAAAGTGGCTGCACTGTTTTCCATTTCTCATGAGAAAGAGTGAGAACAAGGCTTTCAAATGAGTTGTAGTCGAGTTTAGGTTTAGGGTTGATCAAAAGGCTTGAGTCAAAAATGGCTGCAACTCCACCTCCTCTGCCGCTGCCTCGAGGAATGTGAGTATTAATATGGCTCGGAGGAGTAGCTTCATTTAGGCTCACATACTCTTCAGGACACAGCCAGGTTTCAGTCAGACAAAATAAATCAACATTATGGTCTGATATTAACTCATTTACTAGAATAGCTTTAGAGGACAAAGATCTGATGTTAAGGAGTCCACATTTAATTCTCCTATCTTGTTGTACTATTGCAGAGGTTGTTCTAATTTTAATTAGATTCTTATGTTTAACTCCTCTTCTCTGTACTTTTAGTTTACTTAGTTTACGTGGTCGGGGGGCAGACACAGTCTCTATGGAGTGTTGGGTGGGTAACTGCTCTAATGGAGGCGCAGAGAAGCGTGTAGGACTGCAGCTCTGCCTCCTGGTCTCAACTCTGAGTTGTCAGGGGTTAGGTTCATAAATAAAATCGGTCAGATTTCTAGAGATGAGAGCTGCTCCCTCCAAAGTGGGATGGATGCCATCTCTCCTAATCAGACCAGGTCTTCCCCAGAAAGTCTGTCAATTATCAATGAAGCCCACACCGTTTGCTGGACACCACCTCGACAGCCAGCGATTGAACGATGACATGCGGCTAAACATATCATCACTGGTCAGATTTGGCAGGGGTCCAGAGAAAACTACGGAGTCCGACATCGTTTTAGCATATGTACACACCGATTCCACATTAATTTTAGTGACCTCCGATTGGCGTAACCGGGTGTCATTACCGCCGACGTGAATAACAATCTTACGGTATTTACGCTTATCCTTAGCCAGCAGTTTCAAATTTGATTCGACGTCGCCCGCTCTGGCCCCCGGCAGGCATTTGACTATGGTCGCTGGTGTCGCTAACTTCACATTTCTCAAAATGGAGCTGCCAATAATCAGAGTTGGTTTCTCAGCGGGTGTGTCGCCGAGTGGGGAGAACCTGTTAGAAACATGAAGCGGTTGGTAGTGACCCGTGGGCTTCAGCTTGGGACTATGCTTCCTTCGAATAGTCACCCAGCCTCCCTGGTTTCCCGGCTGCTCGGGAGCTGTCGAGGGACGGCTAGCCAGAGCTGCACTTGGTCGGTCCGCACCGACTACGGGGGCCTGGCTAACTATAGCTAATGGTTTTGTTTCCATGGTGCGGAGCCGAGCTTCCAATTCACTAAGCCTCGCCTCCAACTCACCAAATAAACTACATTTATTACACGTACCAGTATCACTAAAGGAGGCAGAGGAGTAGCTAAACATGTGACACACCAAGCAGGAGAGAGCTGGAGAGGGACAGAGAGAAGCCATCGCTAGCTGCTAGGCTAAGTTGGTATAGCTAGCAGAGCAGACAAGCGCGTAGACAAATAAAATTGACGGTCGCTAAATAAACAGACTTATGGGTGCTTGAGCAGAACTAATGTTACTCTAGAGTGCGGATAAAAGGCCGCTGTAACAAAACACAGAGCAAATTACACTCAGAGGAACAAGAGCGACAAACGCACACTACTCGTAAGGCAGCAACCAGAAACAGGAAGTGAGACGATACGCTTACCTCAGCACGTCAGCACGTCCAAGATGAGCCAGAAGGCTGGAGTGACGAGTCCTGTGTCACTCTTCTTCTGCCCTTCTTTTCTTTGTCTTTACGGAATCTTTCAACTTCAAGAGCACCTGACATTGAACTGGAGTCCACCACGTTTTTTACCTGCGAGCACTCAGTAATTCCCTCCTTTGTTTGCTGAAAGTAAAAATTTATATTTTGCTTCTTTAGGTTCATTATTTGAGTCTTTGCATGCAGATCCAAAACAGTCTAATGAGCAGAGGGCTCATTCTTCAATGTTAGCCCCGATTCTTTTAATGGAAGCCCAAGAACAGACTGGAGAAATCTTTAGTTCACAGGCCGAAGTATTTATTGAGGTCACAGGTAAAGCATAGCAGCGCTGGGCCCGTTCCCACAGGAACTCTGTCAGAAGGAGCACAGATCTCTGATAAAAGTTGACATTTATCTTCTCAGGCTGAGCCAGCCCCATACAGAAGTTGAAACCCAACTTCTGTCCACATCTTGTCCTTGGAATGTGATAAGCAACCTATGTATGAGTGTTGTTATGGTGTGTATCTAATGCAACAGACCTTACTGACAGAGAAGCGTCATGTGCCTCTTGTTATCAAAACTGGCTTTCACCAGTCATGCTATTTCACAGCTCTGAACAGTACAAGGACATTCATCAGGTTACACAATTGCAGTAAGAAAGTACAGAATAAGAACACATAAAATCACTAGACAGAGCCGATTGTAACATTCCCTCCTTTTGACATGATAAAATCATGTCAAATAAAATGAGGTAGGAAATGTGATCGCTGTATTGTGTTGTACTGTTACCCCTGTTAGTGGCAGTCAACTCTGCAGCCCTCCAAACTGCAAGTGACCACCTACCTTTAGAAGCAACACAATCAGGCAGGATTGCACAGATTATTGCACTGATTATTTGGAGCAGTTTTTGTTGTGTAGTCTTAAAGCTGCAGGAAGGAATGACCTACAATACCGCTCCTTCACACACTTTGGATGTAGCATCCTGTCACTGATGGAGCTCCTCAGTGCAGTGAGTGTGTGTTGGAGGGGGTGGGAGTCATTGACTGTCATGGAGGACAGCTTGGCTGTCATCCTCCTCTCCCCCACCTCCTCCACCTGTTCCAGAAGGCATCCCAGGACAGAGCTGGCCTTCCTAATGAGTTTGTCCAGCTTCTTCCTGTCAGCTGTTGTGATGCTGCTCCCCCAGCAGACTACAACGTAGAAAATGGCAGAGGCCACAACAGAGTCATAAAAGGTCTTGAGGAGTGCCCCACGCACCCCAAAAGACCTCAGCCTCCTGAGCAAATAGAGTCTGCTCTGTCCTTTTTTGTAAAGTGCAGTGGTGTTATGAGTCCATTCCAGTTTGTTGTTCAGATGAACACCCAGGTACTTATAAGATGTCACCATCTCAATGTCCCTTCCCTGGATGTTCACTGGTGATGGTGAAGAGTACAGGCGCCGATGGAAGTCCACAACAAGATCCTTGGTTTTACCCACATTAATCAGGAGGTGGTTCTGCTGGCACCAGTCCACAAAATCCGAGATGAGTCCTCTGTATGACCTGTTGTCCCCATCTGTGATGAGGCCGACAATGGCAAAGTCATCAGAGAACTTCTGCAGGTGGCTGGTGGGTAACAGGTGTGAAAAGTCAGCCTTATACTGACTCTGGCCCTCTATATAGGGCCCCCACACTGCAGAGGAGGCTGAGGCTGTCCGGTCCTGCAGCCTTCCTGGTCTTTAACCTCCTGAGCTGATTCCTCACCTGGAGAGGTGTGAGGGACAAATTAGAGCAGGGGGGCTGAGTGTCTTGTGAAGTGGATGGGGGGCTGGGAGGAGCAGTGGGGGGTGGCATTGGTGGCGGTGAGCTGAATACTGTGGGGGGGTCAGTCGGGTACTTGAGCAGAATGCTGGCAGATCAAAGGAGGGCTGCTGCAGGGCTGATAGAGCTGGGGGAGGGGCAGATGCATCCTCAAACCTGCAGAAGTAGGTGTTCAGCTCATCTGCCCACTTTGGATCCCCAGCTACCTGGGAGTTTGGCTCCTGGTGGCCTGAGATGGTTTTCAGACCTCTCTAGACTCCCCTGGTGTTGTTCTCCTGCAGCTGTTCCTCCATTCTCTTCCTGTATCTGTTCTTCCCCTCACTGATTTTCCTTCTTAGCTCCCTCTTAACCGTTTTCAGCTCCTCTTTGTTTCCTGACTTGAAGGCCCTCTTCTTCTCCTTTAAAAGAGCCTTAATGTCAGGATTAATCCAGGGTTTGTTGTTTGAGTGACGCAATACAGTCGTGGTGGGTACAGTGTTCTCCACACAGAAGTTTATGTAGTCTGTGATGCTGTCTGTCAAACTGTGAATGTCCTCCTCATGAAAGTCACTGAATATATCCCACACTGTATCAAAGTAGTCCTTCAGAGCCTCTTCAGCCTCGTCACTGTGCAGGACACAGCTGGTTGCCTGTTAAGAAGGGGCTTGTATACAGGCAGGAGATCAGCTCTTCCCAGAGGAGGGAGGGGTGATGATTCGTATGCCTCCTTCAATCAGAAGCCGTGGGTTAACAGAGCGGTCCGCTCAGCGCTCAGAGCACGGGCAGCAGCCTTCCATACCGGCAACCCGAGTGAGTACAAGAAAGCCCAGTACGAACTCAGAAGCTGTATTAAATCAGCTAAGAGCCAATACAGGTCAAAGAGTCATGCTACAGTGACTCCAACAGCAGGAACATGTGGAGAGGGCTCAGGACCATCACAGACTACAGGGGAAAGAGCTGCAGCATTGGGGAGGTGCCTGCTTCTCTCCCTGAGGAGATGAACTCCTTCTATGCCCATTTTGAGGATAACAGCAAGCAGGGGTTGTTGCTGGAACAAGACAACTGCCCTTTCCAGCTATCCTGGGTTGATGTGTGTAAAACTGGACAACATCCCAGGCTGTGTCCTCAAGGCGCGTGCACATGAACTGGCAGATGTCTTTACAAGCATTTTCAACCTTTCCCTGCTCCAGTCTGTAGTCCCCACATGCTTCAAGAACCACAATCATCCCGATACCTAAAAAGCCTAATGTGAGCTGCTTAAATGACTTTCAGCTGATAGCACTCACCTCCACCTTCATGAAGTGCTTTGAAAGGTCAGTTAAGGCTCACATCTCAGCCTCCCTGCCCTACACACACGACCCTCTGCAGTTTGCCTACATGCCTAACAGGTCCACAGATGATGCAATAGCATTTGCACTCCACACTGCCCTCTCTCACCTGGACCAGAGGAATGCATATGTGTGAATGCTGTTCATCGACTTCAGCTCTGCTTTTAACTGCATCGTCCCATCAAAACTCATCATGAAGCTCAGGGCCCTGAACATCAGCTCCTCCCTGTGCAGCTGGATCCTCGACTTCCTGACGAACAGACAACAGATGGTGCAGATCGGCAACATCTCCTCCTCCACACTGACTCTGAACACTGGGGCCCCCCAGGGTGTGTCCTTAGCCCTCTGCTGTTCTCCCTCTACACCCACTGTACGTCCAAGCACAGCTCCAACACCATCATTAAATTTGCTGATGATACCACCATCATCAGCTGCATCACAGGTGGTGATGAGTCAGCCTACAGCGAGGAGGTGAGAGCACTGATGTCATGGTGCAGTGACAAAAACCTCCTGCTCAACATCAGCAAAACCAAGGAGATGATCGTGGACTACAGTCCTACGTCGTGATCAGTTTGCGACGTAGGCAGCAGCTCTGTGAAGGACGCCAGTGGGAAGTTTTTTATGTAAAAAAAAAGTAGTTTGAATGAAATAAGTCAAACATAAAGCAATAACAGAGCTCTGCCAACGTTACCGGCACCACACTCTAAAGACAGAAACTCACCTCCCTGTGGTGGTACTGTTTTTCGACCTGCCTGAGCCTATAGTGGCCTCAGGTATGATGGCGGTGTGCGAGTCCTGCCTCCCCACCCTCTCAAAAATGAGGGAGAGCATCTCCGGTCTGCGGGCCGATCTCAAAGAGGAAGATAAAATCCTCCTGGATTTCTCCACTGTCGCCACGACGCAGGCGAAACATATCGCCTACCTGAGGCGATCCGGCGCTGGCGACCGGAACATGGCAGCCACAAACAACACCACCCTGCCGTGGACGGACTCGATCACCACCGGTACTCCGGCACCAGCACAGGCCGAGTCCCGCTGGCACCGACAGGGAGCCAAGCTTAAAACATCGGCACCTTCCACTTCTTGCCCTCGCCCTGATGAGTCTCACTGCTTCACCGGGGAGGACGGGGTGAAGGGCCCGGTGAGCTCAACCCCACTCAGGCCGAGGGAGCCCTGGTTGGTGGTGCACCGGGGCGCTGGAGCTCGGCCATCTCCTCCTCCACCGCCTCCAGATCTGCCACTAGACAACAGGTTCGACATCCTAAGCCTGCAGGATTTCCCTCCCGTCGGTGCCTGGCCCAGCTCGCCTCCAGGACCTGTTCACCCAACTGGCCGTGGCTCTCACCAGCCCAAGACCCGGGATCCGCCAGTCCAACATGGCCACTCCCCTCCGGCTCGGCCCGGAGCACCCGCGTCCCGACGCCAGCGGGTTCCACCTCGCCACCGCCGCACCCCCAGGGAGCCAGTGGGGCAGCGCACCTTCCCCTCGGTGCTGGTGGTGGGGACCTCCATGGTCAGGCACGTGGCGGTGCTCGGGCGGCCGGACCTTCTGCCACCCTGGAGCCCGCGTCACGGAGGTTGCATCCGCCGCTCTCCAACTGTGTGCAGAACACAGCCCAGCCTCCACACTGGTCTTGGAAGCAGGCATCAACGACCTTAGAAACCAACAGTCGGAGGTCCTAAAAAAGGATTTCATGTCGCTGATCGACCGCCTGCTGGACACTGGGAAGCGACTAATTATCTCCGGCCCGTTTCCCCCACCACGTTATGGTGACGTCATCACCAGCCGGCTTCGCCAGCTGCACCTGTGGCTGAAGGGTTACTGTCTGACGAGAGACATCCCGTATGTGGACAATTTTATAGCGTTTTTAAACAGGCCTTGCCTTTTTAAACGGGACAATCTACACCCCAACCAGGAGGGCTCACGGCTTTTATCAGTCAACATTGACCTCACTGTCCGGTCCTGCACTTCAGCCACCTCCTGACTAACTGGTATGACTCATGCACACAAGCAATCTGCTCCACACTCACCCTCACCCACTACATGTTTCACCCACACCATGCACACCTTCCCGGCAGTAACCCCCTCTTCTCCACCGAAACCTCAGGACATTCACATTATTACATCAATCACTTCACACAGACATTCAAAGCCCAGGACTGCTTTTAGACCCAGCACTGTTTTTAACATTCCTTTAAAACACCATGATGAGTGCACATTCAGCACAGCTATCAAATTGGCTGTGCTGAATGTGCGCTCTCTTTTAAACAAATCTTTTATCATAAATGACTTAATTTTAGACAAAAACCTAGATGGTATTCTCCTTACAGAGACATGGCTCGGCACTGATGCACCTGTTGTTCTCACTGAGGCTTCCCCACCAAGTTTTAACTTTTTATTCTCTACTAGGGGTGGCAAAAAGGGATGCATCTATCACTAGAACTTCAATGTCTGCAAATGCAGTTCCTTTTAACAGTTTTACATCATTTGAGCACCATGCCTTTGTTTTTAGCAGTCCTCCTATTCTTTACATAACGATCTATAGACCACCCCAGTATTCATCCTCTTTTATCAGTGAATTCTCTGAGTTCTTATCAATCATTCATACCACCTACAACAGGATTTTAATAGCTGGTGATTTTAATCTACACATTGACAACAACTCGGACCCAGTATCCAGAGAATTTTTAAACCTCTTAAACTGTATGGATTTTAAACAGCACGTTACACAGCCGACCCACAACAGGGGGCACACCCTGGACCTGATCATAACTTATGGCCTGTCTGTGGGGGTGTCCTCTGTTGTGGATCTGGCTGTGTCCGATCACTCGTGTGTTTTTTAACATGGCCAGTTTTATTCAGCGGGAGGCACCAGTGAGAACAGTGAGGAAACGCTACCTAACTCCTGAAGTGGCTGCCAATTTTATCCAGATTTTACAGAGCACTCCTGCAGAGATTTTACCAGCACCCTGTGATTTTATCGTTGACAATTTTAACAGTAATCTGAAGTCAACGCTGGACTCAGTGGCTCCGCTCTTAACAAAAACAATTAAGAAAAAACCTACACCTCCGTGGATAAATGAAGATATTAGGCATCTGAAAAGAAACTGCAGGAGTGCTGAGAGGAAATGGAGAAAATCAAAGCTGACAGTCCACCATGAAATTTTTCGTCATCACCTCAAAACTTACAATAACACCATTAAACAGGCAAGAATTTCTCACTTCAAAAAACTAATCTCTGACCATAAAAATAATCCCAAATTTCTCTTCTCCACAATTCATCTTTTAATAAACAGTAATTTTCACAGATCTCATAAGACAATAACAAATACCTTGTTGTGAAGACTTTGCAGACCACTTCAGGCGCAAAATTGATAACATCAGATCCAGTCTTTTATCACAACAGGTTTTAACTACCAATATGTCTGGATCACAGGTTTTACCTGAGGAAACACTGGAGAGTTTTGCCCTGGTTGATGCAAGGACACTTGGTCGAGTTTTCTCCCAGGTAAACCCCACAACCTGCCTTTTAGACCCAATTCCCACACCGTTTTTTAAAACGCTCTATGGGTTCTTTGAGGAACAGCTGTTATACATGGTGAATTGCTCTCTTCAGACGGGTGTCTTCCCCGCCTCCTTTAAAACGGCGGTGGTGAAGCCCCTTCTGAAGAAGAGCAATTTAGATCCCAATATTCTTAATAACTATCGACCTGTATCCAACTTACCTTTTTTAAGTAAAATTTTAGAAAAACTGGTTTTTAACCAAGTAAATGATTTTTTAAACAAAAAGAACATTTTAGAAAGGTATCAGTCTGGTTTTAGGATGAACCACAGTACCGAGACAGCCCTATTAAAGATTTTAAATGATATCAGGTGCAACTTAGATAAACACAAGCTCACAGTCTTGGTACTACTGGATCTAACTGCCGCCTTCGATACAGTAGACCATCACATTTTATTGAACAGACTGAGGCACCTGGTCGGCCTCTCCGGTACTGCTTTTAACTGGTTCGTCTCATACCTCACTGACCGACACTTCTTTGTAAGTTGGGATGCATGTTCCTCAGGTACCCATGAGATCAAGTGTGGGGTTCCCCAGGGGTCAATTTTAGGTCCAACTCTTTTTAATCTGTACATGCTACCCCTCAGGGTCGTCATCAGGAGGCATGGCATCAGCTTCCATAGTTATGCTGATGATACGCAACTGTACATTGCCGTGTCTCCTGATGACACAGGGCCTATTGATGCCCTTTTTAACTGTATTTTAGACATCAAGTCATGGATGGCAGAAAATTTCCTTCAGCTCAATCAGGACAAAACAGAGGTCTTAGTCATTGGTCCTGAAGGCCAGAGAGAGAAACTTTTACCAAAACTAAAAGATCTTAAACCGACACATTCTGTAAAAAATCTGGGCGTGATTTTTGACTCTCAGCTTACTTTTATTCCACACATCAAAAACATAACAAAGATAGGTTTTTACCATCTTAAGAATATAGCCAGAGTCCGCCCGTTTCTCTCTCAGGCCAACACGGAAGTGCTGATGCATGCTTTTAACGCTTAGATTATTGTAATGCCCTGCTCTCTGGTCTTCCCAAAAAGAGTACTTCAAATTTTCAACTACTACAGAACTCGGCCGCTCACGTGCTGATGAGGGCCAGAGGGCGGGAGCACATTACACCAGTTTTAAAATCGCTGCATTAGCTCCCCGTGCGTTTCAGGATAGATTTTAAGGTTCTTTTATTAGTTTTCAAATGTCTTAACGGTCTCGGGCCTTCTTATTTATCTGACCTTCTTTTACCATATCAACCCTCGCGGACCCTGAGGTCCTCCGGCTCCGGCCTCTTAACCATACCAAAAGTAAGAACTAAAACACACGGGGAGGCGGCTTTTAGTCATTATGGCCCCCGACTGTGGAACAGCCTGCCGGAGAAACTCAGGGCCGCAGAGACCGTTGATGTTTTTAAAAAGAGGCTCAAGACTCATTTCTTTAACCAGGCTTTTAATTGATATGTCTGATTTATCTCATTCCTTTAATCAGGCTTCTTATCTTATCATATTTTAGTTGTATGTTCTTACGACATGACTATTTACTATTTATTTCATTTACACAGTTTATTACTAGTTTATCTATAGCTTTCATTTATAGTTTATTTACTATTTATTCCTTTTATTCCTTTACTCATCTCATTTCACTCAATGTTCATGTTTTATATATTGTATTATTTTACTCTATCTTATCTACTTTACTTGTTGTCTTATGAACTTTTCTTCTTTTAAATGTTTATTTATTTATTTATTTATTCAACTTATTTATTTATTTATTTTTTAATTCCAGTGTTTCCTCGGCGGGTCCTCCACACTGAGAGATGTGTCTGATCTGTTGCAGGGGGGGCTGTCCTCGGGCCCTCTTGGCCCGGCTGGTTGGGGGACTCCCTACCTTGGTGTGGGGCTCACCGGTCTGTCGGGCTCGGGTGGGCCCGGGTGCGGGTGCCCCCTGTGCTCACAGTCCCTGATGTCTCTCGGTGTGGACGACCCGAAAGGTGGCCTTTTCCTCAGTCATTAGTGCCGTGCTATGTCTCGTTACCCCTGCCATCGTCTGCAGTAAGAATGTGTATATGTGTGTGTGTGTGTGTGTGTGTGTGTGTGTGTGTGTGTGTGTGTATGTGCGTGTATGTGCGCATGTGTGCATGTGTGTATGCATGTAGTTGAGGGTGGGTGCTTGTACATACGGAGGGTGGGAGGGATGGGTTTTTATTGTTGCTTTATTTTGATTTCTATTGTTTTTAAATCCTGTGAAGCACTTTGTGTTACATTTTAATATGTATGAAAAGTGCTATATAAATAAAGTTTGATTTGATTTGATTTGATTTGATTTGATTTGATTTGATACAGGAGCCTTCAGGGAGGAGAACTAGCCCCAATCCATATCAAGGGAGCAGCAGTAGAGAGAGTCAGCAGCCTCAGGTTCCTGGGGATCAACATCAGCGAGGACCTCAGCTGGATTCGCCACACGGACCTGATTGTAAGGTCTGAGAGACAGCGTCTCTTCTTCCTACAGTGTCTGGAGAAATTTGGCATGAACACTAGGATACTGTCAAGCTTCTACAGATGCACCATGGAGAGTATCCTGGCTGGAAACATCACGGTCTGGTACGGCAGCTGCACCGCCCTGGAGCGCAAAGACTGCAGAGGGTAGTAAAATCAGCCCAGTGCATCACCAGATCAGAGCTGCCAGTCCTCCAGGACATCTACAACCAGCGCTGCAGCAGGAAGGCCAAGAGGATCCTCTCTGACCCCAGCCACCCCAGCTACAGACTGTTTGTGCTCCTGCCATCTAGAAGGCGGTTCAGGAGCATCCGGTTTTTATTCTATTTTTAGTGGGGTTTTTTTTTCTATTTTTACTCTATTCTATTTTTATAAAGCTTCTACGTCTATTTTATTCATATTTACTTTTTATATGTATATATTAGGGCTGTCAGTTTAACGCGTTAATTAGATTAATTAATTACGCTGCAAATTAACGCGCTATAAAAATTAACGTAATTAATCATGAGTGGCAAGTTTATGCGCAAGCATTTTAAATTTGGCCCTTTGAGTGACCCGTAGGCTGCAGTGGCAGGTAAGCAGGGTGACAACAGACATGGATGCGACACCGGAGAGCGAGGCAAGCCTACTTGGACCTTTGAACGGCAAGTTTATTTATGAAAAGCACAAAGACGGGACTATTAACAAGAACGCAGTGATTTGTACCTTGTGTAAAAAAGAATTTTCCTACCACCGTAGCAGCTCCAGCCTGAATTATCATTTAAACGCTAAACATGTAGTTGCTGCTAGTGCCGCTAGTGCTACCGTGAGCTCACTCCGCCAACCCACACTTGCTAAGTTAGGAAAACGAACTTAGGGCAAGCCACGACAGAAACACTGACAAACTCAATCACAAAGTGGGTTGCTGCTGATTGCAGGCCGATTTCAATCGTGGAAGACGAGGGCCTAAAAGAGACGTTTCAGATAGCGTTATCTGAATTTCATTTATGAAGCACACTTCACCAATAAAAATGTGGATATCAAATCTTCTCTTCTTGGTGTATTCAATTGATTAGTCATGCACTACAATTTTGTAATGTCCTAGAATTCAAATTCTTTATTTGGGGACCTTTAGCAGATATGAGATTAAAATGCGATTAATTAGATTAATTAATCACAAATCCTGTAATTAATTAGATTAATTTTTTTAATCGCCTGACAGCACTAGTATATATTTTATTCTTGAATATTTTGCACTGTGAAGTTGAGTTGGCACCAAGCACAAAAAATTGTTACTCACTTAACATTACATACATTACTGGTGATGATGGTACATTGTTACAAGTATATGACAATAAAAGAATCTTGAATCTTGGTGTTGGCATAGAATAATTCCAGTGTTTTATTGTCTCTGGTGGCACATGTGACATACTAGATGAATTTGGGTAGAGTGGAGGACAGAGAAGCATTATTAAAATCCCCAGAGATCAGTAACAGGGCCTGTGGTTTCTGGGTCTGCAGCCTGCTGATCACGGAGTTGATGACATCAAAGGCTGCATCGGCATTAGCCGAGGGAGGAATATACACAGCCACCACTATGGCATGTTAGAACTTGTGCAGCAGATAATATGGCCTCAAACTAGCAGCCAACAGCTCAATGTCCGGGCAGCAGTGCTGCTCTTTGATAGTGATGAGCCTGGAGTTACACCATCTATCGTTCACAAACACTGCCAGCCGGCCTCCTTTCCTTTTACCGCTCCTCTCTGTCCAATCTGCCCTTATGAGTGAGAATCCATCCAGCGCTACAATCGCATCTGTGTGCTTCGGTGTTTGATCCTCCTTAACTCGTGGGGGACATCAGGTCGCTCCTCCAGCCACACTGCTGTGTTACACAGGACCAGCAGCTGATCCCTACTGTAAACAATGGGAGCCATTGTATCCTATGGTCCCACAGACGCGGAAAAAGTTGCATGAGTTATAAAAGTGGTGAAAAGTAGCACCAGAGTTACCGTGCTTGATGCCTCTGATGCATCAGAGATTTACAAACACACAGAACTAAAATGGATAAAAAAGACGCCCAAGAAAACAGAAAAAGAGAAGAAAACTCCTAAGAGTCTAGAGAGCTGCTGTAACAGGCTGCCGTTCGTACAGCGCTATCATATCTCCTTTTGATACAATTTATTATTTCAACAAAATTTCAAATGTACAGAATTATGTGTAAGCAGGTCTTCATTGTGTCCAGTAGCCTATATGTTTATATGTAAGCAGGTCTTCATTGCATCAAGCAGCCTATATGTGAGTGATTATGTGTAAGCTGTTCTTCTTTGCATTTATCAGCAGCAAGCAATTCTTTATTGCACAGTGTGACAGTTTGACTTGTTCTTTTTGAGTTATGGCTGTTATTATTATGAGGGGTGCCAGCCAGGTCTCTCTCCTGGCATTTAAGAGTAGTAAGTCAGGTATAGTTTAGTTGGTGAGTTTGGTTTTTCTTTAAATGGGTTTAAAGCAAACCGCACAAAGGATGTACATACATAGAATATTACACCCTGCACATTGAATGAGACACCACAAAACACACAACCCAACACAGTATATGTTGCAAAAAACCAGTGAAAATGTATTGTAAGTGCTGTACAAGATTCCCAAAAACCCCACAAAACAATGCAAGAACCACAATGACCAATATTTACAAGACACCCACAAAATCCCGATCCAGTCCACAGACAACTCAAGGCAATCAACTTAAAATTCCACTCCGGGTTTTCCTTCAGCTCCACCAAAAAAAAACGACTCAGTTCATAAAGAAATAAAGTTCAGTTCAATTCAGTTCAGTTCCAAGTTATAACAGTCAGTTATGAACAGGAACAGGGCAGAAAGAAAAAAACCTTCAAGCAAACTGAAAGGAAGAAGAAAAAAAAGAGTACTTAGTTCACTTACTGAAGTTAGTCAGTCAGTCCGTCCAGTCCAGTCAAACGGGGTAGTCCAGTCCGGGTTTTGGCTGCTGGTTTGAGGAAGAGTGACCGGTTTCAGTGAACAGCTGATTTTGAGAAGTGGATGGAAGCGATCCGGGTGTGAAAAGCGTTGGTGGAGATCGTGTACCAGAGGATGAACAGACAGCGGAGGATGAAACGTCCAGAAGGGATTAAACGGCCTTACTCAAGTTTTGAACCGCGCTGAGCGTGCTGCTCGGTACGTCTCCCACACTCTCCTCTCCTGCTCTCCACAGAGTGATGGATATGGGAGTGAATTGAATGGAAGCGCGAACTGCGAGCGAATGGGTGAGTGAATCGTGGATGGGTGTGTCTGTGGGTGTATCTGGGGTGTGTTTAAGGTGCAACTATCCTGGTGCTGCGATCCAGGTTGTCACACTCCTTCCCCCCTGAGAGAAGCCTGAACATAGGAAGGCTTTTTTTCTTTTATCTCTCCTTTTCTTCATGTGCTCCCATTTCTTTTATCCTTGTCCAACTCTGAGGCATGGAACCCAGGGAAATCTTCCTCATCGCTTTCCTCTTCAAAGATTTTGAGGATCCGGCGACGCTGTTCCCTGTCAACCTTCTCAGCAGTAGGGTAACATGGCTTCAGCTGAGCCATATTGACAATACGAAGGTCCTCCCTGGTCTCTTCCAGGACCACCTCGAAGTTTAGAGGCCCGACTTTTCTGGTGACCCGATACGGACCTTTCCACCGTGGCGCCAGCTTGGCCGAAAAGGATTTATCAGCCTTAGAGTAAGGGTGAGTACGGACCCAGACACGATCATTGTCTGTGAAATTCCCGTCTCTTCTCCTTTTGTCATAGTTTTGTTTCTGCCTTTGTTTTGCTCTTGCTAGGTTGTTGCTAACAAGCTTCCGGAACTGTGCTATCTGGTTAGCTGTAGCATATGCGGGTGCGTCAGGGTCAGATAGCTGGGGGCTTACCGTCAGGGAAAACAGGCACTCAGGCAGAACACAAAACACTCGAGAACTGAACACAGGCTTAACTCAGCGGCAGGAGATACGTGGCAGGGACCAGAGACCATCAACGTTTCGACACTCACTCGGGGAAGAACCATAATCTTCTGGCACCTGGGAGTGAGAGGAGCACGCTTAAGAGAGGGAGCTCTGATCAGTGAGAATTAATTGCAGGTGCATCTGACTGCTGCTCAGTCTCAGGTGAGATCAGCCCCGCCCCTGCCATGTACCAGCCCTGGAGAGACACAAAACCAAAACACAAACAAAAGCAAAAAAAACCCAGCCATAACACTTTATCACTCAATTGATCACAATTCTACAATGATTATCAAAACCAGGAAAACTAGTGTGTGTCATGCCTCTATGTGTATGCAAAACCTATATGTAAAAATGTGTTAAACATTAGCAAGTAGCATGTGTATACAGGGGCTCAGGAGTACAAACATCAGTCTTCTTTGTCTTCCATATCAAGTTCCACTTCAGTCTCTTCCTCTCCAGGCTCAGAGAGGGAGACCAGAGGAATCATCTCACCAGGATGTTGTACTAATTGATAGGGAGGTGGTGGAGGAAATTTATCATTAATAACCATAGTGTTACACTTTAGACACTGGTGTCTGATGCATGGTATACAGCAACAACTGTTGTGGATTGTTAAAACCAAAGTTTAAAGCTACAAAGAACCAAAAATCAAAATTCAGCTGTGTTCAATTGTTCAGGAAAAATCCCCTTGATGGTGTTCAAAAAATCTCAAGGAGTCAAAAGTCTGAAGAGCAAAAGCCTTTATTGCCAGCAATAAGGAGAATAATTCAGATATGCACAAGGTACAAACCCAAAGGATTCTGACCTGCAGTGGTCTGCATTCTACCTTATATCAAGTTCAGTTCAGGGTTTACCACTCCCCTACGGGCATTTTCTCTTTGTTTCTAGGTTTTCCAACTTTACACCATTAGGTAATCTTTTTGCAGTTGATGTGCCTTGGATTTCTCTTTTCTTTCCAGATTAATGCTGTCTCATTAAAGGTGCAGCCTCAGGGCACACCCCTTCCTTTTTTCTCTCTATTTGTCCCAAATTACACTATTATATCTTGACCACTGTTCAGGTTATCAAACATAATTCTAAAGTAATATAAGCAATAAGTGCATAATACAAAGTATAAGAGCATAATAGTGACAATAGTATTGTCATTAAGTGTACTTCAGTCATTAAGTGTATTTCAAAACCATGGTGAGATTATAATGTCATGAACCGGGCCGCATGGCCATGACAAAAGAGGGAGATGCACACAAAAGGCCAATTAAACAAGGTATTTATTTAAAGAAAGATAACAAAAAAGCAACTTAATCTAAAGCCCCTATGAAAGAAATTAAAGCAAGGAAGCGTACGTCGCCCGGATTGGCGTCACCGGGGCCCCGCCCTGGAGCCAGGCCTGGGGTTGGGGCTCGCAGGCGAGCGCCTGGTGGCCGGGTCTTTGCCCACGGGACCCGGCCGGGCACAGCCCGAAGAAGCGACGTGGGCCCGCCTTCCCGTAGGCCCAACACCCGCAGGAAGGATCAGAAGGGGCCGGTGCTATGTGGAATGGGTAGCAGTCGTGGGCGGGGGCCCCGACGACCCAAATCCTGGACAACGACTCTGGCTATGGGGACATGGAATGTCACCTCACTGTGGGGGAAAGAGCCTGAGCTAGTGCGGGAGGTTGAGCGGTACCGGCTAGAGATAGTCGGGCTCACCTCCACGCACAGTCTGGGCTCGGGAACCCAACTCCTTGAGAGAGGCTGGACTCTCTTCTACTCTGGAGTTGCCCGCGGTGAGAGGCGGCGAGCTGGTGTGGGCTTGCTTATAGCCCCCCAGCTCAGCCGCCATGTGTTGGAGTTCTCCCCGCTGAGCGAGAGGGTCGCTTCCCTGCGCCTTCGGGTTGGGGATAGGTCTCTCACTATTGTTTCGGCCTACGGGCCGAACAGTAGCGTAGAGTACCCGGCCTTCTTGGAGTCCCTGGGAGGGGTACTGGAAAGTGCTCCAACCGGGGACTCCATTGTTCTGCTGGGAGACTTCAATGCTCACGTGGGCAGCGACAGTGACACCTGGAGGGGAGTGATTGGGAGGAACGGCCTCCCCGATCTGAACCCGAGTGGTGTTCTGTTATTGGATTTCTGTGCTAGTCACAGTTTGTCCATAACGAACACCATGTTCAAACATAAGGGTGTCCATCAGTGCACGTGGCACCAGGACACCCTAGGCCGGAGGTCAATGATCGACTTTGTAGTCGTATCATCTGACCTTCGGCGGTATGTCTTGGACACTCGGGTAAGGAGAGGGGCTGAGCTGTCAACTGATCACCACCTGGTGGTGAGTTGGATTCGCTGGCAGGGGAAGAAGCGGGACAGACTTGGCAGACCCAAACGTACCGTGAGGGTCTGTTGGGAACGTCTGGCGGAACCCGCTGTCAGGGAAGTTTTCAACTCCCACCTCCGGGAGAGCTTCAACCAGATCCCGAGGGAGGTTGGAGACATTGAGTCCGAATGGACCATGTTCTCCACTTCCATTGTTGATGCAGCCGTCCATAGCTGTGGCCGTAAAGTCGGCGGTGCCTGTCGTGGCGGCAACCCCCGAACCCGGTGGTGGACACCGGAAGTAAGGGATGCCGTCAAGCTGAAGAAGGAGTCCTATCGGGCCTGGTTGGCTCATAGGACTCCTGAGGCAGCTGATGGGTACCGGCAGACCAAGCGTGCGGCAGCTCGGGCGGTTGTAGAAGCAAAAACTCGGGTCTGGGAGGAGTTCGGGGAGGCCATGGAGGAGGACTACCGGTTGGCCTCGAGGAAATTCTGGCAAACCGTTCGGCGCCTCAGGAGGGGGAAGCAGCTTTCTGTCAACACTGTTTACAGTGGAGGTGGGGAGCTGTTGACCTCGACTGGGGATATTGTCGGGCGGTGGAAGGAATACTTCGAGGATCTCCTCAATCCCTCTGTCATGTCTTCCGTAGAGGAAGCAGAGACTGGGGACTTGGAGGTCGATTCATTCATCACCGTGGCTGAAGTCACTGAGGCAGTTCGCAAGCTCCTCGGTGGCAAAGCGCCGGGGGTGGATGAGATCCGCCCTGAGTACCTCAAGTCTCTGGATGTTGTAGGACTGTCTTGGTTGACACGCCTCTGCAGCATCGCGTGGCAGACGGGGACAGTGCCTCTGGACTGGCAGACTGGGGTGGTGGTCCCTCTTTTTAAAAAGGGGGACCGGAGGGTGTGTTCCAACTATCGGGGGATCACACTCCTCAGCCTCCCTGGTAAAGTCTATTCCAGGGTACTGGAGAGGAGAATCCGGCCGATAGTCGAACCCCGGATTCAAGAGGAACAATGCGGTTTTCGTCCTGGCCGTGGAACACTGGACCAGCTCTATACCCTCCACAGGGTGCTTGAGGGTTCATGGGAGTTTGCCCAAACAGTCCACATGTGCTTCGTGGACTTGGAGAAGGCATTCGACCGTGTCCCTCGCGTCATTCTGTGGGAGGTGCTCCAGGAGTATGGGGTTGGAGGCCCTCTGTTGAGGGCTGTACAGTCCCTGTACAACCGGAGCAGGAGCTTGGTCCGCATTGCCGGCAGTAAGTCGGACCTGTTCCCAGTGCATGTTGGACTCTGGCAGGGCTGCCCTATGTCACCGGTTCTGTTCATCATTTTTATGGACAGGATTTCTAGGCGCAGCCAGGGGCCGGAGGGGGTTCGGTTCGGGGGCCGGCAGATTTCGTCTCTGCTTTTCGCGGATGATGTTGTCTTGTTGGCTTCCTCGAGCCAGGACCTTCAGCATGCGCTGGGGCGGTTCGCAGCCGAGTGTGAAGCAGCTGGGATGAGAGTTAGCACCTCCAAGTCCGAGGCCATGGTTCTCGACCGGAAAAAGGTGGCTTGCTCCCTTCAGGTTGGAGGAGAGTTCCTGCCTCAAGTGGAGGAGTTTAAGTATCTTGGGATCCTGTTCACGAGTGAGGGAAGGATGGAACGTGAGATTGACAGGCGGATCGGTGCAGCGGCTGCAGTAATGCGGTCGCTGTATCGGTCTGTCGTGGTAAAGAAGGAGCTGAGCCGAAAGGCGAAGCTCTCGATTTACCGGTCAATCTACGTTCCTACCCTCACCTATGGTCATGAACTTTGGGTCATGACCGAAAGAACGAGGTCCCGGATACAAGCGGCTGAAATGAGTTTCCTCCGCAGGGTGGCGGAGCGCTCCCTTAGAGATAGGGTGAGGAGCTCTGTCACCCGGGAGGAGCTCAGAGTAGAGTCGCTGCTCCTCCGCATCGAGAGGAGTCAGCTGAGGTGGCTCGGGCATCTCTATCGGATGCCCCCTGGACGCCTCCCTAGGGAGGTGTTCCAGGCATGTCCCACCGGGAGGAGGCCCCGGGGAAGACCCAGGACACGCTGGGGTGACTACGTCACTCGGCTGGCCTGGGAACGCCTTGGGATCCCCCCGGAAGAGTTGGAGGAAGTGTCCGGGGAGAGGGAAGTCTGGGCGTCCCTGCTCAGACTGCTACCCCCGCAACCCGGCCCCGGATAAGCGGAAGATAATGAATGAATGAATGAACTTAATCTAATCATGGCGTGTGTGGTCTGTAAATTCAGTGGTGTAAGTGAGTGCATGCGTGTGTATGTATGTGTGTGTGTTGTGAGGTGAAACAAAAAGAAACAAAAAGGTCAAACAAAAACCAGGAGCTGTCGCATACAGGGGAGAGAACCAGCAACTGAGCTCCAGGAGAGCGCAATAGGCCTACAGCCTCCAAGAGCCCAGGTGGTGCCAATGCCACTGACGACCCTGCTGATGTCAGAGGAGACATCCATAAGACGGGGGCCACAGGACCACTGTCAAAACATCACAATTACCAACAACAAAAACATCTACACAATACATGGAATAGTACTGTTACTATAACATATTTACAACCCGCCAGTCCCAACATTTCCTCCCCCCATCTCAATCTAGAGAGGCAATCACAAACAATAACAGAGGGGGAACAGGAGATGAACATGCACCAACTACCTACTCCATCACTGGGGCCTGAGACAGCGCATCTGCCACCACATTATCACAGCCTTTAATGTGTCTGATTTCCAGATTGTAAGACTGCAGGAACAGCAACCACCTAATCAGCCTCTGATTGGGGCACCTCAAAGTGTGTAAAAAGGTTAGTTGATTGTGGTCTGCATAGACCACAACTGGTGCCACACCTGACTCCACATAAACTGCAAAGTACTGCAGGGCCCAGACCAAGTCACCTCCTTTTCAACCACTGAGTAATTTAACTGGTGCCGGTTAAACTTCTTTGAGAAGAAACTAACTGATCTGTCAACTCCCTGCTCATCTGCCTGCATCAATACTGGCCCTGCTCCTACCTGGCTCGCATCCACCTGCAAAACTGGCGCCACCTGTTGAAAGATGGCGCCAGTGTTTCAGGCGTGCCGTCAGCCGCTCCGTATGCTGTATGTGTTTTTACTGTTTGTAACACTTGCTGCACTTAAAGCCAACTCTCTGCTGGTGTATGATCGCCAAACGTTGCTAGATCTGAGAACCTTCACTACAGGTCTGGTCAACTTAGATCATAATGGACACCGAACTCTACCTCCGTTCCTCTCGAATATACCGGCACACCCTTGCCGCACGTCAGCGCCACTCCCTCTGCGAAAACGCCACCGCAGGCGCGGTAAGTGTGGCGGCCGTTTGGTAAGGCTGAGGGTCGCGCTGATGCGTCCCGATCGTGTCGGAATTGGAGCGGTGCCTCGCCTCTGTATCTCCCGACGTTGGCTGGATCCTGTCGGGGCCTGTTTGGTACCGGTGGCCGGCCTGGATGACCTGTTCCTCCCCCGCGGCCCCTGCCCTCCTCATCCACGCTGGCGTGGAGCCGACCCAGGGAACCTGCCGCTTGCTAATAAAACATTCATCCTGAAGGATTTCTTCACATCGCGTGATCTGGACTTGCTTTTTGTCACAGAGACGTGGCTGAGCCCTGGTGAGTCCAGTGCTTTCACAGAACTTTTACCTGCCGACTGTTGCTATTTTAATTCTCCACGGACATCTGGTCGAGGAGGAGGAATTGCAAGTGTCTTTAAAAGCCACTTCAAATGTAAACAAATATCGCTGTCATCGGCTCTCGCCAGCTTTGAATTAAGCCTGTTTGAGCTGGGATGTCCTCACACGGTGCTGTGTGCTGCCGTCTATCGACCTCCAAAATACAACAGGGATTTTATAACTGACTTTTCTGCGTTCCTGGCTGATATCATGCCGAAATATGACAAAGTTTTGATCGCTGGTGACAGCAATATTCATGTGTGCTGCCCGGAAAACCCCCTGGCAAGGGATTTCTTAAATCTCATTGACTCTTTTAATCTCGTACAATCTGTATTAGGCCCTACACATGTACAGGGACACACACTTGATCTTGTTTTGTCATTTGGTTTGCCTGTCTATAATCTGGAAGTCTGTGAAGCGTATTTCTCTGATCATATGCCTGTACTTTTTGAAGCCGCAGTGTGTTTTAACTCTGTTAAACCTCCCGCTGCTGTTCGCAGCTGCCGGGTTATTAACCCTTCCACTGCCGCTCACTTCTCGTCTGCTTTCAGTCAGATCTGCGCCACTACTGATCCTGCACACCTTGACACAGAGGCTCTTTGCTCTCAGTTTTTTCACTCTTGCCAGTCTGCCATCGACTCTGCCGCCCCATTAAAGAGCAGGCAGCGTAAAGTTAAACCTGAGCCGTGGTTGAATGAAACAACCTGCAGTGTCAGACAGGAGTGTCACAGAGCTGAGCGTAAATGGAAAAAAGATAAACTAGAGGTGTCTTTTCAAATATTGAGGGATTGTTGGCATCGTTATCAATCCTCTGTGAAAGAGGCAAAAAGGAAATATTTCTCTGACATTATTGTCTCTAACTGTCACGAACCTCGTGTGTTGTTCAAAGTGATCAACTCTACCCTGAACGCATCACAGACTGTGGGAGCTGAGCCCTCTCCCCCTGTGTGTGAAAACTTTCTGCGATTTTTTATTGATAAAGTTTCTTCTACCAGAGCACTTATTTCACCTTCAGCCTCTGACCCCTCAGTGTTTCTCCCCTGTTCTGCTGTCTTTGACTCATTTGAGCCTGTGACCCTGGCGTTTGTGCAAGAGATTGTGGGGGGTTTAAAACCATCGGGTTCACCCAATGATCCTGTTCCTCCTCAACTTTTTAAAGAGGTTTTCCCCACTCTCGGGCCTTACTTACTCAGTATTATTAACAACAGTCTGTCATCAGGGGTGGTTCCTGTTCAGTTTAAACATGCAGTTGTGCAGCCACTGATTAAAAAACCTGGACTGGATCCCACTGTTATGGCTAACTTTAGGCCCATTTCCAAACTGCCTTTCGTATCAAAGATCTTAGAGAAGATTGTCTATTCTCAGCTTTTTGACTTTTTTAATGACCACAACATTCTTGAAATTTTCCAATCTGGTTTTAAAACATTGCACAGCACAGAATCAGCACTCTTAAGGGTTTTTAATGACATCTTTTTAGCTACTGATTCTGGTCACTCGGTAATTCTTGTCCTTTTAGATTTAACTGCTGCTTTCGACACAGTGGACCATGATATCCTAATTGCTCGCCTGGAGCAGTGGGTGGGCATCAGGGGTCAGGCGCTGGCTTGGTTCAGGTCCTACCTATCACACCGGTCATTCTGTGTCGGCCTTGGTGACTCTGTGTCCTCCACTGCTCCTCTCTCTTGCGGGGTTCCACAAGGCTCAGTGTTGGGCCCACTTTTATTTTCTTTATACCTTCTTCCACTTGGGTCCATTCTCAGGAAGCACGGCATTTTATTTCATTGTTATGCGGATGACAGCCAGATTTATGTCCCCCTTAAAAAGGCTGACTCTTCTGCACTTAAGCCACTTCTAAATTGTCTGGATGATGTCAAAGCTTGGATGGCTCGAAACTTTTTAAATTTTAATGAGAACAAGACGGAAGTGATTGTCTTTGGTGGCACTTCTGTGACCTCCCCAGTCGACCTGGGTTCCCTGGCGCAGGTCGCCAAACCCACTGTTACTAATCTGGGGGTAAAAGTGGACGCAGAACTAAAGTTCGACAGCCAGATTAAAGCTGTGGTACAAACCAGCTTCTTCCAGCTAAGACAACTTGCTAAAATTAAACCCTTTCTGCACAGACAGCACTTTGAAACAGTGATACATGCCTTTGTAACCACTCGGCTTGATTACTGCAATGCACTTTACATGGGGGTCAGCGGGTCCTCCATTGCACGTCTGCAACTAGTGCAGAATGCAGCTGCACGTCTCTTAACTGGCACTCGAAAGTCTGAGCACATTACACCGATTTTAGCTTCACTTCACTGGCTACCCGTCCATTTTAGAATTCATTTTAAAATTCTTTTATTTGCTTTTAAAGCCCAAAATGGCCTTGCCCCAGTGTACCTCTCTGAGCTTCTGCACCCTTACGCATCTACTCGATCCCTCAGGTCAGCTGACCAGCTGCTCCTGAGGGTTCCCAAAACAAGGCGGAAGCTCAGAGGGGACCGAGCGTTTGCTACTGCCGCCCCTAACCTTTGGAATGAACTGCCGCTGCACATCAGGCAGTCCTCCTCCGTGGCCACTTTTAAATCTCTTCTTAAAACGCACCTCTTTTCCTTGGCTTTTAACACCACCTAGATTGTTTATTTTATGTGCACAGGTTTTTTACTCTTTATTTATTATGTTTTCTGTTTTAATGTCTATTTTATTGTTTATTTTATTGTTTTTTGTTTTTTTTTAATGTACAGCACTTTGGAAACCTTGAGTTTATTTAAACTGTGCTTTATAAATAAAGATGGATTGGATTGGATTGGAAAACAAAAGGACAGTCAAAACAGGGTGCAGCCAACACTTGAGCTGAACACAAGAGAGTCTTGATATTACTGAAAGCCTCCTGGCACTCTGCTGACTAAACAAACTGAGCCCTGGCCTTCAGCAAGTCTGTAAGCGGCGCAACCACTGATGAAAAGTTCCTACAGAAACATCGATAATACCCCACCATTCCCAGAAATCTCATGAGCTCCTTCTTAGTAATGGGCTGTGGGAACTTCTCAATTGCCAAGACCTTGGCCCACACAGGAGCCACCTGCCCCTGGCCGACCACCCGACCCAGTTAAGTCACGGTACCCCGAGCCGACTCACACTTAGCAAGATTTACTGTGAGCTTTGCCTTGGCCAGCCTGTCAAACAATGCCTTAACCCGCTGCATGTGAGAAAACCAGGAATCACTATAGACCACTAAATCGTCCAAATAAACCACACACCCAGCCAGCCCAGCCACCACACGGTTTAGACGTTGAAATGTGGCCGGTGCGTTCCTTAAACCAAAAGGCATCACCTGGTAAGAATACAGTCCTGAAGGAGTGATGAAAGCTGCCACTTCCTGTGCTCGCTTGGACAAGGGCACCTGCCAGTAGCCCTTCAGCAGATCGAATTTGCTCACATATCTCGCAGCACCCACCTGGTCCACGCAGTCCTCCATTCAGGGCGATGGAAATGAGTCTGGCTTTGTCACCTTGTTAACCTTGGTGTTCCATCACTCTTGGGTACTGAGAGGCAAGGAGAAGCCCAGCTTGAAGAGGAAGGCACAGCAATACCATTGTCAATCATATACTCTACCTCAGCATCTAAGCATTTACGCTTCTCAGGAGAAACCCTATAAAAGTGCTGCCGAATAGGCTGTGTCTCACCCACATCAATATCGTGTTAAGCCCAATCAGTACGGGGTGGCACATCCCCAAACAAATCAGGGTATTTCAAAATCAGCTCCTCATATTCCCAAGCCTGTGCTTCTGGCAAATGGCAAAACAACCCCTTCAAGTTCCTGAGGGTCTCTGAATTTTTCAACCAGCCCGACAACACCCCCTCATCAGGTTCAAGAACATCACCCATACACACACCTGGAACCACCCCCACTGTACCCACTACCAAAACAGGACCCACTGCCACTGACCCCTGCTGGTCAGCACCGGATACACTGGGAGAGTGAGCATAATAGGGCTTAAGCAGGTTCACGTGAAAAAGTTTAACTGACTTCCTCCTACCCAGAGTTGAAATCAAATAGTTTAGGTCAGAAACATGCTTAGTCACTGTGTAAGGGCCCTTAAACCTTGCTTGGAAGGGCGAGCTCACCAATGGACACAGAGCCAAAACTTGGTCCCCCACACTAAACTCACGAAGCTCAGCTCTGCGACCATACCCCTTCTTCATTTTAGCTTGTGATGTAGTCAAACTTTGTTTTGCCAGCTCCCCAGCAGTGTATAATCTATGTCTAAACCCGTTGGCATAGTCAATAAAGTTGGTGGGTGGGTCTACCTCCTTCCAGCCATCTTTAAATACAGCCAGTGGTCCCCGCACAGCATGGCCAAACACCAAATCATTTGGGCTGAACCCAGTGCTTTTTTGCACTACCTCACGTGCAGCCAAAAGCAACCAGGGGAGCCCCTCCTCCCAGTCCCCATTCAGTTCAGTACAATAAGCACGCAAAAGTGATTTGAGCGTTTGATGAAAGCGCTCCAGGGCGCCTTGACTCTGAGCATGGTAAGCTGGAGACTGGTTGTGTTTGATTCCCAGGAGTTTTAACACTTGGCCCAACAGGTGAGAAGAAAAGTTTGATCCCTGGTCACTTTGGATGACTCTCGGGATGCCAAAAACAGAAATGAACTGTGTCAGAGCCTTAAGCACTGCCCTTGCTGTAATTGTACGTAATGGGTAAGCCGCTGGGTACCTGGTGCTCTGACACATTACAGACAGCAAATACTGGCAACCAGACCAGGCCTTGGGCAGCGGCCCCACAAAATGAGCAAATACTCAAAAGGCTGACTGATAGCTGGAATCGGCTGCAGTGGAGCTGTCTTATTGACCTGGTTCGACTAACCAGTCAGCTGACACGTACTGCAGTTTTTAATGTGCAGGGAAACATCCTTTTTATGTCGTGGCCAAAAGAAATGATGCAAAATCCTGTCATATGTTTTACGGACACCCAAATGCCCCGACCCATCATGGGCCAGCTTTAACACATGACCACGAAATTTGGATGGAACTACAATTTGAAAGATGGGATCCCCAACAAAATCCTCCCCATGGGACACCCACTTCTTCATCAAGATATTATCCTGAAGACAATAACCACTGGCAACATTTTTCACCTCACGGGGCATCAGCACAGACCCAAAGAGCTCCTCCAAAGACCGGTCAGCTCTCTGCTCCTTCTGTAGCTCACTGTGAGAGACAGACAAAGGAAAAATTGGGCAAACATGGCAAAACAGTCTTAACTTCCCCATCTGTTCCCTTGGATTCAGCCCGACACATTGCCCGTGTAGCCACACATGCTGGAAAAACCTCAGGGAAGAGCACTGCACTTTCATCAGGCTGTTCTGCCCCTCCAGGAGAGAGAGACCACCGGCGGCGGTCACCCCTTGGCCCAAACACAGCTGCCCGCAAGGTCGTTGCCCAAAATGATATCAACCCCCCCTACTGGTAGCGCTGGTCTGACACCCCATAGTTTACCTCATGTTGCACCAATTCACAGCAATTCTTTCTGCTGCTCAAAAGTTAAATTACCTGATGGAACACCAAAAAACTGCAACGCCTGCGGCTGACCAGACTCTCCTTGCTTAACAGCCAACACTCCTTTACTAATCAACTGCATCCTTACCAAAGCCTTTAAATTAGCTTTACGTTTATCACTAAGACCACTTAAAGCAATATCATACCTCTCAGCAACCTTCAAAAGCTGATCTTTAGTGCAGCCTTCCAAAAACTCCACACAAGGTGAAGCCACAAAATCCTCTATGCCTGCCATAGTAGGCTACGGATACATCAGGCAAAAAAAAAAAAAAAAAAAACAGCAAAAGAGAAACAACAGAACCCCCAAACAGTGATGCCAAGGTCATCCAATGCAACAAAAGAGACACTACACATGTCCCCCAAACTAATGTGAAGTCTCCCTCTAACTAATCTGCCTATCCAAAACTAATCTAACTCCTGTGCCTAGTTTTCATGCAGATTAGCGACGGGATATTTAAACACTCAAACCAGCAACCTGGCCAAGCCCCCAGCAAGGTGGATACTCACCTGACAGCTGTGGATGTGTACCCAAGACTACTGCTCCAGCCGCACACCACACAAAAATAACAAACTAAAACAAAAAAAAACAATGAGCCCAAATGGACCACGTCACTAAATGACTTTTAATTCATTTTATTCCTTTTACTCCCCATCTTTTGGTTTTGTGGAGCCTTTTTAGAAAGCAGTGATTGCTTTTATTGGATTTTTTTATCCTTTTAGTTTCTTTTAATTTTTTACCACCCTCACAGCCTAGCTTTTAACAGACCCCAGAAGAGCAGCAGGACACATGGAAAAATGAAATTCTAAGTGGTGAGTGAAAAACAACGAAGAGCGTGTGCACACTGAAGAAAATTTCATCTCACCACTGAAATAATGTCATCCATGGACTACTGAACTGCTTTTAACTGCTTTTTCCTGGTCCCATTGGGGGCCTTGGTGGTAACCTAGGGAGGGGGAAGCCTTGACTAGGCCCTCTCCCTATCCTGTCGACACATCATTAGGCCTAAGCCAGCATCAGGCCGTCGACCCATGAGTGTGTTTCTTTTATTTGCTTTTATTTCCTTGTGTTTTATTTCTTTCCATTTCTTTATCTTCTCATTAACCCATTTTTATCCCATTTCTTAACCACTTTCTTTTATTTTCAGTCACTGCTCTCTGGGTTTAATCCACGAACCAATTTTTACCCCGGGCTTGTTTACAGCTTCAGAGATTTCCTCTGCAATTTTTAGTGTGTTTTACTGTGCCCTCTCTTGCTCACTGACTCTTGTGATTGCATTTAATTGTTCTTTGCTCATTGAAGTATTTTACAGTGGTTTTTATGGTGCTCCCCTTCCTCTGCTTTCTGCTCCAAACCCCCTAACCCCCTGCCCCCCGGTTTTACCTCTTTTTTTCTCTCCCTGGGGGGGTGTCAGACTATTCACTATTTCATCTGTGGCAGCGCTTCATCAGCTGGGACTTACCCATATGACTTCTCTAGCTCTGCAGCAACATGACACTCACACTGTCCAATAGATTCACACCACTGGCTGCTCCTCCTGGGGGGGCGCCAGACAGGGAGAGGCGCACGAACAAACGTGGCCCCCCTGCTCGCGCCCCTCCAGAAGTGAGCACCCATTCATCCACCTCACATAACCTCCCACCAGAAATTCATCTGCAAGCAAAGAAATATTTCAGGTTACTACAGTCCATTCACCATTCAGAAATCCTCAATAACACATTTAACAAAGGCACTTACCCACAGGGAATGATGAAGAAGGTAAAGCGACTTGCCGACTTCATCAAACCCGCTGCACCCAATACCGTAACACAGGAAAAGGTCACACAGAACACAAACATATGGATGCACAATAACATGATAATTCTCAGAGCCCATTACGACCAGGTGATTGCTGCGGAGCTGGAGAATGTCCCCCCGTACAATCAAACAGCATTTGACAGGGCAGTCCAGTGGGGGAGGGTGAGGTACAGACAGAGACTAACCGCCTCCTCCCTGTCCACCTTGAGGGACCTCCTCACTGGAGATCCACACCCGGGGGAGGCGGCTGCTCCTCTGCCTCGCCTATCCCCCCTGGACTTTCCCCCACTTCAACCTACCACCACTGCTTCACCTAACCCCAACCCTCCTTATCGCCCCAACACCCCTCCCACAGCCTCTACTCCCCTCTCCCCTAACCTCAACCTCTTTACCCCCTCTAATCCTCCTCCTAACCCCTCCCCCAGCCTTTTTCCTAACCTTAACCCGAAGCCCTCTAACCCCTTTGAACCCCCTCCTATGACTTCCCCCCACCTCTCTCCTAACCTCAACCACTCCACCCCCCCATCCTCCCTTCTACCGCTTCCCCTCACCTTTCCCCTAACCCCAACCTGCCTGACCTTTCTCCTAACCCCCCCTCCCCCCACCCCTCCCCCAATCCTAACCCCTCTGACTCCCTTCCTAACCCTTCCCCCCACCCTAACCCTAAACCCAACCCCTTTAACCCCTTCAACCCTTTTAACCCCTCTAACCCTAACCCCTCGCCTAGTGCCCCCCCCTCCACCCTATCACTGAACCAGACACTGTCCTTCCTTTTCCTAACCCTGCCATCCCAACACACCGTCACCCAGGTCATACTTTCTGTCGGACTCAACAACTGTCTTTCAGAACATGAACCATCCACTTTTCTCAAACAGGCACAGATGATGTGGAGCACCAGCCAGACCACCTTCCCAAACGCCACCATCTACTTTCCAGTAATAAATTTTTCACAGAAATTGGACCACCGCAAGCAGACCCTACTCACCAGACTCAACAACACAATAGCCTCCAAATACAACTTCATGCCAGAAATTAACCCCTAACTTTTTCAGACCTCCGCCGACAATATACACTGGACTGCCCAGGTGGCCGGGAGGATATTCAGGTACTGGAAAGAACACTTAAACTTCTAAAGGGAGAAAACTGTTCACCTCCCCAACACCCCTCTAACATAACTAACCTTTCTGCTGTTTTCTCCCCCACGGCCGCGCAGCTGGAGATATTAGAAAAAGGACTCACCTTCATCCCGACTCCCAACCCTCACACCCGGCCGGAACTCAGAAGGGACCTCCACGCCTTCCACAGAAGGCTAAAATTAATGGACTACTTCCAGGGGGCCCAGGGGCGGGAGCCTGTACCCTTCACGGGACCGTCCACATGGCAACCACACCCGGACACCATCTCACCAGCCATAACACAACTTATTACTGAAAACAACCGGCCACTCACACATTGGCACCCCCGTCCACATAGAGCACCCAACATTAGTCAGGAACACAAACGCACCCTCAGCACACTAGGTACATGCAAACACATAGTTATCAAACCAGCAGACAAGGAGGGCCAAATTGTCATTCAGGATAGGGATAATTACATATTAGAGGCACACAGACAGCTAAATAACAGCACATACTACAAACCACTCTAGACTCCACTACAACAAGAAACACAAACACTAGTTAGGGCCATTACAGACACACTACACAAACAGAAATACATTACAACTAAACAGAAAAAGTACCTGGACGTTCCCGAGGAGCCCAGGCCCCGCCTCTTTTACCTTCTACCCAAGATCCACAAGCCCCCTGGAACGTGGACGGTCCCTTCTGTTGTTCTGGTCGGCCGGCCCATCGTCAGCGATTGCGGCTCAGAAACATACCCCATCACCGAATATATAGACCATTTTATCAACCCCCTTGCCAAACTCCACTCCAGTTACATTCAGGATACATACCATTTTGTACAGTCCATAAAGAACCAGCAGGTACCCGATCATACTCTCCTATTCACCATAGACATAGATTCTTTATACACCAACATTGAAACCCCACTTGGCTTAGCTGCAGTACAGTCCATTTTCAGGAAATATCCAGACCCCACCCGACCCGATAATCACATCCTACAACTTTTAGAATTAACACTCACCCGTAATGACTTCATGTTCAACAACCGGCACTATCTCCAGCTGTGCGGCTGTGCAATGGGCCGGAAGTATGCACCGGCCTACGCCGACATATATCTGGCCCACTGGGAGGAAACAGCATTTGCCCGGCCGGAACTCAGAAGGGACCTCCACGCCTTCCACAGAAGGCTAAAATTAATGGACTACTTCCAGGGGGCCCAGGGGCGGGAGCCTGTACCCTTCACGGGACCGTCCACATGGCAACCACACCCGGACACCATCTCACCAGCCATAACACAACTTATTACTGAAAACAACCGGCCACTCACACATTGGCACCCCCATCCACATAGAGCACCCAACATTAGTCAGGAACACAAACGCACCCTCAGCACACTAGGTACATGCAAACACATAGTTATCAAACCAGCAGACAAGGAGGGCCAAATTGTCATTCAGGATAGGGATAATTACATATTAGAGGCACACAGACAGCTAAATAACAGCACATACTACAAACCACTCTAGACTCCACTACAACAAGAAACACAAACACTAGTTAGGGCCATTACAGACACACTACACAAACAGAAATACATTACAACTAAACAGAAAAAGTACCTGGACGGTCCCGAGGAGCCCAGGCCCCGCCTCTTTTACCTTCTACCCAAGATCCACAAGCCCCCTGGAACGTGGACGGTCCCTTCTGTTGTTCTGGTCGGCCGGCCCATCGTCAGCGATTGCGGCTCAGAAACATACCCCATCACCGAATATATAGACCATTTTATCAACCCCCTTGCCAAACTCCACCCCAGTTACATTCAGGATACATACCATTTTGTACAGTCCATAAAGAACCAGCAGGTACCCGATCATACTCTCCTATTCACCATAGACATAGATTCTTTATACACCAACATTGAAACCCCACTTGGCTTAGCTGCAGTACAGTCCATTTTCAGGAAATATCCAGACCCCACCCGACCCGATAATCACATCCTACAACTTTTAGAATTAACACTCACTCGTAATGACTTCATGTTCAACAACCAGCACTATCTCCAGCTGTGCGGCTGTGCAGTGGGCCGGAAGTATGCACCGGCCTACGCCGACATATATCTGGCCCACTGGGAGGAAACAGCATTTGCCACCATCCCCATCAAACCCAGACTGTATTTCCGGTACCTGGATGACATCTTCGGCCTCTGGGACAGCACACCGGAACAATTCACCACCTTCATCGACCCCCTCAACTCGCACCACCCCAAAATAAAACTGAAACACAATCTGCAACCTCACTCAATAGAATTTCTGGACACAAGTGTCTTCTTCCGCGACTCCAGCGACCAAAACAAGGTACTGGCCACCAAAGTCCACTTCAAAGACACAGACCGTCACGCACTCCTCCACAAATCCAGCTACCACCCAAGGCACACGTACAGAGGTCTGATAAAGTCCCAGCTGATACGCTTCCACAGGATCTGCACCTTCCCGGAGCATGTGGAGGAAGCCGTTAGCACCCTCTTTAGTGCGCTGAGGCCTAGGGGTTACTCGAGGCGCTTCCTGTGTCAAGGCAGAGGTCAGCCGAACTTTTAAAGACAAGTATCACCATATTGTCCCCCAGCCAGCCGGCTACTTTTATTGTCATTTTACCTTGGCTAACTTTTTAACTTCTTTTCTTAAATTATTTCAGTACCTATTATTGATATATTTATTCTACTTATATGTATGGATATATATGTGTTTAGATTAGATGTGTGAATGTGTGCAGATATGTATATGTAGGTGTGTTGAGATGTGTATATATGTATGTGTATACATATGTGTGTGTGTGTGTGTGTGTGTGTGTGTGTGTGTGTATATATATGGGTGGGTGTATATGTATGTATATGTGGGTGGGTGTGCGTGTTCATTTACATAGGTACTCATTCTTAAGCATAGTTTTAATTTTCCTCTTTTATATATATATATATATATATATATATATATATATATATATATATATATATATATATATATATATATATATTATTCTTATTAGTTCTTATTAAAATTTACAAAAGGACCACTTCCTCACAAAGAGGCCTCTCGCCGCAGCCTGAGCCCTAATTAATCTCTGCTATTAATAAAATGTGTTTTACAAAACCTTGGGAAATTTGGTGTCATTATTATTGTTATCATTACAAACACCTTTTAGCGAAGAGCAAGCTTCCTTTAGAATTTGTTTTTTTTTTTCAAATGTAAGGTTTTAGACAAAGAACAATAGTATTATGCATGATTTTATTTTTAACCTTGTATATATATGTGTGTGTTTTTCTCTTATTTAACGGTTGTTTTTTAGCACTTGTATATATTTTGTGATTTTTAACAGCACTTCTTTGAACGTACTTATTTTATGTTTTTTTAGCACTTAAGTTTTATTAATCTCTCTTGTTTTATGTCTGACTCCTTGCATTTACATCTTAGCACTTATTATTTTTTATTCTTTTATTATATTGTACAAAGCTTGCTCTTTTTTAAGTAATGATAGCCTTGAATGTTACAGCAGGGACACTGGAAAGAGACGGGGGACTTTGATAAACATACAAGTTCCCGTGGCCGGCCTGCACCGTGGCCCAATCCACCAAGCACATTTTATTTAACATCACACTGGGCCAGTCTTTTAAGTATTCCCAAGGATCAAAGATCCTTTGAGCCCCCGAGAGCCCGTGCCCCTCGGAGTGCTCCCCCAAGAGCACTGCGTCCTTTTCTAAACCTAACCCCTCTTTCACCCCTCTAACCTCTCCAACCGCAACCCCCTGCCTAGTGCTTCCTCCCACCCCTTTGCTAACCCGGACACTGCTCCTCCTCCTTCAGACCTTCCTGACCCCCCCACTTCCCCTTCTACCCAAACCATAGAACAGGGGTGGGCAACCTGTTCCACAAAGGGCCGCTGTGGCTGCAGGTCTTCTTTCCAACCAAGCAAGAGCTCACAGTTTGACCAATCAGCTGTCTGAAGAGTGAGATCAGTTGATTGAATGAGTCAAGTCTGGTGTGCTGCTGCTTGGTTGGAATGAAGACCTGCAGCCACAGCGACCCTTTGTGGAACAGGTTGCCCACCCCTGCCATAGAACCTCCTCCTTCAGGCCTCTGTACGTTGGAGGGAGGGGAGGTTGCGGTGTCGGTGGGGGGCCCCGATGGAGTGATGCAGCCCCAGTTGCCCAGACGCAACCCCAGGCGACATGTAAAGGTGCAGCTCAACCCTATCCCCCAAGCTCTACTTGACCGCCTGGGTCCCTCCCCACTCCCTCCTCTTCTTGTCCCCCCCGCCGCCACCATCCCACTCCTCCACACACAACCAATAACCTCACAGAGTCTACACAGTCCTACAGTAATGTAGCTCTACCGTGCAGTAATACTATTTCTTCTTGTCCATCTCCAGAATCACCACACAAGCAGCGGAGGGGGTCAGAGCAGCTCGCCGGGGGGCCCTGCAGAGCTCCAAACAATACCGAGGTGGATAACAACTCCATGATGATGATGGGTAAAAAGTGAAAGCTAAGCTGAACACTACCCCATCATCTGAGACATCCAGCTCTCATCCAACCAGGGCCTCTGCGGCGACGTCTGACTCCGTCAACCCCCCAGAACCACACACACACCCACGAACTTTTTGAAAAATCCAGGATTGGTTACTGGAGGTGCGGAAGAAGGTACTTATCATAGGCAAACTTCTCCCACATAACTACATTTAGAGATCCACACATCCAGATTGACAGTTTCCCCGGAGCCACATTTCACCACATCACCGCCATTTTTAAGAAGCTGCCACCCCAACACACTGTCACCCAGGTCATACTCTGTGTAGGTCTCAATAACTGTCTTTCCGAACACGAACCATCCACATTTCTCAAGCAAGCACAGCAGATGTGGAGCACCAGCCAGACCACCTTTCCAAACGCCACCATCTACTTCCCAATCAGAAACTTTTCACAGAAATTGGACAACCGCAAGCAAACTTTACTCATCCATCTTAACAGCACCATAGCCTCTAAGTACAATTTTATTCCGGAAATTAACCCACTACTTTTCCAGACCACCGCCAACAATATTCACTGGACTGCCCAGGTGGCCGGAGTGATATTCAGGTACTGGAAAGAACACTTAAACTTTTAAAGGGAGATAACTATTCACAACCTTCTAACATAACCAACCTTTCTGCTGTTTTCTCCCCCACAGCTGCGCAGCTGGAGATTTTAGGACTCATCTTCTCTGGAACTCAGAAGGGACCTTCATGCCTTTCACAGGAGGCTCAAATTGATTGACCACTTCCAGGGGGCACAGGGGCCGGAGCCTGTACCTTTCACGGGACCGTCCACATGGCAACCACACCCAGACACCATTTCACCCGCCATAACACAACTTATTACCGAAAACAACCGGGCACTCACACGCTGGCACCCCCGTCCACATAGAGCACCCAACATTAGCCAGGAACATAAACGCACCCTCAGCACACTAGGTACATGCAAAGACATAGTTATCAACCCAGCTGACAAGGGGGGCCAAATTGTCATACAGGATAGGGATAATTACATATTAGAAGCACACAGACAGTTAAATAACAGCACATACTATAAACCACTACACACCCCATTACAACAGGAAACACAAACATTAGGTAGGAACATTACAGACACATTACACAGACACAAATACATCACAGTGAAACAAAAACAATACTTGGACGTCCCGATGAACCCAGGCCCCACCTCTTCTACCTCTTACCCAAGATCCCAAGGCCCCCTGGAATGTGGACGGTCCCTTCTGTTGTTCGGCCGCCCCATTGTCAGCGACTGCGGTTCAGAAACGTGTGCCATAACAGAGTACACAGATCATTTCATCAATCCCCTCGCCAAACTCCACCCCAGCTACATCAAAGACACATACCATTTTGTACAGACTATAAGAAACCAACAGGTACCCTGCCACACCATCCTTTTTACAATAGACACAGATTCCCTACACCAATATCGAGACCATCATCCAAAATGATTTTGAACAACCAGCACTATCTCCAGCTGTGCGGCTGTGCGATGGGCCGGAAGTATGCGCCGTCTTACGCGGACATATATCTGGCCCATTGGGAGGAAACAGCATTCACCAACATCCCCATCAAACCCAGACTGTATTTCCGGTACCTGGATGACATCTTCAGCCTCTGGGACAACACACCAGAACAGTTCATCACTTTCATCGACACACTTAACTCGCACCACCCCAAGACCAAAGTCAAACACAATTTACAACCCCTCACAATAGAATTTCTGGACACAAGTGTCGTCTTCCGTGACACCAGCAACCAAACCAAAACACTGGCCACCAAAGTCCACTTCAAAGATACGGACCGACATGCACACGTACAGAGGTCTGATAAAGTCCCAATTGATACCTTTCCACAGGATCTGCACCTTCCCGGAGCATGTGGAGGAAGCCGTAAGCACCCTCTTCAGTGCGCTGAGGCCTAGGGGTTACTCGAAGCACTTCTTCAGGAGTGTCAAGGCGGAGGTCAGCCGCACCTTTAAAGATAAGTACCACCACAACGTCCCCTGGCCAGCCGGCCCAACTCTCATCCCCCTGGTGGTCACCTACTCGGAGACCACCAGGACCCTCCTATCCACCATCAAGGGCAACTTTGAGGGGGCGAGGAGGAACTGCAACGCGCTGGGGGACTGCCGCCTGATCTCCGCCCACCGCAGGAACAAAACCTCAAAGACTTACTGGTGCACTCAGACCTCAACAAGCCAACCGGAACCGGGAAAGCACTTTGAGGCTTGGCTGTTGGTTTTATTTCTCTCCCCCACCTTTTTAACCCTCATGCCAGAATAGGCATCAACCCGTGGCAGGCCTTGAAGCCCACAACAAGTAACGCTATATATGCTATTAGGTGCAAGGCTTGCCACAAAATGTATGTGGGGCAGACCAAACACTCGATTGCAACCAGGATAAAACAGCATTTTTATATTATGAACAATGGGAGTGGCACCAGTGTCCTATATGCACATTTTACACTCCATGGCCAACACAATGTCCAGAGCATGGGCTTGGAGAGCAGAAGGGATTGGACCACGGGCCAGAGACAGGCAGAGGAGAGGAAATGGATTCATCTACTGAAGACCATAGATCCCACTGGGCTAAATGAAAAGTATGGTTGATGAGTCCATTTCCACTTGATAATAACAAACTTTTTTTTTTTTTTTTTACAGCATTTACTAGAAGTGCTCACCTCCACACTTTACAAGGCCTCTTCTCCCACGGGTTTCTGGCAGGGTTCCGGCTGCGGTGATCCAAGAAAGGAACATCTTCTTTTAGTGGTCCTCTTTTTTCCATAAAGATTCTTATTCTGATTTAACCTTTTGAACTTTTTAATTCTTTTTCTTCATTTATTTATCACTTATTATTGAAATATTTATTCTATTTATAGATATGTATGTGTATGTATGTATAGATGTGTATGTATGTGTGCATGTATGTATGTGTATATATACTGTTAGGCTGGCAAGCCACCAAATAACTGGACCCAGTAATGCAGACCCGGAGGCAAGACTTAAATGAATCAAACAATAATTTATTAACAAACGAGAAACAGAAAACACGCTCACCGAGCGGATACGAAACAAACAAAAAGCGCACTCAAAAGGAGTGGAGAATAACAAACAAAAGACGCACTCGAACCGAGTGGATGCAAACAAAAGGAGCTCCGACGAAGCGGGTATGAGGCACGCGTGGAAGCGGCAGGAGACACTGAAAAGAAAACACAGCACACGGTAAGTGGCTGGATCGTAGACAGAATAACAAAACAAACTTTCTCTGAGAAGAGATAGAACGAGAGACTTAGTACTTACAACCAGAAGACCGAACACACTCATGGGAGGACGAGAGAATAATCCGGCGACTGGGAGACGACTGCATGCTCTTTAAATACTACAAACCATGAGGAAATGTGCTCCAGGTGAGCACCTGGTGACAGACAGACACACACATAGGGAAAAGGGAGAGTAGACACAAAAGGAGAGACAGGAAGGTAGGATCCTAACATATACGTATATATATGTATGTGTGTATGGGTGCACGTGTATAGATACACATTTTTATGCATTTATTGTAGTTTTAATTTTCCTTTTTATTTTTATATATATTTTACTATTTCTTATTAGGATCATTTCCTCACAAGAGGCCTCTCACTGCAGAGAGGAGCTGTGGGAAGTTGGTGTCATCATTATTATTATTATTATTATTATTATTATTATTATTATTATTATTATTATTATTATTATTATGGGCTGCATGGTGGCGCAGCAGGTACTGTGCGTGCCTCACAGCAAGAAGGTCGCCGGTTCGATTCCCGGGTCAGGCCTTTCTGTGTGAAGTTTGCATGTTCTTCCTGTGCATGCGTGGGTTCTCTCCGGCACCAAAAACATGCTCATTAGGTTAATTGGTGACTGTAAATTGCCCCTAGGTGTGAGTGTGAGTGTGAATGGTTGTATGTCTGTATATGTTGCCCTGTGATCGACTGGCGACCGACCAGGGTGTACTCCGCCTCCTGCCCGTTGACAGCCGAGATAGGCTCCGGCCCCCCGCGACCCCGAAAGGGATAAGCGGCATAGAAAATGGATGGATATTATTATTATTGTTATTATAAATAACATTTTTTAGCAACAGCAAGCTTTTTTACTCTGAAATTGCACTTTGATAAATGTAAGGTTTTAGACAAACAACAACAGCACTATGCATGACCTGATCTTAACCCTGTGTGTTTTGCTTTTATTTAACTCTTATTCCTAGCACTTATTTTATATTTTATATGTTGTGGATTTTACCAGCACTTGTTTGAAGGCACTTTTTTTATTATATGTTTTAAGCACTTATGTTTTACTAATCCCTCTTGTTTTACATCTAACTTCGTACATTTACACCCCAGCACTTATTATTTATTCTTTTATTGTATAAAGCTCTTTTTTAAAGTAATGACAGCCCTAAAGGTTACAGCAGACAGCAGGGGACTTTGATAAAGATATAAGTTCCCACTGCCGGTGTGCACCGAGGCACAATCCACCATGCATTTTTGTAAACAAGACACTTGACAGTTTTTTAAGGATCGAAGATCTTTTGATCCAACAAATGATTAACGGTTCCAACATCCCTTGGTTTCCCACAGCCCCAGAGAGCCCGTGCCCCCTGCAGCGCCCCCCCAAGAGCACTGCCTTTTAACCCAAACCTAACAAGGGAAACTCCACAAAAGCATAGACTCACACCAGAAGACGCTACAATCACTGCTGACGGTTCACACCTGCCCACTCATGCCAACACACGAGGCTGCAGGCCAAAAAACTCCCCTAACTGAAACAGTCAAACCAAACCAAATAACAAAAACAATTATCTCAAAAATGCATCTCCCAAACACAAAAAGCAAACCCCAAACGAAACCCTACGTCAAAGGGCCACCGCAAAACGGCCTCAAAACAAACAAATTAAAACAGGACGAGCCCCCACTTGTCACGAACCAGGCCGCACAGCCATGACAAAAGAGGGAGATGCACACAAAAAGCCAATTAAACAAGGTATCTATTTAAAGAAAGATAACATAAAAAAGCAACCTAATCTAATCATGGTGTATGTGGTCTGTAAATTCAGTGGTGTAAGGGAGTGCATGCGTGTGGAAGTATTTGTGTGTGTTGCGAGGTGGAATAAAGAAACAAAAAGGTCAAACAAAAACCAGGAGCTGTTGCAGGCAGGGGAGAGAACCAACAACTGAGCTCCAGGAGAGTGTTGTAGTCAATCCATCAGTAGTTATGGTAAAACACACGATTATGAGTTAAAAAAAGAATACAATGTCAGACAGTAAGGGCACTGTGATTTTACTAGGGTAAAGTTCACAGCACAGAGAAGCAGCTGCCAAGACACCTGCACACGAATCATAGGAAAGTCCCAGGAAGCATGTACATGAGTACCATCATGCCTCTGCTCAATGCTCAGCACAATACCACTACACGATTGTTGCCACAGCCATTTCTCTGGTCTCTGCTTACATCACAACACGATAGCTGACACATCTGTTTCCCAAGTCATCACATGCTTGCGTAGGAAAAAATGTATACATCTGTTTCTCAAATCATCACATGTCTACGTAAAAAAAAACTATGCTACACAACCACATAGGGTGAAAATAGTCACTGCAAGTGCTGCAATAAGTGAGATAAATACAGAAGCAATTAGTGTCTTCCATTTGCCAAACATTCTATCAAACCAATTCGTTAGTAGGTTCTCAATCCCTGAATGTTCTGCTAGTTCTTCAGACAGTGTTTTAAGGCCAGAAAGAGCTTGAGTGACGGAGCCATCTGGAGCGGTATTGTTTGGGATGAAAACACACCTTTTTCAGCTAGAAGGAAATCGAGGGCCATTCTGTTTTGGTAAGTCATCAATGAAGTAGCAACCAATTGTTCATGTAGGCCCGCTATGGCATCTCTGGTCATGTTATTTAGTCTTTGGATATTAAAATGAACATAGTTAATTCTATCCACATTCTTATTTATGGTCACCCACCAAAATATGGATGATTCAAATCCTGCTGCAACTTGATTAACCAATTTATATTCATCAGGTACACCTCTGGGGACTCCAATAGCATCTATACAGGTCGGAGAGTTTTGGTAGGTGTGGCTTCTACCCACCTAGAGAATGGATCGACACAAACTAGAGGATATCTTTTACCTTCGGTTCTGTGGTCTGCTCCCATATCAAGTCAATTACTATTTATTTCCATGGGGCATCAGATGATGGGAAGCTACCCAGTCCAGCCTTGAGTGTGACCTTTGGATTAAATTGATTGCATGTCTCACATGACTGTACAAAATATTTCATGGTATCTTTGAGGTGGGAATGCCACCTATGTTGTGAAATTAGAGCTGTTACTTTTGAATTAGTACAGTGACCTCTACTGTGTGCTTCTTGGTATAGTAAGTTTAGTAGTCCAGCCAGAGCTACTATTTTGCCTTTATGATTCCTCCAGAGCCCTGTAGAATCTTTTCTAGCTCCTTTTTCTTCCCATGCCTGTTTTCAGAGGGAGCAGCTTCTTTGATGTTCTGTACACATAGATCTTTATGTGGTTTGTCATCAGGTGTCTTTTGAGACATTTGTTTATGTACATTGTACCCTGCTTTTGTTTTTGCTGCTGTATCTGCTGCATTATTGCTTCTCGCTACTCTGCCATCTCCTTTTGATGTCCTCTGCACTTGACTATAGCGACCTGATTTGGTTCAAGCGGGGTATAATAGAGATCAAGTAGCTGATTCAGATGTTTAACAGTGGTGCCAGATGAGGTCACAAAACCTTTCCTTCTCCATTGACATATGTCCACATGTACAGCTTGGACTGCATAAGCCGAATCAGTAAATTTACAGTATTTCCTTTTGCTAATTTGCATGCTTCTGTTATCGCAACTAATTTCACCATTTGAACTGATGCTGGTTGAGGGACTATCTGTACTAGTCTTGTCCCTAATCCAGCTGATGTTTCTTCTATAACAGCATATGATGTCACTAACATGCCAGTCGGTGTATGATGACTGTGTCCATCACAATATGATATCATTAGCATTTTTGATTGGTTCTTTGTGTAGAGTGGGTTGTAGTTGCATTTCCTTATCAGTTTCTGCTACACAGTCATGATCTTGTTTGGTATCCATCTGTAGGGCCATATTGGCTCCCACACTAGTGAAAGGAATGTGAGGTTTGTTAAGCAGGTGTTGTAGGCCTTAGATTCTATGTGCTGATAAAGTGAATGCATTGGAGCCAAATAATAGCCAAATAAACTGGTTAATACAGATTTAATGTGTGTTAACAGCAGGGGTGGGGCTTGTGGACAGGCATGCCAGGCAGTTGCTTGGAGCCCCCGGCTACTAGGGGGCCCGGGTCACTTATTCACAACAAGGATTATTGATAGGACGTGGCACCCTCATCTTCATCCTGTGGGCCCACCACCTGCAGAAGAAACCGCTGGGGTCGGGTGCGCTGCTATATGGGTGGCAGTGGAAGCCAGGGATCTCAATAGACCAGACCTGGGCGGCAGAAGCTGGCTCTGGGAACGTGGAACGTCACCTCTCTGTGGGGGAAGGAGCCGGAGCTTGTGCGTGAGATGGAGCACTACCAGTTGGATCTGGTGGGGCTCACCTCTACACACAGCATTGGCTCTGGAACCATTCTTCTGGATAGGGGTTGGACTCTTTTCTCTGACTGTTATTTGTGCATGTGCACCGAACAGCAGTTCGGAGTATTCAGCCTTCTTGGAGACTCTGAGTGCAGTCCTGCATGGGGCTCCGGTAGGGGACTCCATAGTCGTTCTGGGGGACTTCAGCGCACACGTGGGCAATGATGCAGACACCTGGAGAGGCGTGATTGGGAGGAATGGCCCCCCTGATCTGAACCCGGGCGGTTGTTTTTTACTGGACTTCTGTGCTTGTCGTGGAATGTCCAAAATGAACACCATGTTCGAACATAAGGACATTCATATGTGTACATGGTACCAGAGCGCCTTAGGTCGAAGGTCAATGATCGATTTCATTATCGTATCATCTGACCTGAGGCCGCATGTTTTGGACACTTGGGTGAACATAGGGGCAGAGTTGTCAGCTGATCACCATCTGGTGGTGAGTTGGGTCCAAGGGTGGGGGAAGACTTTTGACAGACCTGGTAAACCCAAGCGTGTGGTGCGGGTGAACTGGGAACGTCTGGAGGAGGCCCCTGTCCGAGAGATCTTCAACTCATACCTCCGGCGGTGCTTTTCTGGCATCCCTGTGGAGGTTGGGGGCATTGAACCTGAGTGGGCGATGTTCAAAGCTTCCATTGCTGAAGCTGTTGTTGACACTGGCCTGGGAACGCCTCAGGATCCCCCAGACAGAGCTGGTTAATGTGGCCCGGGAAAGGGAAGTTTGGGGTCCCCTGCTGAAGCTGTTGCCCCTGCGACCCAACCCCGGATAAGTGGTTGAAGATGAGATGAGATTATTGATAGGCCTGGACTTTCAGGGACCTCTGTTGGTCTTTGAGAACCACTTATCTATTTTTTCAGCATTCATCTCAAATGTCCCAGAAATTGTGCATTGCATCTATGAGTGCAAAAACCAAATTTTTGCGGCATGCACGGGTGGGGTGGGGGCCCCAGGGATTTCTTGCTTGGAGTCCCAAGAGACCCTAGCAATGCCACTGGTTAACACTGAATGTTTTGAAACACTTTTGTGGGGGCAATAAAAACAAATAAATGGTAACATCTGAAGGGATGCAAATAGGTGCAGATTTGCTCTAAATGTCTAACACGTCTTGAACTTTGAACATACAGTGTTGGTCTTTCACATTCCAGTTTCCTCTTTCTACCTGCTGAATGCTGTCATTGTAACAGCCTAACCTACCATCATGAAGACAAAGACTTCAGTGAGATAAGGGAAGATCCACATCAAATGGAAACAGAGAAACCAGCTTGTGAGCACATGAAGACAAAATATACATTGAAATTTAGCTTTACATTTCCAAATGTACCAATGCTGTCACTAAATGAAACAAGAATTACCTGATAATCGATGTCTGAGTCAAGATTTGTGTTTCTGAAGGTTGGCAGGATCCTACAGATGTACTGGTTCATGCCAGTCCCTGAGGAGCTCAAGTCAAATTGTCAGAATACATATGTTGCAGCTGGTGTTGAGACTGAAACTAGGACTATGTTAATTTGTGTTAGTGTGTCGCTTTATGTACCAGCAATTCAGTAAATATACTCAAAATTTAAAAAATTTAAAATAAAACCATACGTTTGAAGGTTTATCAGACACATTCAGGATTCTGCTGAAGATGAAGCACAATATGGACTGAATCAATTTCTGTTTAGTTTTGTCTTTTTGCGTGAGTTTTGTTGGGGGGGTACACACTGTACATGAAACACCATGGATTGTTCTTGAAGTGAAACATGCATGATCACTGAATAGGCATGTAAACCTGCAGACTACCTTTTGTCATCTACTGTCCTTTCAGCAGTGAGGAACTGGGTGTTCAATCTAACAGAACAGAGTGACAGAACTGAACATTTAGTAATTTTTGGAATAGTCAATTTTGCTACAACCACACTTAGATAATAGCCATGCTTTGACAAAAGAAGCAAACAGGCAATGAGCAAAAACTACAAGCTTTTCCATCCACAGACAAACTGACTCACATAGACAACTCTGTCATGGTCATTTGGTGAGACCAAACAATGCTTTAGTTGTTTCCACATCTCAGCAGCAAACCAGTGAGTCTCTAAATGATATCAACATGTAGGACTTTTAAAAGCCAATCCTCTGCTTGTGACTTGTCCAGTCGCATGCTAACGCTGACATGCTGTTGAGCAATGAAGGGAAAAGACATAAAGGCTGCAGATAAAGCATTGAAAGCATTGATATACGCCAGCATTGGGGTTAGAAAGGTCAAAGGGTCAGATTGTCTAGCCTGGAGTCTAGATTGGTTATATTTTGGGTCAGGGGTTTTGTTTGTTTTTTTTTTGTTATATAACCAAAAGAAAATTAGACAGTTGAAAGATAAGTCCAATGTTATTTTATATTCTTTTACTAAACAAATGCAATGAAAAGACCAAGGTCAACTAGGTGTTCTGACATCCCTATCTTGTCTGTGGCATTTAGCCCCAAGCCCACTGATGTTTACTGTAGACAAATCTTCACAAAACACCCCACAAATGATTTATTTGTGAATACCTTAGATTTTTACTTTTGAAAAAAGGCTTCTGTTATTTTTTTTTTATTTTTTTTTTTTAAGTAACTTCACACTAACAAACAAAACCCACAAAGCAAGGTATGTTGTTTTTTAGCTAAATTATTAGTGGGTCAAATGTTTAGTTATTTTTAGTCTTGGCTTCCAATCAATTATGCAATTTATTGGTAAGATATTTCATTGTAAAAAAAAAAAAAAAGTAAAAGACATTCAGGGGACTGCTTTGGGGCCATATAACCAAGTTAAACTATGCAGGCATATTAGCTAACACAGCTGTATGCTCATGAGTAAATGGTGTAATGGTATACGACATGCCCTCTGCTGTTTAAGCACCTCTTTAATACATAATTCAATTGAATTGTGTGCCCGCTCACTTTGCATGCCAGTGTTGTTACAGCTATGCAAAACAAAACAAAAAAAAACTCTATCCACTTGAGACCTAATGTTAGTAAAAAAATAATTTATTTGGCTTAAAAAGTAGGAGAATTTTCTCAACCAATAAAGGAACACTTAATCCTTCAGTTTATCAGAAAAAATTAAAACCACCAAATTTGGAGATACATGGCTGTCACAGACAGGAAGGATGAAAAAGAATGTAATCCGAAAACTAACTCACTCACAAATAAAGTCAAGTAAATTTGCTTGTTTGTTATGGAGTAGAAGTATAAAGTTACCCAAAATGGGAAGTACTTTGAATTTCTACTTGAGTACAGTACTTGAGTAAATGTACTTAGTTACATTACTTACAACAAACTGGCAAAAGATTGCTTTTTTTTTTACTCATAGGTAAACAAAGTAGCTAGCTATACTTAGTTGCTGTGATGAATCTTTTTCCTGGATTCACCTCTTTGCTCTCCGATGTTCATTTAGGGCTGCACGGTGGCGCAGCAGGTAGTGCGCGTGCCTCACAGCACGACGGTTGCCGGTTCGATCCCCGGGTCAGGCGGGGCCTTTCTGTGTGAAGTTTGCATGTTCTTCCCGTGCATGCGTGGGTTCTCTCCGGGTACTCCGGCTTCCTCCCACAGACCAAAAACATGCTCATTAGGTTAATTGATGACTCTAAATTGTCCGTAGGTGTGAGTGTGAGTGTGAATGGTTGTTTGTCCTTGCATGTGGCCCTGCAATCGGCTGGCGACCGGTTCAGGGTGTACCCCGCCTCTCGCCCATTGTAGCTGGGACAGGCTCCAGCCCCCCGCAACCCCGAAAGGGATAGGCGGTATAGATAATGGATGGATGGATGGATGTTCATTTAGGAGCTTGTTATTGATTGCCATAAAATGTCACATATCAGTAAGATTTATAAGGTGTAAGCTGGCTGCAAGAGTTTTCATTAACATTGAAAGAAAGATCATCCAGCCTCTGCTCCTCAGAGATAAACTGACAGAGATGGGAGTATGCTTACACCTGGTAATCTGGATTACAGACTATCTGACAGGCAGACCTCAGTATGTGAGACTGAGGGACTGCAGGTCTGACACCGTGGTTTGTAGCACAGGAGCACCACAGGGGACCATGCTCTCTCCAGTCCTGTTCACCCTGTACACATCGGACTTCCAATACAACTCAGAGTCCTACCATGTGCAAAAGTTCGCACACGACACTGCTATTGTGGGCTGTACCAGGAACAGACAGGAGGAGGAGAACAGAACACTGATCCAGGACCTTGTCACATGGTGCGACTCCAACCACCAGCACCTCAACACCACCAAGACCAAGGAGATGGTGGTGGACGTCAGGAGGCCCAGGCCTCATCCGGAGCCTGTGACCATCAAGGGGGACTGTGTGGAGTTTGTACAGACCTACAAATACCTGGAAGTGCAGCTGGATGATAAAATGGACTGGATAGCCAACACAGATGCTCTGTGCAGGAGAGGACAGAGCCGACTAGACTTCCTCACAAGGCTGGCATCCTTCAACATCTGCAAAAAATCTATCTATCTATCTATCTATCTATCTATCTATCTATCTATCTATCTATCTATCTATCTATCTATCTATCTATCTATCTATCTATCTATCTATCTATCATTTTAGAGTGGCCTTTTACTGTGGCCACAGTAAAAGGCCACCCTAAGGCACATCTGTGCAACGTTCATGCTGTCTAATCAGCATCTTAATATGCCACACCTGTGAGGTGAAGAACTGACCTGTAATTGACCCTCTTTCCCCCTCTTTGACATTCCTTCAGGAGAAATGCAGTTGTAAAACTTTTCAACTTTCCCAACTTTCAAGAGCCATTGACCATTTGAACTGTTTAAAGGGAAGTGTTAATTTGGAGAGAGACAAGATGTTTGGCTGTAGAACATTTTCTCACATTCTTTCGGGGGAGCAAGAGACACAGACACCTCAACATCAAAGGCCTTTTTGCTCATGATGTTTCTCATGGAGGTGCTAATTCTAGCCCATAATCAAGTCCATAATCTGTATAATATCAATGCTTTTCCAGTGTTTTTAGCTTGTAAAATGACAAAGCTGTGATTTTAACTCTCCTACAAAGTTTGTCTGAGATTCTACCATGGAACCATACTGCCATCTAGAGGTTCGTAGCAGTTAGGTTGAATACGCTTGACGTGAGACAGTTATTAATAGTAACCGTAATACTTGGGCAAATACAGTCTGCCTTTCTTTATTTCTTTGTTATGTTGTGTTAGTTATACCCTGAGTCATCATATATATTAGGATGAGTATTAGAAATTGTTATCATGATTATTGTTGAATGTTGTCATTATTCATCCAAGATGTCTGACAAATGTTGTGAACGATATTGAAATGTCCTTGAAAATTGATCATTTAGAATATATGTGATTGACCACAGTGAGAAGCAGATGAGTCCCTCGTAAGAATCATTAATTAATCCTCCCCTAAGGTGAAATCACATCGCTCCCCTAAAAGCAATCCCACATGTGCGACAGCCTATTGGTGATTAGACACGCCCTGGAGCTATATGCTGTCTGCAGCATGCAGCGGACAGTCAGTTTAAGTTTAGTTTTCCGTTTGTCCTCTTCTAGTCTAATTTTCGTCTCTTCTTCATCATCAGTCTTAATTTTTCCTTTGCCTTTTACAGTTGTCTTCCTCTGAGTTTCATCCAGCCTTCTTTTGTCCTTAGTCTTGTCCAGTCATTTTTCTCATTCTTTTGTGCTGCTTATAGCCACGCCGAGTAGCTTGAGTTAGTTCTTCAGAAGACGTATTTTCTTTTGTAAAATTCCATTTTTACTTGCCATGTTAAGCCGCATGATTTCTTTTTTTTTTTTTTGTAAAGTTCTAGTCAAGTAATAATTTTGGAGACACATTTCAACCGGCCATCGGAGAGGCTATCAATCTCACCATAGAGCTCCAGCTCCAGAATGTTCTTGTCCAACATCGGCTCTCAACCTTGGTGTGCGTGTTTCTTCCACTGGACCTCCGTGCAGATCGAGCCATGGATGACCACTGGAAGCCTCTTTGTGTCAGCTTGGAGCAGGCCTCGACAGAAATGTCGCTGACATAGTAGGCATACATTAAGCAGGTTTGAATAAGAGTTGGTCCGTGAGGTTAAGATTGTGTTAATTTACCTAAATTCTTTCAACCACTTATTCAAGAAATTAACTCTCCATTTGCATCCCCATTTTTCCCTTAAAACTACTTCTCACTATTGCCAAACTCATTCTGCCATTGTTTTGCCATAAGTTTCTCTCTGCAATTGTTATTTCATATCACCTATATCCTCTGTCGTACTATTCATGACACATTATTCATTACCCATAATTTTGTTTAATAAATAAGACTTTTTATTCAAGTCGTGGTCAGACGGTGTCCTTTTGAGCTGGATATAAACAATCCCTGTATCTAGAGTTTACGCTTCAGATTATCAGACTGGTCTACTGTTGGTTCATTCGTTACCATTACATCAGCATTAGAAGAAGAAAAAGAAGAAGAAGAGTACTTTTTATTATCACATCACATGTGTTCTCATGTTGCACACTACGTGCTTCACCCCATGCTTGCCATGAAATTAATTCCTCCGCATTTGACCCATCCTGGTCGTCCTTCCTCCGCAGCAGACCAGGAGCAGTGGGCTGCCAGCTGACATCCAACAGCGCGCCCGGGGACCCAACTCTCTTTGTCACCATTGGTCAGGTGGTGATCTTCTTGCATGTTTTTAGTGGGGGTATTTTATGGAGGATACCCCAGGTGAGCACAGGGAGAACATGCAAACTCCGAACAGAAAGGCCCTTTTTTCCTCGAGCAGCAGGCACTGAAGGCATGGCACCAACGCCCACAGCGGGTTTCGAACCGGGCCTCACCTTCTAGCTGTGAGGCAACAGTGTTACCACCAAGCCACCGTGGCCTGGTATTTTATTAAGGAATGCAACATCAAATTAAGTTAATTCCCCTACAATAGAAAATGTTTTAGATCTTTGAGTTCAGCTCATGAAAAATGGGAGCAAAAACAAAAGTGTTGCATTTATATTTTTGTTCAGTGTATGTGTTGAGTTGTAAGTGTTTCGACGTTCCTCATCACTTTTTTTACTGCTCAATAGGAGTAGTTTTACCTGTGCCTCCAATCCTGTCTCCTGGAATTTATGTCCACATAATACTTGGGATTGCGGTTTTTGTCAACATAATGAGAAAGTTTTAATAATGTTTATGTTAATTGATATATCTGCCAATCCACAAAATCTTTAAACAACATATTAGCAAAATGTATTTCTTCATTGTGGTCAATCAACATGCCTTATGATCATCAGTTCCAACTCACTTCTTAGCAAACTTACTCCAGCTCTAGTAAACTCATCAGCATGGTGTTTGAATGTAGCTTGCAACTCAACAGCTCCACACATTACCCAAGTGATGCATTTAGTAATGTTAGTCATTATTTTTTCTGCGATAATATGAATTATGAATTTCAGTGTGTTTGATCTTAAGATAAGATGGAATGAGGATTTGTGCTACTCTAAGTGGCTAAGTCAACTAGTCTGCGCTGGAGTAGAGAACCAGCCAATCACAGATATGGCTCTCTTTCTTTAATGCCAAGCACCTATAATATTACTTTCTGGGCAGGAAAGTGACAATATGTCATAGACAATGTTACAGTTTGTGTGAAGTTAATATACAATGAACATAATGAGGTAACATTGTTTTAATGAAGGGGCATAACACCAGTTTTACACAGGAAGTTCAGATTATTGATGATAGCCTGTGAAAACATTGGTATAATATATTTGTTAAGATCAGAAAAAATTGTAAAAAAAAAAAAAAAAAACATGTAAAGGTGACATGTAATAAAAGATGTAGGATCCTCTGCTTTGATTTGTTGTTGTTGTAGAGATGTCTAGTTCTGGACTCATATTTTGCAATGACTCAGCATCAAAAACTAATTTCTCCTTCTGAGGCATTTCCCCAAGTGAGGCTGAAAGATTTACACTGGTATTAACTGAAAACCACAAATAGTATGAGGAGAAACATTTCATATATGTTCTGTATCTACTATACACCAGAATATACTGATTATGAGAGTGTGGAGTGATGTATATATTCTCATCAGTCACTTTACCCCCTCAGTCAAGGGTCAAGTGTTTCATACAGTCACCTGTGTTTTCATATCTAATATAAGAGTATGGTGGCCAACAAGGGCAAACGCACTGCAAATGGCAAAACGCTGCAAACACAGGAATGATACAAAGCCAAAAACATACAAACACATAAAACAAATGCAACAGAAAAACACTGCAAGAGAAAAATGCTGCAATCACAGAAACGAAGTACCAGCAAAAACTGCAAATATCAAAACACACACAACCCCAAACAACTGCAAGAGAGAAATGCTGCAAATTCATTCCACAAAACGGGAGTGCACCAGACCACTAGGGGGACTCGACCTGAGGGATGGACCAGTCCTGCCGGACCAGACCATAGACATATAAAGAGTAGATGGCGCATAGACCGCTACTGCCTATTGGCGCTGACGAGCCGCTATGATACACAGGACAAATGGTTTGGTATATTTAATATTCATTTGGGATTAACAGTAATAGAATATTCTGATGTAGCCTAGACTGTAGACAGGTATTTTGCAAACAGTGTAAAGACACACATTATACACACACACACACACACACACACACACACACACACACACACACACACACACACACACACACAATATATGATAGAGAAGCAGATAGTGGCAGGAAAGTCAACTATTTCAATAATTTGAAGAGACAATATATGATTAGGCTTTATATAAATATTTACATACATAAACAAAATACTGACTAATGAACACATTATATTTCTATATAAAACATAACAAATGAATATATCAATCATATATATCATATATATTCGCTTCTCTGCCTTTTGGCTAAGATCAAGTGTAGTATCTGTTCTTATCTGTTCTGGTGGCACGGTGGCTTGGTGGTAACACTGTCGCCTCACAGCTGAATCCCGCTGTGGGCGCAGGGGGCATGTCCTCCACCATGCCTGCTGCTGGTGCCTGCTGCTTGAGGAAAAATAAGGGATACGAATGATATTAATACTCTATATAATATATATAATATTATATGTTCATTAGTCAGTGTTTTGTTCATATATGTAAATATTTATTTATAGCCTAATCATATATTGTCTCTTCAAATTATTAAAATAGTTGACTTTACTGCCACTATCTGCTTCTCTATCATATATTAGTGTGTGTGTGTGTGTGTGTGTGTGTGTGTGTGTGTGTGTGTGTGTGTGTGTGTGTAATGTGTGTCTTTACGGTGTTTGCAAACTACCTGTCTACAGTCTAGACTACATCAGAATATTCTATTACTGTTATAATGTGTGTCTTTACGGTGTTTGCAAAATACCTGTCTAGAGTCTAGGCTACATCAGAATGTTGTATTACTGTTAATCCCATATGAAGATTAAAATACGCCGAACCATTTGTCCTGTGTATCATAGCGGCTCATCAGCGCCAATAGGCAGTAGCGCTCAATACAGCATCTACCCTTTATATGTCTATGGTCTGGTCCTACAGGACCGGTCCATCCCTCAGGTTGAGTCCCCCTAGTGGCCTGGCGCACTCCCGTTTTATGGAATGAATTTGCAGCTTTTCTCTATTGCAGTTGTTTTGGGGTTGTGTGTGTTTTGATATTTGCAGCATTTTTCTTTCGCATTTGTTTTGTGTGTTTGTAAGTTTTTGCTTGTGCTTCGTTTCTGTGATTGCAGCATTTTTCTCTTGCAGCGTTTTTCTGTTGCATTTGTTTTATGTGTTTGTGTGTTTTTGGCTTTGCATCATTCCTATGTTTGCAGCGTTTTGCCATTTGCAGTGCGTTTGCCCTTGTCGGCCACCATAAAAGAGAGATAAGATAAAATAAAACTTTATTGACCCCATGCTGGGGAAATTAAGTCATTAAAGACAGCTAGTATTAAAAAGGAAAACAGCATAAAAGCATAGAAGGGTTGAGATAAGAAGGATACAGAATAAAGAATAAAAATCAACTTTGTATCGTTATATCATGTATAGAGTAGAAAAATACTAATTTCCATAAAAATACTACTGGCCATAAAAAATAATATTGCCATTATTCTTATGGGAAAAACTACCAATGCCATATGTTGAAATGCTGTTGCATAAAAAGAACATTGAATTGCACGGGTATATGTATGTGAACAATATGTACAGTTTAGAAAGATACTGTTTCCAATATGGATAATAAATTTAATCGCAAAGTTAACAAATTAAAGATTAAAAATTGCACAAGATGTAACTGCATTGCACCAAATGTAGTTGATAATGTGAGCATATATTAGTATAGATAACAGCAGTGCAAAAAACAAAACAACAACAATAGGTTTACTCCTGATTCTGGGCCTGTCCCGCTGTCACTGCTGTGGCCTGAGACGGTTTTCAGGCTCCTCCAAACCTCTCTGGCATTCATCTCCCGAAGGCCCTCCTCCAGCTTCCTCCTGTTGTTATATTTGCCTCTTCCCTATATTCGCTTTTGAACTCCCTCTGCATCCTCCTCAGCTCATCCACCCAAGGTGGCAGAAACCAAGCACAGAACTAAGGGAGCCGTTTAAACAATTCCAAAATTCCAAAAACAGAAAATATTAATACAAGAATATAAATAACAACAAAATAAAAAACAAAGTCTCGAATACACAAAGCCCCAAAACAAAAAAGACAAAGACATCGTGGCACGTGGGTAGGAAAAAATACAAATACAATTACAATTTGTCATAAAAGCAGATGCTTTTATCCAAAGGACAGCGAGAAGTGAAACTGGCCTGTAATTTTCAACCAGAGCTGGTTTTTTTTAGCAGTGGGGTTACTTGGGCTTGTTTAAAAGCAGTGGGGAACACACCCGTTGTAAGTGAGGAGATGATCACGTGGGTGACTTTAGACTGCTTCTTTATTGATCCCAATTTGGGAAATTCTTTTGTTGCATTAGCAATTAAACATACAGACAGACATAGAATGTATACAGCAAATGTTTGAAACGTTTGAGACAGAAATAAGAGTTTGTTAAAAATAAACATTTAAGTATAACTAAATATATAGTTATATAATATGTATTATAATGTAGAATACATATTATATAATATTAAAATAATATAATAAAAATACAATATAACTAAGTATATATACATGTATTTACAGCAAAAAAAAAAATTGTGCAGTTTCCAGTGATAAATAAATGCAAACTGTCACTTCAGTCAACTCTTTTTCTGCTGCCACTTTCTTTTTCATCTGCTCACCTGCTCAGCCTGCAACCTTCCTCAGCCTTCCACGCCCACTTGTTCAATCACTGAACACACACCTGGAATTCATCACCTATTCAGTACAATACTTAAGTCCCTCTTCCACTACCATACATGCCAGATTGTTCTTAGCCCTTATGCAAGACTCTCCAGTGATCACATTCGGACAGATTCCCTGTTTTCAACCCAGCCTGCCTGCCTGTTCCCAGGTAAAGACCCCTGTTCTGTGACCATGACTATGATTGTCGCCTTGACCCCTCTGGACCATAGCATCTGTGAGACTCACAGGCTTCTCCGTTCAGTCAGCACTGCATTTGGATCCTGGTATCTCCTTTACAGTAAACAGTAGACCGTATGTGCAATATTGCAGTAGTGCAGATAATATATAAAATGTGGATTGTGAGGTTGTTGGATTAACTGTTTAAGTTACTATTGTACAGTGTGATGGCTTGTGGCAGGAATGATTTCCTTAAGCAGTCCTTGTGACAGCGGAGCTGGAGCAGTCTATTGGAGAAGGAGCCCCGCTGTCTGTCCATGAGAGAGGCCCTGTTAGCTGGTGGTATCCTACTGAGTTGGTCAGGCTCAGAGAACTGGTTGCTGATGGTTAAAACCTCATCAGTAAAGAAACAAGCAAATTGATCAGCTGTGTGCAAAGTTGAGGGTGAAGGTGGTGGGGGGTTGAGCAGTGAGTTAAAAGTAGAAAATTGTTTCCCAGTGTCTTTGGCACTACTGATTTTTTCCTGATAATAAGTGGACTTGGCACTTTTCAGATGGGAGGAGAATACAGACAGGAGAGTCTGATCCCTGAGGTCAGAGGGATCTCTGGTTTTGCTCCATTTTCCCTCAGCTGCTCTGAGCTCTGCCCATTGCTCTCTGATGACACTGGTGAGCCATGGACTGGTGGGGGTTTTACGAGCAAGTTTGAATGAGAGTGGGCATAGATTGTTGCGAGAGGCGGCTGGCAAAGAGCAAAGTGTGCCTGTTGCCTCATTCACAGGGAGTGAGAAAAAAACACTGTGAGGCGGCATGGTTGCCGAGACCTCATCAGAGAGTTGAGCCGGTGTGAGGGACCGGAGGTTTTGTCTGAAGGAGACCCTTTGCGGCAGAGTGTGAGGATGCTCTGGTAAGGATACAGAGAATTTAATAAAGAAGTGGTCTGATACACGTAAGGGGGTGTCAGTTAGCTTAGCCGTGCAGCAGTTTCAAATTGCAATTAAGACAAGAGTATTGCCCGCTTTGTGTGTGGGAGTGGTGGAGATCTGTTTGAGGTCGAATGAGGATAGCAGTGAAAGGAAGCCAGCCGCATGGGGTTTATGAAGATGGATATTCACGTCACCCATGACAATCAGTGGAGTGCCATCCTCAGGAATGGCTGAGAGTAGCATGTCCAGTTCAGCTATAAAGTTCCCCAGTAGCCCAGGTGGATATACAATCAATGCAGCTTAATGGGAGTAGTAACCACGATTGCATGATATTCAAAGGAGCTGTTATTGCTTAGAGGAGTAAGCTTTGTGAATTTCCAGTTTTTGGAAATGAGTGCGCCAGTGCCACCTCCATGTCAATCAGGACAAAGTGTGTGGGAGAAAGTAGAGTCAGCTGAAAGCACAGCTGGTGTGACTGTGCTTTCTGGACGGATCCAGGTTTCAGTCAGGGCTAGTACCTGAATTTGATATAGCTTCACAAGTGCTTGGATAAATTTGGTTTTGTTTACAGCAGACTGACAATTCCATAAGGCAAAGGAAAAAGCAGAGGGAATAGCTGAGGTTTTTCTAGTGGTGGTAGTGATTCTCAGGATTGTGTTGCCTTTTATGGCCACATGTTTTTTTTTTTTTTCACGTGCACTGGATGAACAGGATATACTGGAAGGCAGCGGGAGTAGTGTAAAAGCAGTGGTGGTTACCTGTGTCCCTGCTCAGTGGACTCCCACAAGTAGACTCGCAGGTCTTTACCCAAAAGGTCTTCACACAAAAGGGCTGATGGACGTGTTGAATATAGGAAATGCCTCAGCTGTGCCCCGTCACAGCTCATCACCAGGGCTGAACCCATCCCTTCAGGATTTCACCAGCAAGCGACAAATAGAGGATCAAAATTCAGAGAGTGAAAGTGAACTCCTATCTTCCAAAGGCTGCTAACAGCCTAGATGCTAATGTAAGCTGGAAATAACAACAGAAAACACTTACTGATCAATTTCTGTCATGCCTTTGGATCAAAGACATTCATAATTTCATAACAGTTAGTTGAAAGGTTACAAATAAGTTCATAATGTATAAATAAATAAGTTAATTTCATGTTTCATGTTTTGGAATTTCCCCTTGTGGGACTAATAAAGGAATATTCAATATTGAATATTAAAAAACTGTTTAAAAGGCTATGGTTAGAAAATTATCAGTGAAACACCTTCATAAAGGATCGTTTTGGTTACTGCAGAGTGGGTGCTCATCTCATCAACAGACAATCTTTGGTGTTTTTTCTCTCACGAGAGACTGGCTAGTGGTACGGCAGAAACAAGATCGTAAAACCCTCATAATACACTGTGTTGACTCTATGGTGTTTAAGCCTTGGGAAATTTTCGTCTTTGTAAGTATTACATGTACAAAGCACTTATATAGAGGCCATAAATATTATGAATTAGTATTTTGAGTAAGTTTGCAAAGTCGATTGTGTTTCCATTAGCGGTTACCGATGTTACCGACATGTACTAGCTACCTGCTTGTGTTTAACATACTGCATGTACAATAGATAGTAATTGCGTTTTTCTGTATGTTGCAGTTGCCATTTGTCACCATTTGTCATCGTTTATCACCAATTGTCATGTTGACTACAAGATGGCTCCATAAAAGCAAGAAAAGAAAGCCTTGAGTTTCTTAAATGGTTCACTGACTGTCTAGCAGCACACAGGCACGTGGTGTGAGGACAGCACAGTAAAAAGACGAGTTCAAAGACGTTCAAAGTAAGAAGACGTCTTCTCAGCAGGTTCAGACAACACAGAGCAACATTGAGCAAATATGAGTTTACGTTCACGAAGAAACTATCTCAGAGACTATGAGCTGCAAAATGAAGCAGACACGGAGCATTGTCCAGACACTGACACGGAACAACTGGATGCTACAGGCCAACCGTCGGACATGCAGCAACCTCCACCGCCACTCGACACCATGGCTACCAGCAGGCGGTCCCATGCATCATCATCAGGGTCTTCAGCCACCAAGGCCTACGCCAAAGCACCAGCAGCCAAGGCTCAACTAGCATTTGCTGAAAAAGAGGCCAACATAATAAGGCAAAAGGCAAATTTAGATGCCAGCCTCCACGCTCTAAAATCTCAAAAAGCAGTGGCTGCAGGTGAAGCAGAAGTTGCTGCCTACAAAGAAGTAGAGAATCAGGGCGGGAAGAGGAGCATAGAGCCCCTTATTGAAGCTGAGCCTCTTGACACAGTACAGCCTACGAGTGAGTATGTGGCACAACACTGTGAGTTACTCCTTTCTGAAGTTTCAGGCAGACCACGATGGCTCACTGAAACAAGAGACAATCAGCCAGTTAACCAGCTAACAACTGCAACCCAGTACGTTCCTCCTGCAACTAAAGACTTAAATCTGTCAGCTGGTGAGGAACTAGACCTGCTCACAAAGTGGTTAGGGCCTAAATATTCAGAGCAGGCCAAAAGGATGCGTGCAGTATACACCCTTAATCTCTCTGCAGGTGTGAAGATGGTCTGGCAGCACCTTGAAGAATGTTATGGCTCCTCAGAGGTAATTGAGGATGCACTCCTAAAAAAGGTAGTGTTAGGCAGTCTGTCACCAAATAGTCAGACCCAATGATGCAGACCCGGAAACAGGACTTATGAAAATCAAAACGCAGTTAATTAACAAAAGGAAAACCAAAAGCGCACTCAATGAGTGGACAGAAACAAACGAAAGATGCACTTAAAAGGAGTGGATAAATAAAAGGAGCTCCGACGAAGCGGGTATGACAAACGAGGCACGCGCGGAAGCGGCAGGTAGGCACTGCAACAAAAGAAAAGAGCACACTATTAGTGGCTGGAACGAAACAGTGGAACATTAACAACTTTCTCGGATAGGAGAGGAGAACAAAGAGATGTAGTACTTACAACCAATAGACCAGACACCGTCATGGGAGGATGAGGAATAATCCAGCAACGAGAAGAGAACTGCTCACTCCTTAAATACTTCACACAATGAGGAAGTGTGCTCACAGGTGAGTGCTGGAGGCGGAGCTGGCTGAAGGTAAGGGGATGCCCAGCCATACCAACAGGGGTGAACAGACAGACACACACATAGGGAAAAGGGGCAAGGAGACACAGAAGGAGAGACAGGAAGGCAGGATCCTAATAGGTAGAGAACTTTCCAAAACTATCAAACAAAGACAATGGTAGGCTAAGAGAACTTGGTGACTTTCTTTTAGAGATACAGTGTACACTTCCAGGTCTTGCTTATCTGGACACAGCTCAAGGGTTAAGACCAATAGTAGAGAAACTTCCCTTCAACCTACAGGAAAGGTGGACAACTGTGGGGACGCAATACAAAGAAACTCATAGTGTTTCATTTCCCCCTTGAAGCACAACAAGCCTTTCTCAAAGAGCATCGCAATTGCTACAGGTGTTGTGGTTCAGTTCAGCATATTGCAAAAGATTGTAAAGCGGCAGTTAAATGTGTTGAGTGCAACAGTCCCAAGCACATATCAGCACTTCATCCAGGTCCTACTCCTGTCCCCAAGGGTGCCACATCACAAAGTGACGAACAAAACAAAGGTGAAGAGCAAACTGAGAACTTTCCCTCTGTCATCTCCAAGTGCACAGAGGTATGTGGCCAAAGTAATAGCCCACGTTCTTGTTCTAAGATCTGTCTAGTGAAAGCCTATCCAGAAGGTCAGAACGACAGAGCAATTAACATGTATGCAGTGATCGACGAACAAAGCAATAGGTCTCTGGCTAAGACAGAGTTCTTTAACCTGTTTGAAATCAAAACCACGCCTGCTCCATACACACCGAAAGCCTGTTCAAGAAAAGCAGAAACTGCAGGCAGGAGAGCTGTGAACTTCTTCATACAATCCATGGATGGAAAAACAGATACCCGTCTGCCTCCCTTGATTGAATGCGACTCAGTGCCGGATGACAGAACTGAAATGCCCACACCTGAGATTGCCCAGCATCATCCCTATCTGCATCCAATCGCAAACAAAATCCAACCTGTTGACCACCATGTTCCAATCCTCTTACTCCTGGGAAGGGACATCCTCAGGGTACATAAGGTACGGGAGCAGATTAATGGGCCCAATAACACTCCTTATGCACAAAGATTGGACTTAGGTTGGGTTATCAACACATCAGAGGTGAATGTTTACAAGACACACACGTCTTATTTTGAACCATGTCCAAACATCATTTCAGTGAAAGAGAATTATGGTGTCACATCTCAACAACTCTCTGTTAGGAGTCCTATTGAGATTTAAGAAAGAGCCCATAGCCCTGAATGCAGACATACAACAAATGTTTTATTGCTTTGAGGTGTGCGCAGACCACAGAGACTATCTTCGCTACCTCTGGTTTGAGGACAATGACCTAACAAAGAGCATAATTGAATACAGAATGAAAGTTCACGTTTTTGGTAACAGCCCATCACCCGCTGTAGCCATTTACTGCATGAGACGGGCTGCACAAGAGGGTGAGCAAGAACAGGGCACTGATGCAAGACGGTTTGTTGAGAGACAGTTTTATGTTGATAATGGACTCACTGTAGGAGCCATTCTTATTTTGTCTTGGTATTTGATTTGGTATGTCTTTTTGGCTTGTTTTGGTTGGCTTTGGTTTGGTTGACATTTGGTTTGGAATTGTGACACCTGCTGGTGGAAATTTGTACCTGCATGTTGGAAAGGTAAGGCTGTGTGGTGATCCCCTGGCTTAATTGGCCCAGGTGAATAATCAGGTGTTTTTTTTTTTTTTTTGGAACAAAGAAACAGCTACTATTGAGCATTTGGCATTGGACTTTGGACAGGAACATAGAGACGCCAGCAGGCAAATGATTTTCAATTTCACATATTTTATGTTGTTTTACTTGACAGTTGAAGTTGGAAAATGGACAATTAATGGACTTTGAAAACTGGAAGAATCTTTTGTTGGAATGTGGAATAACCCGTTTGTTGAACAATTGAAAACACCTTATGGCGTCAAGATATGTGCTTAATAGAAGACATAACACTCATATTAGTGGCTGCACCAGAGGAAGCTGTCGATCTTTTAAGAAGAACCAAAGACATGCTAGCTGAATCTAACCTGCGACTTAACAAAGTGGCTTCAAACTGTAACCAAGTCATGGAAGCGTTTCCTGTGGAGGACCGTGCAAAGGATTTAAAAGTATTGGATGTTGGAGTGGATCCTCTCCCAGTTCAGAGGAGCCTGGGACTCTGTTGCAATCTGCAAACAGTTTCACTTACCTTGTATCAAACAAGACCAAACTATTCACACGCAGAGGAGTGCTGTCGACAGTAAATAGCCTGTTTGACCCTTTGGGCTTTGCTGCTCCCATAATCATGCTAGGCAAAGCGCTACTCAGAGAGCTGTCATCTGAAGAGAGGGACTGGGGCACACCTGTTCCTTCAGAAAAAGAGGAGGTATGGATTTCATGGAAAGACTCTTTAAAAGCCCTCAAGGATCTGCAAATCAAAAGGTGCTACAGTCCAAGTTCATCAAGTGCTATGATAAGTAGGTTTTGTGATGGAGAATTCCAAACTCGCTCCTCGTCCCGCACAAACTATACCACGGCTAGAACTTGCTGCCGTACTTGCGGTCGAAATGTATGAGTTAATCAGAGATGAGTTAGACATGAAAATAGACAATGTAAAGTTTTTCACAGACAGTCGTATTGTATTGGGGTACATAGACAACTCCTCCAAAAGATTCTATATGTATGTAGCCAACCATGTCACACACATCAGGTTATCCACACAGCCCAACCAGTGGCACTATGTATCAACTGGGTTAAATCTAGCTGACCAGGCAACTAGAGCCATCCCAGCCAGTGAACTTAAAAACACTATCTGGTTCACAGGCCCAAACTTTCTGTATTCAGACAGTCTCAATAAATCACACAAAGACAATCTGCAAGCACTAGTCGAACCTGAAAATGATAAAGAAATACGAACTGAAGTAAAAACATTGATAACTGCAGTATCAGAGTCACGGTTGAGTTTGGAACGTTTTAAAGGATTCTCAAGCTGGACAACACTATGCAGAGCAGTAGCCAGACTGATTCATGTTGCTGCATCTTTCAAGCAAAAGTCAAATGGACAAAAAGGATTCAAAAAGATAAAGGAAGGTGAACGGATGAATTCCAAAAATGACACACTGAAAAAGCTAATTCCAGTTGTGGACAAAGATGGACTATTACGAGTTGATGGATGCCTCTCCTCTGCCGACCTCACAGACAATGAAAAGCATCCTCTGATCATCCCTTCTGCCAGCCACATTGCCACATTTCTTGTAAGACACTTCCATGAATGTTCAGCTCATAAAGGACGACACATTACAGAGGACGCTGTCCTTGGCACTGGCTTTTGGATCGTTGGAGGTAAATGTCTTCTGTCATACATAGCTGTGTCACCTGCCACAAGCTGCGAGGTAAAATGCAGGCCCAAAAAACGGCAGACCACGTAACTCCTGAACCTCCCCTTACTACTGTGGGTTTAGATGTGTTTGTTTGTTTGTTTGTTTTGGTGTGTGTGTAAGTGTGTGTGTGAAAGTCTGTCTGTGTGGCCCAAAATAATAATAAATAAAACAAAATAATAATAATTTAGATCTACCTTGGTCGGTCACATGATCCACAAAGTGCCCTCACATTGCCGTCGCTGCCCTGACGTGCCCAGACGTGCCCTGATGCTAATCGCTGAGCTGCTGGAGACGGCCACTGCTAGTCTCGTGAAACCAAAGAAGACCCGAGGCAGTGAACAACTGGTCCGATGAATAGGTTTTGCAGCGTATTGTGCACGGTATATTCTTGCAAGATGACTGATGAAGTGAAGTGAGCAATGAGCATCCTCTGTGTTGTCCAACTCTGCATACACACCTCTCACAAGTTATAGCCACAAGTTAAGCACACACAGCGTGTGAGAGGCTTTTTTGTTTTGTTTGTTTCTGTATGTTTCTCTTGTCATGGGCAAAGTGCATTAGCGAGATATCATGTTATTTTACTGTCAAGCTGTTTTTTCCTATGTTTCTAGAGGCAATGAGGCATAGACCATGTTATTTTACTAAAACTTTGCAATATGCATATTCACATAATTTTGGACTATTATAGTATAAATACAACAATAATAGAAGAATTTGAATTTTGATTATCTCAACCTCTCATTTAAACATATCAGTACTTGTTTGTTTATAACATTTACACACAAATGAAATATAATATGCATACAAATTATATAACTTTTAGAACCTTGCTGTCAAAGTTGATAGTCAAACTGAATAAAAGCACAAAAATATTTAAATACATGATTTCTATATCATTTAATTATTTTTTACTTTATTAATTTAGCATTAGGAATAATAACGGGCAGATTATGAATGGATTAAATTCGTGGCTATACAGTACAATTTTTGAAAAGGTATGAAATGTCATAGCAGCAGTAGCATACCCTCCTCACCAACCCCCTCAACAGAAGCTGTTTAATGTACTCCATCAGGTAAAACAGAGACTAATTTTGCTTTGCACTGGCCTCTAACAGATATATGAGGTGTGGACAATGACATGGTATGTTGTGATTCCATGTTGCATTCTTTATGAATATGGGTTGCTATCATTCAACCAGTTATATTGCAAGGTATGTTTCTGTATGGTGTTTCAAATTTGTGCTCCACGTGCCCCCTTTTAACTTTGAGCACCTGCCCCTCCAAAGGTCTCTGCACGGCCCTGCACCACTTCTAGAAAAAAATGGATAGCTCTAACCAAAGAAAAACATCCATTCAAAATGGAGATGTATGGGTAAACCACTTCTCTAAGAATAAACAGCAAAATCACATAGACTACAAGATGAACTACAAAGTTTAGAATCTAGCATAAAAGACTTTCAAAATTCTCTAGATTCCCCAATTTCATTAAAAGAACTACATGACACACATTTTAGCTAACTGCCTTCTGCGAAAGATGAAACGTCAACTGTTTCTAGTTCAATGCAGGGAAAACCAAAGAGCTGGTGGTGGACAAACACTCTCCTCCTACACCAGTTGACATCCAGGGAACTTTACAAACAACACTGGTCACAGTAGACATACCAAAACTGACAAATGCACTCATGTCCAATACCAGTGTTTACTAAACTGTGTAATGTCAATATCCCTATTTGCAAAGGTATCCACGCTGTACAGCCAATAAACGTAAATTCTGTGTGGGCTGAACATAGGTAAGCGGGTCTTTTAATGACAGTGGCATTTTGCTGCTGCAGCAGGCAAACTCAGGGAGGCATCTATTTTGTTTTACAATAAGTAAAACAACAAACTATTTTGTTTTACAATAAGTAAAACAAAATAGATGCCTCCTTGAGTTTTCTTGAAAAATAAAACAAAAATATCACTACAGTGCGTGTACACCCAGCAGTCCTGGGGTGAAGACGTTGCCAAAGACAATGCAGATAATTTAAGTTTCACTGCAATTTCAACTAATTTCCTCCACAGCAAAGAGGCAAAGCTGTGAGAGTTTCATTTAAAGCAGTTGATGCAATAAGTGAAAGACTGGTGCATGAATGACTTCCAATCATCTATAATGAGGAAAAGCCAAGCCCCCCAAAACAAAACAAAACAAAACAAAACAAAACAAAACAAAACAAAACAAAACAAAACAAAAATCCTACCTGCTGTGTCAGTTGAACTGAAAGGAATAGCAAAGTCCTCTGGTTGAAGAAATACAGAGTGTAATCCTATGGTACAACAATGGTGTGAACATGTTAGCATGACTTCCAAAGTATTTTCATAACCAAAACGGCAAATCATTCAGCCACTTAACAAGGTTTTGTTCATGTATATTGCGAGTCTGTTAATAGGTTGAAAAATCGTCCTAAATATTCAGCAGTTAATGGGATTTATGGGCCCTCAACAGGACCCTCAATCTGGGGTCCAGGTGGTAGAAACAATAAAATGTCACAATTACTGAGGTATGAATCCACACTTTGGTAAGGGCATTTGTAAATTTTCCTTTTCTTCTCAAAAGCAGCATGCATTGATTCTGTCCGGTAGATGTCATCGTTTATTAAGTTTCAATTGCTGTTGTAATTCCCCTGCTTTTTCACAGCAACACAGTGAGTGAACCAGAAACGTATCAGAAAATAATTCAGAATGAAATATCTGAGACCGTTTTGGCAGAGTATTATTTGCTCATTTGTTATTACATTGTTTATCATTTTTGTTATTACATGAAACAAAACACAGATTAACATGGCCAGTCTTTCTACATATGTCGGTAATATGTAATGTAACAATGACACTGGGATGTGTCTTTTGTCATTTAAGATTGGAGTCTGCGCCTTAGTTTTCATGAAAACACAGATTTCTCTATCTATCTATCTATCTATCTATCTATCTATCTATCTATCTATCTATCTATCTATCTATCTATCTATCTATCTATCTCTGTCTTTCATTATGTATTACTAATTAAGATAAATGTCAAAACAAATGAGTCCAGGTTTGCACATGTTCTAAATGTTTCTCAATGTTCATTACAGAAATAAGGTTTGTGTTAATAAAGATCAGTTAGTATACTAAGTCAGTGAGGTAGTAACTATGCAAGTTAATATAGAGGCATATATTTTATTTTGAAAAGTTCATGACCGGATGCCTCTCTTTCATGTGCGACGCGTAACGTACAGCGCAGTTAGAGACTGACGCGTCGGAAACAAGCGAGGGGGAAACTGTCGGAGCGGAACGGTACAGTGCCCCGCTGTAAACCGTAATGTTAGCTAGCCCCGCGCGGCCTCTCTGTCTGTCTGTCTGACTCTGTCAGACAAAACCGACACACACACACACACACACACACACACACACACACACACACACACACACACACACACAGAAAGAGAGAGAGAGAGAGAGAGAGAGAGAGAGAGAGAGAGAGAGAGAGAGAGAGAGAGAGAGACGGAGAACAACGGAGAGGGGTAGGTTATGGCGATGTTGGGTCCGGAGTCCGCCCGCCCTCCCTTTCCTCAGCTCGGTTCTTCTCCGTCGATCCAGACCCACATCAGCAGCGCTAGCCTGCCTCCCAACCGGGGCTTGGAGCGTGCGCTGGAAGAGGCGACGGCCAGCGGCGTCCTTAACCTCAGCTCCCGAAAACTTAAGGAATTTCCCCAGACAGCCGCCAACCACGATCTGACGGACACTGTGGAAGCAGGTATGGCTCCTCTCCCTTGTTAGCTTTGAAAAACTGGGCGGTAACGACTCTCAGTAATGCGTTACAGCCTTGCGAATACTTTCCTCCATTGACCGTTTAACGTTACAGTGCTGTGATTTCACAGCCCTGGTAGTTATAAGGTTATTTGCTTAGTGGGTCGTTCGTGTTATATGTGACTTAAGTCGAAATGACAGTCTATACATCACATACATGTTTGCTTCACCTGGGCCAGATGCACAATTGAATGTAACTCCTCCAATGAGCATTATTGGTTGCCAGTTGTGCGGTCACAGTAACACCAAATAACCTGTTGTGGGCTGTTTGGGCAATTGTATATACATAGAAAAAGGAATAATGGAAAATGTCCTCAAGTTTTCAGTTTGTACTAAATGTCAGCATGATGTGACTGTTTAGAGGGCCTCCAGTGGAATTCCCCACCACTTCCTTTTGACTTGTGTGCTTCACAGCAAGAAGGTTGCTGGTTCGATCCCCGGGCGGGGCCTTTCTGTGTGAAGTTTGCATGTTCTTCCCGTGCATGCGTGGGTTCTCTCGGGGCACTCCGTCTTCCTCCCACAGACCAAAAACATGCTCATTAGGTTAATTGGTGACTCTGAAATTGCCCCTAGGTGTGAGTGTGAGCGTGAATGGTTGTCTGTGTATATGTTGCCCTGCTGGCGACCGGTTCAGGGTATTCCTCGCCTCTTGCCTGTTGACAGCTGGGATAGGCTCCAGCCCCCCCACAACCCCGAAAAGGATAGGCGGTATAGAAAATGGATGGATGGATGAAGTTCTAAATAAGCATGGAGACCATGGTGAGCCCAGAGTGACTTGGTTTGGCCTGTTTTATTTACAGGAATCATGTTAAATCCATTTTTAGGTTTAGCTTAGGCTGAGAACACATAGTTTGCACCAGGGATTCTCAAATGTATAACTCAAAGGCCCGCATCTGGTTTCTGTTCAAGGTCAGAGGTCCTAATACTTTGAAGTAAAACAATAACATTTAATCAATTGATTAAGTCACATCTCTTGTGATTGGGCCTGCATGAAATCGAGGCAGACAAGGGTGCTGGGGGACAGAGTTCAGCAGGGTAACAGCTCTTGGGAAGAAGCTGTTCCTGTGCCTGCTGGTGTGGGAACAGAGGCTCCTAAACCTCACCAGGTGGCCGGAGGGCAAACAGTCCATGGTTGGGGTGGGACCTGTCTCTGCTGATGCTGTGTGCCCTTCTTGGACAGCGCATGCACTGAAGGTCCTTGATGGCAGTTAGCTGGGCACCCATGCAGGGCCTTCTGCTCAGAGGCTGTGCAGCTGCTACACAATACTGCAGGTGGTCAGGACACTCTTGATAGTGCAGTGGTAGAATTTAACTAGGATTTGATGAGCCAGGTTCCACTCAACATATTGTAGCCTATTCATAACACAAGGTATGTCAGGGATATTCTCCAATACAGTAGTCCAAGTGTCAGAGTTTTTCTAAGCAGACACTGTGGGGGCCAGAGTTTGAAATAAAAAAAAATAAAAAAAATTCAGGCTCACCTGTTTTTGTTTAATACTTTCACTTCACAAAATCCACAGCAAACTACAAACAACTAAAAACAAACGAGTCCCTATCTCATCAAAAACCTCCTCTTCTGGATCCCAGGATCAACCAAAAATGAGTTTGAGACTCAATACAACAGTTGGCCTAAGAAAATAAATCAAAGTGAAACTTTTTGCATTTGATAGACAAACCTAGTGATTCTCCGTGAGTATTGGTAGAGTGGGTGAATATGAATTACGGACTTTTTGGCTTGCTAGTTGATGATCACTTGCAATACGGACTGGGCCTCTTCTGCTGAGTCAGATGCATGCATTTTCGAATTCTTGAATATTCTGCATTCTGGAAGGGAAACTTGTCATGACGATGTGACATATAGGCTGCCAGTTGACAGTATGGCTGGATGGGTCTGGATTGACTTGCTATTTGGTCCAGATGTGGACCGAGGTCTTAACTTTGAGAAACCCTGGTTAACACCATAGTTAATAGTGAAGGGTGTGTTTTGTGTTATACAACAGAAAGAAGTGCTTTTTCTGAAAGTAACAATTCTTGTTTATGTGTGGTTTCTCAGTTATTTCGAGGCTGGTGTTGGCCAGATAGAGGTGGTCCCTGTGCTATGCCATATTAATTTGCAGTCCATGAAACCATACACAGTGTGTATGGTTTCCATTAATTTCCCATTAAATTTCTCAGACAAACATTTGATATGTTGTTTTTGTGCTACTTTTAAGTAAACATGGGCAAATTCACCACATTCTGTTTTTATACATTTTACACAGCGTCCGAACTTTTTTTGAAACAGGGTTGAAGAGATTTGGTTTCATAATGTATTGGTGACCCTAATCACCACTTTGTCCACCTTGAAACTGTAGGGATTTTTTTAAATCTTCTGTGCTGCCGGGTTGACAGTGTGTGTGAAGTAAGTTTTTCTATATCTTGTTCAGGCAAAAATCCTTTAATTTTTGCTCTGCTTTTAAGGTGGCAGATGGGGTATTTTTTTATTGTTTCTGTGTGTCTGTTGAAATGTAGGCCAGAGTTCAAAGATTGGTGGCTCGATTTGTAGATTCTACTGTCATGATTCAAGACAAGGACAGACTTTTAATCATCCCTTAATCTTTCTTTTTGCATTTACCAATATATAGTAGTGAAGAGGGTCTTATTGGCGGCTTGCCACTCAGTAACTAAACATTACTCGAACTAGAATGCAATGAAGAAGTAACAGTGGTATGAAAACTAAAGATATTGTACAGTTGTGGGCCTGACTTTCCTCTGCCATCATTGTTGAAGTTATCTGCAGCATTGGCTGCAGTGGTCTGTGTGACTGTGGGGCAAGAGGTAGGTCTGTAAGCATGACTGGTTGGCAGGCTCGCTAGCTATCCCTGCATGTGCGTGTGGAGCTTCTCAACTCCGAAAACATAGGAGCACATTTTTGATTTGCCATCAATTTTCAGAAACAGCCTTTCTTTCTCTGCTGCTTTTTACTCCTAGCTTGAATTCTGCAATAAATGCTGAAGGTGCTGGGAATGCTCAAAGTTACCAAACACTGCATTCTTAGTAAAATGTGACCCGCCACGGGAAAACCAGCAACAAGTCGGCCTGGTGCAAGTTGTGTAAACAAAGAAAAATTGATTTTTTTTAAAAATTTGTGATTTTTGTTTTTTTGCGGAATATGTAAGTTGAAATCTCAACTTACAGTTGTTCCTCGCCACTGTCGCCAAGTGCTTGCTCATGGGGGAATTGTTGGATTCTTTGTAGATAAAAGAGCTTGGTCTGTACCAGCTCTATATGGAAAGTGTCCTGAGACAACTTCTGTTGTGATTTGGCGCTATACAAATAAATTGAATTGAATTGAATTGAATTGAAATCATGAAGAAGCCACTCCATGTTTCAAATAACAGTATTGGGTGCCTTAAAACCATAAACTTTATATTAGAATTTGGCTTGTTTTAGCGGAATTTCTCCGTCCTAGTTGGGGGTGTGGCGATTCTACAGTAAATTAGCATACTGGCTTTCTTTGGCTATTCACGGGCTTCTGTTCTTTTTTTTGGCCAATCAGCTGCATGTTAAAAGGGAAATACATGGCTACTTATGCAGCTTCTGGTTATGCCGACAACGATCTCACTTCTGATTTTGAACCCGAACTAGACGATGAAACTGAAGAAATCGACGAGAGCGACTGCATTACACTGGAGAACATCCCTGTTCTACAGTTGACCTTAGCTGAAGACGAAGATGATGAAGAATACGACAAAGAGTAGTAGTAGTGATGGCGGCTCCTCTCTGTCCTGATAATGTAGTGTCTGCATTTTTGTCTTCGTCGGTGTGTTCAAGTGATTTTCTGTTTTTGTCGTGCATGTTTCCCAATGAGCACATACAGCCGTGGGACTCTTTTTGACATCGGCAACACAGTAATCTGCAAATTAAACCCGGCACACGCTAAGGCAGCCCGTTTCGACACCGACCCCCACTACTGCAGCGCACCTGCAGAGGAAGCGCCACAGGCAGTGCAAGAGGAGGCGGGAGCGGGAAAGCGGGGGGGGGTATCCGGGCTAGGCTAGTGGCGAATCCACACAAGCCAGTTATACCATCTATTGTACTCGCCAGTGTACACTCCTTGGACAACAAACTGGACTATATACACCTTCTGAGATCGACCCAGCAGACCACTAGAGAGTGCTGTGTTTTTGTCTTTACGGAAACATGGCTCAATAACAGCATACCAGACTCTGCCATCCAGCTGGACCAGCTAACATGCTATTGAGCACACAGAGTCCTCATTGAAGGAGGTAAGACCCGCGGCGGTGGGGTCTGTGTTTATATCAGGGATGCTTGGTGTCAAGATGCCATGGTGATTTGTAGACACTGTTCACCTCTCGTGGAGTTTATGATCATCAAGTGCTGGTCTCTGTTAATTTCCTGTACATATGGCAGCATTGACAATAAAGTTGACTTGACTTGACTCATTCAGCTCATTCAGCAACAGATTGATCCATCCCACTGCACCACAGAGTGACAGAATTTATTTTATTTTATTTAATATTAGAAATAAGTATCTACATTTGCTCCTTCTAGCTCTTAAGTCTATTACTGTTCTTGTTTTGCATTTTTATTCAGGGGCTTTTTTGTAACAAAAGAATTTCCATTTCCATTTGATAGGGGGTTAGGGGGTTGGACTTATATAAATGAGATGCAATGAGCAGCACTGTGTTACCTGGCTCCCCTGGAGCCCCTGAATCTTTCAGGCTGGATTTCTCAAAAAACTAGTTTGAGGAGTGCCTACTTTCAAATGGCCACATCTTCTTCAAATATTTTCTGATTTCCATTAGACATCGTTGGAAAGCTTAGAAACTACACTTTCAGAATCTGTAAATATCTCAAAATGCCCCCCGGGAGACTTGCTCCTGGTTTTCTTGTACCTGGTCACAAATGGGCATGTCAAGAACACTTTGTGAAATTTAACATTTTTTGGTGTAATACAAACACTCATACCAAGAATGCAGATTGGCAAAGGCTTTAGGACTATGACAATAACCGCATGACTATAGTCATGTCTACACTGGGTTGAGCTCACTGCGGTCATCAATGCAAATTCTTTATTTAATTTTTTTTGCTGCTGAAAATTACAGGAGTGTATATGGTGGTGAAGTATAATAAACACAACATTCATTGTTTAGTTGTCTGTCTGTAGGCCTCTGGTCTCCATTCATTTTGCGCAGGTTTTCACAGTCACTGAACTTATGTCCAGCTGCTGAATGAATGACAGTCAGATAAAAACTGTGCGCAAGGCAGAGGGAACTGCAGCATGGTATAGTTTAGTCAACCCAGTGGAAACACTGAAAGTGTTTATAGCTGTTCCGAACAGCTAAGTTTAAAAACGCAGAGGAAAGATGGCTATCATAGGGCAAGGTGTGAATCATTGGTGGCTGGTGACTCCAAAAACTGCAATGACAGCAAGAACTCAACCCATGGCCTCATGTTATTTTACACCAGTTGGCTACTTATCTCAACTTGTGTAAAGAAATTTAGTGTAAAAGGGTGGATCACAAGATTTCTTTAAAACAAGATAACTTTATTCAGTTCTGTTCTTTATATATTATAAATATTACATTATTAATAATTCCTTACATGTCCACAAAAACACGTTACTCTAGAAATACAAGATAAAAGGTGTCATATTTCGACAGTCTTGTCAGTTCAGCATCAATGTAACCTATAAACTGTATTTCCTTACAAACTTAGCAGATAAATAAATATGAGAAGCTACATCACCTTCACCTATGTCACCTTAGCAGAGCATTAAATGATGCTTTGAAATCAATTTGGAGATGACTTTGAGAATGAGAGGCAAACAGTTTCAAAAATGAGGTTTTCTCACTAAAAAACATGCAGGTCAGTGTATCAGATACATACCGAATTAAACACTGACTCATGACACAGTTAATTCAGCGTGTGTCTGCAGGTTAAAAAGAGTGTGCATCTCCTGAATGCATCAATAGTGAGTTTACTGCATCCTTTTGGATTTTAATTCAAGATAGCTATCATCATCATTGTAAGTTGAATATAACTGGATGCCGAACACAGATATATGGCAAGACAGTTCTCACAGCAAATTGTAAACTGTATGTACATTCGTGATTAGCATACATTGTGCAGCAATATGCTTGTAAACTTTAAGACATATGTATATTGATACATTAATACACAGCTACTTGTGCTTATTACAAAACGCTAATTGTTAGGAGTCAAAGAAATCTTGCACTACTGCTGATGTCCAGCGTGATGACAGAGACACAAGGAGATGCAAGTTTGTTTATTTACTGCTTTGTATGTAATTTTTAATGTAATTTTCAATTCAGTTCAAGATGGGGCATGCTGAGGTGGCTGTGTGGTAAGAGGCATTACGACCACACCCGGGGGTATCCATGGCACTGGTTGTTTCACTGTGGTATAATTCCTGCCCTGGGTGTAGATATATTGGCCTATCATTTAGATCTGTAATACTGGTGGGTTGCTGACCAGTTTTCAGTGGGTGTCGGGCCTTTGGCGGGACAAAAAAAAAAACAAAAAACAGTTGAAACCCACTGATTAAGATTACAAGCTAGAGCAAAAATTCCAATAATAACATACATTTAGTTGAATGAGCTAATGCAGTCTAATAAAATAACAATTGAATAAAGCCAGCTTTCAAGAAGGTCATAAATAAAGTTTTTCTGGAGGTGTTTATTCAACTTTGTGACCATTCTGGAGCCTGTTTGTGTTGCTGTTGAGCTGTATTGCATTATACTTAGAGGTGCTTTAAATGTTTAAATCAACCCTTATAGACACAACTTGTGGAGAGAACATTATAACCAACTCTCACTGTAACTAATGCAATGCAGTTAATGTTAGAATTATTGCAGAAGACTCAGCTAAGTTCCTAATAACCTGGCAACTGAAACCCTATTTACATCTGGTTAAAGTGTGGTCTGTATCCAGACACGTTCTCTGGCTAACGAAAAGGTGATATGCATTGTGGTCCAAATGTGATCGAATATGTGTGAGCACATCTGATGGTTGGCTGGTTTGCATTTTCCCCAGATCTTAGGAAGGTGTAAAGGCAATCCTTGAAGTGTGCCCGCATCCATACACAACATAAAATGAATAATTTACAGTAAGAAATGACTGTGTGCGACTGTGTTTCACTCATCTGTGTAGCTCAGCTGCTGTTACACTGCCTACATGCTGTTACTGCAGCATGCTGGGCATTTGTTGTGAAATGGAAATGGCATGTAGCTCTGCAATATTTAATATTTTCACATATAATCTTATCTTCACAGGCCATTAAAACAGACGAGACAAATATGTTGTACTTTAAAATATTCTCCCAGTTAAAAAAAAAAACAAAAAAACAGCAGCTATTGGACAGTAGAAGCTGGTTTTGCGTCTTCTATTACTGTCAATGTAGCCACTGCTGCGGTGCTCCAGAGTCAAATGCATGGATATTTTTCCAGTTTGATTATAAATTCAAATTTAGAATAGTCGATAACAGCCCTAGTACACATTAGTTACGTGAGACCAGTGACACTCTCTGCAATGAGGCAGAAATTTGCATGGAATATTCTTTATACTGTACCATGTCAATATAACTAAAAGTGGAATTACTGCTCTTATGACTAACTAATACGTGAAATACTCCCCAGTAACTGAATTATCCAGAGGTACTGTGAGGACAGCACTGTGCACTTGCTGCTTGTTTCTGTGTGCTTAGCACATTACATTGATTGTGTGTCCCACACTGTCTGTCTTTGTTTTGAGTTAGTTCTCTGCCGCTGCAGTAGAGCTAAGCTACACTTTATCAGTTAAAAGACCAGCACCACAGCCCATGAACCCTTAGCTGAGTTCACATGCTGGGTTTCTGTGTGACAAAGAGACTATTATTTTATCTTTCTGTGGCAATTAGGATCTCCTCTGCCCCCCTCTGAACACCAATGTTTCCTCTCTCTTTTACTAACCCTCACAGACACACGTCCATCTGTTTTTACAGGCACTGTCTGTCTGTCTGTCTGTCTGTCTGTCTGTCTGTCTGTCTGTCTGTCTGTCTGTCTGTCTCTCTCTCTCTCTCTCTCACACACACACACACACACGAAAAATATAAGATCTAATTTGTTACAAAATTCTTTAAGAGCATGTATTTGTGTGTTTGAAATACTTGAAATAAACAACATGTCAGATTATTTTCCAGGCAGACACATTTTTATTCCCAGGTGCAAATATCAGAATAAAATCTATTCAACAATTACCCTGATCACAGTCTTGGTGGGGTATTCCAGGTAGGAGGTTCAACAAACTCTGAGTTTATCCCTGAACTCTGAGTTGACTTACTCTGAGATGGCAAACTCTGAATATCCAGTTCCAGAACAGCTGATCTGAGTTAGTTCAATCAACTCTGTGTATGTTAACCTTGAGTTGCACGCATGCACAACCACTATAAAAAGCCATCATCAATAGAGCCCTGATACCACAAGTCACCATGACAACTGAAAAAAAAAAGTTCTTTATTTTACCTCGATGGAGTTGGAGGTCTTATTGCAGGCCTATTTGGAGTATGAGCACATATTTCGGTGTAAATATATTACCGCTGCAGCAGCGAAGGAGAGAGAAACGGCATGGGAGAAAACTGCTACAAGAGTCAACGCATAAGTTTGAATGTACTGTTCCATTGACTTAACACTTAACTGTACTTAAGATCGTAGCATACAGTTATGAATATAAGTAGGAATAAAATCTGATTTTCATTTAGGTGCAATCCAACAGCGGAGAAAGAAGCAGCGAAAAATGAAATATAAAAACATCATTCAAAAAGGTAAGGCATATTTTGCTAGGCTATGATTGTACCTCACTTTGATTTTAATTTTATTTTTTTTAATTGACTTAGGCTATTAAACAAAGTAAATATTAATTCAGTGGCGACTTCAAGTAGTAATTTAAACCCCTAACAACATGTTATTTTAACACGTCATCTCACTTAATATACCACTTAGTAGATTAACACTCAATACAATGTTTACACATTTTTATTTTATACGCATTGAGGTCATTTAAAATGTGACAATGTGTCCACGAACACTCAGTAAAATACTAATTTAAAAAAAGATTAACATTTAAGTTCTGCTCAGCCAACAGAGAGAAGGCAGAGGCCCGGAAAACGGGTGGAGGGCCACATCCACCACCAAAGTATTCTGAAACAGTATCTTTTCCTTCATCACAGGAGGAGGATGATGATGATGATGAAACACTGTCTGCTGCCACAGGGAGTGATCCAGAGAGGCCTACTGAAGTGTGTCTTAATATTATGTATAACTACTGGCAGTGCTCTGCCCATTCACATTCCTTTACATTCTGGAGTGGAATTTGGAGTTTGACATGTACACTGATGAGCATAGATAATGGACAAACAACCAGCACATTCTTGTCCTTCAACAGAACGGCTGGGCATCAACAGGAGGAGTCCATCAACTTCCACAGGGCAGGTTGACACAGTCAGATTTTTGGTCAATACCATGTTAAATCTGTATGTAGAACTGTAGGATTTAAATGTTGTCCATATGTTTCCCAGTTACCAGTGAAGGAGTTGTATAGAGTCCACCTCATCAAGCGTATAGAGAAAAGTGACAAGGAAGTGGCCTATCTGGATCGCCAGATTAGAAAAACAGACCTTGAAATTCTGTTACTGGAACGCCAGTTGAGGTGAATGCACAGGTGAAATATGTTAATGGATGGAACTATATTATAAATCCTAACTGCTGCTTTTGTACTTTTAGGGAATAAAGAAGACCAAACCACATGTGAATTTGTCATTATTTGACTGTTTTAATCAAAAGTAGTTTCTGCTGTTTAGGTCCCTTACAGCCCTTCCATCCTAGACGTCTGCACTGTGGATGGGATGGTTATCCTCGGGGTCATTAATTTGTACGCCAGGGTGTTGCTCTCCTCTAATAGTTGCAATATTATGGAGAACAACACATGCCATAATGATGTCACATGCCCTCTCTGGGGTGACCCTGAACTTATGCAGGCACTGGAGCCAGGATTTGAGTATGCCTATGGCCATCTCAACCCGGGCTCCAGTCCTGCAGTGGGCCACATTAAAACGTTGTTGGGGCCCCGGCTCAGGCTCAGGGTAAGGGGTCAACAGAGTGGGTTGACATGGATAGCTTCGATCCCCCAGTAGGTAACCATCAAACACTCCTGTAATTATAGAGGACACATTTGAGCGCATTAAAAAGGGAGACAAAGAACATTTGTACAAAGTTTTAGCTTCCTTTGCAGAGAATGACATGAGTTACAGTGTATTGTAATGTATACATTTTTCATGTACGTACATCATTTTAAGATGGTAGGTCATAAACCTGGACATTGATGCTCTGAAGGATTTTCTTTTCACGTAATGCCCTTCGTTTTCTGCAGGCGCTGTAATAGGAATTTGTGTCCCATCTATGCATCCTATCACATTTGGAAGCCCTGCAAAATGACAGCTAATTAAGCTACTGAACCCACTCTGAGGTTGCAGCAGAATGTATATCATAATTTAAAATAAAACAATATATGACTTCTACATCAGTCACCATTCACTACCATCATTGGTAACAGGCGTTTCAGTGCGAGGGTTACTTTCCTCACAGCTCTACACACTGTTGCCTTTCCGAAGTGCTCTGCATCCTCAATATTGTACAAAAAACTAGCGCTATGTGTAAAATTTGCTGTGATGTGAGCACTCGTCCGCGGTGTGTGAGGTTGGTGATGTATGGCCGGAGAATGTCATCGAGATAAATTATACTGTTTGATGAAAAGTGGTAGTGTTCGAACAGATATTCCTCTGGAAATGACGGGACATCTAATCTGGGTCGGAAGATTCTCTCGCGATGTAAAGCATTTTGAATCAGTTGGGCTTCGATATCAATCAGATTGGGAATGCAGGGGCAATCCATGTCTACCAGCTTTCTTCATGTGGGAGGAGACAGGTAGAAACTCAGGGTTTCTTAAAGTAAACCTGTCAGCGAGCAGGTTATGTTCACAGAGTCTGTTACCGTGGTGACTGACTCAGAGTTTCAGTTACCTCTCTTTCTGGAATGGAAAACTCAGAGTTTCCCTCATCTCAGGGTTACCTTACTCTGAGTTTTCACACAACCCGCTTTCTGGAATACCCCCCAGATGAATCGTTTTTCGTTTGTGTTCCTTGTGACCAGTAATCAGGAAAGAAGCTGCTTTGGTGTTTGGTGCAAATTTACCCAAAGATAAAAGGCATGTAATATGATCAGATAAAAGAATGTTCTGAAAAAACTAAGCATAAAAATAAGGAATAACAGCAATTGTTAAAATATAAATAAATATATGAACAAGAATAACAGCTATTATTAAAGATATAACTAAGTACAACTAAATATATAGTTATATGTATTATAACATATACAGTCAAGCCCAAAATTATTCATACCCCTGGCAAATTTTGACTTTTATACAACCACCAAGTTTTTCTTGATTGGAAATGACAGGCATCTCCCAGAAGATAATAAGATGATTGTGGAAAAAAAATATTTCTATAAGCTGATTCATCTTCTGGTGAATAAAATGTTTTCAAATATGTGCAGTGTTTTGTAAACATAGCAGAAACTACAAAAAAACATACATGATAGACAGTACAGTAAGATTGATTGAACTATAACACCAGCGTAGACATATGAATAACTTAAGTCACTCTTTTTACTCTAAACATACAACTATTCAATTACATTTTTATCGCAAGTGTGTTAACAACAACAACAAAAAAAAAAGCATGAGTAAGAGACTTTTATAACCTGGCTTCTCCTCAGTCCTCAGGAGAAGCATGTCTTTAGCTGTATGATATGCCACTGCCTCCGTTATGTGTTTGTGCCTTTTAGATGATTTGTCATAAGGCACTGAAGCAGAGTACCTCTGCATAGTGGTCTGCTGTTTGTGCGGTGATCCTGTGGTTGCAGAAGTTGTTGGACGTTGGCGAATACGGCTGTGCTCCAAAGGGTGAGCGCAAGTAAGGCGGTTAAACGACTTTGTGGTATTACCGGTCTTGGTGGGGACGACGGTCTTGCATAATTTGCAGACCACATTGGTCTGACTACGGTCCAACTTATAAAATACAAAAAACTGCCATGCTGGCAAGCTGACTTTCCCTGTTTTATTGACAATTTCTTCACTCGCTGCAGCACTCACTTTCTATTTCTCATCTCAGTCCTTGTGAAGAATCAAACACGAGACAACGAGATGGCGCAACTGAACTTGATACTGTTACACGATTGGCGTGTTAGCGTGTCACTCCCACTGATCAGTGATTACTCCCTACTTGGTTGCTTGGTTACCTGAGAGCGAGTGCCTTTGTTCATGCAACCAACCTTGCTTTGCAACTTCTGGTTTCTTCCGACAAAAAAAAATAATTATCCAATGTTTTATGAAACATATTCTTTACTGATATTGATTATGGGTCTTTTGCGAGACATATCATTATCATTTTATCGCCCAGCCCTAGATTCAAGTCAGGACTGTGGCTGGGCCACTGCAAAACGTTAAAGTTTTTGTTCACTAACGATTTCTTCACCACTTTTGCTGTGTGTTTGCTGTGGGTCATTCTTGTGCTGAAATGTCCACTAGTACCCAAGGCCAAGTTTCTCTGCAGACTGCCTGATGCTGTTGTTGAGAATCTTGATGTACACCCCCAAAGCATTAGATCCGCAACACCATGTTTGACAGTGGGGATGATGTTCTTAGGGTTGAAGGCTTTTCCTTTTTACACCGAATGAAAGATACATCACTGTGGCCAAACAATTCAATTTTTGTTTCATCTGATCATAAAACAGAAGACCAGAAGTCTTCTTCTCTGTCCAGATGATCATTTGCAAAGGCTAAGCAGGACTTGGAACCCAGTAGTGTGCAGTGTCTGTTGGACTGTCTGCTTTGAGAAGTTGCCTCCAGCAGAGCCCAGATTCACCAGGATGACCTTGGTGGTGATCCTTGGATTCTTTTTCACCTCTCTCAATATCTTCTTGGCCAGCACACGTGTCACTTTTGGCTTCCAACCACATCCTCTGAGACTTTCCACAGTGCGGAATGTCTTGTATTTTTTAATAAAACTTTACACTGTAGCCACTGGAACCTGAAAACATTTAGATATGGCTGTATAACCCTTTCTTGACTTGTGAGCAGCCACAATGCGCAGCTGCAGGTCCTCAGTGAGCTCCTTTGTCTTAGCCATAGTTAGTTAGTTTGTTAAGTCATTTCCTCCTCTTGGATGCATAGGCCACTGACAAATATCCTCCATTTCACTCTGTTCGTGGCTTTTCGCTCAAGCGAAGTTGAGCCCACTCTCCGACATTTCTGCCTCTACACTTCTTCTCCAGCTGTTCCTGGGGCGACCTCTTTTCCTTTTCCCTTGGGGGTTCCATTTCAGGGCCTGTCGGGGGATGTTTGTGGCAGGTTTTCTGAGGGTGTGGCCAATCCAACTCCACTTCCTCTTTCTGATTTGTCAGTCTATGGGTTCTTGGTTTGTTCTTTTCCACAGGTGCACGTTGTTGACTTTGTCTTTCCACCAGATGTTTAATATCCTTCTGAGGCAGGTGTTGATGAATGTATGTTTGCCTATCTTAGTGTTGGTGGAGATGTTTTTTGAGCTCCAGATTTTTCTGAGCATGTTATACACCACTCTAGCCTTGTTGATTCTGCTTTTAATGTTGGCATCTGTCCCTCCCGTGGTATCTACAACACTGCCTAGGTAGGTGAAAGCTTCTACCTCCTCTATGGCAGTGCTATTCAAGAAGATGCAATTTCTGTGGATTGAGATGTGATTGTGATGGAGTGGATCTTCATCACTTGTGTTTTTGTTGTATTGGGAGTGAGACCAAGTTTTACTGCAATTTGTGAAAGTCTGTCTGTCTTCTCATGCATTTGTGTCTGTGTATGTGAAAGGGGAACTTAGCCATGAATGTCCACAAACCAACTGCAGAGAGCTGCTGTTTTCACCTGTTGAGTTGATTAAAACAGCTGAATCAGGGTAATTAGGATGCTTTAGAACAATTTGGACTATTTGGAATGGTATAGAACTTTGGATTTTCTCATAGACTGTGACAATTTGCAAGGGGTATGAATAATTTTGGACATGCCACTTTTTGTTCAAATGTAAATAAAAGCTGAGAAATATTTTGTTTCCACAATGATGCCACTTGTACATTGTCTTATTATCTTCTGGGAAACACCTGTGTCATTTCCAATCAAGAAATAACTTGCTGGTTGAATAAAAGTAACTTTAAGTCAAAATTTGCCAGGGGTATGAATAATTTTGGGCTTGACTGTGATACATATTATAAATTATGATAATATAATAAAAATACAATATAACTATGTAAACAAGTATTTACAGCAGTTCTTAAGAGAGAGAGTGAGGCAGAGCTATAAACTATATACCAGAAAAATATATGCAAGTTGCAGATGAGAAATAAATGTAAACTATAAACAGCATGTGGAATATTGCAGTAGTGCAAATACTATGTAACACTCAATATTGGGGCTTGTGAGGTTGGTGGAGATTAACTGTTTACATTATTCTTGTACAGTGTGGATAATAATAATGGAGCGGGCCTTCTTGATCAGTTTGTTCAGTCTGTTGGTGTTGCCAGCTCCGATGCTGCTCCCCCAGCACACTGCAGCAAAGAAGTAATCCTCAACCTTCTCCCCCAGAATGCACAGTGGTTGTGTCCCACAGCACCGGGACTCTCTGCAGGCTCAGGGTCAGGTTGAAAAGTTGTCCCAGGATCACAGACAGCTGGATGGCACAAGTCCTCAGGACTCTGGAACTGATGCCGTCAGAGCCAGCAGCCTTGCCCAGGTGCAGCATTCTTTTTACCTGGCCCGCAGTCAGGCAGGGGATGGTGCTAGTGGAGGGAATGCTGTGGAAGAAGGTGGGGATGTGGGAGTTGAGTCCAAGCGAGGGATCAACAGGGAGGGTTGAGGGTTGGAGGAGAGAGCTTTGGCAGAGGGGGGGTTGTGGAGGCCGTTCTGCTTAGCGGGGAGGTGTGAAGGGGCGGGGGACTGTAGGGCCAATCCTGGTTGTGAGCTAAACCTGTTGAAAAAATGGTTTAGCTCATTGGCCTTCTCAAGGCTGCCGGCTGCTGGTCTGTCTCTTGCCTCGAGCCCCATGATCTCCTTCATTCCTGTCCAGACATCCTTCCCTTTGTTCTGCTGGAGTTTGGCCTCCAGCTTTCTCCTGTAGGCATCTCTGGATTCACTAGGATTTGACGAGCCAGGTTAATTTTCTTCAGTCTCCTCAGCAAGTAGAGGCGCTGTTGACCTTCTTTATCAGAGCAGAGGAGTTGAGGGTCAAAGAGAGATCCTTGGAGATGTGGACGCCCATAAACTTGAAGCTGGAGACATGTTCAACCTCAGCCCCATTGATGTGAATGGGGGTATGACTGCAGCTTTTAATTTTCCTGTAGTCCACAATGAGCTCCTTGGGCTTCTTGGTGTTGAGGGTCAGGTTGTTGTTGGCGCACCACATCTCCAGGTGCTGAACCTCATCCCTGTAGACTGACTTGTCGTTGTTGTAAATCTAGCCTATCACTGTGGTCTTGTCTGCAAACTTGATGGTGGAGTTGCACGTGCACAGGCGTAGGTGTTGTTGTTGTCCAGGTGTGTCAGGGTGGAGTGCAGTGCAGTGGAGATGGCATCCTCTGGTGACCTATTTGGTACGTAGGCAAACTGATGTGGGTCTAGTGTGGCAGGAAAGGCAGCATTTGAGGTGGGCCAAGACCAACCTTTCGAAGCACTTGGTGAGGATGGGGGTGAGTGCAACAGGGCGGATACATTAAGGTCCATTGCAGCTGACTGCTTTCGTACCGACACGATGGTGGTGGTCTTGAGGCATGTGGGGACTGCTTCCTGGGTCAGTAACAGGTTGAAAATGTCAGTGAAGACCCAGTTAGCTGTTCTGCACAGGCCTTGAGCTTGCGACCGGATATGCTGTCACGGCCAGCAGCCTTATGGATGTTCACCCTGCTGAGTGCAGAATGCATGTTATAAGTGGAGAGTGTGAGGGTAGAATGAGAGTGTACAGTGTAGAAGTTGTTGAGGTCATCATGGAGGGGGGCATTGCAGGTTGGTGGGGCTTTCTGGCTGATTTGGGGGTCGACGTTGTTGTGCAAGTATTCCTCATTCCGTAGCTTGTGAGCGTTGTTTAGCTTCCCTGATGCCCCTCTACAGGTTAGCTCTGGATGAGCTGTAGACGTTGCCAGATCTGAAGGCAGCGTCATGTTCTGTCAGTAGGCGGCAGACCTTTCTGTTCATCCAAGGCTTCTGGTTAGGTAAAGTTCTTATTAGGGCTGGGTATCGTGGCCAATTTCCTAAATTGATTTGATTTTGATCCATAAGGTTCTAAATTAATTAATCATGATTTGATTTGATTCGATTTGATTCAGTCTGCTCTGAAATAATGAAAATGGCTTAACTCTGTGTTTCAAAATACAAACGTAATTAACTTTTTCTCTTCACCATAAACAACAGGTTTTAAGAGCGAACTCGTAAATTGGACAGTTTAAGCTTGAACTGTAAACAAAACTGTCTCAAGTCTCAAAAGTGCAATTTTGAAATTAGAAAGAAATTGCAAGTGAAAGTGTACTTGAACTGCAACATTCCATCACTGCAAATTGCAATAATGCATTGTTTCTTTAAGTGCAAAAGTAATATTAATGGTAACAAAACCAAAAGCAAACTTAAACTGCCTAAAGTCAAGTCCTGTTACTGTGACTTTGTATTCACTTAAGAGATTGTGAGATTCTTGTGCAGGAAGAGGAGCTCATTGACATGTTCTGGGGTTAGGCAGCTCCTTCTTGCAGTGACAATATCACCCGCAGTTGAAAACACCCTCTCTGACACAATACTGGTCCACATGTACAGAGATACTGTGGCGAGATCCTGAGGCGCATTGCATCCATGACCATCACCTCATGTTGCAACATGACAATGCACGGCCCCATGTTGCAAGGGTCTGTGCACAATTCATGGAGGCCCGAAAACATCCCAGTTCTTGCATGGCCTGCATACTCACCGGACATGTCATCCATTGAGCATGTTTGGGATGCTCTGGATCGGCGCATATGACGGCAAGTTCCAGTTCCTGCCAATATCCAGCAACTTCACACACCCATTGAAGAGGAGTGGACCAACATTCCACAGGCCACAATCAACAACCTGATCAGCTCTATGCGAAGGAGATGTCTTGCACTGCATGAGGCAAATGGTGATCACACCAGATACTGACTGGTGTGTGTGTGTGTGTGTGTGTGTGTGTGTGTGTGTGTGTGTGTGTGTGTGTGTGTGTGTGTGTGTGTGTGTGTGTGTGTTTGTGATTGTGTGTGTCCAGCAGGGTGGTTTCACATTGTGCCTGATGGCTATCCAGTTCAAGGAGAGGAAACTCCTCTCCAATCCTTCTGATGTCTGACAGCTGTCTTCCTCTTTTACCTTTCACAGTAATTTCTTTATCTCCCCTTTTTATGTTGGCACATTTCTGTTTTTACTGCTTTTTTTTTTTTTATTTTTTTTTTATTAAATTTAAACCTGTTTAGTCACTTTTGTAACTGGTATTCCTTTATCATCATTATTTTTGTTTCTTTGTTCTTGGTTACTTTTTAATTTCTGTTTTTCTAGTTTTTAAGCCTTGGATGCCACTTTTTCAGACCAAGCACAATTAATACATTTGGCGCACGCACACACACGCACACACACACACACACACACACACACACACACACACACACACACACACACGCATACACACACACACACACACACACGCACACACACTGCCAGTAACAGCAGTGTGTTTACAGTCAGCAGTTGAGTCAGCACTACTGTCTGCTCAGATGATGAAAGCAGGACTGACTTGCTCTTTGGTTCTTTACCACATTGTTTTGAATAGCACTTCCTGTGACCATGTGACACGTAGTGCAGTGCTGCCAATGCTGTTGACATTCATATACAGCTGTGGTTGAACATCCATGATTCCCTGTTTACTGACAGGAGCACTGATACAACTTGTAAAGTCAGATTTGTCTGAAGCTCACTGTCTGGTGAGCAGTGGGATCAGAGGGCACATTTTTTGATCTTTGATATCACATTTACATAGTGCTTACTGCACATTGTTAACATTGTTAACAACAAACAAGCTTGTTTTTCTCACATTGAAATACACTGTCAGTGTTTTAGGTACATGGCTGGTAGAACCGCGCAAGTTAAATAGAATGAGTAGCAAGATGGTAATGGTACATACTAGGGCTGCACGATATGGACAAAAATTCATATCACGATATTTCTGCCAGATATCACGATATCGATACGATACGATATGTATATTATTATTTGATATTTTAACTGTAGAAACAGTGAAAACTAAGCATTCTTCAATAATAATACCAAATGGATTTGGAAAAGTGCATTTTTATTGATCTGAACAGACCTCTGCTGTACAACAGCAACAGTGCACGTGCTATGCAAAACAGCACAAATGTATAAAGTTACATTTACTATCAGAATATTAGTGCAACAGTCCAAACTAAATATTTTACTCATCAGAACATTAGTGCAACAGCCCAATCTAAATACCTGTATTTTACTTATCAGAACAGTAGTGCAACGGTCCAACATGTAGAGAATCAGTATTGTATAGGACAGTGCAAGTAAACAATAATCTTCATTTTCACATTCACAATAGAGGTAGGTGTATGCAACAGTCCAACATGTTACTGTAGAGAATCAGTACCTCTTATTGTACTGTATTAGTGTGTGCAATTTGTGCATTAATATCTGTGCACAACTTCTTTTTTGCAAGGAACACCAGCTTATTAACCATGTCTGGTGTCAGACAGGACCTCTCACAACTGACAATATTGCCCCCTGCGCTGAAGACTCTCTCCGAGGGAGAGCTGGTGGCTGGCACACACAAATATTTCCTTGCCATGTCAATGAGCCGGGGATAGTTCTCCTGGTATTTCTTCCACCACAGAAGCGGGTCCTCGTCCATGTCCAGTGGCTTGGCCAGCAGATAACTGTTCAGCTCAGCTTCTATGGTAGCAGTGGGATCAACTGAAGCAGTTGCACTGGCAGTGGGACTTTTGAGGAAGCTTGCTAAGGTCTTCTTCTTTTTGGTGGGTGGGAGTGGAACTTCTGGCTCTTCCACTCTGATGCCCCCAGACCTCTAAAATGTAGACCAAAGAATAGACAAAAAGAAGAAAGCAATTTAATTATTTTTATGTTGAAATATCATAATACACAACAACATCATAATAATGATGATCATTACTGTATGAAGACCACAATGTTCAGCCCAGTTTACCATACAGTACATTTAACCATTTACTGAAATGTAAGATAATACCTTGCATTATTACATTTTAAAACATCATTTAACATTTCTACATTTTTAAAATTGTTTAATTCTATTGAGAACAGTTTTCTATTTCATACATTCCATTCTAATCATTATATTTACCTTGAGTTCCAGCGTCTTCATCTCTTTCACCAGTCTGGATTTGATGATGGGGGCGTTGTCTTCACTGATGTACTGGGTCTTGTATCTTGGGTCTAAGAAGGATGCCACATCCAGTAGCTCCTGTGTCACATCATCTTCATACTTGCTATTCAAGTATTCTAATATTTTCTTTTTCAAAGATTTAGTCATGTCAGTGTCATCCTCCTTTGGTGCCATGAGGGTCGTGTTGAAAAGGCGCAGTACTGGCTTCAGGTGTGAGACACTAACATATTCTCCCCCTGACAGAGCATCTGTGAACTCAAGGAGTGGTCCCAGTGCACTGCTGACTGACTCCAGTACATCTAGCTCCTGATAACCTAGGACTAAGTGTCGTGTTTTTGTGTCCTCTGAGAGGACCTCTGCCAGTGCTTTCTTCTGCTCTAGGATCCTGTCAATCATGGCTAGCCTGGACCCCCATCGAGTTTGGCACTCAGTGATGAGTCCATGGTTTGGAAGTTCAAAGCGCTTCTGGGCCTCCTCCAGTGCCACCCTCTTCTTCCAGCTGTGTGAAAAGTGGCAAACCAACTTTTTGCAGATGGCAGTTGTTCGGCTGATCTGCTTTTCACTTTTCACTGCATTTTCTAAAGAAGACACATAACAAAATATATAAATTAACCACACATTTACACAGATTGTTCCACCCCCCCCCCTTTCTCTCTCTCTCTCTCCCCCCACACACCCACACCCCTCTCTCTCTCTCTCCACACCCCCCTCTCTCCCTCTCTCTCTACACCCACACCCCCCTCTCTCTTCCTCCACACACATAATATGCAAGTGGTCTATTAAAACACTACTTCTGCAAGTTCACACAACGAACACATTGTAACAATACAATCTATCAACTTTGCCAGGGTATAATAAACTGTAATATCACACAAAAAAACATTTTCTATTTTAAAAATTGTTTTTACAAAAAAATAACAGCAAAACGTACCTATTGCCAGGTGTAGCCTGTGCCCAAAGCATTGTAGTCGTGTCCATTCATTGACTTGCAGTGCCTTGATCATGTTTGATGCATTGTCAGTGGTCACGCATACTTGTTGTTCCTCCTGCAAGCCCCAGTCTGCTAATGCAGTTTTCATCTCAAGTGCTATGTTGTCTCCAGTGTGTTCCACGGGGAAGAATGAAGTCTGCAAGCACCGGGTTTTCAACTCAAAGTTCTTTGTGATGAAATGGGCAGTTAAACTCATGTACGGTTCAGTCGTTCTGCTGGACCACAAGTCGGTCGTTGTGGCAAAATAATCAACGTCACGGAGCTCGCCATCAATACGCATCTTCGTCTCATTGTAAAGTTTGGGAATGGCCTTATCACTGAAATGGTTTCAAGACGGTATTATGTAGCGTTTGTCAAGCATACGAACCATTTTCTTGAACCCCTCTTTGGTGACTGAATACACGGGAAGCATATCCTTTGCAATATGGTATGTTATGGCGTCCGTAATCTCTTGGTGCCTGCGGGACGTCTTTTCGTATGGCGTTATGCCACTGAATGCATCATCAATCCGACCTTGCTTCTGCTTGTCATGGCAGGAGGATGTCGCGGGTGCGGCGGGTTTCGCCCTCTTTTTTAAGGCTTGGCTCTCCTCAAAAAGTACTTTGTGGTGTTTTTCCAGGTGATTAAACAGGTTGGTAGTGTTGCCCGTCGGCGCAGGAACAATTGTGCGGCACGACCTACACAGCACATCTCTCTGTTCTACATCCTCCTTTGTAAACCCGAAATATCTCCAAACAATGGACGTTGATTTCCTTTTCGCCACTAACTCTGCCCCGGTGTTACCTTCCGGGCCGCCGTTCTCTTCCTCATTCATTTCTCCTCTTTTCAATTTCTCCGCGTCGTGGTGGCTTGTGTAACACTCTTCCTGCTTTACTCAAGGGGATGATTGTGATTGGTTGGATTCCGCTGTCGATCTACGGAAAGCATGAAATGAGGCTTGTGGTTGGCTGGCCATAGTTGTACCTCTGGGCAAGCGTGTATGACTGAGCTGCACCCACGCCGTGTATGACTGATCTGCACCCGCACTAGGGCTGTGCCCAATAGACTGTGGCCGATCGCGATTATCGTCAATTTCGTTGCCTTTTGCGATACGGAGATCGCGCATTTTCAGATCGCGATGACAATACGATGACGATTAATTGTGCAGCCCTAGTACATACCTATGACAAATCACACAACAGGTAACCAAAAGTTATATGAGGAGATGGTCTGAGGAGACCAGTATGGCACGCAGGGACTACTTTGATACCACCAACTGGGAAGTGCTGTGAAGTTCACACGGGGAGGATATTGACAGTTTTACATCATGCATCACAGATAACATAAACTTTTGTATCGAAAACTCTGTGCCTACCAGGAAGGTTTCCCAAATAACAAACCCTGGGTGTCCCCAGAACTAAAGAACATAGTTTTTAAATCTGGGGCCAAAAATAAATTGAGGAGGGTGCAGAGGGAGCTGGAGTAGTACGAGAGGTCTGGAGAGGCCTGAGAACAATTTCTGGCTACAATGAAGACAGTGGGAGGGGCCCAGGATCTAGAGATCGGGAATGGGCAAATGTACTGAATCTGTTTTTCAGCACATTTGATTCTACCCCTGAACTTCCTGTGTGGTTCCAGTTCAAAAGACTGTGCACCCCAGAGAGCCCAACCACTTCATACTGGTTGCCTTAACCTCTCACCTGATGAAGAACATGGAGAGGATCGTACTCAACCTCCTCTGACACATAGTCATCTTTTTCGCACCTGGAGAACACTGGGAGCACTGTGAGGGCCATGGTTTTTGACTTATCTAGAGCTTTCAACACAATTCAGCTATCACTGATCAAAGGAAAGCTGGAAGGAGCTGGAATAGACTGCCACCTAGCACTCTTTTCACAATGCAGATGTTCTGCGCAAGAAGGTCCAAAATCGATCCCATCTGCTGAGAAGTGATTTTATGACACTGTGGTGGCATTTGCAGTCTTCTATGCTGTTGTCTGCAGAGGCTGTGGAAGCTCTGCGAGGGACAGAAAAAGACTAAGCAATTTGGTCATGAGGACTGGCTCTGTCCTGGACTGTCCTCTGGACACCATCAAGGTACTAACCCACACACATAAACGTCCATATGCCTTTACAGACATACACACATTTATACACACACCTTAAAGCTGCAGATAGTGGAGGTAGTAGCAGTTGCAGTGGATGTCAGGCAGGGCAATGGCAGGAGACATAGCTATAATCCATAATCCAGATTCAGCCACTATCCATGGAAACCTGCAAGACAACAATCAGTGTCTGCCTCCCAGATTTAAATCAGCTTAGTGCAGTTCCCTTAATTCAATTCAATTCAATTCAATTCAATTTTATTTGTATAGCGCCAAATCACAACAGAAGTTGTCTCAGGACACTTTCCATATAGAGCTGGTACAGACCAAGCTCTTTTATCTACAAAGAAACCAACAATTCCCCCATGAGCAAGCACTTGGCGACAGTGGCGAGGAAAAACTTCCTTTTAACAGGCAGAAACCTCGAGCAGAACCAGACTCTGGGTGGGCGGCCATCTGCCTCGACCGGTTGGGTGAGAGAGGAAGAGCAAGAGAGAGAGAGTGAGACAGACAGACAGACAGACAGACAGACAGACAGACAGACAGACAGACAGAAAGAAAAGCAGTCAGAGAGAGAGAGAGAGAGAGAGAGAGAGACAGACAGAGACAGAGAGACAGACATGCAGTCACAGTAACAGTGACAGTGGATGTAATAACAGCAGTAGCAGTTGCAGTGGATGTCAGGCAGGGCCAAGGCAGGAGACGCAGCTGAAATCCACAATCCAGATTCAGCCACTGTCCATGGGAACCTGCAAGACGACAAAGCACAGAGACTCCAGGGAAGGAGCTAAGTTAGTAACACGCCGTGGTAGGACATGAGAGCGTGCGGATGGAGAGGGACAGAAGGACGGAGGAGCTCGGTGTATCTTTGGATGTCCCCCAACAGTCTAATCCTATAGCAGCATAACTAGGGGCTGGTCCAGGACAAGCCTGAGCCAGCCCTAACTATAAGCTTTATCAAAAAGGAAAGTTTTAAGCCTACTCTTAAATGTAGAGACAGTGTCTGCCTCCCGGACAAAGACTGGAAGATGGTTCCACAGGAGAGGAGCTTGATAGCTAAATGCTCTGACTCCTGTTCTGCTTTTTGAGACTTTAGGAACCATAAGTAGACCTGCATTCTGGGAACGCAGTGTTCGAGTAGGGCAATAAGGTACTATGAGCTCTTTAAGATAAGAAGGTGCCTGGCCACTTATGGCTTTGTAAGTAAGGAGGAGAATTTTAAACTCTATTCTAAACTTTACAGGGAGCCAGTGCAAAGTGGCGAGTATTGGAGAAATATGATCTCGCTTCCTGGTTTTTGTCAGAACACGTGCTGCAGCGTTCTGGAGCAACTGGAGAATATTCAGCAGCGAATTTGGGCAGCCTGATAGTAAAGAATTGCAATAATCCAGCCTGGAAGTTACGAATGCATTGACTAGTTTTTCTGCATCATTTTGAGACAAAATATGCCTGATTTTTGCGATATTACGTAGGTGAAAAAAGGCAGTCCTTGAAATTTGTTTTACATGGGAGTGAAAGGACATGTCTTGGTCAAAGATAACTCCCAGATTCTTTACAGTGGTGCTGGAGGCCAGCGCAATGCCATCCATAACTGCTATGTCATCAGAAAGTGACCTTCTAAGATGTTTAGGGCCTACTACTATAACTTCAGTTTTGTCCGAGTTTAGCATCAGAAAATTGCAGGTCATCCAGGTCTTTATGTCATGAAGACATGCTTGTAGTCTAGTTAACTGACTGGTTTCTTCCGGTTTCATTGATAAATATAGCTGGGTATCATCTGCATAGCAATGAAAATTTATTGAGTGCTTCCTGATAATCTTACCTAAAGGAAGCATATATAAGGTGAATAGAATTGGTCCAAGCACAGAACCCTGCGGAACTCCATAGCTGACTTTAGTGAGCACAGAGGAGTCGTCATTAACGCGTACAAACTGAGAGCGATCTGACAAGTAGGATTTAAACCAGCTTAGCGCAGTTCCCTTAATGCCAATGAAATGTTCCAGTGTCTGCAATAGGATGCCATGGTCAATGGTGTCAAATGCAGCACTAAGATCCAGTAAGACTAGTACAGAGACAAATCCTTTATCAGATGCAATTAGAAGGTCATTTGTAACTTTAACCAGTGCTGTCTCTGTGCTATGATGCACTCTAAATCCTGACTGGAAATCCTCGAATAAACTATTATTGTTTAGAAAGTCGCACAGCTGATTGGCAACTGCTTTCTCAAGAGTTTTTGAGAGAAAGGGAAGGTTGGATATCGGTCTATAGTTGGCTAAAACCCCTGGATCAAGAGTAGGCTTTTTCAGTAGCGGTTTTATCACAGCTACTTTAAAGGACTGTGGTACGTAGCCTGTTGATAAAGAGAGATTGATCATGTCTAAAACTGAAGAGTCAATTAGAGGTAATACTTCTTTAAACAGCTTAGTCGGGATAGGATCTAAAATACAGGTAGATGATTTTGATGATGAAATTATTGAAATTAATTCCAATGAAGTGTTCCAGTTTCTGCAATAGGATACCATTACAGCTACTTTAAAGGACTGTGGTATGTAGCCTGTTTATAACAGATTGATCATGTCTAATAATTAAGAGCCAATTAAGGGTAAAACTTCTTTAAGCAGCTTAGTCAGGATGGGGTTTAAAATACAGATTGATGATTTTGATGCTAAAGGAATATGTGGTTCAACAGAATTATGGCTCTCTGTCAGCGTGGCTACAGTGCTGAAGAGAAACCTGCCATTGTTCTCATTTTCCTCTACTAGTGAAGAGCAATAGCTGCTAGCACTGCAGAGGCCTTTTCTGTATGTTTTAAGACTGCCTTGCCGGGCAAAACGAAATTCTTCCAAATTGTTGGAATGCCTTTCCTTTCTACTTTCCCTGAAGTTTGCTTTAATTTGCAGGTTTGGGTGGTATACCATAGAGCTAACCTCCTCTGTTTTTAACCATTCACTCCAATGGCACCCGCTGAAGACGAAGAAAGAAGAATAGAAGAATTAATAGAATCCTGTGTGTAGACATGTAAACAGGCACACACTGTACATAACCACCTACTTGATGTGTATCCACAGGAACTGAGGGGGTCAAGTTGAGATCTGGAAGACAAAGAAATTGGCAAATTAGAAAGGCAAATTAAAATCCCTGCTTGACACCAAAAGACCTTCAAGAAGATTTTGCAAAATCTGGAGTGATGGTGCATTCTTTTACTGTTCAGAGACACCTGTGCAAACATGACCTTGCCATGGCCCTCACAGTCCCTTGACTAAACATCAAGATGGATAGACCTCAAAAGAGCAATGCATGCCCAACACACAGCCCAAGATCACAGAGCTAGATGCTTTTTGTAGGAAGAATGGGGGAAAACCCCCAAACAAGAATTGAAAGAATCTTAGCTGGCATCCAAAAAGCATTTACAAGCTATGTTACTTGCTTTGTAAGGAGGCGTTTCAAAGTATTGACCGTGCACAGTCCCCAAACTTTTGCTTTGAGACCTTTGCTGTTATTTTGAAACTGTAAATGATGGAAACAAAGAGGTCATTTTGTTTAACCCATTAAGGAAATGGGTCATCATTAACTATATGCTGATTGGGAAATTGGTTCATATTTTACTTGCTGAAGGATTCACAGAAACAGAAATTTTGACCACGAATACTCAAGATTTGCAATACCATTGTATATTTATATAGACACCCATGTTTTTGTACCATCAGCTTCTTTGTCCTTGTGTACCTCTATGTCCATTTCTGTCTCTATTGCTATTGGAACTGTGTGTAATATCTAAGTCAAACGTTTACACATACTTGGACAATAAAGAATATTGTGATTCTGATCCTGATTCTGAAATTAATTTTAACAAATTGCATGTTAGTTTGAATTAAGTTTGAACTTGATTTTTTTGAAAAACGGTCAGCTCTAGTTTACTATATAATAAATACGGGCTGATTTTGGACACAGCAAAAGTCTTGTTAACACAACTTCTTGGTTTGTTTGATGGTTTCAATAATAAAATATTCAAATTTTTTTAACAGTATCTTTCACTTCTTTCTTTGCTGTAGAAAAACATGTTTACTCAAGCAGATTTCTATCTGTTTGTAATGTTGATTGAATTATTTGATACTTTTTTCTCTGCAGACCTGTCAAAGAACAGACTGGCTGACATCCCCTCAGAGGTCTGCCACCTGGTTGCCTTAGAGATACTAAACCTGTATCACAACTGTGTCAGGACCATTCCAGACAGCATCATCAGCCTGCAGTCACTCACCTCCTTAAATCTCAGGTACATTCATTAACACTCAAATACACTTTGTGTCACTGATGTTTTACAGTGTGAGAGTCTAAATTGAGGTGGTTTCCTTCACTCTCTGTCTCTACCAGGGGAAACCTGTGGATTTTTAGAGGGTGTTGCCCTCTGGGTATGATGAAGCAGTGTTGTTGCTTGAAATCCTAGTCTGTCCAGTATGTCTGAAACAGTACTCTCTAAGCCGATGCAGATTTTGCATGCAGGATTTCCTGTAAGGTTTGCTTACTCTTACAGGTTATCTGTTGACCTTTACTGTAACAGTATTGGGGGCCTTAAAACCGTAAACCTTGGATTTGAATTTGGGTTGTTTTAGTGGAAATTCACGGTCCTAGTTGGGGGTGTTGCGATTCAATAGTAAATTAGCATACTGGCTTTCTTTGGCTATTCACTCGCTTCTGTTCTTTTTTCGGCCAATCAGCTGCATGTTAAAAGGGAACCACATGGCTACTTATGCAGCTTCTGGTTATGCCAATGCCGGTAATGTGGTGTCTACATGTTTGTCTCTGTCGGTGTGAGTGATTTTATGTTTCGTCGCGCTTGTCTGTCTCAATGCGCACATACAGCTGTGGGACTCCTTTTAACATCGGCAACACAGCAATCTGCAAATTAAGCAAGGTGCACGCCGGTGGCCCTTTTTGACACCGACCCCCACTACTGCAACGCACCCGCAGAGGAAGCGCCACAGGCATTGCAAGAGGAAGAGTAGCGGGGAAAGTGCGGGGGTATCCGGGCTACAAACCAAACTTGTTTGTGGTCATTACTGGGGACTTTAATCACAACACTTTGGACAAAACTCCACCAATTTATTTACTGAGACACCACCACACCAACTGTATGCCAGTGCAAAGGATGCATACAGTGCCACAGCCCTTCCCCACCTAGGCAGAGCTGGTCATTGCCTGGAGTTATTAACACTTTAGTATGTTCCTCTTGTCCAGAGGCAGGCTGCGTCCATGAGGACAGTGAGGAGGTGGACTCTGGAGGCCAATGACTCACCACAGGACTGCTTTGAGAAAACAAACTGGAATGTGTTGTGTGAGCCACATGGGGAGGACATCAACAGCCTGACAGAGTGTATCACAGAGTACATCAAATTCTGTGAACAGATCATACTGCCAACCCGGACTATATGCTGCTTTTCCAACAACAAGCTCTGGATCACCAGTGAACTGAAAAGCCAGCTGTCCATGATCCTGGGACACTTCTTCTAAGCTTAAGCCTGCTTAGAGTCCCGGTGCTGTGGAAGACATCATGCATGGTTCCTGTTCCAAAGAAGATGTCTCCATCAGGCCCCAACGACTATTTACCCGTTGGCCACATCACTCATGATGAAAGTGCTGGAGAGGCTGGTCCTGGCCCACCTCCAACCGCAGGTAAAATCATCACTGGACCCTCTACAGTTCGCCCACCAACCCCATCTGGGGGTGGACAACGCCATCATACACCTGCTGCAGCATTTAATACCATTCAACTGTTGCTCCTGGGTGAGAAGCTGTGAGTGATGGGAGTTGGCATGCCCACAATCTTGGAGTACTGGAGTACTGACTACCTGACAGACAGACCACAGTTTGTCCGACTGGGCAATGTTTTGTCTGAGACCATGGAAAGTAGTACAGGAGCACCACAGGGGGCTGTTTTGTCTCCTTTTCTTTTCACCTTGTACACCTCAGTACACCTTCCAGTCCAACTCCTCACTGTGCCACCTACAGAAGTTCTCAGATGACTCAACGGTGGTGGGGTGTATAATGGATGGACGAGAGGAGAAATATAAAGCAGTGGGGGATGATTTTGTGGAATGGTCTGGTAGAAATCACCTGCTGCTTAACGTGGCCAAAACCAAGGAGATGGTTATTGATTTCAGAAGGAACAGGACATCCAGACAACCACTGTGTATTCTGGGGGAGAGTGTCACTGGTGGAGGATTACAAATACCTCAGATTGCACCTGGACAACAGACTGAACTGGAAAACTAACATCAACGTTGTTTACAAAAAGGGGATGCACAGACTCAGATCATTCAACGTGTGCAGCAAGATGTTGGAGATCTTCTACCAGTGTGTTGTTGCTTCTATAAGCAAGCCCACACCAGCTTGCCGCCTCTCACCGCGGGCAACTCCAGAGTAGAAGAGAGTCCAGCCTTTCTCAAGGAGTTGGGTTCCAGAGCTCGGACTGTGCGTGGAGGTGAGCCCGACTATCTCTAGCCGGTACCGCTCAACCTCCCGCACTAGCTCAGGCTCTTTCCCCCACAGTGAGGTGACATTCCATGTCCCCATGGCCAGAGTCGTTGTCCAGGGTTTGGGTCGTCGGGGCCCCCACCCACGACTGCCACCCATATCACAAAGCACCGGCCCCTTCTGATCCTTCCTGCGGGTGTTGGGCCTACAGGAAGGCGGGCCTACGTCGCTCCTTTGGGCTGTGCCTGGCCGGTGCCCGTGGGCAAAGACCGAGCCACCAGGCGCTCACCTGCGAGCCTCAACCCCAGGCCTGGCTCCAGGGTGGGGCCCCGGTGACGCCAATCCGGGCGACGTACGCTTCCTTAATTTTTTTTTTAATCGCTCTTAGTCTGACCTGTCACCTAGAAACTGTTTGCCTTGGGAGACCCTACCAGGGGCATTAAGCCCTGGACAACATATCCTCTAGGATCATTCGGGTGCTCAAACTCCTGTAGTATTAAATGCTAACGTTACTTACTGCAACTTATGCACCTGTCTCTTCCTCTTCTGGTCATCTCCACAGCTGCAGTTCGGTTGGGGCTGCTCCTCCAGAGCGAGCAGTCTTGCTTTTATCTCAGCCATTTCTCCTCGCCAATTGCATGATCAGTTGCGTTACCTGCCGAGACAATCCACTGAAGGGGCTCAGCAGTTTCTTCTCTAAATTGTTTGGACTTTCTGAATATGGTAGCTCCGCAGCCAGGCCCTCCACGCATCGCAGAGGAATGCCTTCTGGGGTGAACTGAAGATGACGTCCGGCCATTGTATGAACAGAGTTAAAGTTTAGCAGGACCCTAACCTAATGTTTCTGATCCAAACTCCACTGATAAAATAACATTTTCTATGCTCATAATAATGCGTCTTAGAGAGTTCCTGGTCACAATGTTCACAGAAGCACCAAGGTCGTTTTTTGCCGACGTCATTGCGTCAGAGGAGGCATCCAATTATATGCGAGGTCGCACTCTTGGAATTTCACGTGAGACAATTTTTGTTGTGTAGAAAGAAAAACATGCTGTGATTTTGCTAGATATTTTGATTTTCTATTTTTGTACCTGCATATTTTATAAAACATGTAAACTTCTTGAAACTGTTTGACGTCATCGAAAATTAAAAAAAGAAAAGATACTTTGGTGTGTTCCCTTTTTATTCGTACTTAAAGAATCAGCAGTGGACTTACCCTGCTAGAATTTGGGAAGCTAATCTCGCAACCATTTTTCATCTGGTGTTGTCGTGGCAAAATGCAAAAAAATTGTGACGTGTGCAAGAACTAGATAATTTTCACAATTTGATTTAGCAATTTAAGTGGAAAATGAAAGGCTTTTGAGAGTCAGGACACTTATCCTGTATGTAACCTATAAAATTATTTAAACACACTTTTAAATCCTCATGAAAAAAAAAAAAAATCTTTGTCTGTACACACACACACACACACACACACACACACACACACACACACACACACAATCCCAATTTGCATTTGTATAGCTTGCAGCATTCACATTTTCATTTTAACACCTCACAGTCACAGGGGCTGAGAGAGAACTTCCACGGCAATATACAGTGACGATGACTGACAGAAATGGTACTTTTCATGCAGTGTTGCCTATTATGTGAACTACTGCAATATTTCACATACTGTTTATTGTTTACATTTACTTATTATCTGCAACTTGCACATATTTGTTTTTCTGGTACATAGTTTATATCTCTGGCTTACTCTCCTTCTCTTAGGAACTGCTGTAAATACTTGTTTATATACTTATTACTTATATTTATAAATGTGCTACAGTAACCATGACTCCTAATTTTGCACTGCTAGTCCCAAATCCCTGCTAACAAGTGAAAAGAGGCAGCTTCTAAGTTGTTTTCAAATTTTGTTTGAAAATATTTGTTAAACAGTCACATGGCTATAAGTTTGCACTTGTTCCATTCATATGCATGAGTGGTGTTTGTTTGTGTTGCAGTCGTAACCAGCTGGCCTCTCTGCCAGCCTGTCTGTGTGGTTTACCTCTGAGAGTCCTCAACGCCAGCAACAACAAGCTGGTCAGCCTGCCAGAGACAATCGGACAGCTGCATAGCCTCATGGAGCTGGTAAATCTTTCACTATGTCACTGCGTTACTGCATGTCCAGCCTCTTTTTCATTTTTTTTTTTTTTTTTTTTTTACAATTTTCTTTTTATGTGTTGAAAGGCTGATACCCACAGATCAAAGACACAGAGCCACAAGACTTTATTTTTCTGCTCCAGAGGGCCCCCACTTTGTGGCAGTTTTACTTAACTGTGCATGCTGACATTGGAACCTTATTTGTTAGAAGCTTACTTCAGTTTCCTTCATTATATTGTTTTATGTTTTCTTGTTGTATTTACTTTGTTTATTTTATGAGGTCTAGGATGGTACAAGTACAGTGTTTCAAAAGTAAACATGCATTACCAACAATATAATGTATTGTTATTGGATGTAAATGGGCTAAATAATCCGATCAAAAGAAGCAAAGTGATGGGTAAAATAAAAAAGAAGAGGACTAATGTAGCATTTCGGCAGGAAACTCATCTCTCTAACGCTGAACACAAAAAACTAGTAGGAAAAGGGGAGAAGCCATATCGATCTCAATAAAAATAACAGCATTAAAAATAACAGCTCTTATCCAGTACATTGCTTTTGATGACTAGCCAATGTCACTTGCAGATAATATGGGATTTTGTTGTCTTCTCAGTGTACTGGAGCCACATGACATTGTATGCATGAGATTCCCAGCGGTCACCACATCACTGAAACCACATTACCAAAAAGTCTCTCATCAAGCGAGGAATGCTCTGGGAATGTTGTGGTCTGAATATAAGCTTCCAAACAATCTGTGCACACAGACACTGTTCTGGTTCCATTTGAGTTCATGCAAAAAGTGAGCTCCTCTGTTGCTTTGACATCTGTTGTGATTTCTGCTATGACCAACCCAACAGTTAGTTACAATGGTAAGTTTGTGTTTGTGCGCATTTGTGTAGAGTTTTAGAATTGTAATGATATTAAGTACGACACTTTTTATCAGTACTCAATATTGGCAAGTACTCAAGTGTAAGTACTTCTACTTTGACTTGGTCTGAAAAAAATGACATCCGTGCATCCCTATCTTAAACACATCACAGCATCCCTTGTTGTGCCCCACAGACTTTAAAATAGCTTTAACAACACATAGGATGAAATGAGTCAACAAGTGCATGTTGTTTCTTGGAGTAATACAATATATTTTGAATCTTTTTTTTTTTTTTTTAAAGACCCAATTTTTGATACTGTTAAACATTCCCCAAATATACCTGTGTTATATGGTATTACCAGCTTATTAGAAATCATGCTGGAGACTTTGAGGGAGCCACCAGTCAATGCTATACTGTTTCCTGCCACAGGATGGCTACAGTGCACATAATAACAATAACAACAACAACAACAACAACAACAATAATAATAATAGTAGTAGTAGTAGTAGTAGTAGTACATTGTTCTTAAAAAACGCTTTTCAGGGTACTCAAAGACACTGCACAAAAAATGAATAAAAATAATGGCTTCAGGTGTGATTTTCCAGCTTATGTCTACTACTGTAACATGTTTTTATGTCAATTAATAATATAAGATATTAATAGACTTATAGCACCTTTCATACAAGAAATGACGCACAAAATGCTTTACAATCAAGAAATTACATGCAGGGTTTCACATAAAAGTGTACTCAAAATGAATATTTAGGATGTTAGAAATGTAACATTGCACTTGAAGTGCAGTGTAGCCAGCTTGGGTCTACTTTTATGTGAGACACTCAATCACTTTCTCAATTACACTGTAATTTCTTAGTTGTTAAGTATTTTGAGCTACATTTCTTGTATCGAAGATGTTATACAAATAAAGTCTATTATTATTATTATTATTATTATTGTTTGTTGTTGTTGTTGTTGTTGTTGTTGTTGTTGTTGTTGTCAATGCAGTGGTAACTTAAGGTAAATAAAGAATAGTGCAAGGACATGACATTAATTCTCAGTCTATGAACCAAATGCATTGAAATTAACAATAAATTGTCTATAGCTAGCATTTATTTGATCAGACTCTCTTAAATTTGAATGGAATTTTCAATTGAATAATATTTGAAATAAAGTTCTGGTGTTGGGCTGTCGTATACTGAAATGTATCCAGAAGCCTTAACATCTGTGAACATGAGATGTGTTGTTGTTTTGCCCTCTGCAGGACATCAGCTGCAATGAGATCACGGCTCTTCCTAGCCACATTGGCAGACTCAAAGCTTTGCGAGAATTAAATGTACGACGAAACCTTCTCTGTGTCCTGCCAGAAGGTGAGTTTATGAAAAAAGTGCATCTTTTCCAGGGGTTAATTTATCCCAAGTCACCGTTGTTCTTTTTATGTCAGAAACAACTTGTCTGCCTTGGTGATTGTGGACAGTACAGATAGTTCCTTTTATCCCCTAAAGCAGTGGCTCTCAACCTGGGGTCTGCGCCCCCTACTGGGGGTGCCAGAGATCACAGGGGGTGTACCCACTTTTATCTGCGCTGAGGTTGTGAGGTTACCAAGATATTTATGCACATTAAATATATAAAATCACAATAACACACCCATTTGGATACGAACAAAAACCTACAACTGCTGTTTATTTTTGCAAAAAAAGTTTGTGATTAATCACTTTATTCTTGTGTATGCAGCTAGGAGTTGGGGTTGGGGGGGCCTGGCTTGTCTTGGACACAGGCAGGGGGCCTTCAAGGAAAAAAAGGTTGGGAACCACTGCCCTAAAGTCCAGTCCAGTTGCGAATGATTAAATGCCCTGAAGCTTACAATGACCTGGATGAATGAGAATATTCACAGGCACTGCCCTGAAGTTTGGTGAGGTTTAGTTGGAAAACTTTTTGTCGACTTTTGGAGTGTAATTTATTTACACTCCACAGAGGTTTTACATTTACATTTACAAACCGCGAACAGTGGAAGCTTTCACGGATCACATAAATGCAGTGGACACCAACATCAAGTTCACTCGGGAGGATGTCAAAGGAGACAGCCTGGCCCTTTTGGATTGTGCAGTGCACACTGAAGAGGACAGGAGTCTCAACATCGAAGTATACAGAAAATCCACGCACACCGATCAATATTTGCTCTTTGATTCTCACAACCTTCTGGAGCGCAAGCTTTGGTTTATCAGAACACTTCAACATCAAGCTCAGAACAGGCCCACAAGGACAGAAGACAAGGGTAAGGAGCAGAAACACATCAGGGAAGCACTCAAACTGGACCTTCATCAAGACTGCAAAAAGACACAGAACAGAGGGAAATGAAAGGGACCATAAACAGAACAGCATCATCCCTTACATTGCTGGAGTATCTGAAAAATTCTGAAAGATTTTCAACAAATACCAAATCCCTGTTCACTTCAAGCCCAGCAACACCTTGAGGCAGAAACTTGTCCACCCTGAGGACAAAACAATCAGACACAAGCAGAGCAATGTAGTTTATGCAGTGCAATGCAGCAAGGAATGCACAGACTTGTACACACATCACAGGGGAGCCAACACCTCAGGTCAAGACTCAGCAGTCCACCTACATCTTAAGGACAAGGAAAATTCCTTTGAGGACAATAATGTACATATTTTGGGGACCAATGGTTTGAAAGAGGAGTGAAAGAAGCCACCCATGTCAGACTGGAAAGACCATCACTGAACAGAGGAGGTTGTCTAAGACACCCCTTTGGAAGCACTTAGAAGTACCATGACATGGATGAATGAGAATCTTCCATTTCTATACCGCCTATCCCTTTCGGGGTTGCAGGGGGGCTGGAGCCTATCCCAGCTTCAACGGGCGATACCGATCGCCGGTCGCCAACCGATCGCAGGGCAACATGCAAAGACAGACAACCATTCACACTCACAACTAGGGGGAATTTAGAGTCACCAATCAACCCAATGAGCATGTTTTTGGTCTGTGGGAGGAAGCCAGAGTACCTGGGGAGAACATGCAAGCTTCACACAGACCCGGATCGAACCAGCAACCTTCTTGCTGCGAGGCACGCGCACTACCTGCTTGCGCCACCGTGCTGCCCCATTAGTAAACTTATATGGTACTTTCAAGTATGTAAATGTGTGTAATAAACACAATTTACACATGCACAGATGCTACAACTAGCCAACATTAATGCATCTATGAACAGCGGACAACAACTCAGCCATCATCAGAAACATATTAAAACTTACAAAATAGTTACATAAACATGTGAATATAACTGTAAATACCTCATAACTTAGAGATGAAGCCAATTTGATGGACTTTAATGGCTGTATCAGTACGACACTGAGATGCTTCCTCTCTGAGCACATGAGACAAGGAACTTCCTAGTTAAACTTCGTGGTGTTTTGCACTTAGGATTTCACCTCACTTCCTCTTCAACACAGCTAACTGCAATGACCACTAGATGGTGCTGGAGTACACACAAAGAGTCATCATCTTCTGCTCTACATTGAGGTTTCTGTGACACAGTAGTTGAATGTGTCTGTGGTTATACACTCTGTCCTGAGATGAATAACCTGCTCAGAAGACCTAAGCTATTCCGATTGTATGGTTCATTTAGTAGAATTTAGAATTCTAAACAATCACATGGAAGCCAGTCTCCAGGAGATACATCCGCAAATTCTTTGCTGGTGCTGGGTAACAATTATCTTTAGTGATCCTCATCACTGTGATTTTCATCTCGTGCCATCATCATGTTGAATTTTTAATTTGCCCAATACTTCGGTTTATGACCAAATAAACATTTTCAAGATGGCGCCGCAGTTTGTTACAACAGCTCCAGCCATTTTCCTTTGTATTAGTGTGCTTTTGTATGGATGTACAACTGGTGAGACTAGGGATTTGCTTTTTTTCTACTTTGTGAATTTCACTCATCAACTTCAGGAGATCCACAGAACTTCGGGTCCATTGTTTACACTCGGGAACAGCTGATTGTGCTGAGCAACACGAATGTAACCCCAGTGGAAAGACTGGAGATCCCCAAGGAAATAAAGAGAAGGAGAAATGGATGCAGAGCTGGGGCCAAGTGCTGGGTCAAGGAAAGACGGTTCTAATCATCCATACTTCAGATCAGGGGACAAAGATGAGCGGGGAGGGTGCAGAGGGAGCTGAAGGAGGAGCTAAGGAGGATGAAGGCGAGGTAGGCTACATACCCAGATGGCATCAGCTCCAGACTGCTCAGGAACTGTGTAGATCAGCTCTGCGGGGTCCTCTTGCACATCATCAACATGAGCCTCAGTCTGGAGAGAGTTCCAGCCATTTGGAAAACTTCCTGTGTAGTTCCAGTCCCAAAGACAGCGCATCCCAGGGAGCCCAACCACTTCAGCTTGGCAGCCTTAACCTCCCACCTGATGAAGACCTTGGAGAGGATTATACTGAAATACCTCCATCACCTGGTGAGCTGCAAGCTGGACACCCTACATTTTGCATATCGTCCAGGCATCTGCGTGGAGGATGCTGTCATCTACCTGCTCCATCGATCTCTTTCTCATCTGGAACATACTGGAAGCACGGTGAGGGTCATGTTTTTCGACTTCTCCAGTGCTTTCAACATGATTCAACCATCACTATGTAGACTGGCATAGACTGCCACGCGTGGACCATCGACTACCTCACCAACAGACCACAGTATGTGAGGATTTCCGATGTGTTAGTTTGCAGCACGGGGCTCCACAGGGGACAGCGTTCTCCCCTTTCCTCTTCACCCTCTACACATTGGACTTCAGACACAACACACACAGCTGCCCCATCAAGAAGCTGTCCGATGATACAGCCATCATTGGACGCGCATCACAGGGGAACAAACTGGAATTCAGGGAGGTTGTAACCAACTTAGTCGACTGGTGTGGACTGACCCATGCTGCATAAATGCCAGCAAGGGGAAGGAGGTACCATTGCGAAGGAAGGTACCACAGACTATTAACTGGTTAGGAGAAATGGCTCTGTCCTAGACTGCCCTCTGGACACCATTGAAGAGGTGGGTGAGAGGATGTACAAATGTACGTATACGTAGTTGTTTTTCTATTTTCTACTTTTATTAACAGATTTGTGGTAACAAAAAGGAAAACAATCATATCCCCAGCCCCATTCTCAACCCCCCCCCCCACACACACACACCAAAAAAAACAAAACAAAAAAACTACCAACACGGTCACCAATATACACACACACACACACACACACACACACACACACACACACACACACACACACACACACGCACACACACGCTGTATGCTTTTTCATTTTGTAGTCTTTATGCCACTGTGCCAAAGTCTTCGTAAATACCTGCAAAACGAATGACCTTCCCAGCGGCCTCAGTTATGCTTTGTGTTATCTGCTAGTTAGCAAGTATTTGAATGCTAACACACTAAACTAAGCTCACAGCACCACTGTGCCAAGTACAACTCCACATGGCCACTTGTGTGGTTCTAGAAATGTAGTTGTGTTTTTCAGATACTTTAAATCTTCAATCAGTATTTTAGTGTGGGCGCAAAAATACATTTTGCCTGTGTCTTTCTGACAGAGCACTTTGAATTTAATTTAAGCATTTGTCCTCAGTGACCTCACTGTTCCAACATAGTACAATCTAGGATATGTGTATAGTTACTAAAGGAATGCTTCCTGGTGTCAGCACTCCCCCCATCATAGCTGCTCAGCTGACATTATTACCACTTACAGGGCCTTTTAATTATGAGAGACTGTCAGGAAGAGTCTGTAAATGATTACTTTGTCAGAACTGATGGGCTCTTCTGTGATGCATCGTTTCCTTATTGATATTTTTCCCATTTATCAGCCTTTACCATTTTACCACTACCGGTTCAAAACTGAGTGGTATTTCTTTTAAAAAAGCAGCAGATTGTCCATTTCATAGCCTAGAAACATTTTTGTTGATCCATTTTCTGTCGGTAAAACTCATTAACTAATTAATCAACTTATCTTGTTAGCACTATTTTTGGGTATCAGATTCACCTCTTGTAATCAGCTTGGATTCCTACAATTACAGTGTGTTCTCACCACTATATATGTGATTAGCATCCATGTCCTGGTAACATTCACTGTTTTTTGGCCTCCAATCTGCCAGGAAGACCAAATGATAAAAAGAGTAAAGGTCCATGTCAGCCACCTCACAAAGAGAATCAGCAATAATCTGTCCTTTTGTATCAGATTTGCTGCTCCATTATTATCATCTTGTCATCCACTTGAATATCTTCCCATTAAGTAGGTGATAGAGACACGCAGTGAATTTTATTTGAATGATATCCAATCATTTAAAACCTGTACAACATTTTAAAGGAACCATTTAAAAAAGAATATAGACCTACTGTGAAAACACATACTCTCTATGTCTCAGTGTTGGTGTTGTCTCTCCAGCCAGCCTAGCTGGGTCACTGTGGCTCACTCCAGAGAGGTTTATTTTTAACCTTTGTGCAGAGAAGAGCAGAGAGAGCTCAGATAGTTTATGAGGGTCAGCTCTGTCTTTCTCTGCTGCATTCTGGGTTTTAATAGGTAAAGTGCTCTCTGTTGTGTGAGTCAGCAGCTCTGTAGCAAATCATCCATACACTGAATCAGGCATTGTCTGACCATTTAGTTTGAAATTGAATGTCATCGTCTCACCCAAACAGATTGCTCCATAATACAATGATGTTTTTCTAAACTGAATATCTCAGAGCTTTGGACAGTTTGCAAATAGATATCCATAAATATGCTTGGAAATCGGAGATAAAGAGACATTACTCATAACTTATCTTGTGGCCTCACAATCATTACATTTGTTTTATCAGTGTCAATGGAGAAGCTGCCATGCAAACTGATCCCTCAGGAAGATGTGTAATTACTCTGCTAAAAGCCGATAAAAAACAAGCAAAGAGACCTGGGGGTTGAAGTGGTTAATCAATTTGGGATTTGTGAAAGTGCATCAATATTGTAGTTGCAGTCAAAATTATTCAACCCTATTGCAAAAAATATACAATTTCTCAGCTGTTTGCAATAAACAATTTACACAAGACCTACCTGCTGCGCCACCATGCAGCCCTTTAAGTAGTTCAATGAAATTAATATTACAAGGGTTTTGATGCAAATTACTTTTAATGACTACTGCAGTCTCAAAATTATTCTACCCCTGCATGACAAGCATCTTCAGTACTTAGAACAGCACCCTTTTGTTGTGATGTGTGATGCATAGCCAGACACCAGCTTCTGACAGCATTCCTGAGGAATCTTAGCCCATTCTTCACGGGCAATGGCCTCCAGTTCAGTAACATTCTTGGGTGTGCGTTTTGCAACCGCAGTGTTTCCTCTAGGATTTTTTTCAGCAGCGGGGGTAGGCTAAATGTAAAAATAAAAAATAAAACAATAAAATTAAATAAATAAATTTAAAAATAATAATAATAATAATTTCTTCCACTTCCACTCGGTAAAGTTGACAGCCTGCCTCATTGAATGGCCGCTTCCTCGTTCCTCTTTTTGGTGGCAGAACATTCCTATAGGAGTAAAGTGGCATTATTGATCATTGCTCTTACAATGGAAATACAGTGAATTTATTTATTATTTTATTTATTTAACAGAAATATTGTCTATTATGCAAAAAAAAAAAAAAAAGAAAGGGAAAAAAGGTTCATCAACACTCACCATTATCAGTGTGGTAGAGCCATGAGTGGAACTATTTTTTTCAACCCATTTTCATCCCTTTAGGTTTTTCTCCTCTACTCTCATCTCTCTCTCCTGTACCATCACGCTGCTCCTTCACTCAGCTCTCCCCCTGCTGTGCTCTGCTCTCCTTCACTTTGTTCCACTGCACCTCCCTGTCTGATGTTACTTGTCTCATACAATTACATAAAGCATTAACGTTAGATAATTTTCACTCACATCACATTTGATTACAAGTGTGGACACCATACCATAATCATTTATGAGTCAGTAAAAGCCTAACGATACCTGACTAGTGTCATCTTCATCAGCTGTCTTTCTCTTCTTAAAGAAATATTTGAACAAGCTCATCTGAAAATGCAGTCAGCAGTTACATCATGGTGTGTAGATATTAGCTTAATGCTATAATTTAGTTTACTCACGTTAATGACACTGAGATGGCACCAGGCCCAACTAACTTAAGCTACCGATATGTTACATAACGTTAGCTGGCCATCAATATTTTGCAAATGTCTGTTTAACTTGTAAAATCTATTATGAGTTATCCTAAGCTAATAAGTCTACCTTTTCTCTGGTAAGTTGCCGCCTTATTTTCCAAGATGACACTCCTCTGACTCTCTGCCATGCAATGTGTCACTGTGGGCAGAGTTTTCTTTTCAGTTCTTTTCATATGCTTCATTCTTCTTTCTCCAGACATACCACTGTTCCATAGGCCCGAAAAGTTCCAGTTTGTTCATTACTCCACAGAATAGAATTCCAAAACTTCTGTGGCTTATTTATATGGCTTTGATCATATTGGAGCCGACTTTTCTTGTGCTTTTGGTCAGTAGTGGTGTACATCTTGGAGAGCGGGCATGGAGCTCTTCAGTGTTTAGTATGTGCCTTATCGTGCAAACTGAAACGTCGGTGCCTGCCGCCACCAAGTCTTGCTGCAGTTGTTTTGCAGTCACTCTGACCACTTGCCTCTTCAGGAATCTGGTGGCAGCCGCTGATAGTTTCCTCTTTCTGCCACGTCCAGGTAGTGTAGCCACTGCTCCTTTAACTTTGAATTTGCAAATTATGCTTCCAGCTTTATCTCTAGGAACATTCATATTTTTAGCGATCTTTTTGTATCCTTTTCCTTGTTTGTGCAATCTCTTCTCTGAACTTTTTTGACAGTTCTTTTGACTTAGCCATAGTTCTAACATGCAATCAAACGTCAGTCTCAACAAACTCCTAGCCAATGCTGTGGTGTAATGAAAATGAATTTCCAAGCCACAAAGGACCAAAAATCAAAATTTCAGCTGTGTTCAATTGTTCAGGAAAATCTTCTTGATGGTGTTCAATAAAGATCTGCAGGAGTCAGGATTCTGAAGAGCAAAGACTTTAATGTCGACGAAAAAGGAGAATTTGTTCAGATATGCACAGAATGCACACCAAAAGGATTCTGAGTTACAATGGTCTGTGCTCTGTCTTACATTCAGTTTGGTATTGCTTTTTCCATGTGTCTGGGGCATCCTCTAGTTGTTTCTTACGTGTCTACAACTTAACACCATTAGGTAATCTTTTGGCAGCTCATCTGCCTTGGTTTTCCCCCATCTTCCCTGGTTAATGCTGGCTCAGCAAGAGTGCAGCCTCAGGGTGCACCCTTTTTTATTTTCTCCCTACTGTTCCAAATTACACTATTATTTCTTAGCCGTCATCCATACCATTGTTTAAAAAAGATTAACAAAACACAATGTAGAGTAATAAGAGCATAATACAAAGTATAAGAGCATAATACAAAATAGTATTGTCATTAAGTGCACTTTAGGATTATATCAAAGCCATGGTGAGATAATAGGAACATTCAGTTCATCAGTAGTTATGGTAAAACACACGGGTGTGAGTTATAAGAGAATACATGATTAAAGGCTACTGTGAGACAGACCATGTGAGACTACCTGGGTTTCACAGTACAGAGAAACACCTGCAAAGACACCTGCGTATGAGTCATAGGAAAGTCCCTGAAAGCCCCTGAAAGAGTGCTGATAAGAATGCTTTATGAGCCCAGTGCCCATGACTCTAATGTGTTTTCTTCAGCTCAACACAGCAAAATCAACTATTGGTTACAGCTTTTTCTCAAGTCATCACATATCTCCTAGAAAAAAAATATACACCAGTCCAGATCCGTCACTTCACCATCGAAAGCACTGTGTCAGGGTGTCGAGCCAGCACACCCAGTGTTCAATTCAATTCAATTCAATTCAATTCAGTTCAATTCAATTCAATTCAATTCAATTCAATTCAATTCAATTCAATTCAATTCAATTCAATTTATTTGTATAGCGCCAAATCACAACAGAAGTTGTCTCAGGACACTTTCCATATAGAGCTGGTACAGACCAAGCTCTTTTATCTACAGAGAACCAACAATTCCCCCATGAGCAAGCACTTGGCGACAGTGGCGAGGAGAAACTTCCTTTTAACAGGCAGAAACCTCGGGCAGAACCAGGCTCTGGGTGGGCGGCCATCTGCCTCGACCAGTTGGGTGAGAGAGGGAGAGCAAGAGAGGGAGAGTGAGACAGACACAGACAGACAGACAGACAAACAGACAGACAGACAGACAGACAGACAGACAGACAGACAGACAGACAGACAGACAGAAATGCAGTCAGAGAGAGAGAGAGACGGAGAGACAGAGAGACAGACATGCAATCACAGTAACAGTGACAGTGATGTAATAATAGCAGTAGCAGTTGCAGTGGATGTCAGGCAGGGCCAAGACAGGAGACGCAGCAGCAATCCACAATCCAGATTCAGCCACTGTGGAACCTGCAAGACGACAAAGCACAGAGACTCCGGGGAAGGAGCTAAGTTAGTAACACGCCGTGGTAGGACATGAAAGCGTGCAGATGGAGAGGGACAGAAGGACAGAGGAGCTCGGTGTATCTTTGGCGGTCCCCCGACAGTCTAATCCTATAGCAGCATAACTAGGGGCTGGTCCAGGACAAGCCTGAGCCAGCCCTACAGATGTAGCGACCTCGAAATTCCCCTAATCTCGTGCTGGGGCCCTGGCGGGTCCATGACCGGTCCCTGCTCTGCAGTAGGCGGGTTCGTGACTGTAATGAGATCCCCCGCGATGACGTCATCGGCGCGGGGCCAACTCGTAATGCCCCTAAGCTCCATTTGCGGAAACTACCTGCACTCGCTCGATCAGTCCACCAGGAGGAGCAGTCATTATAATTGGTTACCGTGTCAGCTTTGCTGAGTCGTTCATTAGATCTGGACCTAGCCTCCACTGCTGTAAGAAAAACTGCTTGTCTAGTAGAGCACCCTGTGCAGTTTTTTAAATATAATTATGCTTAATCATCCACATTATTGTAGTGCTCGTTCACAAACTTCTTGGATCTGCTCATCTGCCCATCCTGCCTTTTCCTCCAGATCTCTCTCCACCTTTGGAGAGGCTCCCAGCGCATCTCCGCGTGCTGAGTGATTTGTGCCCAGAAAATTAATCATGAATAACAGAAGTTGTGCATCGCGTTTTTCTAGCATTTTGAACTGCTAAACAGTTAAATGTTTAATACTCTGCCTGATTCGCGGAGCCACTCTGCTTTTCAGTTGGTGGGTTTCCTGTTTGTAGCGCATTTTAGATTTGCGGGTCACTATTTGATGCGGCGACCAGCAATACGCAGAGTCCTGTATGTGTGTGTACTGTATATTACTGGACAGAAATCATTTACAGTGCGCTGAAGAGGGAGGGACAGGAGGATGAAATGCCAATTTCAGCCTGTGATCTGTTAATGTCTGACTGAACAGCCTCATGGAAGTGATATTTTACAGTTCTACATATTTTAATCTAACGAAATTCGTTAAAACAAATCACTTGGTGCTTTCAAAGCCATGTCATTGAGCTGAAAGGTTCCAGATTTCGTTTGCCTTCACAGGCGGCTCGCACTGCGCACTGCGATGTTCAACATCATAGGCTTAATATACTGTAGTTAATTATCACTGATCTTTTTCATCACTCTGTCTGTGTGACTGTCTATGTCCTCCTCTCTGTGTCTGTTCACGCAATGAATATAAACAGTAACTATTAAAAAAAAGTTATAGTCGCGGGTAAACATAGTGCTCAGAAGCACACCAAGAATGCATTTTTTACGTCGGGCGTTGTGCACGCGTGTTTGATATTAATATTGTGCCGCTGCACCTCAAATAAATGTTTTTTTGGGAAACGGAAATGTTCAACATGACTTCATCATGTTAGACCAGGCAGACAGGTTCTTACTACAACATCAACTCTCCCTCCGCAGCCAGCGAGCCTCATCCCCCGCCGGACACCTACATTCAATCATGAATAATCCTAATGGGCCAATCAGACCAATGAAAAAAAACAATGTTGTGGGACACAAAGGGCCAATGGGCCGATGTAGATGGGCCAATCTACTTGTTTTTATTGACCAATCAGTTAACACACACACATGAAAACGGCCAATAAACAGTGAAATCAGTATCATGAGTATTTCTCAGATGATTATTTCTGTATCTATCTAATCCGTGGCATGCAATATTTCACCCCGATTTTGGATAAAGTATAAATCCAATTGTTTCATTGTTTCATATTTTGAAGTATTTCCACACAAAGCTGGTGGCAGACAGCACGTTATGCACATAAATAAATAAATATAAAGGCGACTAAATTGACATTAGACATTGAAAAGTTTGTGATCCTTCTCTAGGCTGTGATATTTTGTTGATTCTTCATAATTTCCGGAGTAAAAAATGCATTCTTGATGTGCTTCTGAGTACAAAGAAGATGCACATGATTTAAAGGTGACATATTATGAAGCTTTTTCAATAAGTTACATAGGTCTATGATTTCCATAAAACATGTTTCTGAAGCTGTTTGCTGGAAATATTTTTCAGGAAAAGATTCTTGCCTCCCTCTATTTGCCTCTGTTTCAGTCCCTTTCAGAATGTGCTGTTTCTGGTGTCTGTAGCTTTAAATGCAAATGAGCTGCTGCTGTCCCACCCATGTTACCGTGGTAACGGGGAGAGCGTAGGCTCACGTTGCACTATGCATGTGAAAGTAGCGGACATGGCGGCAGTAAACAGACAGAGTGCGTCAGTAGTTGAACGTACGTGTTCGAACCTAAATCGGATCCTGAAGGAGGGGAGGCTCCTACAGAACCTCAGAGAATTCAGCAGGACGCTTCTGAAAGGTTAGTCTAAAAACGTCTTTCTATTTTTTTCTCTTCAGTATGAGCACCGCCTGTACAGGAGGCAGCGTGAGAGGCCCACAGTTCAGACGGTCAATGCTAACGCTAGGAAGCACCAATCCTAACTTGTAGCATACCAGAATGACGGGGAGAAACTCAGCTAAAAGCCTCTACCAAGCATTTGCACCCAAACGAAACATAATTCATACAGCAGTAAATCATATGGGCATGTGACGAAAACACGGAAATGGCTTATGTCCACTTTAGCGCGTCTGCTGATTTCACCACGTCACACAAACCACACAAGCCTGGTATCATATGGAAGCAGAGAGTCCGAAGGTCCTGGTTGTTTACATAAAGAGGAGGGGGTTTCTAGTAGTTACTGGGTTGCTGAGACATTGACCAGCCTAACTGCGCTGTTTGTTTCAGCGCTCCGTCTCATTTACACATGCAGGGTCAGAGCACACAGACGACACTGCTGAGCAGCACTACTGACCATTCACTTCAGGCTGAGGAAATGTAGCTGGCTAGAGCACACACATTCAAATGTTAAAAAAAAAAAAAAAAAAAAAAAAGGGGGATGCTGTTATTGGATGAAAATGCTGGTATGCAACGTCTCTTATTTCTTTAGCTTTATACATGCATGGATTGTCTTTTTTTGTATTATTTGATTGTATCAGTACACATGTGGAAATTGTGCAACAATGCAGTCAGAGCCTGAGAACATATGCTGCCAGGAGGTGCCACAGGTCACAGTATCTTTACCTGCATTTACAGTATGATTGCAGTGTATGATTGCAGAAAACATGCCACTGCAGATACTGACCTTATGTTATGCATAACAGGCTACAAGACGGCTGCAGCAGCTGGATGAAAGGCCTCCAGGCATGACTGACCATCCAGGTTTCGAACCTGTTTGCCTAAATGTGCATACAACACTTACAGGGTTGACTACGGTCCTTTACAGCTATGGGGGACAGAGCAGTGAGTTTCATCTTAACTAACTTCATTGTTCATACGCCATAATAAACTAAAAAAAGTCAGTTATATCTTTTCTTGAACATATAGCCAAGTTTTTTCTTAGCAAATACTGTATATTACACATTTATTCACATGAAACATTTTATAGATATACAATAAATATTTATTGACATGAATATTTGTACATGGAAATACAGTACAAGTGAAGGAATCACTGAATCCATATTAGAAAAATGTGAATACAGATGTTGACATTATAGAACCTTTTGACTAACATAATGTTGAATTTTCTCAGTTGTTACAGGTATCTAGCCTATATGAGTTTTGTGAGCTGGTGCTGGAGCTTCCTTGGCCAGAAGATTTGTGTAGTCATCCCATCACGTGCATGTCCATCAAATCATCAATATACCCTGTGCAATACACAGACACACAGAAAACATGAATCATTAGTATCATTTATTGGATTATTCAACAACTGTTAATATAGTGACATTTTGCACTTTGAATTCTGTGGTTAAGTGTGTAGTTTTTGGTTTATTTATTGTGTGACATGTACAATATAAATGTTTGTTTTTTGAGTAAAAAAAAGTTAACACGAATGTGGCCTCAGTCTTCACTGGTTTGGCTCTGCACTCTCTCTTCATGAACTTTGGAAAGCTCAGTTTGAAAAGAGGATCCCCTGATCCCCTGGTTTGTCCTCTAACTGCATTCTCGCTGTAATGCAGTGCAGTATATTTTTATGATAACAGGCCATACTTAGGAGTAAAAAATGACAGTACTGTTACAGTGTAAATTCAAGCACTAAAGGCTGCAACAGCTCACTGCTACACTTGATCAACAGTAGGTAACTGTAATGATGCACTGGCCTATGTAAAAAGAGAGAAGTGACATCAGCTTTATCTAAAAAAGGATCACCCATAAATAAAATCCAGAGAAAAAACGCTTGGAGTTTAAATTGTGCTGGGATGTAGCAGTCTCAACCAGACACTTGCTTTGCCCTGGGCTTTTCTAACATACACCATTTTAGAAGATATTTCCAAATGCATTATTTTCACAAATTCCAAAGCTTAGACCCGGTGAAGCGACCGTCTATGTATCGCTTGACCGACCTGGTCGCTGGGTTTACATATGAAGACCGTGCTGATTGCTAACTAGAAGCTAGCGGTTAGCGTTAGCTTGTGCTATATTGCAAAACGCTACTTTGTTAGTTCGTGTAGAACTGAAAAATGAACACAGCTAAACATTTGTAAATGCTGGCATCTCCCTCGGACATGCACTAAATCATTTACAAGACCAGAAACGTGGTGTGATGTACCAGAAGCTATGGTAGCAGCGAGCTAACGTTTGACAGCTGAAGCTGTAGTCTTGAAGCTAGCGGTTAGCCTTACATCGTTCTCAATGGCAAAACACACACGCTACAACACGCAGGAGTTCGCGCTAATCTACAAAAGAAACACACAGCTAATTATTTGTATACTTACATGTCCTTCCTCTGCAGGTATTCCACGCGAAGTTGGAAGTGAGCCCTCTTTTAGATGAAGTCTCTCAGCTAATCCTGCCTCGTACTGACCGAGGTTGGAAAAACAGTCAGCCTTGAAGTGGTTAGCACACACCAGCAGGTTTTTGCCGACTGTAGTGGGGACGTTGCCTTCAAAAATGAATTCAGTCCACGCCGCTCTTTTGTCCTCTGCGGCTGGGAGCCGATGGAGCGATTTGTGCTGCTCTTTACAGCCAACAACAGAACAATGCGTGTAGCGCCCCTACCTACACGGTGCTTTCGATAACGAAATGGCGTATCTGTGGTAGCGCTGTATCTGGTGGGTGGAGAGACACCTTGGAGATGGGGAGGGAGTGCTGGCTGGTGGGCGGGAACATGTTCCCATATTGCGTATTAGCGACCGACAATTGCGAATGGCTCGTGTGGAAGGGTGTTTTCAGAAATCCGTATCTCACTCAAAATAGCGAGAACGGTCTTATTTCACACTTTGTATGTGTGTGGCAGCACTAGAGACCCAAAATAACACCCCAAAACCCAGAAAAAGTTGGTTTTTCATAATATGGGACCTTTAAAACGCTTCACACTTAGACATCAGAAGCAAATACAGTTTTGCATCACAGAAGTTTACATTTCAGCTGTCGTGGCCAAATCTCTTGTTAACTTATTAAGCTCTTCTGCACAGTGTGACGTCTATTTTAATTATTAGAGAGCTGCTCTAATGGCCACTGATAGACAGTCCATCCTATTCTATAAACTGTTGGTGGTTTGTGAACTTCACTGCATTTGTGCATTTGAAGCGATTAACTCCCGGCACATTTCAGAGCTGAGTAAACCTGTAGTTTCACTGACACATCGCGCATCATCACCATGGGCGTCATGATGTTCTCCTGTCTGTCACTCTGTCAGGCACGTGTAGTGTCGAGCCGGCCGCGTTGTTGGCTACAAAGTCATTATTTGCATTACAGTGTATCCTTTGTTCTAACTCAATGGATGGTCGCCAGCCAAATAGGCTCCCAGCCCCCACTGTCCCACAGACTAGCTATGGCCAGTAAAATAGGTGGAGGGCTGAGGGGAGCGCGTACCTCCAGTAATTAAAAATCAATTTGTGCCACAGATATTAATATTGTGTCCTTGGCTACTTTATAGACTTCACTAAATGTTTCCATTACACTTAATTACATTTATGGATAAGTCAACTTTCCCACCTCCCTCATGCATCAAAATGTATATTATCAGTCCGACCAGGAAATCTTGCGATCGCAAAAATTAGCGCATATTCAACCAATACTAATATGACTGTCTACTGGCCGCTTCCTGGTCTATTTTTGCCGAGAGCCGCGTGCCTGTTGCGGAAAACATAGGCGAGCCCTGGAATCTCCAGATGATGATTGATGATGATGATTTTTTGTCGAAGTTATGTTTTGGGCTTTTTGGGAACTGAATCTTTTCGACTGTTTCTGTAATGTGAAGTATGCTTATTATCATATAGGAAGTGATTATATACAACTTTTTTACATGAGTTTGTTTTTTTTTTTCGCAACAATTACAAAAAAATTCATACAGTATATTGTAAGAGAAAAATTTAGGAATTTCCTGTTTGCAAATCGAAAATATGCATTAAAACAGGCTGATGGAAACACACATTTATGACTTTTTTAAGACTTTGTGCGAGAAATATTTTTCTAAGTTGATTTAAATAATCAATGTAAAATAGTTGAGTAACTGTGACTGCCTAACTACAAATAAGCCTACTAAAGCAGATGAATGTAGTGGAGTAAAAATCTTTGCCCTTGAGATGTGTTCCTGTGAGGGACACGCCATCTCCTGGTGACACCCTGCAATTGAATAAAGAGGCGTGTTTATAGTGAATTCTGGGCACACCCCCAAGAGGAGGGGGGGACTGGTAGCTGGCTGGCAGCCGGCTGGGAGCCGGCTGGGAGCTGGATGGCCTCTGGCTGGGAGGGGAATTTCGAAGCTGCTGCATCTGTAACTATAAGCTTTATCAAAAAGGAAAGTTTTAAGCCTACTCTTAAATGTAGAGACAGTGTCTGCCTCCCGGACAAAGACTGCAAGAGGGTTCCACAGGAGAGGAGCTTGATAGCTAAATGCTCTGACTCCTGTTCTGCTTTTTGAGACTTTAGGAACTATAAGTAGACCTGCATTCTGGGAACGCAGTGTTAGAGTGGGGCAATAAGGTACTATGAGCTCTTTAAGATAAGAAGGTGCCTGGCCATTTATGGCTTTGTAAGTAAGGAGGAGAATTGTAAACTCTATTCTAAACTTTACAGGGAGCCAGTGCAGAGTGGCTAGTATTGGAGAAATATGATCTCTCTTCCTGGTTTTTGTCAGAACACGTGCTGCAGCGTTCTGGAGCAACTGGAGAATATTCAGCAACAAATTTGGGCAGCCTGATAGTAAAGAATTGCAATAATCCAGCCTGGAAGTTACGAATGCATGGACTAGTTTTTCTGCATCATTTTGAGACAAAATATGCCTAATTTTTGTGATATCACGTGGGTGAAAAAAGGCAGTCCTTGAAATTTGTTTTACATAGGAGTGAAAGGACATGTCTTGGTCAAAGATGACTCCCAAATTCTTTACAGTGGTGCTGGAGGCCAGCGCAATGCCATCCATAGCTGCTATGTCATCAGAAAGTGACTTTCTAAGATGTTTAGGGCCTACTACTATAACTTCAGTTTTGTCCGAGTTTAGCATCAGAAAATTGCAGGTCATCCAGGTCTTTATGTCATGAAGACATGCTTGTAGTCTAGTTAACTGACTGGTTTCTTCCGGCTTCACTGATAAGTATAGCTGGGTATCATCTAGGTGATACCCAAGCATATATAAGGTGAATAGAATTGGTCCAAGCACAGAACCCTGCGGAACTCCATAGCTGACTTTAGTGAGCACAGAGGAGTCATCATTAACGCGTACAAACTGAGAGCGATCTGACAAGTAGGATTTAAACCAGCTCAGCGCAGTTCCCTTAATGCCAATGAAGTGTTCCAGTGTCTGCAATAGGATGCCATGGTCAGTGGTGTCAAATGCAGCACTAAGATCCAATAAGACTAGTACAGAGACAAATCCTTTATCAGATGCAATTAGAAGGTCATTTGTAACTTTAACCAGTGCTGTCTCTGTGCTATGATGTACTCTAAATCCTGACTGGAATTCCTCAAATAAACTATTACTGTTTAGAAAGTCGCACAGCTGATTGGCAACTGCTTTCTCAAGAGTTTTTGAGAGAAAGGGAAGGTTGGATATTGGTTTATAGTTGGCTAAAACCCCTGGATCAAGAGTAGGCTTTTTAAGTAGCGGTTTTATCACAGCTACTTTAAAGGACTGTGGTACGTAGCCTGTTGATAAAGACAGATTGATCATGTCTAATACTGAAGTCAATTAGAGGTAATACTTCTTTAAACAGCTTAGTTGGGATGGGATCTAAAATACAGGTAGATAATTTTGATGATGAAATTATTGAAATTAGTTGGTAAAGGTCGACAGGAGTAAAACAGTCTAAAACTGTGACAGACTGAATAACAGTTTCTACGGTTTCTGTGTTTGAAGACAAAACAGTACCTGTTGACGGTAGGAGCCGATGAATTCTGTCTCTAATAGTCAGAATTTTATCATTAAAGAAGCTCATGAAGTCATTACTGTTCAGAGCTAAAGGAATATATGGTTCAACAGAATTATGGCTCTCTGTCAACCTGGCTACAGTACTGAAGAGAAACCTGGGATTGTTCTTATTTTCCTCTATTAGTGCAGAGTAATAGGCTGCCCTGGCTCTGCGGAGGGCTTTCCTGTATATTTTAAGACTGTCTTGCCAGGCGGACCGAAATTCTTCCAAATTTGTAGAACGCCATTTCCTTTCTATTTTCCGTGAAGTTTGCTTTAATTTGCGGGTTTGAGGAGTATACCATGGAGCTAACCTCCTCTGTTTAATTTTCTTCTTTTTTAGGGGAGCAACAGAGTCAAGTGTCATGCGCAATGAACTTGTAGCATGATCAACCAGGTAGTCAATCTGGGAGGGACTAACGTTAGCATAAGAATCCTCTGTTGTATTGAAACATAGCATTGAATTAAATACTGATGGGATCATATCCTTAAATTTAGCTACAGCACTATCAGACAGGAGTCTGGTATAAGAATTTTTGCCTACTGGCTGGTAGTCTGGTAATATGAATTCAAAAGTTATTAAATGATGGTCCGATAAAAGAGGATTCTGTGAGGAGACTATTAAGTCTTCGATTTCAATGCCATATGTCAGAACAAGGTCGAGGGTGTGGTTAAAACAGTGAGTCGGTTCATGTACATTCTGATGGAAGCCAACTGAGTCTAATACTGAGATAAATGCAGTGCTAAGGCTGTCATTATCAATGTCGACATGTACATTAAAGTCACCTACAATAATTACTTTATCTGCTTTAAGGACTAAACCTGATAGAAACTCCGAGAACTCAGCTATAAATTCGGAGTAAGGACCAGGAGAGCGGTATACTATAACAAATAAAACTGGCTGCACTGTTTTCCATTTTTCATGAGAAAGAGTGAGAACAAGGCTTTCAAATGAGTTATAGTCGAGTTTAGGTTTAGGGTTGATCAAAAGGCTTGAGTCAAAAATGGCTGCAACTCCACCTCCTCTGCCGCTGCCTCGAGGAATGTGAGTATTAATATGGCTTGGAGGAGTAGCTTCATTTAGGCTCACATACTCTTCAGGACACAGCCAGGTTTCAGTCAGACAAAATAAATCAACAATATGGTCTGATATTAACTCATTTACTAGAACAGCTTTAGAGGACAGAGATCTGATGTTAAGGAGTCCACATTTAATTCTCCTATCTTGTTGTACTATTGCAGAGGTTGTTTTAAGTTTAATTAGATTCTTATGTTTAACTCCTCTTCTCTGTACTTTTGGTTTACTTAGTTTATGTGGTCGGGGGGCAGACACAGTCTCTATGGAGTGTTGGGTGGGTAACTGCTCTAATGGAGGCGCAGAGAAGTTTGTAGGACTGCAGCTCTGCCTCCTGGTCTCAAATCTGAGTTGTCAGGGGTTAGGTTCATAAATAAAATCGGTCAGATTTCTAGAGATGAGAGCTGCTCCCTCCAAAGTGGGATGGATGCCGTCTCTCCTAATCAGACCAGGTCTTCCCCAGAAAGTCTGCCAATTATCAATGGAGCCCACACCGTTTGCTGGACACCACCTCGACAGCCAGCGATTGAATGAAGACATGCGGCTAAACATGTCATCACTGGTCAAATTTGGCAGGGGTCCAGAGAAAACTACGGAGTCCGACATCGTTTTAGCATATGTACACACCGATTCCACATTAATTTTAGTGACCTCCGATTGGCGTAACCGGGTGTCATTACCGCCAACGTGAATAACAATCTTACGGTATTTACGCTTATCCTTAGCCAGCAGTTTCAAATTTGATTCGATGTCGCCCGCTCTGGCCCCCGGCAGGCATTTGAGTATGGTTGCTGGTGTCGCTAACTTCACGTTTCTCAAAATGGAGCTGCCAGTAATCAGAGTTGGTTTCTCAGTGGGTAAGTCACCGAGTGGGGAGAACCTGTTAGAAACATGAAGCGGTTGGTGGTGACCCGTGGGCTTCAGCTTGGGACTATGCTTCCTTCGAACAGTCACCCAGCCTCCCTGGTTTCCCGGCTGCTCGGGAGCTGTCGAGGGACGGCTAGCAGGAGCTGCACTTGGTCGGTCCACACCGGCTACAGGGGCCTGGCTAACTACAACTAATGGTTTGTTTTCCATGGTGCGGAGCCGAGCTTCCAATTCACTAAGCCTCGCCTCCAACTCACCAAATAAACTACATTTATTACACGTACCAGTATCACTTAAGGAGGCAGAGGAGTAGCTAAACATGTGACACACCAAGCAGGAGAGAGCTGGAGAGGGACAGAGAGAAGCCATCGCTAGCTGCTAGGCTAAGCTGATGTAGCTAGCAGAGCAGACAAGCGTGTAGACAAATAAAATTGACAGTCGCTAAATAAACAGACTTATGGGTGCTTGAGCAGAACTAATGTTACTTTAGACCGTGGATAAAAGGCCGCTGTAACAAAACACAGAGCAAATTACACTCAGAGGAACGAGAGTGACAAACGCACGCTAGTCCTAAGGCAGCAACCAGAAACGGTGTTCTGTTGTTGGCTGTAAATACGAGCACAAATCGCTCCATCGGTTTTCAGCCACAGAGGACAGATGAGCGGCGTGAATTGGATTTTTGAAGGCAACGTCCCCACTATAGTTGGCAAAAACCTGTTTGTGTGTGCTAACCACTTTGGGGCTGACTGTTTCTCCAACCTTGGTCAGTTCGAGGCAGGATTAGCCGGGAGACTTTCTCTACAGGAGGGCTCACTACCAGCTTTGCCTGGAATACGTGCAGAGGAGGGACATGTAAGTATATAAATAATTAGCTGTGTGTTTATTTTGTAGATTAGCGCGAGCTCTTGCGTGTTGTAGTGTGTGTGTTTTGCCATCGAGACCAATGTAAGGCTAACCGCTAGCTTTGAGACGAATGATGTTCGAATGTTAGCTCACTGCTACTGTAGCTTTTGGTACATCATATCATGTTTCTGATCTTGCAAATGATTTAATACATGTTCCAGGGAGATGCCAGCATTCACAAATATTAAGCTTTGTTCATTTTGCAGTTTTACATAAACTAAGCAAGAAGTGTTTTGCCACATAGCATAAGCTAATGCTAACCGCTCGCTTCTAGTTAGCAACCAGCACGGTCTTCATAGGCAAACCCAGCGATCCAGTCGGTCAAACGATACACAGACACCCCGCAGGGTCTAAGCTTTGGCAATTTGAGAAAATAATGTATTTGGAAATGTTTTCGAAACTGGAGTATGCTAGAAAAGCCCAGGGCAAAACGAGTGTATGGTTGAGACTGCTACATCCCAGCAAAATTTACACTCCAAGCGTTTTTTCTCTGGAGTTTAATTATAAGTGATCCTTTGTTAAGCTGCATGCAGCTGTTGCCATATCTAACAGTTAAGATAAAGCTGATGTCACTTCTCTCTTTTTATATAGGCCAGTGCATCATTAGTTACCTGATGTTGATCAAATGAAGTGAAGCAGTGAGCTGTTGCAGCCTTTAGTGCTTGAATTTACACTGTAACAGTGCTGTCATGTTTTACTCCTCAGTATGCAGTTATCATAAAAATATACTTTTGCACTGCATTACAGCGAGAATGCTGATAGAGGACATGCCACTACATCATCAGGGGATTCTCTTTTCAAACTGAGCTTTCCAAAGTTCATGAAGGGAGAGTGCAGAGCCAAACCAGTGAAGACTGAGGCCACATTCGTAAGTGTCAACACTGTACAGAATTCAGAGTGCAAAATGTCACGATATTAACAGTTGTTGAATAATGTAATAAATGATAATAATGATTCACTTTTTTCTGTGTGTCTTTGTATTGCACAGGGTGATTTGATGAACATGATCATAGAGAAGAACTTTGTCAACCCATAATAGTACAGAGCTGAGATTCTGAAGACAAACATCCTGCTGGACGTGTCTTCACAATGAGCATCCAAACAAGGATGAGGTCATCACCAGCTACGAGTCAAGATTCAATCGGGGGGCGTATCTTCCCTGGGCGTCGGGAAACTCCCAATGTATCTGAAGTACTACGCATGATGGAATGACTGCACAAATCTTCTGCCCAAGGAAGTTTCAGCACCAGCTCACAAAACTCATATAGGATAGATACCTGTAACAACTGAGAAAATTGAACATTATGCTAGTCAACAGGTTCTATAATGTCAACATCTGTATTCACATTTTTCTAATATGGATTCAGTGAATCCTTCACTTGTACTGTATTTCCATGTACAAATATTCATGACTGTGGTCAATAAATATTTATTGTATATCTGTAAAATGTTTCATGTGAATAAATGTGTAATATACAGTACAGTTGCTAAGGAAAAACTTGGCTATATGTTCCAGAATAAATATGACTGACTTTATTTAGTTTATTATGGTGTATGAACAGTGGAGTTGGTTAAGAAACTCACTGCTCTGTCCCCCATAGCTGTAAAGGACCGTAGTCAGCCCTGTAAATGTTGTATGCACATTTATGCAAACAACCAGGACCTTCGGCCTCTGCTTTCATATGATACCAGGCTTGTGTGGTTTGCGTGAAGTGGTGAAATCAGCAGACGCGCTAAAGTGGACATATGCTATTTCTGTGTTTTCGTCACATGCCCATATAATTTCTTGGGGTATGAATTATGTTTCATTTGGGTGCCGATGCTTGGTAGAGGCTTTTAGCTGAGTTGTCTCCCCGTCATTCTGGTATGCTACAAGTTAGGATTGGTGCTTCCTAGTGTGAGAATTGACCATCTGAACTGTGGGCCTCTCACGCTGCCTCCTGTACAGGCAGTGCTCGTACTGAAGAGAAAAAAATTGACGTTTTTAGACTGACCTTTCAGAAACATGCCTGTGAATATTCTCATTCATCCAGGTCATTGTAAGCTTCAGGGCATTCAATCGTTTGCAACTGGACTTTGTCAGTTTGTCTTGGAAGACGTTTCATCTCTCATCCGAGCAGGCTTCATTAGTTCATGCTCATCAGACTAGATAGGACAGCTCTAGTCTAATGAAATGGTGTTAGATTCAAGTATTTATCCTCTAAGTGAGGCCAACCCCCAAAACCAAGGATGGTATCACTCTATTGTGAGGCAAACGATCCCCCATTAAGGCGGGGTAGGGTGCAACCCTTGGGTGTCAACGACAGTCGTCTGCCTCGTTAGTGTCCCATTCTTGTCATTGGGAGGCTCCTTGAGCCATGTGTGTATGGCTTTGTTGGGAACACTCTCAGACAAAGGCTGGTGCACCTCAAAGACCGGACACCTCATACTCAGAAGAACAATCTGGTGTATGCAGTCCAGTGCAGTGAGGAATGCACAGACTTATATATTGGGGAAACAAAACAGCCACTGAGCAGACGCATGGCACAACACAGAAGGGCTAACTCTTCAGGTCTAGACTCAGCTGTTTACCTGCACCTCAAGGAGGAAGCACACTCCTTTGAGGATAAAAATGTGCATAAAGAAGACAGATGGTTTGAAAGAGGAGTGAGAGAAGCCATCTATGTCAAGGTTGAAAAACCTTCTCTGAACAGAGGGGGAGGTCTGAGCCACCACCTATCTCCCACATACAATGCTGTCCTTTCATCTCTTCCAAAGAGATTCAAAAATTTAGCCACTGAAAATAGAAAACAAAGCCATACACACATGGCTCAAGGAGCCTCCCAATGACAAGAATGGGACACTAACGAGGCAGACGACTGTCGTTGACCCCCAAGGGTTGCACCCTACCCCGCCTTAATAGGGGATTGTTTGCCTCACAATAGAGTGATACCGTCCTTGGTTTTGGGGGTTGGCCTCACTTAGAGGATAAATACTTGAATCTAACACCATTTCATTAGACTAGAGCTGTCCTATCTAGTCTGATGCGCATGAACTAATGAAGCCTGCTTGGATGAGAGGCGAAACGTCTTCCAAGACAAACTGAAAAAATACAATATCAATATGGTATGCAGCACATAACTTTGTTGATGAAGCAATAACTTTGTCACAGTTTACTCCTTTACTCCTTACTTACTTTATCTGGGGCAACAGACAATTCAAACCTGGTAAATTGGATGGGGGATTTAAATTATGGGCAGAGAAAGGAATTGGGATGGTTTCGGACCTATATTTTGAAAGTATCCTTCTCTCTTTGATCAACTTTGTCTAAGTACAGAGTTCCTCAAAAACATTTTTTCAAATATTTGCAATTAAGAAGCTTCATAGCATCAAAATATAAGACAGTCATCGCCACACCCCCGCTATCGATTATTGAGGAAACAGGAATTAATCATTTGAATGTTAAGAAACACATAACTAGATTCTATAACCTTTTCGCAGAGTATTCAACAGAACCAGCATCAAATTGAATGCTTGGAGAACAGATATACAAGAAGATATTAGTGAAGAAGATTGGGAAGGGCATGTTTAAAAGTGCAAAATAATTCAATTAACACAAGATTAAAATTGATTCACTATAAGTGGTTAATGAGGGTTTATATAACCCCTGTTAAACTTCACCATATCTCCCCTAACATCCCTGATGTTTGTGTTAAATGCCTGACTGAAAAGGGAACTTTGATTCATTGCTCATGGAAATGTTCTAAGATTCGGGTATTTTGGGAAAATGTGGTTAAATGTTTATCATGGATGGTTAAGTGTACCGTTCCTTTGATGTCAACAATCTGTATACTTGGAATACACCCCAAAGACTTTATTAGAAAAACAAAGCAATTGAAGATGATTGACTTTGGACTTCTCCATGCAAGAAGAGTGATTGCGCTATATTGGAAAAATGTAGAATCACCATCACTGGCAATATGGAAGAGGGAGCCGATGACTTGTCTTGAACTGGAGAGATCGACATACATTGTTTAAGGTAAACAGGCGGAGTTTGAAACGGATAACACTGACTGAAAAACAAGTTATGTAATGATCTTGCCTTCTATTTCATTTTATTTATTTTGTTCTAGGTTATTATTAGTTTATATATATATATATATATATATATATATATATATATATATATATATATATATATATATATATATATATATATATATATATATATATATATATATATATATATATACATATATGAAAATGTTTGTACATTTGACATAAAGTTTACTATGCACTTGAAACTCAGAGTTTTCTGTTCCAGAAAGAGAGGTAACTGAAACTCTGAGTCAGTCACCATGGTAACAGACTACTCGCTGGCAGGTTTACCATAAGAAACCCTGAGTTTCTACCTGTCTCCTCCCACGTGAAGAAAGCTGTTAGACATGGATTGCCCGTTCATTCCCGATCCGATATCGAAGCCCAATTGATTCGAAACGCTTTACGTCGCGAGAGAATCTTCCCAGATTAGATGTCCTGTAATTTCCAGAGGAATGTCTGTTCGAACGCTACCGCTTTTCATCAGATGGTATAATTGGTCTCTCTCTCTCTCTGACTGCATTTCTGTCTGTCTGTGTCTGTCTCACTCTCCCTCTCTTGCTCTACCTCTCTCACCCAACCGATCGAGGCAGATGGCTGCCCACTCAGAGTCTGGTTCTGCCCAAGGTTTCTGCCTGTTAAAAGGAAGTTTTTCCTCGCCACTGTCGCCAAGTGCTTGCTCATGGGGGAATTGTTGGTTCTCTGTAAATAAAAGACCTTGGTCTGTACCAGCTCTATATGGAAAGTGTCTTGAGACAACTTCTGTTGTGATTTGGCGCCATACAAATAAAATTGAATTGAATTGAATTGAATAATTTATCTGGATAGCATTCTCCGGCCATACATCACCAAGCTCACACACCACGGACGTGTGCTCACATCACGGCAAATTTTATACATAGCGCTACATTTTTTTGCAAGCAGTAGTTTTTTTTGTATGACATTGGGGATGCAGAGCACTTCGGAAAGGCAACAGTGTGTAGAGCTGCAAGGAAAGTAACCCTCACACTGAAAAGCCTGTTACCAATGATGGTGGTGTTCCCCGGACACAAACCTCTTAGAAACATCAAAGAGGAATTCCACAGGATTGCAGGTAACATGTAAAAATCATATATTTTATTATTTCAAATTATGATATACATTCTGCTGTGAGCTCAGAGTGGGTTCAGTAGCTTAATTAGCTGTCATTTTGCAGGGCTTCCAAATGTAATAGGATGCATAGATGGGACACAAATTCCTATTACAGCGCCTGCAGAAAAGGGGGGGGGGGGACTATGTGAATAGAAAATCCTTTCACAACATCAATGTCCACACACACACACACACACACACACACACACACACACACACACACACACACACACACACACATTCTTACTGCAGACAATAGCAGGGTTAACGAGACATGGCAGGGCACTAATGACTGAGGAAAATGCCACCTTTGGGGTCGTCCACACCGAGAGACATCAGGGACTGTGAGCACAGGGGGCACCCGCACCCGCGCCCACCGGAGCCCGACAGACTGGTGGACCCCACACCAAGGTAGGGACTCCCCCAACCAAGAGGGCCCGAGGACAGCGCCCCCTGCAACAGATCAGACACATCTCTCAGTGTGGAGGACCCACCGAGGAAACACTGGAATTATAAATAAATAAATAAAATAAAATAAAATAAACATTTAAAAGAAGAAAAGTTCATAAGACAATAAGTAAAGTAAATAAAATAGAGTAAAATAATACAACATATAAAACATGAACATTGAATGAAATAAGAATGAAAGCTATAGATAAACTATAAATAAACTGAGTAAATGAAATAAATAGTAAATAGTCATGTCGTTAAAACATACAACTAAAATATGATAAGATAAGAAGCCTGATTAAAGGAATGAGATAAATCAAACATATCAATTGAAAGCCTCTTTTTAAAAACATCAACAGTCCCTGCGGCCCTGAGGTTCTCCGGCAGGCTGTTCCACAGTCGGGGGCCATAATGACTAAAAGCCGCCTCCCCGTGTGTTTTAGTTCTTACTTTTGGTATGGTTAAGAGGCCGGAGCCGGAGGACCTCAGGGTCCGCGAGGGTTGATATGGTAAAAGTAGGTCAGATAAATAAGAAGGCCTGAGACGGTTAAGACATTTGAAAACGAATAAAAGAACCTTAAAATCTATCCTGAAACGCACGGGGAGCAAATGCAGCGATTTTAAAACTGGTGTAATGTGCTCCCCCCCTCTGGTCCTTGTCAGCAACGACCGGCTGAGTTCTGTAGTAATTGAAAATTTGAGATACTCTTTTTGGGAAGACCAGAGAGCAGGGCATTACAATAATCTAAGCGACAAGAGATAAAAGCATGCATCAGCACCTCCGTGCTGGCCTGAGAGAGAAACGGGCAGACTCTGGCTATATTCTTAAGATGGTAAAAACCTATCTTTGTTATATTTTTGATGTGTGGAATAAAAGTAAGCTGAGAGTCAAAAATCACACCCAGACTTTTTACAGAATGTGTTGGTTTCAGATCTTGTAGTTTTGGTAAAAGTTTCTCTCTCTGGCCTTCAGGACCAATGACTAAGACCTCTGTTTTGTCCTGATTGAGCTGAAGGAAATTTTCTGCCATCCATGACTTGATGTCTAAAATACAGTTAAAAAGGGCATCAATAGGCCCTGTGTCATCAGGAGACACGGCGATGTACAGTTGCGTATCATCAGCATAACTATGGAAGCTGATGCCGTGCCTCCTGATGACGTCCCCGAGGGGTAGCATGTACAGATTAAAAAGAGTTGGACCTAAAATTGACCCCTGGGGAACCCCACACTTGATCTTATGGGTACCTGAGGAACATGCATCCCAACTTACAAAAAAGTGTCGGTCAGTGAGGTATGAGACGAACCAGTTAAAAGCAGTACCTGAGAGGCCGACAAGGTGCCTCAGTCTGTTTAATAAAATGTGATGGTCTACTGTATCGAAGGCGGCAGTTAGATCCAGTAGTACCAAGACTGTGAGCTTGTGTTTATCTAAGTTGCATCTGATATCATTTAGAATCTTTAATAGGGCTGTCTCTGTACTGTGGTTCATCCTAAAACCAGACTGATACCTTTCTAAAATGTTCTTTTTGTTTAAAAAATCATTTACTTGGTTAAAAACCTGTTTTTCTAAAATTTTACTTAAAAAAGGTAAGTCGGATACAGGTCGGTAGTTATTAAGAATATTGGGATCTAAATTGCTCTTCTTCAGAAGGGGCTTCACCACCGCTGTTTTAAAGGAGGCGGGGAAGACACCCGTCTGAAGAGAGCAATTCACCATGTATAGCAGGTGTTCCTCAAAGAACCCATAGAGCATTTTACAAAACGGTGTGGGAATTGGGTCTAAAAGGCAGGTTGTGTGGTTTACCTGGGAGAAAACTGACCAAGTGTCCTTGCGTCAACCAGGGCAAAACTCTCCAGTGTTTCCTCAGGTAATACCTGTGATCCAGACGTATTGGTAGTTAAAACCTGTTGAGATAAAAGACTGTATCTGGTGTTATCAATTTTGCACCTGAATTGGTCTGCAAAGTCTTCACAGAGGGTATTTGTTATTGTCTTATGAGGTCTGTTAAAATTACTGTTTATTAAAAGATCAATTGTGGAGAAGAGAAATTTGGGATTATTTTTATGGTCAGAGATTAGCTTTTTGAAGTGAGAAATTCTTGCCTGTTTAATGGTGTTATTGGACTGTCAGTTTTGATTTTCTCCATTTCCTCTCAGCACTCCTGCAGTTTCTTTTCAGATGCTTAATATCTCTATTTCTCCACGGAGGTGTAGGTTTTTTCCTAATTGTTTTTGTTAAAAGAGGAGCCACTGAGTCCAGCGTTGACTTCAGATTACTGTTAAAATTATCAACGATAAAATCACAGGGTGCTGGTAAAATCTCTGCAGGAGTGCTCTGTAAAATCTGGATAAAATTTACAGCCACTTCAGGAGTTAGGTAGCGTTTCCTCACTGTTCTCACTGGTGCCTCCCGCTAAATAAAACTGGCGATGTTAAAAAACACACGAGTGATCGGACACAGCCAGATCCACAACAGAGGACACCCCCACAGACAGGCCATAAGTTATGATCAGGTCCAGGGTGTGCCCCCTGCTGTGGTTCGGCTGTGTAACATGCTGTTTAAAATCCATACAGTTTAAGAGGTTTAAAAATTCTCTGGATACTGGGTCCGAGTTGTTGTTAATGTGTAGATTAAAATCACCAGCTATTGAAATCCTGTTGTAGGTGGTGTGAATGATTGATAAGAACTCAGAGAATTCACTGATAAAAGGATGAATACTGGGGTGGTCTGTAGACCGTTATGCAAAGAATAGGAGGACTGCTAAAAACAAAGGCATGGTGCTCAAATGATGTAAAACTGTTAAAAGGAACTGCATTTGCAGACATTGTAGTTCTAGTGATACAGATGGAGCGGCCTCGAAATTCCCCTCCAGGCCAGAGGCCATCCAGCTCCCAGCCGGCTGCCAGCCAGCTACCAGTCCCCCCCTCCTCTTGGGGGTGTGCCCAGAATCCACTATAAACACGCCTCTTCATTCAATTGCAGGGTGTCACCAGGAGATGGCGTGTCCCTCACAGGAACACATCTCAAGGGCAAAGATTTTTACTCCACTACATTCATCTGCTTTAGTAGGCTTATTTGTAGTTAGGCAGTCACAGTTACTCAACTATTTTACGTTGATTATTTAGATCAACTTAGAAAAATATTTCTCGCACAAAGTCTTAAAAAAGTCTTAAATGTGTGTTTCCATCAGCCTGTTTTAATGCATATTTTCGATTTGCAAACAGAAAATTCCTAAGTTTTTCTCTTACAATATACATGTTTTTGTGATTGTTGCGATCAAAAAAAACAAACTCATCTAAAAAAGTTGTATATAATCACTTCCTATATGATAATAAGCATACTTCACATTACAGAAACAGTCGAAAAGATTCAGTTCCCAAAAAGCCCAAAACATAACTTCGAAAAAAAAAAAAAGTTACAAAATCATTCCCGGGTCATAAAAGTGATGTAGCTTTACAAAACAGCCTGTGACTCCAAGAATAAACAGGCTCCATCTGTTTACATAGAGTTTGCTTTTGATAATTATCAACAAAAATGATGACCTAATTTTACTTTACATGCGCTGGAACAGAGACAGAGCTGCAGGAGCAGAGCGCGTCATCTGGAGATTCCAGGGCTCGCCTATGTTTTCCGCAACAGGCGCGCGGCTCTCGGCAAAAATAGACCAGGAAGCGGCCAGTAGACAGTCATATTAGTATTGGTTGGATATGCGCTAATTTTTGCGATCGCAAGATTTCCTGGTCGGATTGATAATATACATTTTGATGCATGAGGGAGGTGGGAAAGTTGGCTTATCCATAAATGTAATTAAGTGTAATGGAAACATTTAGTGAAGTCTATAAAGTAGCCAGCAACACAATATTAATATCTGTGGCACAAATTGATTTTTAATTACTGGGGGTACGCGCTCCCCTCAGCCCTCCACCTATTTTACTGGCCATAGCGAGTCTGTGGGACAGTGGGGGCTGGGAGCCTGTTTGGCTGGCGACCATCCATTGAGTTAGAACAAAGGATACACTGTAATGCAAATAATGACTTTTCAGCCAACAATGCGGCCGGCTCGACACTACACATGCCTGACAGAGTGACAGACAGGAGAACATCATGACGCCTGTGGTGATGATGCGCGATGTGTCAGTGAAACTACAGGTTTACTCAGCTCTGAAATGTGCCGGCAGTTAATCGCTTCAAATGCACAAATGCAGTGAAGTTCACAAACCACCAACAGTTTATAGAATAGGATGGACTGTCTATCAGTGGCCATTAGAGCAGCTCTCTAATAATTAAAATAGATGTCACACTGTGCGGAAGAGCTTAATAAGTTAACGAGATTTGGCCACGACAGCTGAAACAATGAAACAATTGGATTTATACTTTATCCAAAATCAGGGTGAAATATTGCATGCCACGGATTAGATAGATACAGAAATCATCATCTGAGAAATACTCATGATACTGATTTCACTGTTTCTTGGCCGTTTTCATGTGTGTGTGTTAACTGATTGGCCAATAAAAACAAGTAGATTGGCCCATCTACATCAGCCCATTGGCCCTTTATGCCCCACAACATTGTTTTTTTTCACTGGTCTGATTGGCCCATTAGGATTATTCATGATTGAATGTTGGTGTCGTGCGGGGGATGAGGCTCGCTGGCTGCGGAGGGAGAGTTGATGTTGTAGTGAGAACCTGTCTGCCTGGTCTAACATGATGAAGTCATGTTGAACATTTCCATTTCCCAAAAAAACATTTATTTGAGGTGCAGCGGCACAATATTAATATGAAACATGCGTGCACAACGCCTGACGTAAAAAATGCATTCTTGGTGTGCTTCTGAGCACTATGTTTACCCGCGACTATAACTTTTTTTTTAATAGTTACTGTTTATATTCATGGCGTGAACAGTCTGAAAAAAGAGACAGAGACACAGAGAGGAGGACACAGACAGTCACACAGACAGAGTGATGAAAAAGATCAGTGATAATTAACTACAGTATATTAAGCCTATGATGTTGAACATCGCAGTGTGCAGTGCGAGCCGTCTGCGGCGCTCCGCAGCCGCCTGTGAAGGCGAACGAAATCTAGAACCTTTCAGCTCAATAACATGACTTTGAAAGCACCAAGTGACTTGTTTTAACGAATTTCGTTAGATTAAAATATGTAGAACTGTAAAATATCACTTCCATGAGGCTGTTCAGTCAGACATTAACAGATCACAGGCTGAAATTGGCATTTCATCCTCCCGTCCCTCCCTCTTCAGCGCACTGTAAATGATTTCTGTCCAGTAATATACAGTACACACACATACAGAAACTGCGTATTGCTGGTCGCTGCATCAAATAGCGACCCGCAAATCTAAAATGCGCTACAAACAGGAAACCCACCAACTGAAAAGCAGAGTGGCTCCGCGAATCAGGCAGAGTATTAAACATTTAACTGTTTAGCAGTTCAGAATGCTAGAAAAACGCGACGCACAACTTCTGTTATTCATGATTAATTTTCTGGGCACAAATCACTCGGCACGCGGAGATGTGCTGGGAGCCTCTCCAAAGGTGGAGAGAGATGTGGAGGAAAAGGCAGGATGGGCAGATGAGCAGATCCAAGAAGTTTGTGAACGAGCACTACAGTAATGTGGATGATTAAGCATAATTATATTTAAAAAACTGCACAGGGTGCTCTACTAGACAAGCAGTTTTTCTTACAGCAGTGGAGGCTATGTGCAGATCTAATGAATGACTCAGCAAAGCTGACACGGTAATAATGACTGCTCCTCCTGGTGGACTGATCGAGCGAGTGCAGGTAGTTCCCGCAAATGGAGCTTAGGGGCGTTACGAGTTGGCCCCGCGGCGATGACGTCATCGCGGGGGATCTCATTACAGTCACGAACCCGCCTACTGCAGAGCAGGGACCGGTCACGGACCCGCCAGGGCCCCAGCATGAAATTCGGGGAATTTCGAGGCCGCTCCATCTGTAGATGCAGTGCCGCCTCCCTTTTTGCCCCCCCAGTAGAGAATAATAAGTTAAAATTTGGTGGGGAAGCCTCAGTGAGAACAACAGGTGCGTCAGTGCCGAGCCATGTCTCTGTAAGTAGAATACCATCTAGGTTTTTGTCTAAAATTAAGTCATTTATGATAAAAGATTTGTTTAAAAGAGAGTGCACATTCAGCACAGCCAATTTGATAGCTGTGATGAACAGGCACTCATCATGGTGTTTTAAAGGAATGGTAAAAACAGTGCTGGGTCTAAAAACAGTCCTGGGCTTTGAATGTCTGTGTGAAGTGATTGATGTAATGATGTGAATGTCCTGAGGTTTCGGTGGAGAAGAGGGGGTTACTGCCGGGAAGGTGTGCATGGTGTGGGTGAAACATGTAGTGGGTGAGGGTGAGGGCAAGTGTGGAGCAGAGGGCTTGTGTGTATGAGTCATACCCGTTAGTCAGGAGGTGGCTGAAGTGCAGGACTGGACAGTGAGGTCAATGTTGACTGATAAAAGCCGTGAACCCTCCTGGTTGGGGTGCAGGTTGTCCCGTTTAAAAAGGCAAGGCCTGTTTAAAAACGCTATAAAATTGTCCACATGCAGGATGTCTCTCATCAGGCAGTAACCCTTCAGCCACAGGTGCAGCTGGCGAAGCTGGCTGGTGATGACGTCATCATAACATGGTGTGGGGGAAACGGGCTGGAGATAATTAGTCGCTTCCCAGTGTCCAATAGGCAGTCAATCAGCGACACGAAATCCTTTTTTAGGATCTCCGACTGCAGATTTCTAAGATCATTGATGCCTGCCTCCAAGACCAGTGTGGAGGCTGGGCTGTATTCCGCACACAGTTGGAGAGCGGCGGATGCAACCTCCGTGACGCAGGCTCCAGGGTGGCAGAAGGTCCGGCCGCCGAGGACCGCCACTTGCCTGACCATGGAGGTCCCTACCATCAGCACCGAAGGGAAGGTGTGCTGCACCACTGGCTCCCTGGGGGTACGGCGGTGGCGAGGTGGAGCCTGCTGGCGTCACGACGCGGGTGCTCCGGGCCAAGCTGGAGGGGAGCGGCCATGTAAGACTGGTGGATCCCGGGTCTTGGGCTGGTGAGAGCCATAGCCAGTTGGGTGGACAGGTCCTGGAGGCGAGCTGGGCCAGGCACCGACTGGAGGGAAATCCTGCAGGCTTAGGATGTCGAACCTGTTGTCCAGTGGCAGATCCGGAGGCGGTGGAGGAGGAGATGGCTGAGCTCCAGCGCCCCGATGCACCACCGACCAGGGCTCCCTCGGCCTGAGTGGGGTTGAGCTCACCGGGCCCTTCACCCTGTCCTCCCCGGTGAAACAGTGCGACTCATCGGGGCGAGGGCAAGAAGTGGAAGGTGCCGATGTTTTAGGCTTGGCTCCCTGTCGGTGCCAGCGGGACTCGGCCTGTGCTGGTGCCGGAGTACCAGTGGTGATCGAGCCCGTCCACGGCAGGGTGGTGTTATTTGTGGCGCCATGCTCCGGTCACCAGCGCCAGATCGCCTCAGGTAGGCGATATGTTTCGCCTGCGTCGTGGCGACAGTGGAGAAATCCAGAGGATTTTGTCTTTCTCCCTGAGATCGGCCCACAGACCGGAGATGCTCTCCCTCAGTTTTGAGAGGGTGGGGAGGCAGGACTCGCACACCGCCATTATACCTGAGGCCACTATAGGCTCAGGCAGGTCGAAACACAGTACTACCACAGGGAGGTGAGCTTTTGGCTTTTGAGTCTGGTACCGGTAACGTTGGTAGAGCGCTGTTATTGCTTTATGTTTGACTTATTTCATTCAAACTACTCTTTTTACATACAAAACTTCCCACTGGCGTCCTTCACAGAGCTGCTGCTACGTCGCGAGCGTGGCTACGACGTCAGTTCAAAAACTCTCTCAAAGATCATACATGATCATGATCATGTATACATGAAAATGTATACATTACATACACTGTAACTCATGTCATTCTCTGCACTGCGAAGATCATATGTGATGCAGCCTACATCATTACGAATGTAGAAGCCAAGTGGCCTGGCTCTGTACATGACTCCCGGATCTACCGGGAGTGTAATCTGAGCAACAGATTTGCACGCGGTAGGACACTAAAACTTGTACGAATGTTCTTTGTCTCCCATTTTAATGCACTCAAATATGTCCTCTATAATTACAGGAGAGTTTGATGGCTACCTACTGGGGGATCGAGGCTATCCATGCCAGCCCACTCTGTTGACCCCTTACCCTGACCCTGAGCCAGGGCCCCAACAACATTTTAATGTGGCCCATGTGTTGTTCTCCATAATATTGCAACTATTAGAGGAGAGCAACACCCTGCCATACAAATGAATGACCCAGAGGATGACCATCCCATCCACCCTGCAGACATGCAGGATGGAAGGGCTGTAAGCGACCTAATCAGCAGAAACTACTTTTGATTAAAACAGTCAAATAATGACAGATTCACATGTGGTTTGGTCTTCTTTATTTCCTTAAAGTACAAAAGCAGGCGTTAGGATTTGTAATATAGTTCCAACCATTAACATATTTTACCTTTGAAGTGCACCCACCTCAACTGGCATTCCAGTAATAGAATTTCAAGGTCTGTTTTTCTAATCTGGCGATCCAAATAGACCATTTCCTTCTCACTTTTCTCTATACGCCTGATGAGGCGGAATCTATACAACTCCTTCACTGGTAACTAGGAAACATATGGACGACATTTAAATCCTACAGTTCTACATACAGATTTAACATGGCACTGACTGAAGATTTCACTGTGTCAAGCTGCGCTGTGGAAGTTGATGGACCTTCCTCCTGGTGATGCCCAGCCATGCTCCGTTGGACAAGAATGTGCTAGTTGTTTGTTATTATCTATGCTCATCACTTCAGTGTAGACGTCCAACTCATAATTCCACTCATGAATGTAAAGGAATGTGAATGGGGAGAGCACTGCCAGTAGCTCTACATAATATTAAGACACACTTCAGTAGGCCTCTCTGGATCACTCCCTGCGGCAGCAGACAGCGTTTCATCATCATCATCATCATCATCATCATCATCATCATCATAATCCTCCTCCTGTGATGCAGGAAAAGATACTGTTTCAGAATATTTTGAACCACCATTTGAGACAAGATCTGAGTATGGAATACTTACAGCTGCAGGGTGTTCAATTGTTTCCATACTAGAAGGCTGAACGAGGCAGATGACACCATCCACAACTGTTGGGGGATGAAAATTTTATATAGTTTCATATATAAGAAGTTTTATATATAAGTTTTATTTTTTAAAAAGACACAAATGTATAGTTGCATCTAATGTAGGCACTTGTGTCCTGGTGGGTGACAGGCTCAGATGAGCTTCCCCCAGGGATGCCTTCAGCCACCGGTCGGTCACGGTTTTGGCTGAGGGCCTGTCAGAGGTGGTGGAGATGGCCCTCTGGGCCTCTGCCTTCTTTCTGTTGGCTGAGCAGAACTTAAATGTTAATCTTTTTTTAAATTAGTATTTTATTGAGTGTTCGTGGACACATCGTGACATTTAAAATGACTTCAATACATATAAAATAAAAATGTGTAAACATTATCAAGTGTTAATCTATAAAGTGGGATATTAAGTGAGATGACATGTTAAAACAACATTTTGTTAGGGGTTTAAATTACTACTTGAAGTAACCATCCATCCATCCATCCATCCATTATCTTCCGCTTATCCGGGGCCGGGTTGCGGGGGGAGCAGTCTGAGCAGGGACGCCCAGACTTCCCTCTCCCCGGACACTTCCTCCAACTCTTCCGGGGGGATCCCGAGGCGTTCCCAGGCCAGCCGAGTGACGTAGTCACCCCAGCGTGTCCTGGGTCTTCCCCGGGCCTCCTCCCGGTGGGACATGCCTGGAACACCTCCCTAGGGAGGCGTCTAGGGGGCATCCGATAGAGATGCCCGAGCCACCTCAGCTGACTCCTCTTGATGCGGAGGAGCAGCGACTCTACTCTGAGCTCCTCCCGGGTGACAGAGCTCCTCACCCTATCTCTAAGGGAGCGCTCCGCCACCCTGCGGAGGAAACTCATTTCAGCCGCTTGTATCCGGGACCTCGTTCTTTCGGTCATGACCCAAAGTTCATGACCATAGGTGAGGGTAGGAACGTAGATTGACCGGTAAATCGAGAGCTTCGCCTTTCGGCTCAGCTCCTTCTTTACCACGACAGACCGATACAGCGACCGCATTACTGCAGCCGCTGCACCGATCCGCCTGTCAATCTCACGCTCCATCCTTCTCTCACTCGTGAACAGGATCCCAAGATACTTAAACTCCTCCACTTGAGGCAGGAACTCTCCTCCAACCTGAAGGGAGCAAGCCACCTTTTTCCGGTCGAGAACCATGGCCTCGGACTTGGAGGTGCTAACTCTCATCCCAGCTGCTTCACACTCGGCTGCGAACCGCCCCAGCGCATGCTGAAGGTCCTGGCTCGAGGAAGCCAACAAGACAACATCATCCGCGAAAAGCAGAGACGAAATCTGCCGGCCCCCGAACCGAACCCCCTCCGGCCCCTGGCTGCGCCTAGAAATCCTGTCCATAAAAATGATGAACAGAACCGGTGACATAGGGCAGCCCTGCCGGAGTCCAACATGCACTGGGAACAGGTCCGACTTACTGCCGGCAATGCGGACCAAGCTCCTGCTCCGGTTGTACAGGGACTGTACAGCCCTCAACAGAGGGCCTCCAACCCCATACTCCCGGAGCACCTCCCACAGAATGACGCGAGGGACACGGTCGAATGACTTCTCCAAGTCCACGAAGCACATGTGGACTGTTTGGGCAAACTCCCATGAACCCTCAAGCAGGAGGCTCCACACCAAGGTGTAAAGCTCTCTAGCTACCCGGGCCAGGGCCATCCATGGAACTGCACCCCCATCGGTGAACCAGAATCAAATCCCGGTGTGGTAGGCCCCCAGGAGGAAACACTGGAAAATGAGGGGCTAGAACAGTAAAATAAGATAAAAGGTATAGAAGCTAAAACTGAGAATAAAACAATAGAATGTATAAAATAGACCATAAGTAATGACTAAAACAATTGAAATAAAACATTGAGATAACACAATAAAAAATAAAAATAAAAAATAAAAACATATATAATATTAGAAAATGTAAGAATAAAGGTCAGTTTAAGAAATTATAAATAGCTAAATGAGTCAGTTAAAAGCCTGATTAAAAAGATGGGTCTTGAGCCTCTTTTTAAAAACATCAACATTCTCTGCGGCCCTGAGGCTCTCCGGCAGGCTGTTCCACAATCGGGGGCCATAATAACTGAATGCCGCCTCCCCGTGTGTTCTAGTTCTAATTTGTGGTATCGTTAAAAGGCCAGCACCGGAGGACCTCAGGGTCCGCGAGGGTTCATACGGTAAAAGTAATGCAGATAAATAAGAAGGCCCAAGATCATTAAGACACTTAAAAACTAGTAAAAGAACCTTAAAATCGATCCTGAAGCGCACAGGGAGCAAATGCAGCGATTTTAAAACAGGTGTAATATGCTCCCGCCCTCTGGTCCTCGTCAGCACTCGTGCGGCTGAGTTTTGTAATAATTGTAAGTTATATATGCTCTTTTTGGGAAGACCAGAGAGCAGGGCATTACAGTAATCTGAACGACAAGAGACAAAAGCATGCATCAGCACCTCCATACTGGCCTGAGAGAGGAACGGGCGGACTCTGGCTATATTCTTAAGATAGTAAAAACCTATCTTTGTTATGTTTTTGATGTGTGGAATAAAAGTGAGCTCAGAGTCAAAAATCACGCCCAGATTTTTTACTGATTTTGAGGGTTTAAAATCCTCCTCTTAAATCCTCTTTCTCTCTCTGGCCTTCAGGACCAATGACTAAAACCTCTGTTTTGTCCTGGTTGAGCTGTAGGAAGTTTGCTGCCATCCATGACTTGATGTCTAAAATACAGTTAAAAAGGGCATCAATTGGCCCTGGGTCATCAGGAGACACGGCGATGCACAGTTGCGTATCATCAGCATAACTATGGAAGTTGATGCCGTGCCTCCTGATGACGTCCCCAAGGGGCAGCATGGAAAGATTAAAAAGAGTTGGACCTAAAATTGAACCTTGGGGAACCCCACACTTTATCTTATGGGTTCCTGAGGAACATGTATCCATACTTACAAAGAAACTTCAATCAGTGAGGTAGAATCAGTGACCAGAGAGGCCGACCAGGTTCCTCAGTCTATTTAATAAAATGTGATGGTCTGCTGTATCGAAGGCAGCGGTTAGATCCAGTAGAACCAAGACTGTGAGTTTATGATTATCTAAATTACACCTGATGTCGTTTAAAATCTTTAAAAGTGCTGTCTCTGTACTGTGGTTCATCCTAAAACCAGACTGATGAGACTCTAAAATATGTTTCGAGTGTAAAAATTCATTTACTTGATGAAAAACAAGTTTTTCTAAAATTTTACTTAAAAATGGTAGGTTGGATACAGGCCGGTAGTTATTTAAAACATTGGGGTCTAAATCACTCTTCTTCAGAAGGGGCTTCACCACCGCCATTTTAAAGGAGGTGGGGAAGACACCCGTCTGGAGAGAGCAATTGACCAAATACAGCAGCTGTTCCTCAAAGAATCCATAGAGTGTTTTAAAAAACGGTGTGGGAATTGGGTATAAAAGGCAGGTTGTGGGCTTTACCTGGGAGAAAACTTGACTCAGTGTCCTTGCATCAACCAGGGCAAAACTCTCCAGTGTTTCCACAGGTCCAAGCAATGATCCAGGTGTTAAAAGCTGTTGAGATAAAAGACTGGATCTTATGTCATTGATTTTTCTTCTGAAGTGGTCTGCAAAATCCTCGCAAAGGGCGTTATCTGGTGTCTTGGAGGATCTTTTAAGATTTTTGTTTGTTAAAAGATCAATTGTGGAGAATAAGAATTTGGGATTATTTTTATGGTCATGGATTAGGTTTTGGAAGTGAGAGATTCTTGCTTGTTTGACTGTGTTATTGTAGATTTTGAGGAGTTGACGTAGTATTTCATAGTGAACTGTCAACTTTGATTTCCTCCATCTCCTTTCAGCACTCCTGCATTCCCTTTTGAGTTTTTCCAATTTCCTCAGTTCTCCATGGAGGTGTGGGTCTTGTTTTGATTGTTTTGATTACAAGTGGAGCCACTGAGTCCAGTGTTGACTTTATTTTATTGTTAAAGTTGTCAGTGATAAAATCGCAGGGTGCTGGTAAAATTTCGGCAGGAGTGCTCTGTAAGATCTGGATAAAATTTGCAGCCACTTCAGAAGTTAGGTAGCGTTTCCTCACTGTTCTCACAGGGGCCTCCCGCTGATTAAAACTGGTGATTGTAAAAAACACACAGAAGTGGTCAGACACAGCCAGGTCCACAACAGAGGGCGCACCAACCGACAGACCATAAGATATAACAAGGTCCAAGGTGCGCCCCCTGCTGTGGGTCGGCTGCGTCACGTGTTGCTTAAAATCAAGGCAGTGTAAAAGGTTTAAAAATTCTCTGGACATTAAGTCTGAGGGAAAGTCCATGTGTAGATTAAAATCACCGGATATTAAAATTCTGTTAAAAGAGGTATGAATAATTGATAAGAGCTCAGAAAACTCACTAATAAAAGAAGTAGAATACTGGGGTGGTCGGTACACAGTTATACAGAGGATCGGTGGGCTGCTAAAAATGAAGGCATGGTATTCAAATGATGAGTAGCTATTAAAATTGACTTCGTTCATGTGCATGTTGGTTTTTGTGATTGAAGCAGTGCCGCCCCCTCTTTTGCACCCCCTGGTTGAAAATAAAAAGTTAAAATTGGGTGAGGAAGCCTCGGTGAGAACAACAGGTGCGTCAGTGCCAAGCCACGTCTCCGTAAGGAGAATGCTGTCCAGGTTATTATCTAAAATTATGTCATTTATAATAAAAGATTTGTTTAAAAGAGAGCGCACGTTCAGCACAGCCATTTTAACATCTGTGCTGAACTTGCGCTCATCATGTTTTTCCAGTGGAATGTTAAAAACACAGTTTGATCTAAAAGTAGTCCTGGGTCTCCTATGTCTGTGTGAAATTATGGTTTTGATTGTGTAAATATTGTCCTGTACCACTGGGGTCAGTCGCACAGGACAAGTCAACTCAGTTCAGGGATAAAATCAGAGTTTGTTGAACCTCCTACGTGGAATACTACCCTGTTCTTGTCTACTTTGTTTATTGCAAACAGTTAAAAAAAATGTACATTTTGCCACTGAGCCTAATATGCAATGGGGGTTGAATAATTTTGATTGCAACTGTAAACTTTATTGTCATTCAGTACACACACACACACACACACACACACACATATATATATATATATACACACACATATACACACACACACATACATGTATATATGTACATATATACGTGTGTGTGTATGTGTATATATATACACACACACACATACACACACGTACACATATATATATATACACATAGATATTTATATGTATATGTGTGTGTGTGTATATATATTAGTGCTGTCAAAAATATCACGTCATTAAGCCGTTAACGAAAATCAATTTTAACAGCGTAAATTTTTTTATCGCAATATTGACGCTCTTTGTGACCTACTGAACTTGTAGTTTTTTTATAAGCTGTGGCCACTGCTAGTAACCTAAGAAAAACTACAGGATCCGATTGTAAACCGGAAACAAAACAATAGGCATGCCCCACGCACGTGTTTAGTCTTGTCTGCTGACTAGCTGTAAAAGAGTAGGCTAGCTGTAAAAGAGTAGGCTACCGGTTTATTTGGATGTCAAGTGCAAAATGCCGAATTGGATGCGAACAAGATTCTGAATGGAAAGTTTGGTTTCAAAAAGTTGCCAGATGGGTCGACTGACAAGACCAAAGTTAACTGTGTGTATTGTCGGTGTGAACTGAATTATCACTATAGCACATCCAGTCTGAAATACCACTTGATGGCCAAACACATGGCGAATGCGAATTCTCTGCCGCCTCCCTGTCAAAACCAGGCAACAATGGATGGCTATTGACAAAAGCATATGGATGCAATTATGTTCAAAGGAAACTTCAGAAAGGAAAGTTTAAGCCATGGTTTAACTGCACTATAGCCTGAGTCCTAGTTTACAATGATGTGCACTTTGGAACTTTATTTTGGATGACCCTGTTTTGATCCCTTAGAAAGGGTTGTTGATTGGGCTTTTTTGTAAACAAGTATTTATTTATTTTTTGTCATCCATTTATTGGCAGTGTTAAATTGTGTGAGATTTGATTCATTCAAATCAAATGTGTGCTCAAAGTGAGAATGTTAGTGTGAAATATAACACTACACGTTGTTGTTTTCGATTAAAAAACATTTGCACAAAGCAAGCCTATCCACTTTTCATGTTGATAACAGTATTAAAATGATAATTCATTTAGTGATATTCTTTTAGACCCTCTGCTGTCTATGCTTAATCATTCATTTGAAAATGGGATCCTACCTCAATCCCTTAGGGAGGCCAGCATCTCTCTCATCCTTAAAAAAGGAAAATGCCCATATAGCTGCGCCTCTTACAGGCCGATAGCCCTACTTAACTCTGACCAAAAACTGCTCTCCAAAATCTTGGTTTTACGCCTAGAGAAGGTGCTGCCCCATATTATCAAGGAGGACCAAACCGGTTTTGTTAAGGGCCGGAACTCCTGTGATAATGTAAGGAGGCTCCTTAACATTATCCAATTAACCCAGAACTCTGAGGACCCGGCCCTTATGCTGTCTCTTGATGCCGAGAAGGCATTTGACCGGGTCGAGTGGTCGTACTTGTTTTACACTCTGGAGAAATTTGGCCTAGGTGATAATTTTGTGAACTGGATTAGGGTTCTGTATAACACTCCAATGGCGGCGGTTCTGACTAACGGGCTGAGATACAGCAACTTCCCCCTCCACCGCGGGAATAGGCAGGGCGACCCCCTCAATCCCTTGCTCTTTGATATTGCTATAGAGCCGCTGGCCCAAGCAGTACGGCAGAACACTCTTATTTCTGGTATCTTTGTTGGTGAAAGAGAACACAAAATTACCTTACACGCGGATGACATTTTGATACACTTATCGCACCCCCAGACTTCTGTTCCCTGTCTGATCAAGGTCATCTCGTCATTCAGCGTCTTTTCGGGATATAAAATTAACTTTGCGAAATCTGAGGCTATGCCCCTGGGGTCGTTAACATGTGTTCCTAGTATGGCTGAGCCCTTCCCGTTCCGCTGGTCTCCCACTGGTTTCATTTACTTAGGCGTGCATGTAACGCCCACTTTTGGTCAGATGTTTAGGTCTAACTTCCCACCCCTCTTGGATACTATAAGGGCAGATTTAGACCGCTGGGCCCCTCTCCCTCTCACTTGGTTAGGTAGGGTTGCTCTTATTAAAATGAACGTCCTGCACTAACCCTATTACTCTCAGTACGATCAGAGCCTGGAGATCCATTCGCTCTATAGAAGGCCGGGCTCAGTTATCGTCTCCTCTCATTCCCATTCTTGATAACCCAGACTTCCTGCCGGGCTGTGAAGACCAGGGCTTTAAAGTATGGGACAGCCAAGGCCTAAAGAAATTAGGTGATTTATTTAAAGGCCAGATTTGACTATTTTTTCAGCAGTTGCAACAGCAATTTGGCTTATTTAACCAAGGTGACTTCTACAGATATTTACAAATTAGAAATTTCATAGTTAAAGATACCACCTTAATGACTAATAACACCACTTCATGTGTGGAAAAAGCCCTGTCCCTACAGATTGGTAAGAAATGCATCACTGTTTTTTATAGAGCCCGAAACTCCAATTCTCCTCTTACCTCTCAAACCACCAAGCAAGCTTGGGAGAAAGATTTAGGCATTGCTATAGATGATGCTGGCTGGCAGGAAGTCTGGTCTCAGGCTATGAATATATCTGTGTGTAACCGAACCAAATCCACACAGTTTAGAATTGTACATCGCACGCATATAACACCTGTTGTCAAGAACAAAATGGATGCTAATATTTCCCGGCTTTGCTGGAAATGTGGTTTTGAGACTGGTAATTATGTTCACTGTTTCTGGTCATGTGTGAAGTTACAAAGGTACTGGTCTGGTATTGTGAATGAACTGTCTGTTATCTTTGGTGTCTCAATACGGATGGATCCTATGTGCCTTATACTTGGTCTCTCAGATGGTCCAATCACTGACAGTAATCACAGGAGACTTTTCAACATACTGACTTTTGCTGCTAGAAAGAACATTCTGCTCTTCTGGATCAAGGATGCTGTCCCAACAAAAAAAATCATGGCACAACATTATTATGGACTGCATCCCTAGTGAATATATCACATGCATCCTTCACTCCAAAATAGATGTTTTCTATAAGGTCTGGGACCCTTACTTGCAGCATATTGGGCCCACGTTGTCATCTTCCTTGTTGCGTGGATTTCCCAGATCAGCTTAGCCTGTCTTTGTGACTTTGTTATAAATGCTCACTATCCAGCAAGCACCTTGTAGCCTTGTTATGTTTGTTTGCTTTGTATTGGTTGTCATCTTGATACTGCCCTGTTATGCTGCAGGAGATTGAAAGGGAGAAGGCAGGATGGGAATTATGCCCACTGTTAGTTTTTTTTTTTTTAATTTACTTTTATTCTATATTCACTGTACCCACATGCCAACACTCTGTTGTTGTTGTTTTTTTGTTTTGTTTTTTTTATCGTGTCTGAGCAGTTCTGTATGTTCTGCATTTTGCAAAAATGTTAATAAAAATATAAAAAAAAAAAAAGATAATTCAAGGGACATTTAGAATAGATAAAAATGTGCAATTAATTTGCAAATTAAATGGTAGTTAACTATGACATTCATGAGATTAATTGCAATTAAACATTTTAATCGATTGACCGCACTATGTCAAGTATGTTGTGATATGTAGAAGTATGTTAAAATAAACAGCAGAATAAGCAAAATAAAGAGTATGTAGAATGAACAGCAGGAATACATAGTGTGTTAAAAATAAACAGTTATTTTAAAGTGCATTAGTGAAGTCACTCTCCCTCTCTTGCTCTCCCTCTCTCACCCAACCAGTCGAGGCAGATGGCCACCCACTCTGGTTCAGTCTGGTTCTGCCCGAGGTTTCTGCCTGTTAAAAGGAAGTTTTTCCTCGCCACTGTCGCCAAGTGCTTGCTCATGGGGGAATTGTTGGTTCTCTGTAGATAAAAGAGCTTGGTCTATACCAGCTCTATATGGAAAGTGTCCTGAGACAACTTCTGTTGTGATTTGGCGCTATACAAATAAAATTGAATTGAATTGAATTGAATTGAAGAATGACTGTGGTGCAAAAATGCTGACCTGGGGGAAAAAGCTCTTACAGAACCTGGTGGTCCTGCATTGAATGCTGCAGAACCGCTTTCCAGAGGCCAACAAGGAGAATGGACCATGGTGAGGGTGTGAGGAGTCACTGATGATATTTCTGACATGGGACATGCATCATTTAGGTGCAATGTCCTGGATGGAGGCGAGAGATGTCTCAGTGATTTTCTCCACTGTCTTCACCACTCTCCTCACATTCTTCTAGTCAGCAGCACTGCAGCCTCCACACCACACAGAGATGCAGCTGGTCAAGATGCTCTCTATGGTACTTCTGTAGAATGTAGTCTGGGTGGGTGGGGGCAGTTGGGCGCTCCGCATCTTGCTCAGGAAGTGCAGGCATTGCTGTGCCCTTTTGACCAGTGAAATAGTGTTCACAGACAAGTTCACAAGTCAGGTCTGTGTGATGCCTGTGCACCCCCAGGAACTTGTGTCGAGACAGACTGTCTCTTCATCCTGCTGGGGAACAGTTTTCTCCGCAGGAGTGCTATGTAGTGCATCAAACCTCTCAAAAAGATATTGAGATGGTTGAGGAAGACTGCATCATCATCACACGCAGGAGGGGCTATCTTGTAGTTGCCTTGCAACATATTTCGGTGTTGGTGGCATCATGGAAAATATCCTGGATTGTTTAGCTGTGGTCATACTTTGCTAATCTGATGGCACGCTTCAAGTTGGCTCTCGCTGTTCTCAGGGCCTCTGCGTCTCCTAACTTGAAGGCTGAGTTCTGTACCTTTAGCATTTTTCGTACATCCACAGTCATCCAGGGTTTTTGGTTGGCCCACGTGATGATGTTCCTCATGGTGCTGATGTCATCCATGCATTTGTTGATGTGGGCTGACACAGGCATGGCATACTCATCTATGTTGGTGTGATCATTGTAAGAGGCAGCTTTCTTGAACATGTCTCAGTCAGTGCCAAACAGTCCTGTATTGCCTCCATAGCCCTCTCAGACCACACCCTCACGTGCCTCACTGTAGGTTTTTCTCTGATCATCAGGGACTTGTATGCAGGAATTCGCAAAACAGACAAATGGTCTGAAGAGCCAAGGTGGGGGCGGGGGGCTGCTCTTAATGCATCTTTGATGTTTGTGTAGACCTTGTTTAGTGTGTTCACTCCCCTGGTTGCACAATCCACATGCTTGTGGAAATGTGGGAGAACTGTCTTCATGTTGGCCTGGTTTAAAATCCCCAGCAGCAATGAAAAAGTCCTCACTGTGAGCATATTGAAACTCATTCTGGTAGAGAACACACAAACACACATAGCCTCCTTTGTGTTAGTACTGGGGGGGGAATACACAGCAGTGATGGAAACTAAAGTAAATTCTCTGGGCAGATAGAATGATAGAATGCATTATTACCGCTGAGTGCGCAGCCCCTATCAGCACGGACTGTAGCTAGACCCTCGATGCTAACAGGAATTGATGAGTTGAGCCGTGTCTCTGTCAGAATTATTATGCACAGTGACATTTCTTACACAGGCTTGTAGGGGGAACAGGGTCAGTAAACCTTTGGGTTTAATGTTGCACTCATTAATATAAAAGGGGCACCAACCTTCCTCAGCTCAGAAGTATTTTTTTTTATTATTTCTTTTAATGCTGATTTAATAATAATTAGTGAATTAACAGTAGATTAGTCTGATAATCTGAAGTGTAAACTCTTGATACAGTGATTGTCTATTTCCAGCTCAAAAGGACACCGTCAACAACTTAAATGAAAAGTATTTTTTATTTGACACAATAATGAGAATGGATATGAATAATGAATAATATGGATTATATGATCTAACCCAAACAACTGGATAAAGAAACTACAGCAAAATAATAAAAGAATGAGTTTGGCAATAGTGAGAAGTAGTTTTGAGGAAAAACGAGGATGCAAGTGTATTGTTAATTTCATGAATGTATGACTAAGCGAGTCTAATGAAAATTGAGATTGCCAGCAGCGCTCCAATGACAGTCTGTCCCAAACTGAAATGAAGGGAGGGGGGCCCCAGACTGTTGGCTCCGATCTGCACTGTGGTCTAATGGGGGGTCGACCGTTGAACAGTGGTGAAGAGCCATTGTTGGACAGAGATGCTTCGGGGCTGGGGCCTTTGGTGCTAGTAACAGACAAGGAATGGCTCTTTCAATGGTAATTTGACCCAGACAGATGGGTTAAGGCCAGCTGCAGGACTTCGGTCCAGAGTTTGGCAACCGTATGGTAAAACTTCTTGGTTAAAAATAAAGTTGAAAACACTTCAGATGGCCGGTCAGAAACTTCTACAAAAAGATTATTCCGTGACTGCCTTAATGGTTAAGGAAAAGAAGAGTTCGGCCCAACTGCTACTAGTCTCCAGATGGCAGTATGGTTCCATGGTAGAAACCCAGGCAAAAATGATGAGAGCTAAGATCATAGTTTTGTCATTTGTTCAACTAGAAACATGGGAAAAGCATTGATACAAATTGTGAGTTTAGTGCTGTGGTTGATTCAAACATATAAATTGCATTATCCTGATGTGATAGAAAAGAAAGCAAACAGACACACAAAACAGTTTGCTAAAGGAATGTCTGATTTACAACTTGTCAGTACTATCTGATTCTGGACGTTTCTCTGAGGCCCGTCTGAATGGATAATCAGTTTTAATGCCATCATCTGGTGTAGAGCTGTAAAGAAAGAATTAGCATCTCCATGAGAACAGCTTAAGTGATAGGTAACCCTTTGAAGTTGAAATGTCTGTCATCTCCAGCTCCCCTGAAGGAATGCGGGGGAAGAAGATCAGTTATATGGCACATTCTGCTACATATCCCCCACTCGATTCGATGATCGCTGTCCAGGGAACTTTGGATTGCTGAAAGGTTAAGCAAAACAGGTGGCATACAACAGCATTTGAACAGAGTTGGTGTTTTTGTGTTCTATGGATCTATTGTTACAGCAGCTTTCAATGAGACTATATAAGGCTAAAATGGACTAACTGTGATACACAAGTCCTAGAATTGCTGGGGCTACATTTGCTCTTGGGGCACTGTAAACAAGGTCATCCTTGACAGGTTCAAGTTCAGTGGAGGTCCGTTTCCTACCTTTTTTCAAAGGGGTTGTCATTCTTTGATTACATTTGGCGACTTTACATTGTAGGCTTTGGGTACGCTTGAAATAAAAGAATGCTACTCCAAAAGTTAACAGGTGACCTAGAATAACGGAGAGAGCGAGTACGGTGTCATGCTGATTGTAGGTTAAGATAGCAGCATTATCTGGGGTAAAGGTGATGGATGCCATAAGTGAGGGTGCACATGCACAAATTTGGTGCAAAGTGCAATTCAGGACTGCTGTCATGATAGGCAATAGTAGAGGGTGTGTTGATTTTAAGGCAAGGCAAGGCAAGGCAAATTTATTTGTATAGCACAATTCATACACTAGGCAATTCAAAGTGCTTTACAGAAGCATAAAAATCATACATTTTGATTAGAAGAGAACAAAAAAATAAATAAAAATAAAATACAATTAAAGGAAAATTAAAAACAGACACCAGTAAAAGACAATAATTTAGCATTTAAAATGATTAAAACCATTGAGCAAATACATTTACTTTAAGTAAAAGCTGTAGCAAATAATAATGTTTTCAACCCTGATTTAAATGAGCTGACACCTGGTGCAGACCTCAGGTGTGCAGGGAGAATGTTCCACAGGTGAGGAGCATAATAACTGAAAGCTGCTTCACTTTGTTTGGTTCTGATTCTGGGAACACACAATAGACCTGTCCCTGATGACCTGAGAGGTCTGGATACTTCATATGGAGTCAATAAATCTAGAATATATTTTGGTCCTAGACCATTTAATGCTTTATAGACCAACAGTAAGATTTTAAAGTCTATTCTTTGACTCACAGGAAGCCAATGTAGTGATCTGAGGACTGGTGTGATATGGTCCATTTTTCTGGTGTTTGTAAGGACTCGTACAGCCGTATTTTGGATCAGCTGTAGTTGCCTAATTGATTTTTTGTTTAGGCCAGTAAAGACTCCATTGCAATAGTCCAACCTACTGAAAATGAATGCATGAACAAGTTTTTCCATGTCTTCTTTGGACAGACAACCCTTGATTCTGGCTATATTTTTCAGGTGGTAGTAGGCTGATTTGGTAATCAGCTTTAAATGGTTGTTAAAATTCAGGTCCGGATCAATAATTACACCAAGATTTCTGGCTTTGTCTGTTGTTGTCAGTGACATGGAGTTAAGTTGAGCACTGATCTTTGACCTTTCATTTTTGGGGCCAAAAACAATCACTTCTGTCTTATCTGCATTAAGCTGAAGAAAATTCTGGCACATCCACTCATTGATTTGATGAATACACTCACTCAGTGAAAGTAAGGGACTGTAGTCTGTGTATGTACTGTACTAGTGTATGTGATGACACAGATATATAAAGTTGTGTATCTACTGCGTAAGTATGATAAGAGATATTATGATGCTCCATAATCTGAGCTAGGGGCAACATGTAGATATTGAAAAGAAGTGGTCCGAGAATGGACCCTTGTGGCACCCCACACATCATCTTTTTTCATTCAGACACATGCTCACCAATTGACACAAAGTAGTCTCTATCTTGTAAATAGGATTTGAACCAGTGTAGTACAGTGCCGGTAAGTCCCACCCACTTTTCCAGTCTGTCAAGAAGTATGTCATGATCAACTGTGTCAAAGGCAGCACTGAGATCTAATAATACTAAGACTGAGGTTTTGGAAGCATCATTATTCAGATGTATGTCATTTAAAACTTTGATAAGTACAGTCTCAGTGCTGTGGTGTGGACGAAATCCAGACTGAAATGCATTAAAACGATTGTTCTGCATCATGAAAGCATGCGTTTGTTGAAAAACAACCCTTTTAATAATTTTTCCTAGAAAGGGAAGATTTGATATTGGCCTGTAGTTACTAATTACTGAAGCATCCAGATTAGTCTTTTTTAGGAGAGGTTTTATTACTGCAGTTTTCAAGGCCTGGGGAAACTGACCGGACTGAAGAGAATTATTTATTATCTGCAACACATCTGGAGCTATGCAATTAAAAACATTTTTAAAAAAGTTTGTTGGCAGAGTATCAAGGCAGCATGTTGTAGATTTTAACTGTGATACAGTTTCTGTCAGCCTTGTATGGTCTAGAAGGTTAAAATGTGCTAGATTAACTAGAGAACAAGAAGGCACAGATGGACTTATCATTTTGCCTGAGTTGGAGCTGCACACTGTTTGTCTTATCCTTGAAATTTTATCTGTAAAAAAGGCTGCAAAATCATTGCATGACTTGTTGGACAGCAGCTCAGGAGGGACTGATGCTGTGGGGTTTGTCAGTCTATCCACAACAGAAAACAGCATTATTACAGTTTCTGTTGATAATCTCTGAGAAGAATGCTTGCCTTGCCTTCTTTAGTTCATGGTTATAGGTGTGGAGACTGTTTTTGTAAATTTCATAATGAACCTGGAGTTTGGTTTTTCGCCACCTGCGCTCTGCCTGTCTGCAGACTCTTTTCTGGACTTTGACTAGTGTGGTGTTTCTCCAAGGTGCCTTTTTCCTTCCTGACAAAACTTTGGTCTTAATTGGAGCGATGGAGTCAATGCTTGATGATAAAGTCATTGATTAAGAATGATTTGCCTGCCAAAGACCTAACATTTAAAAGAGCTAAGTTAAATGTGCTAAAAAGTCCAACATCCCCATGTTTTAGAACATACTGTGGCTGACATGGAATACATGTTAAATTCAATGATGTGATGTTTCTGGAGAGATGGACCGATCTTCTCTTCCTACCTATTGAGACATGAATCAATGAAGCTTCCAGCACAATGGGCCCTGGCTTTTCCTTGGAAAAGTCAGGCATAACATTTGCCTTAAAAGCTGGACCCAGAACACATCAGTTACCAACACAAATAGGTGGCTGTGCTGGGCTCTTACTAGGGGACTGGAGTAGGTTCAGATCAAGCCGTGGAAGGGGTGGAGGTGGTGCCCGTCGGCGCTGTGGTGGTGGAGGGGGACAGGGTGGTTGTAGGGGGCGGGGTGGAATTTGGGGGGACAGGATCCCAGATGGGCGAGGAGTAAGCCTGATACCAGCACTGACAAGTTTGTTCATTTGGTCAGTAAACTCCAGTAGGGAGGAGGAGGGTGATGGGATACCCAGTGAAGATAATGAGTTGGATGGAGTTTGGGCAGTTGGAGATGGTGGCCTAGGTGGAGTTTTAGTGGTTGGAGTCCTCACGAGCAGTGGCCTCTGGTGGAGGACATGAGGCATCCGTTTTTTTGCTCTGGCATCCCTCATGGTTAGAGCATACAGGCGGGGGAAGAGTTGGTTCTCCTTCATGTTTTAGTGTTTGCTGCTTTTGTTTGGATTCCTCTTGTCTCTTGTCCTTGGGAGTGGGAACAGTGTGACGCAGGAAGAAAGATAGGTTGGAGGCAAAAAGTTTTACTCCTGACTTGTTTAGGGAAAGTCCGTCTCCTTTGAAAAAATGTCTGCAGTCCCAGAAAAAGTTGAAATTGTCAATAAAATGCACTGAGTGGACATCACATGCAGTTGAAAGCCATCTGTTTACTGCCAACAATCTGCTGAATCTCTCTCCTCCTCCACTGACTGGTGGTAAAGGCCCACTGAAGGAGACTTCAGCATTCAGAGAGCTCACTGCATTTAGCAGTTTACCTAAATCTCGTTTGAGCACTTCAGATTGTCGTTTCACAATATCATTTGCCCCTGTGTGCAGTACAAGGTATTTCAGAGTTGGAATTTCTGCAACAATACTGAGGATTTTGTCGGTCATGTTGGAGATTGTATCATCAGGAAAGCACAACACTTTTGTGTTTCTGCTGTACATTCTTCCCACATCTTTAATAGCAGAATCACCAACAATCAGAGACTCAGGACCAGTCAGTAGCTTTCCTTGTAGCTTTCTAGCTTCTGACTTCCTGTTGGGCCTTACCCTTCTCTGTGAGTCCGAGAAGTTATCCAGGTTTTCAGTTGGAGATCCAGGGTCCTGCAGTAGTGGCGCAAACCGATTTTGTAACTGCACACTAGCTGGTTTGGGAGCTTTGTTGCTCATCTTCCCTTTAGCTTTTATCCACGGCTGTGTCTTACTCTGCACAGGTGTTGAGTAGGTTGACAACGCAGGCCAGCCTGTCGCATCACAGATCTCTGGGCGCTGGGTTCTGCCTGTTGGACGTTTCCCCATATCAGGTGATTTACTCTTGGGCTTTGCCCCGAGAGCATTCCAGGGAGGACTAATACTGGCAGATTTATCACCCGGTACACAGCCCTTTAGTTTCAAGGGAGCTGTATCAGAGCTAATTAGCTGGATGTTAGCATTCTCCAGTCCGTTGTTTTGAGTCAGTGGCAAAGCGCTGTCATTTCCACAAAGTCCGTTCACTTCTGCGTTTATTTCCAGATGCTGGACTTTAGATTCCAACACTGCAACCTGCTGCAGAAGTTTGTAGAGGTCATCTGTGGAGAAAAAAGGCACATCTGTGGAGAAAAGAGGCATCTTGGTGCTAATTAGCTTTAGCTGCCAGCAGGCTTTTTCTGTTGGTAGGCCGAAGCAGGCTTTTTCTGTCAGTAGGCCAGTGCAGAGTGTATCCGTGAAATATCAGAGGTCGCAAAGGTCATCCACAACTTTTAAATGTTTGTCCATAAAATATGTCTTTTGATGTCCAATTCAACCAAAAATTTAAACTTTCAAGTTTAAGGAAAATTAAAATAAATACAGAAAACAAGATGGGAAATCACAAGCCCAGGCAGAAACCAGCTACCAGAGCTCTTTTAACATGCACATCCCCTTGCCAAAACTCATTGGTTGATCTGTGTCATACCATTTAATTAGGACCTCTGTCGTCATGGCATGTACTGTCCCCCACTTGATTGTTAGTTAAATGGATGGATTACAAGAATAGGGTAGTTATAACTAATAGAATTGAACAACACTTGAGGATGAACTGTGTTCAAAATTTCCGTGCAGCCCCTTTTTCGATGGAGTGGCACAAGAATTGGTAAAAGGGTGGTTCACCTTGGAGGACTGAAGGGTTTTTATTGGTAAGGTCCTATTTTGATTCAAGTTGAACCACCAAGACTGCACTAGGGGCGTCAGCTCTTCGTTGTCTGACACTGTAACTTGATCCCTGGTGGATTGACAAGTTTGGAAAGATAACATATCGGGTTTTTGTGGTCCACCACCAGAAGTCTCTTCAAGCTCCAAGACTTCTACTCCCAGACTCAAGATTGCACTGGGGTCTGTGTGTTTGGTGGTGCTTTGTCTTTGCTTTGCAAACCCTATTAAACTAGTTCATGCAGGTGCCGGCTAGTGGAGGTGCGCAGACAAGCTGCAACACCAAGATGATGGCTGGTGGTGGGATGGAGGTTTTGGACAAAGAGGGTTTTGAAATTCAGATCTTCCTCCATCCCTGTTTCATTTCTGGAACCAAAGTAAGCCTGACATAGGGGGTTGTAGTACAGTTGAGGCGACTCCTGTCTTCCCTGTTTGACTGCGAGAGCAGCAGTCAAACCTGTTTGGGAATGATGATCGGAAAACACTTCCAGCAGTGCTTCACAGAGCAACCCATAGTCATTTCTGATATAGTCAGGCTGTCTGCAATGAACCTGCTGATGTCCCGACTAGTAGTCACCTGGATTAGATAGTTTTTATTGTCAACAGTGGCATTTGGAAACTTCCAAAGATAGAAATCATTGTCTTTGAGATATTGGTTGGTTTGATCTGGACCACCAAGGTTTGGTTCAAAACGAGCTATATTATGAGTAATCCTGTCCAGATCTCTATCTGTGGGCTCACATGCCGTGTAGTTTAGAGTGGCTGGATTAAGATACTGAGTGGGGATTTCTCTTACACGGTCAGGTGAGGGCCTCCTGCTACTCAAGTTCGAAACAAGTTTTGGTGGCACTTGGCGAGAGGACACGTTCCTTCAGATGTGTTCAATGAACTTTGTGTCTTTCTTTTCTTCTTGCAAAGAATGTTTGACACCTTTCCTTTTGTTCAAGAGTGTGGGAAAGCTTTCTTCTGACGTTCGTCAGTTCTGCTTCTGTCAGCTGTCGTTTGTGAAGTGCTTCGCTGAAGAGATTGTGTTGTTTCTACTAGAGACTGTTTCTGTGTATTATTCCTTCCCTGCAGGTGTTTAACCTCGTATTTGTAGGCTCTCAACCTATCTTCTGCCTGTTCTAACAGTTTTTATGAATGCCTGAGCTGGGCAGACATCACTACTACCATGCCTCCAAGTGCTTTAGACTTCTCTTTGTCTTTAACTGTGTTTAAGCCTAGTTTGGTTAAAGAGCTTGTGTGTGTCTTAAAGAAGAAAAAGCAATAGCACAAAAACAAAACTAATAAATGATTAAGTTCAAGAAACAGACAAGTGTGTTAATTTCAAAGTTTTATTTAATTTAATTTTATTTATTTTAAATTTTCTCTATATGTATACAGGTATACTTCTAGCTCTTCTTTTTGAAATCAAGAATTCTGTTTAAAATTCAATTTGTAATTTTAATTTGATTCTTTGATCAAATCAATTAAATGAGTGAACCTAGATTCTGTTTGTTGTTTGAGTTTCTGAGTAATGTTCTGTAGTAACAATCACTTGAATGTAAATTAAAAAGGTCTGCAATGAAACTACAATTGGATAATATCAGCAACCAGACTTTGTTTATTAACACTACATGAATAATAATTTCCAAGCTTTAAATTGAGAACAATTGTTAATATTATAAATGGTAACTAACTTAAATGAGATAAGAAAAGAATTGATTGAATGAGTAATTCAGACTTCAAAGAGATTAATAAAGATGTGATACAGTTGAGTTAATGCAGTTCACATTATCATTAATTTAACGCCCAAATTAGCCCAAATTGAATAACACACATCAAACTCAGTTAACCAAAATGCCCACAGGAGGGTGGTATTATGTTTCTGTCTTTCTAAATGGTTAATCTCAAATGGCAATACACTGAAACTGCGAGGGGTGGTGCTGGTGAGTTAAAAGGGGGTCAATACTCTGAACAACCAGTAGATGAAGAAGATGACGTGCGTCTAGTACCACCCCCCTGAAAGGGGTTGGCAGTTTTGGCTAAACTTTTTCACTGGGATTCACGCCCTCATGAGCTCCACTTCAGCAGTTACACACATTGAAACAGTCAGCTGTCACTATCAGAAACGTCAGACAGAATGTTAACCACCTTTGATTCAACAGTTTCTCTGAAGTTTACACACAATGTCAGGTTAACTTAGCTTCTTAGCAACAGGTTAACACATTAGAAAGTTCCTTTCAAATTAATGTTTTGATAATGGATCTATCGGCGGCTTAGACAAGAGTTCACTCTTTTATCGGTGGGTGACAGGCGTTGGTCACAAGTTCTGATTAAGACAAATTAGAGTCCACGCTCTTCCAAAGGCAGCTTACTGCTCAAGCCTCCACTGCGTTCATGCAGCTGTCTCTTATCAGGTAGCTAATCTGATGAAGGGACATGGAGGGTCTGAAATAATTCAAACTTTCTGGAACCTCGCAGCAAAGTCAAATTAATACAGAGTACATTTACAATCCTGGAACATCGCAGCAATTATAATGTGCCAACAGGCCTTTCAATATTATTAGTGTACGGCGACGCAGCATACACAACATAATTCAAACATTTCAGTTGTCAAACAGAGCTCAAAATGTCATAAGGATCCAGTTAACTCACATTTAAAGATAAGAACACATATATAGCTTGTTCCCAGATTGAAATGCTTGCACACAAAACCACAATTAAACCAAAGCAGCACACATAAGATTTTTCAGTGGAGACTCAGCATAGATCTGATACAGCCTTAATTACTGAAAAAGACAAATATGAATCGCCTCACACAGGGCACCAATAAGATGTAGGGGAACTAGGTCACTAACCTTTTGGGTGTAATGTTTGCACTCAACCTTCCTCAGCTTAGAAAGATTTTATTTAATATTTCTTTTAATGCTGATTTAATAATAATTAATGAATTAACAGTAGATCAGTCTGATAATCTGAAGCATAAGCTCTCGATACAGTGATTGTCTATTTCCTGCTCAAAAGGACACCGTTTGACAACGACTTAAATGAAAATTATTATTTATTTGACACAATAATGAGAATAGATATGAATAACGAATAATATGACAAATAATATTGATTATATGATGTAACACAAACAACTGAATGAAGAAACTATAGCAAAATAATAAAGACTGAGTTTGGCAATTGTGAGAAGTAGTTTGAGGAAAAATGGTGTGAATGTATTGTTAATTTCTTGAATGAATGACGAAGCGAGTCTAATGAGAATTGAGATTGTTATCTCCTAAGACACCAACTCTTTGCTAAAAAACAGCGACGCTCCGATGACGGACTGTCCCGAACAGACGCGAAGGGGTCCCCAGGCTGTCACTCGTGTCTCCCGTCTGCTCTGCGGTCCAACGGGGGAAGCTAGGCAAACCGCGGTGCTTAGCCAGTCTTGGACAGAGATGTTTCAGGGGTCTCGACCTCCAGTGTCGGCAACAGGCGAGGAGCGGCTTTTAGATGGTTATTTGACCCGGACAGATGGGTTGAGGCTGGCTACAGGACTTTGGTCCAAAGAGGTTGGCGACCGTATGGCAAAAGCTTTTAGGTTAATAATAAAATTGAGAGTACTTTTGATGGTCAGTTGAAAATATCTACATAAATATTATTATGTGATTAGGCTTTAACTTTGAAAAAGTTATGCGGCTTAACATGTTGAGCAAAAATTGAAGTTACATGAAGATCTGGAAAAGAACTAGAGAAAAACGTTTTTCTGAAGAGGCGAGTAAAACTACTAGATGTAAAGTAAAATGATGATTACCAAATAACAAATTTTCTGTTCAAAAACCTGCTGCAGTTATTATTGTGTCCAGTCCTCAAATATAATATGATCCCCACTTTTTTAAATATAATATAATAAAAATATCTTGTGTTTGGGCTAATGCAATAAATCTACTCAAATACCGTATGTTCTCAGATTTAAAGCAAAGCCAAAAACTCACCAGAACAAGAAAACAATAGGTGTTTAACTAACAGATCTGTGTGTGTGTGTGTGTGTGTGTGTGTGTGTGTGTGTGTGTGTGTGTTTGCTCTTCATACAGACCTGGCTGATCTTCCTCTGGTGAAGTTAGACTTCTCTTGTAACAAGGTGTCAGCCATCCCAGTGTGTTACAGGAAGATGAAACAACTCCAGGCCCTCCAGTTAGAAAACAACCCACTCCAGAGTCCACCTGCACAGGTAGGTGCATGCGCACACACACAGCACAACCCCAGCCTTCATCCTATAATGTAATGATTAAAGTTAGGGGGAACTGCATTTTGGAGCCTGTACCTAACCAGTCTTCACCATGACTTTGGGCTCTATTTTCGACTCCGAGGTGTACAGAGGTGCGCCAGGATGGGCGTTGCAGCGCAGCGAGGGGAGGTGTCGGCATAATGAGCCGGTGCATTGGAATCGGTGGAGTCGTGCGCTCACGTCACCAACACCTCACAGTCAGGTTTCCACAGTGTCTGGCATTTCACTGCGATCAATCATTAGTAACAGCAGTGATTCAATGCAGCTATCTGAGTCAGCACATACAGTCAGACCTAAATTTGTATGTTTTGATCCATATCTCATCTGACCACATCAAAAGCACGTTCGGCACACGTAATGGTCACTCAACCTGACTGAATGTGCACAGGTGAAACAGGGATGTCTGATGATCTGTGACTCAAATTGCCTGGTGACAAACGTGTATGCCACTTTCCCCGGGTCGGCACATGACTCGTTCATCCGGCGAATTCTAGCATCCCTACAGTCTTTCAGGGGGACACCCCTCTGGATTGGTGGCTGCTAGGTAATAACGGCTATCTACTGAAAACGTGATGACGCCATTATCACACCTTCAACAAGACGGCAGCGTGGTTTTAATGGTGTTTTCAGCAGTGCTCGGTCAGTCATTGAACGCACACTGCGATCAATAATTAGCAACAGCGACGATTCAATGCAGCTATCTGAGTCAGCACATACAGTCAGACCTAAATTTCTATATTTTGATCAGTATCTCATCTGACCACATCACAAGCGCATTCGACACGCATAATGGTCACTCACCCTGACCGAATTTACACAGGTGAAACAGGGATGCGAACTAATTGGTTAACGTCGCTGTGCCAACCAGAAACAGCCTGGCATCCTGCAGAGCATATATACTGCATCTATCTCAAAGTACTCGAGAGACAGAGAGAGACAGACACATGAAAAAACGTAAGTGCTGATCGTTGTCCGCTATTACCCATGTCATTTTATTCCAAATACAAATGTTATCATTGTAATGCTTAACGTCATCTACAAAGATGGAGTACATCATTGCTTTGAGGAGGATGAAGAGGAGGAGGAGGAGGATTTACCATCTAAGGACCTCATATTTACACATCAGAATCAGAATCAGAAATCCTTTATTTATCCCCAAGGGGAAATTGTTTTAGTTGCAGTGCTCCTTACAAGAATAGAATTAGAATAAAATTAGAAAAAAAAGAAAATAGAGCGAACTATATATATGTGTGTGTGTGTGTGTGTGTGTGTGTGTGTGTGTGTGTGTGTGTGTGTGTGTGTGTGTGTGTATAGGTGTGTGTGTGTGTGTGTGTGTGTGTGTGTGTGTGTGTGTGTGTAGGTGTGTGTGTGTGTGTGTGTGTGTGTGTGTGTGTGTATATACACACATATACAAAATATACCACAAAATATAGAACATCATATTATGAGGGGCCGTACAAGCCATAATTCATTCTGGTCCTCTCACATACACATATTTTCTCTCATACTCACATACATTCTCCTTTCACACACATACATTCTCCTTTCACACACTCCTATTTTCACTCTCACGCACACATATATTCTTCTTTCACACATTTACATTCTCCTTTCACACACATACATTTTCCTCTCACACATTCCTATTTTCACCCTCACGCACACATAAATTCTCGTTTCACATGCATTCATTCTCCTCCACATACATATATTTTCACTTTCACACCCACATACATTCTCCTTTCACACACATACATTTTCCTCTCACACATTCCTATTTTCACCCTCACGCACACATAAATTCTCGTTTCACATGCATTCATTCTCCTCCACATACATATATTTTCATTTTCACACAGACACAACTTCTCCTTTCACGTGCATATATTGTCACTCTTGCACACACATATATTCTCCTAAATAAATAGGCATATATGTATATGTACAAATAAAATATATGCATGTGAGAGAAGAATACATGTATGTGTGAGAGAGTATAGTGGAAAAGGAAGTCAGTATAGTGGAAAAGGAAGTCCATAATTTATTGCGCGGTGATTGGCTGAGAAGCTCAAGTAGGCGGGTCACGTTTAGACTGACAACTTGCAGTTAAATTTTCAGTACGTTGTACTCACCTTTTTCTTGGACGGGAGTTCCAGTTGCCGAAGTGTGTCCGAGTCTGATATCGCAAATACTGCTGCCTTAATCCTCCAGTTTGGCCTTGTGCATCGTTAGCATTAGCGCTAGCTGCTTGTCCTGCTGAAGCGACTTGGAAGTTTGCAGGTCTGAAAAGCTGTCTCATCTCACTTTTCACCGTGCTGTGAGTAAAGTTTGGTGCAGATGAACCTGTCACCTGTCGCCCAAGCGACGAGGATATGGATGCGATTGTTTCTGGGGATGATAAAATATTTCTTAAAACCCCAATGGTTTGTTGCACTGCTCGAGACTCCTCTCCACCTTCCATGCTGACTGTGACCTAAACGTGACCCGCCCGCTTGAGCTTCTCAGCCAATCACCGCGCAATAAATGATGGACTTCCTTTTCCACTATACTGACTTCCTTTTCCACTATACTCTCTCACACATACATGTATTCTTCTCTCACATGCGTATATTTTATTTGTACATATACATATATGCCTATTTATTTAGGAGAATGTATGTTCGTGCAAGAGTGACAATATATGCACGTGAAAGGAGAAGTTGTGTCTGTGTGAAAATGAAAATATATGTATGTGAAAGGAGAATGTATGTGTGTGTAAGGAGAATATATGTGTGTGTAAGAGTGACAATATATGTATGTGAAAGGTGAATATATGTGTGTGTAAGAGTGAAAATATATGTATGTGAAAGGAGAATGTGTGTGTGTTCAAGGAGAATGTATGTGTGTGCAAGGAGAATATATGTGTGTGCAAGAGTGACAATATATGTGAAAGGAGAATGTATGTGTGCATGCGTGGGTTCTCTCCGGGCACTCCGGCTTCTTCCCACAGACCAAAAACATGCTCATTAGGTTGATTGGTGACTCTAAATTGCCCCTAGGTGTGAGTGTGAGTGTGAATGGTTGTGTGTATGTGCCCTGCGATCGGCTGGCGACCGGTCCAGGGTGTACCCCGCCTCTCGCCCGTTGACAGCCGAGATAGGCTCCGGCCCCCCCGCGACCCCGAAAGGGATAAGCAGCATAGAAAATGGATGGATGGATGGATGGATGGATGGATGAATGTATGTGTGTGTAAGGAGAATATATGTGTGTGCAAGAGTGACAATATATGTATGTGAAAGGAGAATGTATGTGTGTGTAAGGAGAATATATGTGTGTAAAAGGACAATGTATGTGTGTGAGAGAGAAAATATATGCATGTGAGAGGCGAATATATGTGTATGAGAGGGCCAGAATGAATTATGGCTTGTACGGCCCCTCATATCATATAAAACAATATATATATACTGAGAAAAAATAAACAGTATATACAAACGGGTGTGCAAAGTAATACAGACGGATGTCAGGAGACATGAGTGACGTCAGTCTCCTGGAAACTTGCCATGTGCCTCGCCAGCGGTGTTCTTAAAGGTGAGGCGAGGAGCTGCTGTGATTGGTGAAGATTTGACTCGGCTGTGCCAAACCCACTCCACGCCTTCTCCCCTCCCTCTTTCCGAGTTGCGCCGCTGGGTGGGACTGAAATGAGAAGGAGGTGGAGATGCGCCGGCGGTGCAGTGCACGAAAATACCAAAGTCTGCGCCCCATCGCCACGCCCCATCGGCGCAGCGAACCTGACTTTGCGCCGCGCCGGTGGCGGAGTCGAAAATAGAGCCCTCTGTGTGAATGATGACATTTATTGTATTCATCTACACTTTGAATCGGCACACTCAGACAGATTCTGTAATGATACCTATATATTGATACAAACACATCATAAAACACAAATAACAACACATTCTGACCAGACACCATGGCTATTAAAACAGTAACATGAGCAGCTGATCGCAGTGTTGTGTGGGCGGACTGATGTAGCTAGCTCTGCTATGTACATACATAGTTAAGCTAATCATTCAGAAATGTTTGTGAAAAAGTGTTCATTGCTCTTATGTGCAATTTTTTTACACAATTTCTATATTGATAAATATATTAGATAAAATTTTAGATATTGATATTGGTTTTAACAATGTAAAGCACCTCTAATTTACATATGCTTCAGCTACCTGCAGTAGGCTCGATGGGAATCACATGATAACTGATGATTTGATGCTGGAAAGTTTTACTCATAAATATCAATAGTATCACAAAATGGTATGTCAACACAGTGGTGCTATACTTGATAAGATGTCAATTATACACTGCATCATAGTTTATTAGAGAGTGGATATGAAACTGTATGTACTACCCTGCATCATCTCAAACGCTGAGGAACAAGACACTCCGGGAATGTTAAAGACCAGCTGAAATAAATATGTGTTCAGTTACTCAGCAGTCAGGTCGATGTCTGTGTGAACAGAGACTGAAATTGCAGGAGAAAACAATTGCTTTTTCACTTCATGCTAATTTTAATCTTTCTTTTCTTTTTCAGATCTGTTTGAAGGGTAAAATTCACATATTCAAGTATCTGAGCATTGAGGCATGTTGCAGTGAAAAGATGCCTGACTCTCTGTACCTGCCTGTCATGGAAAGACTCAACCTATCGCAACCCACCACCAGCAGGTCAATTAATGTAGCAACTTATCATAGGAAGACACCACCTCCTCCATCCTCTTTTTTTTTCCTTTTTCTTTAGATTATTTATTTATTTATGTATTTATCTATGGGGGGGGGGCTATTATGTAGGATCATAATATGCTACTACATATTACATACATTTACATGTATGTATTACATATATATGTACAGTAGTTTTAGGCATGTGTGGGGAAAAAAATGCTGAAAACTAAGAATGCTTTCAAAAATATAGATAATTGTTTATTTTTTCTAATTTACAAAATGCAAAAGAAAAATCGAAATCAAATCAATATTTGGTGTTCCTACCTTTTTTTCCTTCAAACCAGCATCAATTCTTATACGTACATTGCACCAAGCCAGGGATTTTGTAGGATTATAGTCAGGTGTATGATCAATCAGTTATACCAAACAGGTGCTAATGATCATCAATTTCACATGTAGGTTTCAACACAGTCATCAACTGAAACAGAAACAGCCGTGTAGGAGGCTTGACTGGGTGAGGAACAGCTCTGCTACCAAGTTGAGGTTGTGGGTGACAGTTTCATATCACAGGTCATACACCATGGCAAGACTGAGCACAGCAACAAGACACAAGTTAGTTATACTGAATCAGCAAGATCTCTCCCAGACAGATATTTGAAAGCAGACTGGGGTTTCAAGATGTACTGTTCAAGCTCTTTTGAAGAAGCAGAAACGGTCAATGCTAAGGATCATTGACCCAGTGGTCAGCCAAGGAAACAGCAGCAGATGAAAAACACATCAAGCTTATTTCCCTTTGAAATTGGAAGATTGGAAGTCCAGCAGTGCCATCAGCTCAGATCTGGCAGAAACCAGTAGGACCCAGTACCCCATCTACTGTCTTGCCAGAAGTAGTTTTCATGGAAGGGTTGCAGCCAAAAAGCCATACCTCCAATATGGAGGACCAAGCAACTCAACAAAGAATGATGACATGACCGCTGCGCCATCAAAACACTGTGCCACAACTTTATTCAGGCATTCATTTTCCTCTCAAAATCGGATGATAAGACTTACAATGTCATCGGCTCGTTTCCCACTGGTAACATCTTCAAATCTGACAAACCGCTCCTTGAAGCTCCATTTAATTTCCTCTGTTTTTGGATACAGTGCTTTCATCGTGTCCCTGAAATAAAAGTTCCTGTTTGCCCAAAAAACAATGTCACAGTCTATCAGAGTCTATCAGTGTTTTTAAGATTTCTCTATTTGTCTTCACCTTTTCGTTGTGGAGCTCCATTTCCCTGCACACTTGCTCGCACAGCTGTAGATCCCCTCTAGTTTTCCCAAAAGTTTTGGAAAGCACCGTTGCTTGTAAGTGTCCAGGTGTGCTTTGGTGTCTCGTTGCTGCCTTGGATAGGCAAGCCAAGTTTGCAAACCCAGTACGGCTCCATAAACCATGTTGGTCAGTAGCAAATAACAAGCACTCCCAGCAATACAATTTGAACTGTTCCTCGGAGCCTGTGAGCAAGGGGTACTGCTCGTAGTTAGTGGACTGAAAGTGGTGGACACATCCTTTTCCAGATTGTGACAGACTTGCTAGCTTTGGAATTGCCCAACCTTTCTTAATGATGTCCAGCTTCTCTTGAAAAGTCTGTCTTGAAAATGCCTTTGATAGTAAATCTACAACCAAATCCATTTCTTCTCCTCCTTCAGCCATTGTGGAGTGACAAAACAACTATTAAATCAACACAACTATATTTTTGCTCGTTCATCTCATAACAGATGCAATTTACTAGCTCTGGCTAGCACTCTCTCTGACTACAATCAAAGGGTATGAATACGCTGACGTTACCATACACCGACTAGATGGCCTTGGTGTCGTCAACTCAAAATCTGATTGGTTAAAGCAACAGTTTGATTGACACTTATTTTATGCTACAGGGCCTGCAGAACTGATTGTGAAGGCCCCCAGGCAGATTTCTTTGACACTTTCAACAAATGATAAGTATTAATGGAAAATATAATTTACATAAGTCTGTTATTCAGATAGATAGATAGATAGATAGATAGATAGATAGATAGATAGATAGATAGATAGATAGATAGATAGATAGATAGATGACGAAGGCATTGATGCCATTGACTTGCCTTTGCATTCCCCTGACCCAAATCCAATTGAGCACGTTATGTATTGGTGCATCCAATGCCGCAAAGTACCACCACAGACTGTCCAGGAGCTCACTGATCCCTGATCCAGGTCTGGGATGAGATCCCACAGGACATCATCCATCATCTCATCAGAGGCATGCCCAGACATTGTTAGGAGAGCATACAGGCATGTGAAGGCCATACACACGAGTTACGTTTTGCATTTTTTTGAATCCTGCCCTCCTCAAGATTTAAGTAAAGATTAAATAAGTCATTCATCATGATCTAATGTGTGATTTAAGTGTTCCCTACCCAGGTGAAATGAATTCATGCATAACATTTGTTTGGTGCTATTAAAGACAAGATATTTGCTGTGTTGTTTGATCCCTGCCTAGAGCCTGTACACAATAGGCCCACATTTTCAGAATTGTATGAAAAACTTTTCAACCAAATTTCACACAGAACTTCCCTATGCCTCGTCCGATGCCACTGGCAATATGCCAAAGAGTGCCTGCACTCCAAAAGGATGGATGCAAACAAGCCGACATTGCTGATTTACTTGGAATATCCCAGGGAGCACCATCTTGGACTGCCCCAGACATCACAAATGTAAAAACTAATCTAAGAAAATGTGATGAAATTATGATGATGAAGTGAGATGCAGACCTACATGCCCACCTGCTGATTATCTAACCTTCAACCTGCTGTCTGACCTGCAGTTTTATCATCACTTTTCTGCTTGTGTGATTTTTTTTCCCTCAAACATCAGCACCTAATTGTGACTGATTGAGACATGTTTTTATTTGTCTTTCACCTTTCTCTGTGTATCTCTCTCACCTAAGCTGTTTTTGACAGTTGGAACTCTTTCCCCTTAAATTGTTAACTGTTATGAGCTGCAGTTGTTTCGTATAGGTTTCACCCTCTAAGGCTACTACTACTGGGTTTATCCCTCACACACCTATGCAGCACTGAAAAACGTTAATCCACACCCACATGCTAGACAATCGTTACCATTTTTCTTCAACCTGCAAGCACAGTCATGCAAGTGAATTTGTCTTCAGAGAGCAGTGTCTATATATGTCCAGTATGCCAGACCAGTTACACACTAGCCTGGCGGCAGACCCCAGGACCCTGAAGGACTGACTGTCCGGTTGTCTTGCTGGACTCCTCACCATGCTTTTCAAGATTAAGAATAAGATTAACTTTATTGATCACACACAAGCTACAGGGAGGAGACTGCACACACGCCATGCTTCGTGAAATTATTTTCTCCGCGTTTGACCCATCTTGGTCCGTCGTTCCTCCGCGGCGGACCAAGGAGCAGTGGGCTGCCAGCTGCCAACCGACGCCGGTGCCCATTGTTTATCGTCACCATTGGTCAGGTGGTGATCTTCTTGCATGTTTTTAGTGGGGGTTATTTAAGGAGGAAACCCTGGGTGAAGACGGAGAGAACATGCAAACTCCACACAGAAAGGCCCCTTTCCTCGAGCAGCAGGCACTGAAGACATGGTGGAGGACACGCCACCAGCGCCCACAGCGGGATTCAAACCAGGGACCTTCTAGCTGTGAGGCGACAGTGTTATCACTTGTACTGCCGTGCTACCCAAGCATCAGCAAATATCTCCATGATGGCATTCTCTCAGAGTCTGACAAAGCTGGCCACCTAGTCAACTACACTGTCTGTGGAGGAGGCATCAGAGATTAGCAAAACTGCCAGCGCTACCCTCACTCAGGCTAGGATTGCAGCATGTTGATGTGAACCCATCAGCTCATCTAGTTGCAACAATCCTCTGTTCCCGAGGCATCACGGAAGTATTTCACTGAGGTTCCTATCAGCCCAGACAAGCTGTTCATTTTCACTCAATGTTGAATAGCGTGAGATCAGTGCCAGAGTTGCCTCAGTGTTCACTGAGACAAGTGGGTGGTTATTTTCATGTATGCATCATCCCAAGATACAGGAAATTCTTGAACTTCTCATTCCGGGGGATGCAGTTTTGGTACAACTGCCAGCCATGCGGTTACCTCCTGGCTCAATGTATGCTTTAGCAGTATTGCAGATGGTGAAACTGTTATCACACCTCCTAACCTTCACCTTGCTCCCCAGGTTTTTGTTTATTTGGGAGTTGAGTTAAAATCGACCTTCTCAAGGGCACAGAGCAGAGAATGGCACTGCTGAGGGGTCTTCTCCACCATGTCACCCCTCGCAGTGTAGTGACAGCTCTCTCTGTTGTGCAGCTTGATGCAGGTATGATGTCAGCAGCTCACCATGTGGTTCCTCTGGGTCTCCTCCATGTGAGATGAACAACCCTCTGCTGGAGGTGGACACCAGATTACTTCTCAGCATATGGGCATGCCATAGTATTTGTGGGCATCTCTCAGGATGTTGTGTGCACTGTCCAGGGTACCAGGGCTAGAGTGTGTTTCACAGCCAAATGGATAGCTTTCGCGTGCTCGTGTGTGGAGAGAGGACTAGACCCAACTGTTTATTCCTTGCCTCCTGTGCTCTCATTTCTTCAACTGTTAGTGGACTCGAATCTGGCCATCAGCTCTTGCTATTCCATCTTGTCACGATGGATTTGGTGAGAGATTGTGGTGTTTAGCCACCCTCTGACAAAGCACTTTCTGAAGTGTGTATGGAGATACAGGCCAATGTCAAAAGCCCATTGTTGTGGAAGATGTATTTGAGGTGTGTGATGCCCTTACGGGGTCATGTGTGGAAAATGTTTTCTTGTTAGACAATGGCACAGCATCAGGGGCAGAGTAGAGAATGCTTCGATTCGTTTAGTTTATTCTTAAAGCGATGAGTGAGTTTTTTGTAGAAATAGTAATATGTCATCTGCATAGAGCTATATCTTATGATGGTCAGTAGGTTCATTCGATGTGGGTGTTTTGGACAAATGGCTGCAGCTAATGGTTTGATGAAAATATTGAATAGGGAGGGAGTGGGCATCCTTGCCTAGTTTTGGGTTCCTCTGGCTTTTTCCATTGATGATAATAGTGGCTGAATGTGAGGTGCACAGGACCTTAACCCAGTTTATGAATGATTCCTTAAAGCCAAATCTTTTGCAGTGTGTTTGAGGAATGACCAGTTTACTTTGTTAAAGACTGCTTCTAAGGTGGCTATGATGGTTCCTGCTTGTTGTAATAATAAATAATCCATTAAATTTAAAAGTCTGCGTGTTTTGCTGGATTTCTGTGAGCTATTGCTTTGATTGATGGTTTTTGATGATGATTTTTATATCCGCATTGAGGAGAGAAATGGGGTGTAATGAGATGGTAACAGTCTTTGTGAGGTTTAAGTAGGAGTGAAATTGTAGCTGTGTTCATGTTTCATTTCAGTTATCATTCCTTTGAGGGGTGGAAATAGAATAGATTGGAAGTGTTTATAGAACTCAGCAGGAAAGCTATTGGGTTCTGGTGCTTTGTTATTTGCCATAAGACTGAAGGAAGCAGAGTTCATCCTGTGCTCTTGGTAAATCAATTTTGTTCTTTACTAAACGGTGGTAGATCACTGCTGTTTAGAAATTGATTCATGTCCTCTTGAATCAGGTCCTTTTCTAACGAGTACAAATTGACATAAAGATCTCTGAAAATTTTATTCACCTCTTCACATGAGTGTGTGGGCTTCGCTGCTGAGTCCCTAATGGTTTATTTTCTTTAATTTTATTACATACTCATAGTTTATTAATTTATTTGGTATTCATACTTTCTTAGTTCGTACTGCATTTACTCTTTTGGGCTACTTACATTAACGTTTTCAAGGTATTTGATTTTCATTCCACTTCAACTTCTTGTTCTTTTTCTTTCTTTTTTAATAAATGGAACAATAAATAATTTTAAGTGTTAAAACTGCTTTCATTGTTTCCCACAGAAGAGGTGGTGATGACTCTGGGCAATCATTTATTTCTAGGGAGGATGTCCTTCTTTCTAAAGAGTCTCTAAAACTCAGGATTTTTGAGAAGAGATGTGTTAAAGCGCCATCTGGTGTTGGCTTTATGTACACTGGTTCTGTTCCACCCAAGTGTTATTGGGGCATGATCACTAGTAGGGATGTAGCAAGACCCAAAACTCATGGTATCACAAGAATCAAACAAGGAAAGAAAGTGTATACAGTATTTTCTAACCATATAAAATTAGTTTGTAACTTTTTCTATCCCCCTGCAGTTTGCCTGCAGAGCCAACAGGTCTGTAGACGATGCAGTCAACTTGGCCCTCCACTCTGGACTCCGCAGGAACCTACGCCAGGATCCTGTTTGTAGATTTCAGCTCTGCTTTTAACACCATCATCCAACTCTGCTTCAGGAGAATCTCTCCCAGCTGAGTGTGCCTGACTCCACCCGCAGACAAACCACACCGTGAGTTTTCTTCATTCATTCTGGCCAACATGCAGGACGCACAGCGCGTGCTCACCAACCAGATACTTTGTGTGGAGCGGACCAACCCGGACTCTTTAGTTATTGTCCTTGGTGACAAAGGTAACAAAGGTAACCTCACCCACGAACTCCCTAAATACAGACAGTTTATTAAATGCCTGACCAGAGAGGAGAATATTCTGGATCACTGTTACACCACAGTCAGGGATGCTTATCACACCGTCCCCCTGTGCTGCACTGGGCCACTCTGACCACATCATGGTCCACCTGATTCCTGCGTACATGCAGAAACTAAAGCACTGCAAACCTGTAGTGAGGACATCAAGGAAGTGGATCAGTGAGGCTGTGGAGGATCTCCAGGCGTGTTTGGATTCTACTGACTGGGATGTGTTCAGGAGTGCTACCAACAGTCTGGATGAGTGCACGAAGGCTGTGACGTCCTACATCAGCTTCTGTGAGGACTGCTGTGTTCCATCACACACCAGGGTGAGTTACAACAATGACAAATCCTGGTTCACAGCCAAACTCAGACAGCTAAGGTTGGCAAAGGAAGAGGCCTTCAGGAGTGGGGACAAAGACAGATTCAAAGAGGCAAGGTACAAGTTTAGCAAGGCGGTGAAAGAGGCTAAACAACTGTACTCTGAGAAGCTCCAACACCAGTTCTCAGCTAACAACTCTTGCTGTCTGGAAAGGGCTCAGGCAGATCACCAACTACAAGCCTAAAGCCCCCCACTCCATCAACGACCGATGCCTAGCCAACGACCTGAACGAGTTCCACTGCTGCTTTGAAAGACAAAGGGACAGTCCAGCAACCATCCCCCACAACACCTCCCAACAGCTCCAGCTCCAGTCACCTCCACCAATGCCCACCTTAAAGGTCCACCCCTCCTCCGCCCCACCCACCTCAGTGACAACTCTTTCCATTCATGAGAGGGACGTCAACAAACTCTTTACGAGACAGAACCCCCGGAAAGCAGCTCGATTGGATTCTGTCTCCCCATCCGCCTTGAGGCACTGTGCAGATCAGCTGTCTCTAGTGTTCACACACATTTTCAACACCTCACTGGAGACATGTCACGTGCCAGCCTGCTTCAAGTCTTCAACCATCATCCCTGTTCCCAAGAAGCCAAGGACCACAGGTCTTAATGACTTCAGACCCGTCGTCCTGACCTCTGTGGTCAGAGTGCCTTGTGCTCTCACACCTCAAGAACATCACTGGCCGTCTCCTGGACCCCCTGCAGTTTGCCTACAGAGCCAACAGGTCTGTAGACTATGCAGTCAACTTGGCCCTCCACTCTGGACTCTGCAGGAACCTACGCCAGGATCCTGTTTGTAGATTTCAGCTCTGCTTTTAACACCATCATCCCAACTCTGCTTCAGGAGAAGCTCTCCCAGCTGAGTGTGCCTGACTCCACCCGCAGGTGGATTACAGACTTCCTGTCTGACAGGAAACACTGCATGAAGCTGGGGAAACATGTCTCTGTTGTAAAGACCATCAGCACCAGATCCCCCCGGCTGCATTCTTTCTCCTCTGCTCTTCTCCCTGTATATGAACAGCTGCACCTCCAGTCACCAGTCCGTCAAGCTCCTGAAGTTTGTGGACGACACCAACCTCATCGGACTCATTTCTGATGGTGACGAGTCTGCCTACAGGTCGGAGGTTGACCATCTGGTCAGCTGGTGCAACCAGAACAACCTGGAGCTCAGCGCTCTAAAGACAGTGGAGATGGTTGTGGACAACAGGAACCCCTCTATATATATATATATATACATATCTGTTTATATTGTTATATTTTATACTTTTTAATAGCTTATTTCTAGAAGATTTGTCATGCACAAACTTCACCAAAACAAATTCCTGGTATGTGTAAAATCGTACTTGGTAATAAAGCTTTTTCTGATTTCTGATTTCTCATTCTGATTCAGTACACGACAGATGAAAATTACCCAAAGTTTTGTGTCTTCACATTTGCACCTAAGCCAGCAAAGACTGGAAACACCACTGGAAGCTAAGTAATTCATCTTAAGTATCACCAGTCAATAAGGCACACGTAGAAATATAAACATATCACATTGTTGGATTTCTAAGGATTTAGACTGACATAATTGAAAAGTTTTGTTTATGCAGTTTATGCGGTTTATTCTTTTACATAGATTTTCTTTTTACAGCAGCTCTTGGTTTTGAGTGTACTGCTTTGTGAATTTTAGCTCAAGGGAATATTTAAGATCAACAAAATAATGTCTTGCAATTTGTGTTATATATTCACACTGATATGAAAAAATGTATTCATAAAAAGTTTTTGCTATATCGCCCATATGCCTTGTCCTAAATCTGATACACATCTGATTTAAGTTATGGAAAGAAAAAAACCTAAAGAAAACCTTCCCTCAGCAATTCCTCTCCAGTCAAGTTTCCATCCAATTGTTGCACAGATTTTATGATTAATGTGCATTTCCATCAACTAGTATGTGAATTTCAGTTAAAACTAGTTTTGGTGCCATCAAACCATTGGAGAAGAGGACACAAGGAGATGACTTCATTAAAAGAGCTCCAGTCAAAGCTTAGACAATGGAAAACCATGTGGAAAACCTAATGGAAATATGACATTTCTGGCAGTTTCGTGTATTCACATAAAAACATGTGGATGGAAGTGCACTGTATGTCTTCTGTGTGCATTTTTTTTCTTGTCTGTTGTGCGATATCAGTGACACTGAAAAGCATAAAAACACCGTAAGCAATTATAATTTAAAATTTGAGAAGGAACTGAGAATTTATACAGCACTGTGAACATAGCCTGTGTGAGAGAAGGGGGAGTTTGAAAGAGAGACTGTGTTCTCCTCTCTGTTAGACTGTGTGTGTGTGTCTCAGATGTGTGACCTGTGTGTGTGTCTGCAGTGTGGAGGACATGGAGCAGCAGAAGAAGCAGGACAGCGACTCGGGTGTCGGCAGTGACAACGGAGACAAGAGACTTTCTGCTACTGAGGTACCGAGTGTATGCGTGCATGCGCAAGTGCATGTGAGATTTTGTGTGTATGTCTAAGTATGCTGTGTGCCTGTGTCACCTATAGAATTTTTTCCCTTTTCTAGTCAGATCCCTAACAGCTCAGCTTTCTTTTTAAATGTGTCAGTCTTTTAACTTATCTGTCTGTGATTGTACATGCGTACTACATCAGTATTTCGACAATGAAGACTCTGCCTTGATGAGTAATCATCAATGCAGTGGCATAATAGAGGGATTATTTTAGTGCTCACTCTGGTATAACACTATCTGCAAAGAAAAAGTGCCTTTCTTTTTACTTCTAGTGTACTGTCTGTATGTGTTTGAGTCTTTTATTTGTAAAAGCTACGGATTTGAATTTTATTCTCCACAAATGTGGTGTGGGAAATCTGATAGTTTTCATTATTTTCTGGCAGGTTTAATATCAAAGATGGCAGCAACATTAATTAGATTAGTTTGAAAAGTAGACTTCACAAGAAATGTAATTATTTTTTCCAAGTAACTTTCACATCAAATCAGATCACACATGTAAGATCTGAAAGCTGTGATTGTTTGATTTAATGACAAAGTGCAGAGTGGCTACAGAGGAATTGTGATTAATAAGCAGTTGAAAATATAGATATGTACATGTAGATGCCATATCTGGGCTTCAAGATAAGTCTCTGCCATCGCCATCTTACTCAGGGATTCTGAACTGTAAAGGGAAGACTGAAAATGCCAGAGTTTTGTGTTGCTTTTGGATGTTCCAAATGAAGAACTACAAAGACTAAACTAATGGGAATAAACAGAAGACTAAACAAATGGGAATAACGTAAGTTGACAATATTTTACTGTTACAGATATGTGGAAATTGATATATCACAAGTAGTTAAGTCTTTTTGTGAAGCTAATATAAAGTTAAGTGACTGTGCTGATACAATGTTAGGCTAATGCAAGCTTATGTCAGGTAGAGAAAGCTGAACATTTTTATTAATATATCAATGAGATGTTGAATGGGATATTTGCTAATCAGCTATGTTGCTATATGTCTTATTAAAAATGATCTACTTTTAAGTGGCACTAATGTTACAGACAGTAATTTTTTTAAATAGCTTTGCAGATGATGGGCTTATCAGTGATAATTATATTACATTTCTAAGAATAAAATAATTAATTTATTATAAAATGTTTTTACAGGATCATCGGTATGCCCCTGACCCAGTTTAAGTTAAAGAAAAAAAAAGTTGACTAATGCTCAGGAGAAGGTAGAGGAATTGTAACAGGACTTAAATGCCAGGGATTGGGAAAGAAGTCACAGTAAGACAACAAAACTCCTGCTAAATACAACAGAGGCTTGACTTGCACTGCCCAACTGTCCAACCACTTCCTTTTTACAGAAGCCCGTGTAACTCTTAAAATTTTGTAGTGGTTTAAAGACGTCTCATCACAGACATTTAGATTGCAGTCTAACACACCACTGTTCTGAATTTTTTCACTGAAAAACAATTGATAAAATTTAAATATCTGAATTAATTTTAATCACTCATTTAGAAAGCAATCCAATTGAGCTTTCAACTAATTTAATTTAATGCTTTTCTCAATGTATGTCTTGTCCAAGTATCCAACATTTTTTTCCCCTCACACTTTAATTTTCTGTAACATGTTAATACTGTCATATTTAAAATAAATAAATAAATAAAAACACACGGGTAATCTATGTTTATCCCAAAATTTGAATGTGTCAGGTTTGGTTCTGGTTTCATTATATTATATGGCTTGTTTTCACAAACTTCTTAGATCAGCAAATTGAACAGGTACTTGAGAGACAATGAAGATACCACTCACACTCTTCAAAAGTAACCCTTTCCACACCTTCACTCTTGTCAAGACTAAATATAACAGGTCTGTTGTGGTGTTATGAGTCTTTGGGCTCTATTTTCAATTCTGCTGCCGGCGCGGCACAAAGTCAGGTCCACTTCGCCAATGGGGCATGGCGGCGCACTTTGATATTTTCCTGCACTGCACCGCCGGCACAACTCCTCCCCCTTCTCATCTCAGTCCCACCCAGTGGTGCAACTTGGAAGGAGGGAGGGGAGAAGGCGTGGAGTGGGTTTGACACAGCCGAGTCCAATCTTCATCAATCACACCAGCTCCTCGCCTCACCTTTAAAAACGCTGCTGGCGAGGCGCATTGCAAGTTTTGAGGATGACTGAGCCCAGGAAAATGTCTGACGCCCAAACTTCTCCCAGGAGGAGACTGATGTTCTGGTCCGGGAGGTCCAGGCTCGCAGTGGCCGTATATACGGCCTCGCGAAATTTACTTCAATACTGTCTATCTGTTTAGTGTGGAAAGTTATTGATCGTCAGATGTTTCTCGAACTGATGTAACCTCAAATACTCATTAATGACAAAGCTGGGCGGCGAGGCGCTCCCTCCTCTCCCGTGGCGTCATCAACCACGTTTTCAGTGGATAGCCTTTATCACCTAGCAGCCACCCATCCGGAGGGGTGTCCCCCTGAAGACTGTAGGGATGCTAGAATTCGCCAGGATGAACGAGTCATGTTCTGACCCCGGGAAATTGGCATACACCAGACATCCCTGTTTCACCTGTGTACATTTGGTCAGGTTGAGTGGCCATTACGCGTGCCGAACGCGCTTGCGATGTGGTCAGATGAGATACTGATCAAAATATCTAAGTTTAGGTCTGACTGTATGTGCTGACTCAGATACTTGCACTGAATGGTGGCTGTTGCTAATTATTGATCCCAGTGAAATGCCAGACACTGTGGAAACTTGCCTGTGAGGTATTGGTGACGTGGGCGCATGACTCCGCTGGTTTACAAAAATCCACATGCCCAGCGGTGTGCCGCTGGCGCACAGAGTTGACCAGGTCTGGGGTGGCTAGCTTTCACCGCACTTTTACACCACCAGCGTGGACCAAATGGAACAAAGATCCAAATCAGCCGGCTGATTATGCAGACACCTCCCCCTACTGCAATACAACGCCCATCCTGGCGTACCTCTGTGCACCTCGGTTTACCGAAATACCAAGTGCGCTGTGCGCCTGCCTGCGCTGCACGAAAATACCACTGCGCGGGGTGCGCACCCTGTGCCACGCCGGCGGTGGAATCAAATATAGGGCCCTTTATGTCACCCTATTAAACTTATATGCACCAAATTTTGACATCCAAGGTTTCGTTCATGGTGTTTTCAATTCAATTCGTATTTGAAGAATGAAGCATCCCAATATAAAAGAATATTCCTTCTTTTCACAATATCGTGGCACTAATACAGAGACTGATTACTTTTTCATTGATTCCAAACTTAAATAAGTGATCTATTCAATTTAATTCAATTCAATTTTATTTGTATCGCGCCAAATCACAACAGAAGTTGTCTCAGGACACTTTCCATATAGAGCTGGTACAGACCAAGCTCTTTTATCTACAGAAAACCAACAATTCCCCCATGAGCAAGCACTTGGCAACAGTGGTGAGGAAAAACTTCCTTTTAACAGGCAGAAACCTCGGGCAGAACCAGACTCTGGGTGGACGGCCATCTGCCTCGACCGGTTGGGTGAGAGAGGGAGAGCAAGAGAGGGAGAGTGAGACAGACAGACAGACAGAAATGCAGTCAGAGAGAGAGAGAGAGAGGGAGAGAGACAGAAAGACAGACATGGAATCACAGTAACAGTGACAGTGGATGTAATAATAGCAGTAGCAGTTGCAGTGGATGTCAGGCAGGGCCAAGGCAGGAGACGCAGCTGCAATCCACAATCCAGATTCAGCCACTGTGGAACCTGCAAGACGACAAAGCACAGAGACTCCGGGAAAGGAGCTAAGTTAGTAACACGCCGTGGTAGGACATGAAAGTGTGCAGATGGAGAGGGACAGAAGGACAGAGGAGCTCGGTGTATCTTTGGAGGTCCCCCGACAGTCTAATCCTATAGCAGCATAACTAGGGGCTGGTCCAGGACAAGCCTGAGCCAGCCCTAACTATAAGCTTTATCAAAAAGGAAAGTTTTAAACCTACTCTTAAATCTAGAGACAGTGTCTGCCTCCCGGACAAAGACTGGAAGATGGTTCCACAGGAGAGGAGCTTGATAGCTAAATGCTTTGACTCCTGTTCTGCTTTTTGAGACTTTAGGAACCATAAGTAGACCTGCATTCTGGGAACGCAGTGTTTGAGTGGGGCAATAAGGTACTATGAGCTCTTTAAGATAAGAAGGTGCCTGGCCATTTATGGCTTTGTAAGTAAGGAGGAGAATTGTAAACTCTATTCTAAACTTTACAGGGAGCCAGTGCAGAGTGGCTAGTATTGGAGAAATATGATCTCTCTTCCTGGTTTTTGTCAGAACACGTGCTGCAGCGTTCTGGAGCAACTGAAGAATATTCAGCAACGAATTTGGGCAGCCTGATAGTAAAGAATTGCAATAATCCAGCCTGGAAGTTACTGACTGGTTTCTTAGCTTATTTCTTATAAATATAGCTGGGTATCATCTGCATAGCAATGAAAATTTATTGAGTGCTTCCTGATAATCTTACCTAAAGGAAGCATATATAAGGTGAATAGAATTGGTCCAAGCACAGAACCCTGCGGAACTCCATAGCTGACTTTAGTGAGCACAGAGGAGTCGTCATTAACACGTACAAACTGAGAGCGATCTGACAAGTAGGATTTAAACCAGCTTAACGCAGTTCCCTTAATGCCAATGAAGTGTTCCAGTGTCTGCAATAGGATGCCATGGTCAATGGAGTCAAATGCAGCACTAAGATCCAATAAGACTAGTACAGAGACAAATCCTTTATCAGATGCAATTAGAAGGTCATTTGTAACTTTAACCTCTGTGCTATGATGTACTCTAAATCCTGACTGGAAATCCTCAAATAAACTATTATTGTTTAGAAAGTCGCACAGCTGATTGGCAACTGCTTTCTCAAGAGTTTTTGAGAGAAAGGGAAGGTTGGATATCGGTCTATAGTTGGCTAAAACCCCTGGATCAAGAGTAGGCTTTTTCAGTAGCGGTTTTATCACAGCTACTTTAAAGGACTGTGGTACGTAGCCTGTTGATAAAGACAGATTGATCATGTCTAATACTGAAGAGTCAATTAGAGGTAATACTTCTTTAAACAGCTTAGTCGGGATTGGATCTAAAATACAGGTTGATGATTTTGATGATGAAATTATTGAAATTAGTTGGTGAAGGTCGACAGGAGTGAAACAGTCTAAAACTGCGACAGACTGAGTAACAGTTTCTACGGTTTCTGTGTTTGAAGACAAAACAGTACCTGTTGACGGCAGGAGCTGATGAATTCTGTCTCTAATAGTTAGAATTTTATCATTAAAGAAGCTCATGAAGTCATTACTGTTCAGAGCTAAAGGAATACATGGTTCAACAGAATTATGGCTCTCTGTCAGCCTGGCTACAGTGCTGAAGAGAAACCTGGGATTGTTCTTATTTTCCTCTATTAGTGCAGAAGTAATAGGCTGCCCTGGCACTGTCAGACAGGAGTCTGGTATAAGAATTTTTGCCTACTGGATGGTAGTCTGGTAATACGAATTCAAAAGTTATTAAATGATGGTCCGATAAAAGAGGATTCTGTGAGGAGACTATTAAGTCTTTGATTTCAATGCCATATGTCAGAACAAGGTAGAGGGTGTGGTTAACACAGTGAGTCGGTTCATGTACATTCTGATGGAAGCCAACTGAGTCTAATACTGAAATAAACGCAGTGCTAAGGCTGTCATTATCAACGTTGACATGTACATTAAAGTCACCTACAATAATTACTTTATCTGCTTTAAGGACTAAGCCTGATAGAAACTCCAAGAACTCAGCTATAAATTTGGAGTAAGGACCAGGAGAGTGGTATACTATAACAAATCTCCTCATCTAAATATCGTTTTAATCTTGGATCACAGTCCTGTTACTATAAGCATCAATATTGGATGTAAGGAGGCCCATTACAATTGGAGATTTAACCCAAACTTGTTTTATGATGATTTTTTTTTTTTTTTTTTTTTTTTTTTTTCTGAAAAATGCTGTGTTTTCATTAAGGAATATGTGGCTTTCAATATCAAGGGACTTTTTTTCTTTTTTTTTTTGTATACTTTATTGTGTCAGTACAGTATAAGACATTCCTACAATACACATCCTGTTATTTAAATAACTTGACACCCTCTTTCACCCGTGTGGCACAGTCAAACATAACCTTTCATAACTTAAAATACATATACACAAATACCCCGAAAGTAAGCAAAAAAATGTAAAAAAAATAAAATAAAATAACTAGGGCTGTCAGTTTAACGCGTTAATTAGATTAATTAATTACGCTGCAAATTAACGCGCTATAAAAATTAACAAAATTAATCATGAGTGGCAAGTCAATGCACAAGCATTTTAAATTTGGCCCTTTGAGTGACCCGTAGGCTGCAGTGGCAGGTCGCATATTACCTGCGCCACTAGTCAAAAGCAGGGTGACAACAGACATGGATGCGACACCGGAGAGCGAGGCAAGCGTACTTGGACCTTTGAACGGCAAGTTTATTTATAAAAAGAACAAAGACGGGACTATTAACAAGAACGCAGTACAAGCAAGTACCTTGTGTAAAAAAGAATTTTTAATTCAGCCTGAATTATCATTTAAACGCTAAACATGTAGTTGCTGCTAGTGCTGCTAGTGCTACCGTGAGCTCACTCCGCCAACCCACACTTGCTGAGTTAGGAAAACGAATGAGCAAAGCCACGACTGAAAAATTGACAAACTCAATCGCAAAGTGGGTTGCTGCTGATTGCAGGCCGATTTCAATCGTGGAAGACGAGGGCCTAAAAGAGTCGTTTCAGATAGCGTCATCTGACTCTAATTTCCAGCTACCGTCGAGAACTACAGTGATGAAAAGAATTCACCAGCTGTAATGTGAATGTCAGTGAATTGTAATGTCTTAGAATTCAAATTCTTTATTTGGGGACCTTTAGCAGATATGAGATTAAAATGCGATTAATTCGATTAATTAATTGCAAATCCTGTAATTAGATTAATTTTTTTAATTGCCTGACAGCACTAAAAATAACATTACCCAACAAAAAATACACATGCAATTACAACAAATACAATAGTAAAATGAATGCGCACATAAACGGTAAGTCGTTAAAGAAAGAAAAAGAAATATATATATATATTTTTTTTTTGTTTGTTTGTTTGTTTCTTAATGATCTCCCAGTTTACTCCAAGTTTAATATTATAATATAATTAGAATTATACTTTTCAATACAAAACAGAAGCAAAACAAATACTTAATCATGAAATACTACAAGGACAATAAATAGCTCCAAGACACCTGCTACCAGCACATTCACAAACTTTGCATACGCAGACACACAAACTCAGGCACAATTGCATTACAGTCTGGATGTTCGTCTCAGCACTGTTATAGCAGAGGGGACTAAACTCCTGCTGAACTTCACTCTCTTCCACGACAGCAACCTGTAACAGCGACCAGATGGGGGTAGCACAAAGTGTGCGTTGAGGGGGGGACTGGCGTCAAGTGCTATGGTGTCAGCTCTTCGTGCAGTGGCTGTGCGGTTGAGGTGTGGGAGGCCAGTGATGTTGGCAGCCTTGTGTGTAATTTGTGACCATCCATCCATCCATCCATCCATTTTCTCCCACTTCATCCGGGGCCGTGTCGCGGGGGGAGCAGTCTGAGCAGGGACGCCCAAACTTCCCTCTCCCCGGACACTTCCCCCAGCTCTTCCGGGGGGATCCATGAGGCGTTCCCAGGCCAGCCGAGTGACATAGTCACTCCAGTGTGTCCTAGGTCTTCCCCAGGGCCTCCTGGAACACCTCCCTAGGGAGGCGTCCAGGGGGCATCCGATAAAGATGCCCGAACCACCTCAGCTGGGGAGCACCCTGCCACCCTGCAGAGGAAACTCATTTCAGCCGCTTGTATCCGTGACCTCGTTCTTTCGGTCATGACCCAAAGTTCATGACCATAGGTGAGAGTAGGAACGTAGATTGACCGGTAAATCGAGAGCTTCGCCTTTCGGCTCAGCTCCTTCTTCACCACGTCAGATCGGTACAACGACCACATTACTGTGGCCACTGCACCGATCCGCCTGTCAATCTCACGCTCCATCCTTCCCTCACTCGTGAACAGGATCCCAAGATACTTAAACTCCTCCACTTGAGGCAGGAACTCTCCCCCAACCTGAAGGGAGCAAGCCACCTTTTTCCGGTCGAGAACGATGGCCTCAGACTTGGAGGTGCTGACTCTCATCCCAGCTGCTTCACACTCAGCTGCAAACCGCCCCAGTGCATGCTGAAGGTCCTGGCTCGAGGGAGCCAACAAGACAACATCATCCGCGAAAAGCAGAGACGAAATCTGCCGGCTCCCGAACCGAACCCCCTCCGGCCCCAGGCTGCGCCTAGATATTCTGTCCGTAAAAATGATGAACAGAACCGGTGACAAAGGGCAGTCCTGCCGGAGTCCAACATGCACCGGAAATAGGTCGGACTTACTGTCGGCAATGCGGACCAAGCTCCTGCTCCGGTTGCACAGGGACTGTACAGCCCTCAACAGAGGGCCTCCAACCCCATACTCCCGGAGTACCTCCCACAGAATGACACGAGGGACACGGTTGAATGCCTTCTCCAAGTCCACAAAGCACATGTGGACTGGTTTGGCAAACTCCCATGAACCCTCAAGCACCCTGTGGAGGGTATAGAGCTGGTCCAGTGTTCCACGGCCAGGACAAAAACTGCATTGTTCCTCCTGAATCCGAGGTTCAACTATCGGCTGGATTCTCCCCTCCAGTACCCTGGAATAGACTTTCCCAGGGAGGCTGAGGAGTGTGATCCCCCGATAGTTGGACACACCCTCCGGTCCCCCTTTTTAAAAAGAGGGACCACCACCCCAGTCTGCCAGTCAAGAGGCAGGCGTGTCCACCAAGAAAGTCCTACAATATCCAGAGACTTGAGGTACTCAGGGCGGATCTCATCCACCCCCAGTGCTTTGCCACCGAGGAGCTTGCAAACTACCTCAGTGACTTCAGCCCCGGTGATGGATGAATCGACCTCCAAGTCCCCAGTCTCTGCTTCCTCTACAGAAGATATGACAGTGGGATTGAGGAGATCCTTCTACCGCCCAAAAATATCCCCAGTCGAGGTCAACAGCTCCCCATCTCCACTGCAAATTGTGTTGACAGAAAGCTGCTTCCCCTTCCTGAGGCCCATGAGCCAACCAGGCCCGATAGGACTCCTTCTTCAGCTTGACAGCATCCCTTACTTCCAGTGTCCACCACCGGGTTCGGGGGTTGCCGCCACGACAGGCATCGCCGACTTTACGGCCACAGCTTTGGACGGCTGCATCAACAATGGAAGTGGAGAACATGGTCCATTCGGACTCAATGTCTCCAACCTCCCTCGGAATCTGGTCGAAGCTCCCGGAGGTGGGAGTTGAAAATCTCCCTGACAGCGGGTTCTGCCAGACGTTCCCAACAGACCCTCATGGTACGTTTGGGTCTGCCAAGTCTGTCCCGCTTCCTCCCCTGCCAGTGAATCCAACTCACCACCAGGTGGTGATCAGTTGACAGCTCAGCCCCTCTCTTTACCCGACTGTCCAAGACATATTGTCGAAGGTCAGATGATATGTCTACAAAGTCGATGATTGACCTCCGGCCTAGGGTGTCCTGGTGCCATGTGCACTGATGGACACCCTTATGCTTGAACATGGTGTTCGTTATGGACAAACTGTGACTAGCACAGAAATCCAATAACAGAACAACACTCGGGTTCAGATCGGGGAGGCCGTTAATTTGTGACCAGCCACGAGAAAATCAGCAACAAGTGTCTTGGGGAGCATTTTGAGTTATTTACAGATTCTGAAAGTGTAGTTTCTAAGCTTTCCATCTACGGTCTAACATATGAAAATCTAAAAATATTTTATATGCGGTCATTTGAATGTAGGCACTAGAAATCCAGCCTGAAAGATTCTCACCTAGGGGAGCCAGGTAACACAGTGCTGCTCATTTACATAAGTCCAACTCCCTACTGGTCTAGCTATCAGTGACATCTGGTATCTGTTAGCCCACAGGACAGAAACTATTGTAGTAGTAGCCCCTGAATAAAAATTAAAAACAAGAACAGTAATAGACTTAGGAGTTAGAAGGAGCAAATGTAGATACTTTTTTCTAATATTAAATAAAATAAAGTAAATTCGGTCACTCTGTAGTGGGATGGATCAGTCTGTTGCTGAATGAGCTGAATGAGTCAAGTCAACTTTATTGTCAATGCTGCTATATGTACAGGACATTAGCAGAGGCTGGCACTTGATGATTATAAACTCCACGAGGGGTGAACAGTGTCTACAAATCACCACAGCGTCTAACCACAGCACCAAGCATCCCTGATATAAACACAGACCCCGCCGCCACGGGTCTGACCTCCTTCAATGAGGGCTCTATGTGGTCGGTAGCATGTTAGCCAGTCCAGCTGGATGGCGGTATGCTGTTATTGACCCAGATAGCAAAAATTATTTGGCCCGGATCTGGCCCAGACCCTCCATAAGTTCTGGGCTGGATCCACATAACGGACTCGGACCGATGTCCTTTAGCACAACGGGCCAATACCGGTTTGGATCCATTTTTTCATCTGGGCCGCAGCTGGGCCGGCTCCTCACCGGACTTGGGCCAGTGTCTTTTGGCACAACTGGGCCAGTACTGGTGCAGATCCATTTTTTCATCTGGGCCATAGCTGGGCCAGCTCCAAAACAGACTCGGACCAGTTTCTTCCGGTGATACTGGTGCGGATCCGTTTTTTTTCATTTGGGCCGCAGCTGTGCCTGCTCCTTGGGCCACTGTCTTTTGGCATACCAGGCCAGTACTGGTGCAGATCGTTTTTTCATCTGGGCCGCAACTGGGCCAGCTCCCAAACAGACTTGGGCCGGTTTCTTCTGCGGATCCGTTTTTTCATCTGGGCTGCAGCTGGGCCAGCTTTCAAGTGTATTTGGGCTGGTGTCCATATCCCCAGCTCATTTTGTGGGTATTTCTACTTTACTGTAATTAACCTTTTTAGTGAAAGTGAAAATACCATAACTCTGTGGCTAGCAGGTTACTGTCATGTTACATTAAAATAATATTGCACATTTTATCACTTATTCCTTCTGAGAATGATGCAAGAATACATAGAACGCCAAACATTTTTTTGAGAAAAAAATTCCTGTTGATTTTACAAAAAAAACCCTAAACATCTTATCACACCTGTAGAGGTTACGGGTGTTCTTTTGAGACCATGCAGGCACATTCCTATGAGGATGCATTTACTAAAAGGACCTTGAGGAGGCATATGAAACAGACTGATGAAATAGAAAAGGCTTTGTAACAGCATCAGAACAACATATGAACATATGACATCATTCAAAGGAGCAAGTTGAATTCCCTGCCTTTGGCAACCTACACAAGACATTATGTATGTAATTCTGGATGGTACATGCTCCTTTGTAAATTAAGATAGTGATGAATCATCTTGTTTAGGCAGGACTGATAGAGCTGGACTCTGAATTTTGCTATTCTGGGTTTCCCTTATGCCCAGGCCCTCTGAATGTTTGAATAATCAGAACCAAATACATGAAAGCTGCCAAAATGTTGACTGTTCACCTGTATCTGAGGTAAATTATCTACAGTATTCAGCCTGGAAGGAAAAGTGAGAGACTTTCTACTGGTTATCATGAAGTCATGCATGCTTTATCAGTCCGATTATGGCAGTAAATAAATAACTCAGAATTGTTTGTTTGGAATAACCATTTAATTTTTTTTCCACAATAAAGTTCTTTTTGGTATAACCATTTAATTTTTTTCCCCACAGTAAAGTTCTTTTATCAGACTAAAACTAGCCTTTCTGTTGTTCTTTTAACAACATTTTAAAAAACAAAGCAAAATAACTAACTAAAAAAGAGCAACAACAACATCAATTTAATTCCCAGGAGGTACCTGCATACAAAAGAACAAGAGAAAATTTGTCAGTAATGCCAAAGTAGAGAAAGTAATGCAAAAAATAAACAACAACAAAATCTATCCTTTTGTCCATTAAGTAATTTGTCAGTATTAGGCTACCAAATCAATAGGGATGCAAAAAAATAGGGTTTCTGCAGGTATAAAATTTTTTTAAGTTAAATGTAAGACATATTTTAAACCTTGTGATTTCATTTTCATATTTCCATATTCATCTTTTAAACCATGGGAGTCTCTTAATATCAGGCATGGACAAATTACTCCAGAAAAGTTCAAACATTTTAAGAGCTTTAGCACAAGTAACGTTAATTATGAAATAGTTATATCACATTATGTGACTTACCTTTAAGAAGAAATGTGGAAATCCTTTTCCCCTCTCCTTCAGTCAAAGACGTTTGCTTTTGCTTCTGTTAAGGCAGTGTTTCTCAATTCCGGTCCTCGGGCCCCCCTGCCCTGCATGTTTTAGATGTTTCCTGCTTCAACACACCTGATTCAAATGAGTGGCTCGTTATCAAGCCACTGCAGAGCTTGATGACGAGCCGATCGGGCCCGAGGACCGGAATTGAGAAACACTGCGTTAAGGGAAAAAACAGAGAGACAAAAATCGCGCAGTCGTCCCTCTGGTTCCATGCCGTATCCGGCTGGATTCCGCTGACAGACTGCCACCCACCACAATTCACGCTTCCGGAAACCTGAGCCCGGAACGGTGTCGTGTCACGGCAATAACACGGATGAGACTATGGGGAGTCACCTGCTATCTGGGGAGCCATGTTTCCATAAAGACAAAAACACAGCACTCTCTCACGGTCTGCTGGGTCGATCTCAGAAGGTGTATATAGTCCAGTTTGTTGTCCAAGGAGTGTACATTGGTGTAGCTGGCTTCTGTGGATTCACCGCTATCCTAGCCCGGATACCCCGCGCTTTCCCCGCTTCCGCCTCCTCTCACACCGCCTGCAGTGCACTTCCTCTGTGGGTACGCTGCAGTAGTGGGGGTCGGTGTCAAAATGGGCTGCCGGAGTAGGCCGAGGTTGAGTTACTCCTTAGCTTGTGCCGAGTTTGATTTGCAGATTGCTGTGTTGCCAATGTCAAAAAGAGCCCCACGGCTGTATGTGCGCATTGGGACAAACAAGCGTGACGAAAACATAAAGTCACTCGAACACACCGACGAAGACAAACATTTAGACACCACATTATTGGGACAGAGAGGAGCTGCTGCGTCCACATGCGCCGCCATCACTACTACTACTCTTCATCATATTCTTCATAGTCTTCATCTTCAGCTAAGGTCAACTGTAGATTAGGGATGTTCTCCAGTGCAATGCAGTCGCTCTCGTCGATTTCTTCAGTTTCATCTTCTAGTTCGGGTTCAGAATCAGTAGTGAGATCGTTGTCGGCATAACCAAATGCTGCATAAGTAGCCATGTGGTTCCCTTTTAACGTGCAGCTGATTGGCCAAAAAAAGAACAGAAGCACGTGAATAGCCAAAGAAAGCCAGCATGCTAATTTACTATTGAATCACCACACCCCCAACTAGGACCGAGAATTTCCTCTAAAACAGCCCAAATTCAAATACGAAGTTTATGGTTTTAGGCCCCCCATACTGTTATTTCAAACATGGAGTAGCTTCTTCATGATTTCAACTTACATATTCTTATTCTCTCTCTCTTATTCATATTTTTTTTTAAAATTCGATTTTTCTTTGATTACACAACTTGCGCCGGGCCAACTTGTTTCTGGTTTTCTCATGGCGGGTCACATTTGTGTAAGTCTGTTCTTGGAGGGCTTCATGGCATATTAAAGAGGCAAGGGGAGCAGTAGAGGAGGATGGGTTGAACTTTACTTTTGTAAAGTAGCAGCAAAAAGTGGGGGGCAATGAAAAGTGCTTTAAGTTTGGGGATGTCTTTGTTGGCAGTGTTTATGAATGTTAATTTTGTGTTCCTCAAAGTTTAGTTTATTGTCTAGGGTGGTGCTGAGATACTTGTGGCTCTCTACCATTTCAACAACTTCACTTTTGATGCTGATGGGGGTGTGGGTGGAGTTAGAGACTGACCTGTGTGTGCTAGAGGAGTTGAAGATCAGTTCCTTTGTTTTGGAGACATTTAACTCTAAGTGATTGTCCGTGCACCACTGTGTGAGATGGGAGATGGAGTCATAGTAGCTTGCAACCAAGTTGTTATTGTTGAGTAGTGCGAGTACTGCAGTGTTGTCCAAGTATTTGAGGTATGTGATGATGGGCTGACACAGTCATTGGTGTAGAGCAGTGATTCTCAGCTGGTGGGTTGAGGACCTGTTTTCAGTTCACCGGGGCAAAAAACAAAATGTTAAGAAAAATATCCTGTGCTTTTATTCCGGCGTGGCTTGGGACATGGCTTGTCATTAAGGGGTGATGGTGGGTCCCAAAGCCAGACCAGTTGTAGACTGGTGTAGAGGGTAAACAGGAAAGGGCTCAGGACACAACCTTGTGGGGCTCCAGTGTTGGTGATCGAGGACAAGGATGTTGTACAGTCCACTCTAATGGATTGTGGTCTGCCACTGAGGAAGCTGTGTACCCAGTGAAGGGGGCATTCAGGTGATGGAGTTTCCTGATCATCTGGTTGCACTGGATGGTATTGAAAGCTGAGCTGAAGTCAACAAGGAGGAGTCTGGCAAAGTTACCAGGTGATTCAAAGTGTTGTAGGACTCCCACAAGAGGGAGTGATGTGAAATTGTTCATCTGTGAAATCTGCTTGTTCAGTTGCCAGAGGAAAGGCTGACCAAAAAGATCTTTATTCAATTAATAGTTTAAACTATATAAAGTCAGAAAATAGTGAAAATGTCCATCACAGTTTTCTCAGAGCCCAAGGTGATGTCTTTGTCTCTCTTTTTGTGTAACCAATAATCCAAACCCCCAAAATATTAATTGGAGAAGCTTGGACCAAAGAATGGCTAAATGACTTCAAAAGATTAATCAATTATTTTAATTTTTCATTACTTTTCTGTTGATTGACAAATCAATTGTTTCAGCTCTACACCAGGTCTGTTGTTGTTTTTTGCAGCCGTCAGATGAAGACAGTTTGAGTCTCAATGTACCAATGAGTCACATCACTGAGGAGGAGGCAATCAGTAAGGACAACTCAAGTGAACACATCAGTGCTCTCACAGGTACTCACATGCATGCACACACACACACGCACACACACACACACACACACACACACACACACACACACACACACACACACAGCTGATGATGGACAGGATGTGGTTGTTATTCAAAAGAAAACTGTGTGTAGATAAAGAGTCTACAGGTAAGATGTGTCTTGACAGTATAATATACTACACAAGTACAGTGGACAGTGTGTCTGTGTATTGTGTGTGAAAGCATCTGTATTACATTATTTTTTTAAGTTCAATTCAGTTTTCACTGAAATAGAAAAGACGAAAATGCAAAACAAGAGAATGTTTTGCATTTTTGTTAGATGAATGACTCAAATAGTGAACTAATCATCAAAAATGTTTGTTGATTATTTTCTGTCAGCAAACAAGTATCGCCTGTAATCAATATTAATGATTAACAATCAGTCTTATTAAATGCACCTCTCCTCACAGTGGGCCTCATTAATTGTTTGTACTGAACTGTAACAGGTTGGTTTAGGACCCAGTTGCAGTTCCACCCGAACATGGAAGTTGCTTTCACTGACTTTGACCTTGGGAGAGACACAGACAGATAAGCTGTAGTACTGAACAATTTATCGTTTGGAACTATTGTCTCTCGCACCAAGATCAATGTTCCATTCAGAACTACTGAGAATTTCTTGAAATGTTTGGTGAACCAAAGATTTAACAGTCACTGACAGGCAGAGATCCAGGAAGTGCAGGACAAAACTCTGAGTCAGATACAGAAAGCAGAGGTGTTTATCAGAGAGCAGAAGATCAGGTGAAGTCAAAGGTAGGCAGGTCCAGTAACGAAAGATCAGTCCGAATGTGGGGAGTCTTGCATAGTGCGAAGAAACAATCTGGCACTGAGTGAGTGAAGGAGAGCAGCTTCAGTACTGGACTGATTGGGAATGAACCTCAGGTGTGTGATTGGGTGAGTGGGCAGGTAGGCTGACAAGGGGAGTGAGTGAGAGTGACACTGAACAATAAACTGAGTGTCTGTTTATGGAGCATATGAGTTGTTAAGAGCATTTTAGATATTTGTTTGCTAAAACAAGAAAATCAACAAAAAATAGGCTCTGTATATCAAATTAAGTAATATCAAGCCAAGAAAATAGATTTGAATAACTCTGCTATAGCCCGTTATCTTTCTCCATCAGTGAGATGTTTTAGTGTGTACGGTGTAGTGACATTATTTTACATGTATAATAGATTCATGCACGTGAAAGAACGTGCTTCATCCTCCAGACTGTGGTCAGGGAGCACAGGAGGGACTTCTTTACTACTCTAGGGCCAGGTTAATGCTAAATTTGGGGTTAACCCATCACTGCACTTAACTGGTAAACTCAGGAACCCTGCTTGTGTCTTGAGGAGCTAGAGTATTTTCTGACAAATTGTAGTTTATGTTGTTCCATTCACAGACCACTACTAATCTAACTGTGTCCTTTCTCATCTGCACCCACCTCCAGCTGCATTTCTTTAGCAGTTGAGTTGTTTTGTCCATCTGAGTCAGACTTCACAAGTGTAGTTAATTACATTGTTTAAAGCCACCCGGCAGAATAATGTCGACTCTGATTATGAAGTGAATCCACATAGCAAAGTCTGACTGGTTGTGTGTTTAGATCTATTGGGTTAGATTATTTGGACTTTGAAGGGGTTAGCAGCAGCCTGGATGAAGGAATTTATTTATTGAACATACCAATATGACTGAAATTTAGTTGGTTAGAGAGTCATAATGGTGATTTGGGTAACTGTCTGATTAATTTCCCAGCCCTATCATCTGATAGTTTCAGAACTGATAAGATTTATAAAGTTATTAGACTGATGTCTTCATCAGGAATGATTGTGTAATTACAAATGTTTATGTAGCCTTGTTTCTCCTTAACCTGTCTGCAGTGAGTCTGCAAGCATGAGCACATGGTTAAAAAACAAACAAGCAAACAAATAAACAAACAACAAATTTCATTTCTACAACACCTAACTGTAAGTGACAGCATTCAGCATTTTAAAACATAGAATGCGTTAGTCTAGATTATGGTGTAAGATCGTTGTCAAAAAGACGTGTCCATAATTAAAGTTTCCTATTTGTAAAGCTAACAATTTGTGTGTCATAAAAGTAGTTTTACACAAAATTCTACTGTCATATACGTGAGTCTGTGAAATTGGGTTCGGGTTACGATTGTTTTTTATATGAGTATGAGTCTAAAAGCTGTGAGTGCAAATCTTGAGAATATGACTCATTTTTCTACGACTGCGAAGTCTTCACTGTGAATATGAGTTCAAGTTTACGGGTACGACTCCAAAAGTGCTGAAATGACGTCACTGAGGTCACAGTCAAGTTGCAGGAGAAAGTAATCGATTGATCGATTCCTCAAACTGCGCATGCGCATGCATCAGACGCAAACATGCAACGTCGCCAGCCTGGGAGAGACTTCACTGGCAAAGCTCTCAGGTCTCGCCCAATGGGTGACCTGAGAGCATTTCAACTCATTCACATGCTCACACACCATATCTTGTATTTCTCACACAGAGAAATTACCAGGATAACGCCCACCATTTTTAAAACAGTGGAACAGGTAGAGGAATTGGTGATGTGTTGATCATGAACAAAACGGCTCGTAGAGCCACTCTTTGAAGTGAACGATCAGAGCAGTCTCCTGCCTGGGAGCTGGAGCGGGAGTCGCTTTGTTTTGTTTTACGCACTGAACAGGATGGGGAAGGGTGGGGGTTACAGACAACAGCGCACGCACACACACACACTTGCACTAAGAAATGCTGAATTGAATAAATATTTTTATTTGTACCAATTTATGTGTCATTTATCAGATCAGACCCCTGTCCCCACCCCAACCCTCACTGCCGCTGCCAAATCTCACTCTGAACTCAGTTCAAAACTTGAGAGCCCTGCACAGGTAACGTCAATAATAACGTGCATAGCCATCATTTATTTCATAAAATCAAACCATTTTATGCAATATGCATTTCTTGAATTCACATACAAGATAAAGATATTTAAATGCCGATGAAGCTAGTTTAGTGCTATTGTTACTGGGATTAGAAGTGGGCCAGTGCTAATTAGTTAGCATTAAACAGCATAATGAAACATATAACGTTACCCCCCCAAAAATATAATTTTCGACCAGAGCATTAACAATCAAGCCGGATTTGGAATGAGTTAACGTGAACCAGTAACTTATTGTCTCAAATTTATAATTTCACTCGTAAACCGTGCAATAAGCAGGATGATTCATCATGTCCGGGTTTATTTCTCCATATCAACCTTCTCACTCTTCCCGTGTTAACTTTACACAAAGTTACTTGTTAATTCATCCCAAATCTGGCTTGATTGTTAATGCTCTGGTCGAAAATTATGAATGATAGCACCCAGTAACGATAGCACTAAGCTAGCTTCATCGGCATGTAAATATCTTTAGCTTGCAAGCTAAAGCAATAAGTATATGAGAAGAAGAATACACGTATATTGTATAAAGTGGTTCGATTTTATGAAATCAATAATAGCTATGCACGTTATTACTGACATAACCAGTGAAGTCTCTCTGGGGCTGGCGACGCTGCCCTGCATGTTTGTGTCTGGGGCATGCGCATGCGCAGTTGGAGGAATCGCCAATTGATTACTTTCCCCTGCAACTTGACTGTGACCTCAGTGACGTCATTTCAGCACTTTTCGAGTCGTACCCGTAAACTTGAATTCACAGTGTTGTCTTCACAGTGAAGACTTCGTAGTCATAGAAAAATGAGTTGTATTCTCAAGACTTTGCACTCACAGCTTTTAGACTCATAATCATATAAAAACAATCGTAACCTGAACCCAATTTCACAGACTCACGTATATGACAGCAGAATTTTGTGTAAAACAACTTTTATGACACACAAATTGTTAGCTTTACAAATACGAAACTTTAATTATGGACACGTTTTTTTGACAGCGATCTTACACCATAGAGATAAATTAGATTGAGGGTGCTATGAAAACAACAAATGCATAAAAAACAGTACATAATTGCGTGGATCAAGATAGGAAATGATTATGAGAAGTGTGACAAAATCATTGAGGAGATGTAATGGTAAAATAAAAGATCAGTAAACTACAAATGTCCTTTGGATAAACTATCCAATATTAAACTCATAATGAAAGTTAATAAAATGGGGTTAGTATGTGTTCACCCTCCACTGCATCCCAAATGATAAAATCAACAGGGCTAATGCAAAATATGAATAGCAACATTACACTCATTGTTCTATTGTTCTTGTGTTAGCTGAATTTCCAACAATGAGAATGCCATCATTTTATGTGGGTGCATATATATATATATATATATATATATATATATATATATATATATAGAAATTTTCGTGGGGTAATAAAGCCATAACTTTGCTCCCCTGAAATGAATAATGGGGACGCATTTGCTCCACTTGCTCTATTGCTTAGTTGACTTTGTGAGTATCTGGGCTCTTGAACACTATTAGAGAACACCAGCAGCTCCCCAGACACACAGTTTAAATAGACTTCAGTCAGCCTCAATCAGGGTCAGAGCTGATGGACTGTCACATTAAATGAGCTTAGATGAGTGATAAAAGGACCTCTGGGTTATTTTTTCTTACAATCTCTCAACATTATAGGCAGGTCAACTTTTCACATAAGTTGATAAATTTAAAGTTGTAGCTTAAATATGAGACTTTCCCCAGTTTTCTCAGTTGTTTATGGAAGCCCCCTGAATGATTTCTATGTGGACGGTTCTCTTGGGAAAGTCCAAAGGATGTGATGTTTAAGTGCACTTCAGAGTGCCTTGCCTCTCTTCAGCGCAGTAGCGTTCAGTCTCATGTATGTCATGCCACTGTTATAGCAGGTGCCCAGCGTTCATGACTGCAGAGTGCACGCACAGACACAAGCAACAGGATTCTGACTGCAATTCATTTAAGTAAACTAAAATTACTTACTGAATAATCTTCTTTTTCATCACTGACAGGTGTAAAGTTAAACAATGCTCAATTTCACACCTATAAAATGTGTTGCTTTGGATTGTGGGATTCTTATCAGAAAGCAGGATACATGCTATGGATACTGCTTTTTTCTTCCATTCAAATTCCATTTTGTTGGCACTATATAGTGGATAAATTTACAGATAAGATAAATAAAATGGTGGGCAGTAAATCTAGTGCACTATGTAGGAAAGACTGTTTTCAGACAGTGCCGAAGACTCCAACACATCAGCTCAAGACATTCACAGTGCACATTTCCTCCATTCTAGCAGACCCAAACTCCAACTCAGTCCGTCTGATTGAGGAGAGTCCTATGGAGGCCAAGAGGGACCAGTTCATCTACAGAGATTCTGCTCTCAGCACTAATTTCATCAACTACATCAAGGCAAGACCACATGTTCTAGTGCTGCTTCTGAGTGGTTCAGTCAGTTTCTTATTAAATATTAATGTAGTAAAGTGTTTATTCAATGAATAATGAGTGGTCTAGTAAAATTGTTATGTTAATTAGACTCGTTGTCATTTTGAGCAAATTAAAGTCTGCAATTTGTTTGAGTAAAGGAGTCCACCACCAAAATTGTCACTTTATGTCAGGAAGAGTTTAAAAGTCATCGTCAGTTGATTTGTCATTAATGACACAACAGTGAGAGAGACTGTCCTGTTAACTGTTACATCACAGTGAGTCTGTGAGTCACTGTGGAGTCTTGGCTCAATACAAAGAGCTGAAGAGCTTGATGATGTAGATTCATTCACTATAGCAAGATACTGAAATTATGTACCTTTATGCTTCATACCTAAATGCTTGAGACTGTTTATTAACCCATCACATATGACTATGCTCCTAGATCTCAGCAATTATCTCATTCAGATATGGCAATTACGACACAAGTTTTAATGTTTTTTTTGTTTGTTTTGTTTTTTTGTAAAATTATGTTAATGAATTTAACTCAAATATAGATCATCCTTACAGGTCTCAGGCAAAATATGGATTTGACCTGAGAGAGAAGTGATAACAAATAACAACAAGGAACAATTAGGTTGAAGGAACTGATTAATTCAATTCAATTCAATTCAATTTTATTTGTATAGCGCCAAATCACAACAGAAGTTGTCTCAGGACACTTTCCATATAGAGCTGGTACAGACCAAGCTCTTTTATCTACAAAGAAACCAACAAAAGAGAGAAAGAGTTTCTTATTGTCCTTATTGTTGAGTTTGTATACCAGGGTACAGTCATAACAGCTCTGACATTGTGTGACATTGTGTGTGCGTGTGTGTTTGTGTTTGTGTGCGTGCGTGCGCACATGTGCAGGGTCGGACAGCAGCAGACTTGGATGAGCCCCTCAGGATAGAGGAAGACTCACACTGGCCAATAGAACAAGTGTAAGATCTTCTATGGGTTAATTTTGTTATCTATCTAATATATATTTATGTGTGTGTGTGTGTGTGTGTGTGTGTGTGTGTGTGTGTGTGTGTGTGTGTGTGTGTATACACGTATATGTTAGTGCTGTCAATCGATTAAAATATTTATCTCATGAAAGTCATAGTTAACTCGCGATTAATCGCAAATTAATCGCACATTTTAATTTTTTTTATTTTATTTTAATACTCTTATCAACATGGAAAAGTGGATTGGCTTGCTTTGTGCAAATGCTTTTTTATTGAAAACAATGTGTAGTGTTATATTTCACACTAACATTCTCACTTTAAGCAGTCATTCACATATGAAGCAAAATCAAAGATGTGCGTGGGGCCTGCCTATTCATTTGTTTCCAGTTTCCAATCAGACCCTGTAGTTTTTCTAACATTCCCAGCAGTGGCCACAGCTTCGCGTGATAAAAAAAATGACACCATTAAAATTGATTAGCGTTAACGCGTTAATAACGTGATCTTTTTAACAGCACTAGTATATATATATATGCCCTGCGATCGACTGGCGACTGGTCCAGGGTGTACTCCGCCTCTCGCTCGTTGACAGCTGGGATAGGCTCCAGCCCCCCCGCAACCCCGAAAGGGATAGGCGGTATAGAAAATGGATGGATGGATATACAGTACAGGCCAAAAGTTTGGACGCACCTTCTCATTCAATGCGTTTTCTTTATTTTCATGACTATTTACATTGTAGATTCTCACTGAAGTCATCAAAACTATGAATGAACACATGTGGAGTTATGTACTTAACAAAAAAAGTGAAATAACTGAAAACATGTTTTATATTCTAGTTTCTTCAAAATAGCCACCCTTTGCTCTGATTACTGCTTTTCACACTCTTGGCATTCTCTCGATGAGCTTCAAGATGTAGTCACCTGAAATGGTTTTCACTTCACAGGTGTGCCTTATCAGGGTTAATTAGTGGAAATTCTTGCTTTATCAATGGGGTTGGGACCATCAGTTGTGTTGTGCAGAAGTCAGCTTAATACACAGCCGACAGCCCTATTGGACAACTGTTAAAATTCATATTATGGCAAGAACCAATCAGCTAACTAAAGAAAAACAAATGGCCATCATTACTTTAAGAAATGAAGGTCAGTCCGGAAAATTGCAAAAACTTTAAATGTGTCCCCAAGTGGAGTCGCAAAAACCATCAAGCACTACAACGAAACTGGCACACATGAGGACCGACCCAGGAAAGGAAGACCAAGAGTCACCTCTGCTTCTGAGGATAAGTTCATCCGAGTCACCAGCCTCAGAAATCGCAAGTTAACAGCAGCTCAGATCAGAGACCAGATGAATGCCACACAGAGTTCTAGCAGCAGACTCTTCTCTAGAACAACAGTTAAGAGGAGCAAATCAGGCCTTCATGGTCAAATAGCTGCTAGGAAACCACTGCTAAGGAGAGGCAACAAGCAGAAGAGATTTGTTTGGGCCAAGAAACACAACGAATGGACTGAAAAGGAAAAAAGGAATGGTCTGATGAGTCCATATTTGAGATCTTTGGTTCTAACCGCTGTGTGTTTGTGAGACACAGAAAATGGATGGATTCCACATGCCTGGTTCCCACTGTGAAGCATGGAGGAGGTGTGATGGTGTGGGGGTGTTTTGCTGGTGACACTGTTGGGGATTTATTCAAAATTGAAAGCACACTGAACCAGCATGGCTACCACAGCATCCTGCAGCAACATGCCATCCCACCCGGTTTGCGTTTAGTTGGACAATCATTTATTTTTCAACAGGACAGTGACCCCAAACACACCTCCAGGCTGTGTAAGGGCTTTTTGACCAAGAAGGAGAGTGATGGAGTGCTGCAGCAGATGACCTGGCCTCCACAGTCACCGGACCTGAACCCAATCGAGATGGTTTGGGGTGGCAGAGTGAAGCCAAAGGGGCCAACAAGTGCTAAACACCTCTGGGAACTCCTTCAAGACTGTTGGAAAACCATTTCAGGTGACTACCTCTTGAAGCTCATCGAGAGAATGCCAAGAGTGTGCAAGGCAGTAATCAGAGCAAAGGATGGCTATTTTGAAGAAACTAGAATATATAACATGTTTTCAGTTATTTCACCTTTTTTTGTTAAGTACATAACTCCACATATGTTCATTCATAGTTTTGATGGCTTCAGTGAGAATCTACAATGGAAATAGTCATGAAAATAAAGAAAATTGAATGAGAAGGTGTGTGCAAACTTTTGGCCTGTACTATATATATATATATATATATATATATATATATATATATATATATATATATATATATATATATATATATGTGTGTGTGTGTGTGTGTGTGTGTGTGTGTGTGTGTGTGTGTGTATATATGTATATATATGTGTGTGTGTGTGTGTGTGTGTGTGTGTGTGTAGGTGTGTGTGTGTGTGTGTGTGTGTGTGTGTGTGTGGGTTTTTTTTTTTTTTTTTTTTTTTTTTGAGGGGTTGAGGGCCATTTATTATTATAGTCTCGACTCAGACATAACAACCGAACAATAAATTTATATGGACAAATACCAAGAGAAAACCATAAAATTAAACTGATACTAACCTGTATCAGGGGTGAAAACTTGTCACCTTTTTTTCACAGTTTTTTGCTCAAAATAAGTTATCCACATGAATTGTGTACATGATATCTGATATATGAATAGATATCTTGTACATCGTCCAAGTCATCTGTGAGTAGGCACACACATTTTGTCTCACATCATGAATCTACTTCACCCTGTGCAATATTTTCTTCCTAGTGTGGTGAACACATGACCAGCCCCACTCTTCCTCTGATTGGCTTAACCTTAAATTCTAACCCTAACCAAGCTCACACCTCATGCCTAAACCTAACCAACCCAACCAAAGAAGACAAGTACTAGCCAATCAGAGGTAGGGTCGGGTGGGTCATGACTTCAACCATCAGCAGAGCAGAGAGGGGGACACAGTGAACCAGATGAAGATAAAGATAACGTTTTACTTGAGTTGACAGCAACTACACATAGTGCTGTAAGTGCAATAAAACCTTTGCAAGTTAAAAGCCAGTAAGAGTGCCCACTCAAGAAAGGTAAAGTGTAGAAAGAGATACTTTAATTTCCTTTGTCTGCACTCTCCCATCCACCTCCATTTTCTTTTACACAACCACAGTGCACTGGTTAGTCAGAGCTGACTAAACTGTAGGGCTGTCAACGAATATTCTAATTTTGAATATATGTTAGGATTATAAAAAATAAATTAAAAAAATCCATACATGCAATTGTGAAAAATAATATTCAATTGTGGAAATAAAAAAGCAGCAAATGAACAGTTTTAGCATATGTGCATTGGCAGTTCACACTCAGATGTTAATGTGTTTGTACTCATGTACAACCAATAAGTGAAACTTGTAGTCTGAGGTATTTGTTTGCATCCAGCTCAAACACAGTGTGGTGATTGCGGTTAGCCAAGGCAAAGTGCACTCCCAGATTAACTTGTGATGTGAGACCTGTATCTACTATTGATCATGTTTTGTATCGAAGTGTGCAGACATTTATCTCTCACCACAATATTCTCTCATGACAATATTCACTTGTCATAAACTGTGCCAGCTTCCACATCATATATAAAAAGGTCTAACTAAAAAAAAAATCAACATACATATCCTACATGCATGTCAGTTGGTGATATACTACTATAGCGTGAAGCTGAAATATCTTCCTCACCCTTGGAAAACCATCTTGCCAGCACTGCCAGGCTGCAGTCATGGTATAGGAATCCATAATGCTCTTTCCCACAGCTGACAGATAGGCATGTAACAATCTATAAGTAAAAGGGTGACCCGTGATCCACTGTTTTTGTAAAAGTCTAAAAAACAAACAGTGATGGTTTAAAAAAAGAACATTCTTGACTCTTCAACTCCTTCCCTGGGACCAGGTCCATTAGATTTTCTGAATACACTTTTAAGGCCTCCTTTCTTCTTCTTACCCATATTTCTCTGATTACTCCTCCTACAGACCTCAAACTCAGAGAATTCAGCAGGACGCTTCTGAATGGTTAGTCAAAAAATGTCTTTTTATTTTTTCAATGCGAGCTCCCCCTGTACAGCGGACAGTGTGAGATGCGCACAGTTCAGCTGTTCAATGCACAAAAGGCTGCTACAACTCACTGCTACACTTGATCAACAGCAGGTAACTGTAATAAAAAGAGAAGTGACATCAACTTTATCTTACATGTACAGCTACATACGGCGTTAAAAATAAATAAACTCCAACAGAAGAAACTCAATGCACAGACTGGTTGGCTTGGAGTGTAAATTGTGCTCTGATGTAGCAGTCTCTACCATACACTCTTTTTGCCCTGGGCTATTGTAGGAGTGGGGCGCAAGTGTGATGCAAGTGTGACGTCTTCAAGAGGCGACGTTGTTGTTTCGACTGAGTTTGCAGGTGAGAGAAAGAAAGAAATAATAAATGTGTTGGTCAGCTCCAAAGAGTATATGTTCCTGAGTTTTTGTCAGCAAAAAGAAAGAGTGAATTTAGAAGCCCTTTACACTTCGGAACGCTACATTGGTGGCAGCAGTAATTGGAGTGAGTCCTGGCTTTTGGAGCAGTTTGTTTTCCCTTTCAACAATTACTGAACTTTCAAGTCGGTCCCGCTAGCCAACTAGTTGCACTCATGTGGTTGTTTTGGAGCTGCATGTTTGGAGGATTGAAGTGCGATGTTATGGACTTGTGACATGAATGGGGATTTTTTCGAAGGTACTGCTACAGGGACTGGTGTCGTGAGTGGTGTGAGAGTTGAGCTCCTGCCACCGTTTCAAGGCAACGGCGAGAAATCGTTTGCTACAATTTGAAGCTGCAGTCCACTCCTGGACAAGGGGGACCAGAGCAGGAGTTATACTGCCGCTTTGGTGAATCTTCTCCCTACGAGGCTGGACGGCGCGGCTTTCCTGTTGTGGGACAGTCTATTACCGGATGTTCAGTGTGATTATGAGCAAGTGAAGGAAAGATTAAAGGAGGCCTTTGGACAAAAACAGTTCCTCCTGTACTTCCAGACATGCATCTCTGCACAGCCCCGTCAGCCGAACAAGAGTTTGGAGGTCTATGCAGCTGATATCTCCAGGCTCGTGGCTTAAGCTTTTCCTGACTATGACAGAGCTGCCAGGAATGGTGAGACTTTTAGACGTTTTCTTGCTGGGTTCAACCCTGCCCTCCAGGCCAAGTGCCACCAACATTGGGCGAAGGATGTGGAGGAGGCATTGACTATGGCAGGTCGTTGTGAACGGGCCAGGCAGGCTCTGAGGGCAAGCACACCTGGATTGCCCTACTCCGGCCCACACCCTGCTGTTGTGGCCGCTCTCAATCTGATGTCCCCAAGTGTTGTGGACTGTAATGCTAACGCCACAGAGAAGCTCGTTCATGCCATAGAACAACTCGCCTCAAGGATGGACAATTTACAAGCGGAGGTGAGGGATTTGAGAGCACGTACCCGTGGGACTGAGTGTGACGGTCGCAGCTCCCCTTTTCCTGGGGCTCGTCAGCAGAGCCCGGGGGAATGCAGAGAGCAGTGGCATTCCTGTCACTGCGATTATGGCAGGTTTGGATGCGGGTCCACCTCCAGGGTCTTCTGGATGGAAGATTGCGTGAAAGACCGGCCTCTGCAGCGCAGGCTTCAGGGAGGATACAGTGACAGGGAATGGTCTCCACATGAGCAGGGGACCTGAGACACCACTACTGGCTTATCACCGTGCCGACTTCACAGAGGAATGTCAGCCATGGTGGGGAGTGAGGTTTCTATCTCCCTCCCCACGATCACCATCTCCATCCCTGCAAGGCCAGGAGCAGGGAAACTTCCAGTAGCTGGCGTCGAGACCCGGATGCCAGTGTCGCCACCACAGGGTCAAAATGACAACTCTGCAGTAGCGACTCCAGACCCCACGGTGGACTCCTATTCAGTGGGTGAGTCCAAGTCTACAGCCTATGTTAAAGGACTGGTAGAGGGTGTTGATGTGACTGTGTTAATTGACCCTGGCTCTAATGTTTCTTTGATTTCTGAGGAGTTCAGAATGTCCATTCCAGCTTTATGTAAATGTGTTTTGAATACACAGTAAATGTATGCAGTGCAGTAAATGGACAGTTATTGGACACTTAAGGTACTGTGGCCCTTCCACTAAAATTGGGGGGGGGGGGGTCTTATAAACAAACTGTGCATGTTGTACAGTGGGCTACACAGGCTATCCTGCTGGGTTTTGATTTCATTCGGCAGACGCGTGCAATTATGGATGTGGGTCATGGGCTTCTCAGCAATGGAGACATTAACATTCCGCCTCTTGCAGGCTACAGACTTTATTCCAGAATGTTGTACTGATGCTACTGTTCCACCTTTCAATGAAATGATTGTCCCTGTTCAGGTCGAGCCCCCCATGTTGCTGGACCAACTATTGACTCTTACCTGGGCTAGAGCCTGAGGTGCGTGACAAGATGGGACTGGTGGTCGCAAGCACAGTAGTGCCAGGGAAGAATGGATGCACTGTGGTATGGCTACTCAACCCAACTGCCCAGGAGCTGAAACTGCGCCCTGGCTCTCACCTGGGGGTATTTCATCATGTTAAAGAATGTGACATACTCACCCCTGCAGAGGTTTTTGATTCTCAACAGGTGGATGCCCCCCTACCTGATTTAGCTGATTTAGTTTCCCCAGCTGACTTTCTTTAATGGACTGTTGTGCAGGGTTGTGTGGCTGTCTGATGTGGGGCGAACAACACAGGTTGTGGTACCAGCTGTCTTGGTCCCCGAGGTTCTCAGACACCTGCATGGTGCACCTTTGACAGCTCACCTTGCCTATGAATGGGTCTTGGCTCGGGCCAGAGGGGTATGTTATTGGCCCACTATGTACGGTGACGTTAAGGCTTGGTGTGATAAGTGTTATGCCTGTCAAAGGAGGAAGTCCCCGGTACCCTGACATCATGCCCCTATGACAACTTCACAGGCAGAGAGGCCTTCCCAATGTGTTGCAGCTAACATATTTGAGTTGCCAGTCACCTCTAAAGGTTTGTTTTGGTTGTTGAGGACTGTTTCACTAAGTTCGTTAACCTGTATGCCATCACCGACCAAAAAGCCATCACTGTTGCTGAGTGTCTCTTTCAGAACTACATTTTGGAACATGGTGTGATGGAAACACTGCACACAGATATGGGGAGACAGTTTGAATCAGATATGGTGAAACATTTGTGCAGGATGCTGGGTGTGAAGAAAACTCGATACAAGCCAAAGTCTGGTGGCATGGTAGAAAAGTTTAATAGAACACTTATCGACCAGTTGGCTAAAGCGCTCTTGTCATGTGAGGGGGAGTGGGACTCTTTAATTCAATTCAATTTTATTTTTATAGCGCCAAATCACAACAGAAGTTGTCTCAGGACACTTTCCATATAGAGCTGGTACAGACCAAGCTCTTTTATCTACAAAGAAACCAACAGTTCCCCCATGAGCAAGCACTTGGCGACAGTGGCAAGGAAAAACTTCCTTTTAACAGGCAGAAACCTCGAGCAGAACCAGACTCTGGGTGGGCGGCCATCTGCCTCGACTGGTTGGGTGAGAGAGGAAGAGCAAGAGAGGGAGAGTGAGTGAGACAGACAGACAGACAGACAGACAGACAGACAGACAGACAGACAGACAGACAGAAATGCAGTCAGAGAGAGAGAGAGAGAGAGAGAGAGACAGAGAGACAGACATGCAGGCAGGGCCAAGGCAGGAGACGCAGCTGCAATCCACAATCCAGATTCAGCCACTGTCCATGGGAACCTGCAAGACGACAAAGCACAGAGACTCCGGGGAAGGAGCTAAGTTAGTAACACGCCGTGGTAGGACATGAGAGTGTGCGGATGGAGAGGGACAGAAGGACAGAGGAGCTCGGTGTATCTTTGGATGTCCCCCGACAGTCTAATCCTATAGCAGCATAACTAGGGGCTGGTCCAGGACAAGCCTGAGCCAGCCCTAACTATAAGCTTCATCAAAAAGGAAAGTTTTAAGCCTACTCTTAAATGTAGAGACAGTGTCTGCCTCCCGGACAAAGACTGGAAGATGGTTCCACTGGAGAGGAGCTTGATAGCTAAATGCTCTGACTCCTGTTCTGCTTTTTGAGACTTTAGGAACCATAAGTAGACCTGCATTCTGGGAACGCAGTGTTCGAGTAGGGCAATAAGGTACTATGAGCTCTTTAAGATAAGAAGGTGCCTGGCCATTTATGGCTTTGTAAGTGAGGAGGAGAATTTTAAACTCTATTCTAAACTTTACAGGGAGCCAGTGCAAAGTGGCGAGTATTGGAGAAATATGATCTCGCTTCCTGGTTTTTGTCAGAACACGTGCTGCAGCGTTCTGGAGCAACTGGAGAATATTCAGCAACGAATTTGGGCAGCCTGATAGTAAGGAATTGCAATAATCCAGCCTGGAAGTTACGAATGCATGGACTAGTTTTTCTGCATCATTTTGAGACAAAATATGCCTGATTTTTGCGAAATTACGTAGGTGAAAAAAGGCAGTCCTTGAAATTTGTTTAACATGGGAGTGAAAGGACATGTCTTGGTCAAAGATGACTCCCAGATTCTTTACAGTGGTGCTGGAGGCCAGCGCAATGCCATCCATAGCTGCTATGTCATCAGAAAGTGACTTTCTAAGATGTTTAGGGCCTACTACTATAACTTCAGTTTTGTCCAAGTTTAGCATCAGAAAATTGCAGGTCATCCAGGTCTTTATGTCATGAAGACATGCTTGTAGTCTAGTTAACTTACTGGTTTCTTCCGGCTTCATTGATAAATATAGCTGGGTATCATCTGCATAGCAATGAAAATTTATTGAGTGCTTCCTGATAATCTTACCTAAAGGAAGCATATATAAGGTGAATAGAATTGGTCCAAGCACAGAACCCTGCGGAACTCCATAGCTGACTTTAGTGAGCACAGAGGAGTCATCATTAACGCGTACAAACTGAGAGCGATCTGACAGGTAGGATTTAAACCAGCTTAGCGCAGTTCCCTTAATGCCAATGAAGTGTTCCAGTGTCTGCAATAGGATGCCATGGTCAATGGTGTCAAATGCAGCACTAAGATCCAATAAGACTAGTACAGAGACAAATCCTTTATCAGATGCAATTAGAAGGTCATTTGTAACTTTAACCAGTGCTGTCTCTGTGCTATGATGCACTCTAAATCCTGACTGGAAATCCTCGAATAAACTATTATTGTTTAGAAAGTCGCACAGCTGATTGGCAACTGCTTTCTCAAGAGTTTTTGAGAGAAAGGGAAGGTTGGATATCGGTCTATAGTTGGCTAAAACCCCTGGATCAAGAGTAGGCTTTTTCAGTAGCGGTTTTATCACAGCTACTTTAAAGGACTGTGGTACGTAGCCTGTTGATAAAGAGAGATTGATCATGTCTAATACTGAAGAGTCAATTAGAGGTAATACTTCTTTAAACAGCTTAGTCGGGATAGGATCTAAAATACAGGTTGATGATTTTGATGATGAAATTATTGAAATTAGTTGGTGAAGGTCAACAGGAGTAAAACAGTCGACAGACTGAGTAACAGTTTCTACGGTTTCTGTGTTTGAAGACAAAACAGTACCTGTTAACGGCAGGAGTCAATGAATTCTGTCTCTAATAGTTAGAATTTTATCATTAAAGAAGCTCATGAAGTCATTACTGTTCAGAGCAATAGGAATACATGGTTCAATAGAATTATGGCTCTCTGTCAGCCTGGCTACAGTGCTGAAGAGAAACCTGGGATTGTTCTTATTTTCCTCTATTAGTGCAGAGTAATAGGCTGCCCTGGCACTGCGGAGGGCTTTCCTGTATATTTTAAGACTGTCTTGCCACGCGGACCGAAATTCTTCCAAATTGGTAGAACGCCATTTCCTTTCTATTTTCCGTGAAGTTTGCTTTAATTTGCGGGTTTGAGGAGTATACCATGGAGCTAACCTCCTCTGTTTAATTTTCTTCTTTTTTAGGGGAGCAACAGAGTCAAGTGTCATACGCAACGATCCCGTAGCACGATCAACCAGGTAGTCAATCTGGGAGGGACTAAGGTTAGCATAAGACTCCTCTGTTATATTGAGACATGGCATTGAATTAAATGCTGATGGGATCATATCCTTAAATTTAGCTACAGCACTATCAGACAGGAGTCTGGTATAAGAATTTTTGCCTACTGGCTGGTAGTCTGGTAATATGAATTCAAAAGTTATTAAATGATGGTCTAATAAAAGAGGATTCTGTGAGGAGACTATTAAGTCTTCGATTTCAATGCCATATGTCAGAACAAGGTCGAGGGTGTGGTTAAAACAGTGAGTCGGTTCATGTACATTCTGGCGGAAGCCAACTGAGTCTAATACTGAGATAAACGCAGTGCTAAGGCTGTCATTATCAACGTCGACATGTACATTAAAGTCACCTACAATAATTACTTTATCTGCTTCAAGGACTAAACTTGATAGAAACTCCGAGAACTCAGCTATAAATTCGGAGTAAGGACCAGGAGAGCGGTATACTACAACAAATAAAACTGGCTGCACTGTTTTCCATTTCTCATGAGAAAGAGTGAGAACAAGGCTTTCAAATGAGTTATAGTCGAGTTTAGGTTTAGGGTTGATCAAAAGGCTTGAGTCAAAAATGGCTGCAACTCCACCTCCTCTGCCGCTGCCTCGAGGAATGTGGGTATTAATATGGCTCGGAGGAGTAGCTTCATTTAGGCTCACATACTCTTCAGGACATAGCCAGGTTTCAGTCAGACAAAATAAATCAACAATATGGTCTGATATTAACTCATTTACTAGAACAGCTTTAGAGGACAGAGATCTGATGTTAAGGAGTCCACATTTAATTCTCCTATCTTGTTGTACTATTGCAGAGGTTGTTCTAATTTTAATTAGATTCTTATGTTTAACTCCTCTTCTCTGTACTTTTGGTTTACTTAGTTTACGTGGTCGGGGGGCAGACACAGTCTCTATGGAGTGTTGGGTGGGTAACTGCTCTAATGGAGGCACAGAGAAGCGTGTAGGACTGCAGCTCTGCCTCCTGGTCTCAACTCTGAGTTGTCAGGGGTTAGGTTCATAAATAAAATCGGTCAGATTTCTAGAGATGAGAGCTGCTCCCTTCAAAGTGGGATGGATGCCGTCTCTCCTAATCAGACCAGGTCTTCCCCAGAAAGTCTGCCAATTATCAATGAAGCCCACACCGTTTGCTGGACACCACCTCGACAGCCAGCGATTGAACGATGACATGCGGCTAAACATGTCATCACTGGTCAGATTTGGCAGGGGTCCAGAGAAAACTACGGAGTCCGACATCGTTTTAGCATATGTACACACCGATTCCACATTAATTTTAGTGACCTCCGATTGGCGTAACCGGGTGTCATTACCGCCGACGTGAATAACAATCTTACGGTATTTACGCTTATCCTTAGCCAGCAGTTTCAAATTTGATTCGACGTCGCCCGCTCTGGCCCCCGGCAGGCATTTGACTATGGTCGCTGGTGTCGCTAACTTCACATTTCTCAAAATGGAGCTGCCAATAATTAGAGTTGGTTTCTCAGCGGGTGTGTCGCCGAGTGGGGAGAACCTGTTAGAAACATGAAGCGGTTGGTGGTGACCTGTGGGCTTCAGCTTGGGACTATGCCTCCTTCGAACAGTCACCCAGCCTCCCTGGTTTCCCGGCTGCTCGGGAGCTGTCGAAGGACGGCTAGCCAGAGCAGCTTTACTGTTGCAAGTTGCTTTTGTGTACAATACCAGTGTACACTCCAGTACCGGGTTCACACTGTACCTCCTCACACACGGCAGGGAGGCCCGGACACCGGTGGATGTGGTGCTGGGGCCACTGGTGCAAGGCAGGCCTATGGATGGGTCTCTGGAGGACTTTACTAGTTCTCTTCTCAGGCGCTTGGACACTGCTTTTAGTCAGACAAAGGACAACAATATTGTGGCAAGTAGAAAGCAAAAGACTGTCTATGATACCAAGCTGAGGCATGAACCTTACGAGGTCGGGGACCTTGTGTGGTTGAATGACCCCACAGAGAGCTGCCGTAAACTGGCTCCCCACTGGAGGGGGGACCTTACTTGGTGCAATGGCAAATGGACAGGGATGATGAAGTGGGAGTCACTTATCAGATAAATAGCCCATTTGGGGAGGAGCCCCCTCTTCAGACCATCCACTATGATAGGCTGCGGCGCTATAATCTGCCTGGGCTTTTCTCTGGGAGGGCCCATCTGGAAGCCTCCTCTCCCTTTCCCCACCTATGGCTCTGCAAGGGCATGCTGCTACACCTGGTATACCTGTGGGCGTTTTCATCAATGGCAGTGACTGTGATATTGGTCCTGGTTCAGATGCTGGGGATTCCCCTGAACAGACATGGGCTCCACCAAGGTTCTCCCAGTTTGGTAGATCATCACGACCCCCTTGTGTTTGTGCTGTATGGCAAAACAAACGCTACAACAGCAAGAGTAAGCGCTAATCTACAAAAGAAACACACAGCTAATTATTTGTATAATCCTTTGTACATCCTTCCTCTGCAGATATTCCACGCAAAACTGGACGTGACCCCACCCTTGGAAAAAGTCTCCTGGCTAATCCTGCCTTGCACTGACCGAGGTTGGAGAAAGTCTCGAAGTGGTGAGCACACACCAACAAGTTTTTGCCAACTGTAGCTGGGATGTTGGATTCAAAAATGAATTCAGTCCACGCTGCTCTTCTGTCCTCTGCGGCTTGGAGTCAATGGAGTGATTTGTGCTCATCTCACAGCCAACAACAGAGCACTGTGTGTTGCGCCTCGACATGATGATTCCTAACACAGTGCTTTCAAAAACAAAATGGCGGATCTGTGAGAAGGTGGTGGTGTATCTGGTGGGTGGAGAGACATCATACTTATACCTCGATGGAAGGGAAGATGGGGAGGGGGCTGGTGGGTGGGAATATGCAAATGTGCGGGCTTATTAGGTAATTGTGCACTCCGAATTTGATCGGCTCATTTGGAAGATGTAGGCAGGGGGCTTCAGAAATGTGGCAGCACCAGAGACCCAAAATAGCACCCCAAATCCAAGAAAAAGTGACTTTTTCATACTATGGGACCTTTAAGGTTCACTTTGTAGAATTTAAGTCACAAATATCTGCATTATTTGAGTGTCTTGTGGTCCATCTTTCCTTTTGTGGACTTTGTCTTGACTTTTTTTTTATTGTCTTTGACATGAAATATGGAGTCTCCTTTTCAAGCAGCATGCTGCTGTCTTTCTCAGACAGAAAGGAGAGGAAATAGAAATATTAAAAAGGATAAGGAAATTAAGCAATCTTACTTTGTACCTTTTTTGCACTTCCAAAGGATACCTGGCCTCCCTCCCAAACATCAAATAGTATGGGCTGTATTTTATAGTGAGCGGCTTTTTGGTCCAAAAGCCAAAAATGTCGGATTGAAGGACAATCTTTTGGGGTGGTCAGCCTTCAGTTTGTACAGAGAACTCAAAATGCAGAATTTTAATATCGGCTTTAGACGGCAGAAGAGAAAGGCTGCTCTGTTAAGAACAGCAAACCAACACAGATTATTCTATGACAACTAGGATTCATTTAAGTTTTTAAACAAACATACCTCTATCATGCTGTTCAGGTTCCACAGTCCACAAAGCCATTGGTCTGTAGACAGTAGAGAGAGCAGAGGCTTCTTGTACTGCCCAACCTGTCACACAAGCCATAATTGACCTTTAAATGGTCAGTTGGACAAACTTGAAATAAGTCAGCACAGCAGTTGTCACATCATGTTTTGAGGACACATATGACATTGTTACTCTAAGTTGATGCAAAACTCTGAACCCTAGTCTGTGAGCAATCTTTTGGGTGCATCAAAGTTGTAAAAGAAATCAAAAATACAATTTGTCACCTTAGATTCCATTTTGCTCTCGAAATTATCAACCATCAACGTATGTACAGGTTCTCACCATCTGTGAGCACGAGTTTACCCACCAGGGCCATCCGAACAAGTTCCAGAGGCTCTGTTACCTGAGAGAAGAGCAAATGAGAAAAAAGAAAGACATGAGAATGACGAAATCACTGACACGTTTGAAAACTGACAGTGTTTGCCATTGTTTCCTTGACCTCTGTTGGATTATATTGTCCCCTTTCTTTAACATTTGCCATCCTCGACTGACTCTTTGGACACTGAGGAACCTAAAACAGACAACTATCATTTAAAAATTATGTTGATAACTGAAAACATGCATCACGCTCCTTTCTGCTCCACTATTGAACTTGAATCTCATTATTTTGGGTGTACCAACTCACCCACTTGCAATGTGATCCTCTATGGCAGGCCAATAGTACTAGTTTATGATGGCACTGTGGGTTTTCTCCTCTCCGCAGTGACCACCAAAATGGCTTCAAAAATGGCACTTGCTTCTTCTGCAGATAACATAACTTTTGCCTGGTGCTCAGACTTTTTTTTTCTTGCACCTGCATATGTAGTACAGATCTCCATCTGGTGTTTCAGTGTCAAAATATTAGATTCATTGGAAGTTTTATCAGGCAGATGATCATTAGCGCACGTCTTTACCCTTTATCCTGAATGTGTCAGCTCTTCTTGTATCTCTCTTTGCTGGTTGAACCCTCAGGATACTGATTGTGGAGTTTAAGATCCAGCACCTTGCTTGTAATGTTTGGATCCATTTTTCACCACTTTTCTGTCCTTGTCTCTGCACCTACCCCCCATCTGTGTCACCTTGTCCTACTCCTTTCTAATCCTGTCTCTGTCTACATTAGGGATGATGAGATTCACCGATTCATATCGGTGATCCGATACAAACGTTTGCGATGCGACTGCACCGGTAGATTTAAGGTACATCGGATGTAATTTACGGGTGAATTTACGGTGCATCTCTTCTAGCCTGTCTGCATCGGTAAATTCCATGGTTAAATCAATTATTTCATGTTCTAGTACTATTCCCTGCCTAGTCGTGTTTTCTGAGGCAAGCTGAATGCACTATCGCTCCTCCTTCAGTGACGCAAGCGTTGTTCTCAGCACGGAGGGAAACGAGAACGATGTTCACAGCGACACACACAAATCAAACGTGTGGCAATATTTCGGGTTTTTCAAGCGAGGAGGTAAACTGGACAAAACACACGCAATCTGCAAACAATTCCGAGCAGCTATCAATTACGTCAGTGGCACAACGAACCTGACTATGCACGTTGAAGTTGTTTGTTCTGTGAAGTTTTATACGTTTTGTAAAATTGTAGAGACAGAGAACATAATAGTAAGGATTGCTTATCATAAATGAAATTTAATGCTCTGTCTATACATACTGAATTATGTCTTCTTTTAAAATAGGATTTATTGGTTTGCTCAGTAAAAGCAAACCAAATATTACATGCATCTCTCAAATTGATACAGAGAGTAAAGCGGAATTGTGCTATAAGAAATCTGATATGGGCACACTCTCGTACCATAACTGACTGTATCGAACTGGATCACATCATATCGAACCGAATCAATTTGTAAGCAAGCCATATCGTTATCAAATCATTTTTGAATCGCATCATATCATGAACAGGAGCAAATCGAATCGCAACGCATCGACAGAGGCTTCAGTGAATCGTTAATGTATCGTATCGGTGGCTGCATATCAAGATGCGTATCGAATCAGCCTCAGTGGTGGAGATATAAATCCCTAGTCTACATACTTCACCCCTTTGCACACACGAAAATGAACACAAAGATACTTAAGCAAAATATCAAATACGTAATACAGTGCCATAGACAGACACAAGCATACCTCAATTACTCACCCACTGTCACTCACAAGGATCACATTCCGCTCTCAGTGGCAATCACATCACATAGTATAAATCTCAAAATAACTGTCATCATCTCTCATACATCTCACAATCACTGTCTAATAACTGTCCAACCCAATCAACAACCCACAAGGTTATGAAATGTTAACTGAACTCATATAGTTGTAGTGTTACTAGGGAACTACCTTAATTTGATGTTGCATTCGTTGATAAAATAATGGGGCACCACCTTCCTCAGCTAAGAAGGACTGCAGAAATTATCTGCTATAACGCTGATAAATACTAACGAATGAACTAACAGTAAACCAGTCTGATAATCTGAAGTGTAAACTCTGGATACAGGGATCGTATATATTCAGTTCAAAAGGACACCGTCTAACCAGGACTTATATCAAAATATCATTTATTAAACAGAATTATGGATAATGAGTGATGTATCATGAATAATAAGACAGAAGATGGGAGGTGATATGACAGAACACAAAAGAAACTTATGGCAACACAATGGTAAAACAAGTTTGGCGATAGTGAGAAGTAGTTGTAAAGGGATAATAAGGACATGAACGTAAAGTTAGGGAATTAACGAGTAGTTGAGAGAATTTGGATAAATTAGCAGTATCTTAACCTCACGGACCAACTCTTATTCAAACCCACTTAGCATGCCTACTTGACTGATGGCTGATGCCGAACTAACTCAAAGATGCCCAGATGGTCGTCCTTGACTCGATCTGCTCAGTGGTCTGGTGAAGGCCAAGCGCACCAAGGTTACGAGCTGATGTTGGACGGTGACGTCTCTGGAACTGGTTCTTCGGTGTCGGTTACAGATGAGGGGTGGCTCCAGATGGTTGTTAGCCGGACCAAGGATCAACAGCTGGCTGCAGGGTTTGGTTCGGTTGAGTCCGTGACGGATTATTTTGGACTGATAGTACAAATTAAGAGTCTCTTCGATGTTGGTTGAAAAGGCTACGAAATTAGTATTACTTGACTAAATTTACTGATGTTAAAACAAAACGTTTGGCTAAATAAAAAGGTTAACTTGAAAGCTTGCGGCAAATTATAGAGACACGTCTTCTGAAAAACAAATCACGCTACTCGGTATGGCTTTTGAGTAGCTCGAAGACGGGAAAAACTTAAAGAGCAAAAACGACTGTGCAAAACTAAAAGACAAAACTAAACATAACCTAAGACAAGACGGAGTGACGCGCACTCTGAGTAATGCACGCACTCTGAGTAACGAGCGCACTCTGAGTAACGAGCGCACGCACTGTGAGTAACGAGTGCACGCACTGAATCCATGCTGCGGCTGCAGACATTTAAACCTCGCTCCAGGGGCGTGTCTAATGGGCAGGCCGTCGAACATGTGAGACGCTTTGTGACGCGCAATCGCCTCAAGGAGCTGAATTAATCAATGACTCACACGAGGGGCTCATCTGCTTCTCACTATGGTCAATCACATATAATTTCAATAACAAATTTTCAATGACATTTCAACATTGTTCACAGCATGCATCAGGCACTTCCTATGGTTGGGTGACAACATTAAATAATAATCCTGGTACAGTTTCATCCCAACATGAATAATGATTCAATGTATAGCTAATACAACAACAAAAGAAATAGAAAGAGATAAAGAAAGAAATAAGAATAAAGAAATAACGAAATAAAGAAAGGCAGACTATAATTGCAAAAATGATTATCATCCTTATGATTGTTCCTTAATAAAAGTCGTATAAAGCACAGTCAACTTCAAACCCTACAAACCCTTAGATGGTAGAAAGGCTCCATTGCAGAGCCTCAGGCAAATCTTAAACAAAGTTAGATTCACAGCTTGTCATGGGACATGAGAGAACATGGGCATCATATAGATCATGGGTTTAGCCATGTGAATATGTCCAGTGTTGAGTCGTACAGAGATGCAATTGTCAGGTATACCAAGAAACAGTCCCCTGGCTTACAAACAGTTCATTTTAAGGTTGGCTACTTTGCAACCCATCAGCAGACTCTGTTTGTGGATTCAGTTGAAGCCTGGCCTTTGTTCTTCCCAGCCGGCTTTACTTCCTTAGGGCTATTGGGGGACCATTAGCATTGACATGGGACATCCTGTTTCTCTTCAAAATCACACTTCATTATGAGCATTCTAGATGGTCTATAGTTCAATCAGTTAGACTGGTTTCCAACTCCTTTTCTCATGAGAAGTCAGAGAGGGTAAGAGAAGGTCAGTTAGAGGCTAGTTCTGCTACATAGTATACCGCCTACTGATTGTAGTTGATTCACCTGTGTGTAACAATTATCCTATTGTTTCCCCCGTTTGCAAAATGAGTTGACAGTTGTGTCTAATTTGGATAAGAGTGTGCTAAATATTGTAGAATATCATGGTGAGAGATAAATGTCTGCAGACTTTGATATAAAACATGATTGATGGTAGATATGGGTAACACATTACAAGTTGAGGGATTTTTAACTCACATCAAAGAAGTTGAGTCCTGAGATCGCCATCGCAATCACAGTCTTACAGAGGGGAATATCATCAGTTAATTCAAACTCCACTTAATCTGTTAATGTTGTTTTACACCAGGAATAGTATGTTGCCTATTTCAAGGATTTGATTCTGGTGGAAAATACAGCCAGTGTTTGTAGATTATATTGTAAAGTTTTATATTGTCTGGCTACAATATACCACAATTCACTCATATTCAACTTTGACATTTGTGATGGTTTACCAATGTGACTCATCTCTTTATTTGATGTGTCCATGGCATTTATCTGTTGAAGAAACAGAAACCATACAGTCAGTGGTTCAGCTTTTGTTGTTTTGAAGTGTTTTCAAGACAGCAAATTATATTTTTGAAGTGAAGATCTAAAATATTTTCATGTATTTTTGTCAACACAGACATTAACGTTCCAGCAAACTGTCTGTATTGTAATGTCTCAAAAGACACCAACAGCGTAATGTGACATAATCACAATGTTTATTTCTTGGTTTAGTGAAGAAGGGATCCTCAAAAACAAAGCCTACAACACATCTGGCTCACACACAGGAACATCACTAGTTAATTCAACTGACTGCAGCACTCTGAAGTCATTTCAGGACACATGGATTGGCACCAATTAGAAACTCTGCACATGTATTGATTGATTTTCAATCAATGAAAGAGACGTTCTTTTTCATTGATTGAAAATCAATGTAGGTCAAACTGAGTAATTCAACAACATGGTACAGGCTTTTATTTGTTTATGTTGTACAGTGTAGGTATGTAGATCTTTCAAAAGATTTTTATATTGAAATACCATCTATCATCTATCAAGCTGTTAGCTTGGATGGAGACAGTGCATCACATCAGCAGCAGCGGTAGGAGGGATAGAAGGAAGGACTGATACTGACTGATGCCTGTATTCTTTCTTTGTAAACTTCACAGTATTTCTGATATCAGTAATGATATATTTTCACTTTGCTGTTGTACACGTAATTACATCATGGGAACAGACCTGGATGCCGCATACTGAGCATTTTATTTGTTTTCAGGGGGAAAAAAGGGTTGTCACCTTTTGGGACCATCACTAGTTTGTGCTCCTGCAGTATTTAGTGTTGTATATTTTATATTGTATCAGTACTGATTTTTATGTTTAAATATCAGTTGTCATCGATTGAGAATATTCAGAGAATTGTGGATATTCCCTATTTTCATCACAGTTGACTGGCACTATGATCTCCACTGTGATTTTAGGATATGTGTGTTTTGTGTCTTTGGGGTTACAGTTCAAAGGTCACAGGGGGCACAGAGCTCCACTTTGACATGATCAACCAGCTGAAGGAAGCTGTGGAGCTGCTGCAGGATCCCAGCAGGTGAGAACCAGCGTCTGAATATTACAACATCACGGTGAAGATTAGTGTCATTTCGACTGCTTCAGTGTCATTGCCAGTATGATAATCAAAACTGTGCTTTTTTCATGCTTTGCTCTGCTCATTAATAATATCTTTCTCTACCTTTTATGTTTTCTATTTCAATTGTAATGCAATGGTTAGAATGTTGTCTTAACAGTACAACTAGTACTGGAAACAAAATACAGTGTAAAGTTAACACTGTTGTTTTATATTAATATTCAAATTAAATAGCATTCTATTCCCAGTACTTATGATAATGAGCCATAAAAATTGTATTTTGCTGAATGCTTTCTATCAAATAGAAAGTTAAAAGGTCACAGGGGGCACTGAATGCTTTCTATCAAATAGAAAGCATTCAGTGTTACAAAGTTACACTATCCTGAGAGCTAGTTGGTTTAATAACAGTAAATGTTTAAAACTTTTTACGCATACTGTTGCTACACAGTCATTTTAAATATGCCATCTTGTTTTCCCTCAAGCACTGAAGTTAATGAGAAAAAAATGTTAAGAAATCCTTTAAGAAATTGTAGATTCACATCCAAAATATATCCTTTGTTACTTTCATCCCAAGGTTTTAAGATAACACATAGAATTGGAAAAATAATCTGCATGCCAGAGGTGAAATGACAGTAACAATACCATCAGTGAAATAACACAATTTATCCTTAAATTCTTCTGTCAAATGACTCTAAAGTTACTCTGAAGTTTGAAGTTTTTGTATGTTTATTGGTATTAAGCACACTGTAACTGTAGTCAATCATGGTTGAAGAGTTGTAAATTTCTAAATCAAATGAATGTATTAAATAATGTTGTACCCCCATGTATTAGAGTTAACAGGGAGCCGAACAACCTGTCTGGAGTTCAGCTCTACCCAGTAGAGATGGTCACAGTGGAAGAGTCACTCAAGTAAGACTTTGTGTCTTTTTGTCTGTGCTTTAGCATGTGTTAAACTATTGTATACTATGGTTGTGGAAAATACTCATTTCTCTTTACCTGGTAAAATTGTATATAAGAACACCCCAACAGTTACCTTGCAAGGCAGCTGGATTCACAAGATTGCATGAGATCACGAAACACGTGAATCCATCTTGCCAGGCTTCAAGTTTTGCGCTTTTGGCTAAACCACAGTCATTCAGACCAATCAACATCTTGTATCAAGTATTTCCTTGAAAATGCCTGCCCTATTCAAAACTGTTCCCATGGATGGCATCCCAGATAATTCAGTGTAGCGTGTGGTGCATCAGGGTAACTCAGTGGTAGTTCTAGAAAACAGTTGAACATGTTACAGTTTTTCACGGTTCTTAACACACAACAATCGATAATTTGGCACAGTTTGCAAAACCCTCACTTCAAGTACCAATTGCTCGGCCCAATTTGCCACATCTAAACCCTCCCTTACCTGCATTAGACTCTGACTTTCCTTCTTTACACTCTAATGTCAATTAGTCAACACATCACCTTGTTGTCAAAGCTGTACACACAATGGTCAGTTGTTGCACACACACCTCAATTTGAAATTGAAATTGAAATTTGCACACAGTTATGCAAATCTCTGAACACCCAGGTCAGGTGAGCAATTTGCAATCAGGAGAACTGCAGCATAAAAGGGCCTTGAGCCTGCTTTGTTTGGTGAGCATTGAACAATGGAGAACAACAACCAGAGAAGGAGAGGGGTAAGAGTGAGAGGAGGAAGAGGAGGAGGACGAGGAGGAGGAAGAGGAGGACAAGGAGGAGGAAGAGTGGGACAAGGAAGAGGAGGACAAGGAGGAGGAAGAGTGGGACAAGGAGGAGGAAGAGTGGGACAAGGAGGACAAGAAGAAGGAGGAGGAGAAAGGAGGAGGAGAGCAATAATTTCCAATCAGATCTGGGCCACTATTGTTGACCATGTTTCTGAATCATGGTCTGAGCATTAGAGAGGATTTTCTGTACTTTACCTCCCCCTTTATTCCCCTTTCCTAAACCCCATTGAGGAATTCTTTTCCGCTTGGAGGTTGAAGGTTTATGAAAGAAACCCCCAGGGCCAGGTCCCCCTGCTGCAGGCCATGGAGGAGGCCTGTGGTGACGTCTCTGCTGAGGCCTGTCAAGCCTTCATGAGGCACTCAAGACGATTTTTCCAGAGGTGCCTTCAGAGACCATCTGTGACGTGGATGAGGCCCTCTGGCCAGATAGAAACAGGAGACTTGATGTTGTCTAATTCCTCCTGTGAAAGGGGAGGAGGGGGGTGGGCATGTTTGAGGCAAAAGTGTAACCTTTTGACTTTTTTTTTTTTTTTTTTTTAAACGTACATTTTCTTGTGCACTGAAACATCCATCCATCCATCCATCCATTTTCTGTGCCGCTTATCCCTTTCAGGGTCGCGGGGGGCCGGAGGCTATCTCGGCTGTCAACGGGCGAGAGGCGGGGTACACCCTGGACCGGTCGCGAGCCGATCGCAGGGCAGTGCACTGAAACACTATAAATAAAACAATGATTTGCTGCATACTTGTGTGATATTTTATGTTTGAAGAAGTGGGCCTACACAGACATTTTCCAAAAGGAAAAATGGGTAATTCTCATGAGTCATTGCCATTCACATTGGGTGTTGCATTTCTATAATTGGGTTTTCAATTTTGCACTTCAGTGTGCTGTGAATGCTTGGTAGTGTGCAGCAATTGCTGAGCTGTGTGTATCAATTGACTCGTATGTGTGTGTCATTCGAGAATGTGGCTGTGTGTACCAAATGAGAACACAAGTTCCATTTTGTGAACAGTTAAGAGATTTGATGGCAAAGAGTCATCTTGAAAAGGGAGTGTCAGGTTTAGCATTTTGTGTGTGAGACCAGAGACTAAGGAGTATGTGAATAGTAACAGGAATTTATGGTCTGAAAATCAGGATAATGTTCAAAGGGAGATGATCCATGTTTATTATCTAAAAAAACAGAAATCTAAAAAATGAACAAAAATGTATTCAGTGTTTTGCATGATTAATGTTGTATTATATTGGATTAGGTTTGTTAATTAACCAGTTCACGGTTGGAGCTTTAGAAGGAGAAGTGAAAATAGTGTTTGTGGCTCACCTTCGAACACCTCTGGTGCCATATCCAGGCTGAACTGCCTTTATTGTTGGACGTGTAGGTCTAATATGAATATCACAAGCTGCTCCAGTCTCATATCTTCAGCACAGTACCACAAGTCATGAGGAGCAGACTGAAACACTACAGTGGACAGAGATTAGAGAAAATATGTTATAGATTAACAGATGTCCTGTTATGCTTATGGTATATACTACTGTACTCCAATTTTTAGTCAGGACCACTTTAGTCAAAGTATATTTATTAATACAGCATACATTAATACAGCATGCATTACACTTGGTGGTATGGCTCTGTTCTGGGACCTCCCTGCCCTTTCCGGAAAGCCTGAACCAAGGAGAGTTCCTCTCTGCTCTTCCATGCATGTACCTAAATGGAATGGCTATAAGCAAGGAGAGCGGCAGCACAACACGATACTGTCAAACCTCCCTGACCTTCCCCGTATTTACAGTGAAGTGACATTGGAGGGGTGCTAAGAGCTAATTATACAAATTGACATGCAGTTAGACCAGTCAATTTTTGCTAATCTTGGTTCAAGTAGTTTATTAATTAGTTTTAAAGTGTCTATGTGTTTAACCGATAAACATTTATTGGAACGACTTAGCAATCAAAGGTTACTAACATGTGTTGCGCTTCGGGCTGGATATAACACTCATAAGCAGGTGATGACCAGCGACCCATAGTTTTGAACGTTGGAACAGGAGTGAGTTGCTGCAGATGTTGCTGGTCGTATGCGGAGAGAGTGAGCGGTGTCAAAAGTCCAATTTTTCATTTGCAACACTTTTTTGTTGTTGTTGCTGGAATATGCCAAAGAAAGAGTCTGAGCCAATGAAACTCCACATAACGCTAAGTAGCAAAGTAGCGAACATTTTGAAGAGGACATAGCAGGACTGATTAAAACATCCCTGGTGCCTTTTCAGGCATCTATAGGGAACTTTCACGAAATGGTGGACACACTGGGAAGGAAAGTCGCCTCTGTGGAGACGACCGCAGGCGAAAACTTTGATGCCCTGTTTAAGGCAGAGAAAGCCATCACCAAATTGCAAGCCCTGAACATTATGCTGGTAGACCGCATCGATGATTTGGAAAACTGATCTAGGAGAGTAAATCTTCGTATTATAAATATGCCTGAGGATACCGAAACCAAAGGTAACTCAGACATGGTTACACTTGTTTCCATACTTTTGAAAGATGCCATGGGGAACCTATTCACTACCCTGCCTGATCTAGCGAGTTTTACATTGGGCAAAGCAGAATGATGTAGTGTACAAGGGAAATACATTAAGGTTTTACCCTGACCACAGCTAATCTCTCCAAGAAGCATGCAGCCTTCAAGAACATCAAAGCGGCTTTCTATCAGAAGGGAATTCAATTCAGGCTGCTCTACCCTGCGCGTCTACAAGTGTCTTATGGAGGGGAAACATTAATGTTTGAGACACCAGCGGATGCTGAGACCTTCTACTCCCAGCAAGTTGAGGGAATCATCAACATCCTGGCTTCCTCTGAACAGGAGGACGCAACGCAACGTCCATTCACTAATACTGGGTAAAGTAAGCTATAATGGCTACATCTGAGATTAACTAGCATACTGACTGCCAGAGCTAGGCTTGACTTTTTGTTTGTTGTGGACTGTTAAGGCATGTTTCAATGGGCCTTTTCTGGTTTATTTGTTCGCTCACTTGTTCTTCCAGTTTAATTCATGAACATAAGTACTTTGGATTTTTTAGGGGTGTTTTTTCCTCACTCGTTTTGTCATAACTCAGGAGCTCTAGAGAGCAAGGTTAATGAAAATGAAAGTTAGTTTTTGGGAGTGTTTAGAAAAGGGACGTATCCTGCATGCTGCTAGTTTAGCAGAACGAGGACGGGTTAGGTTTACTTGGGATAACTGGGCGGACATTTTTTTAAATTGTTATTGTCAACTTTTTGGATTTCATTGTGTACTATTACTGACTTTTATGGTGATAGATAAAGGCATGGCAGGCGTTTTGTATGTAAAGGGATACATTATCATTCTATGTAAACCTGTACTGTGTGGCTATGGCGAATAGAGTGAAGGCTGGCGGGTCAGTCATCAGGTTCACATCGTGGAATGTTAAAGGTCTCAATGGCCCTGTTAAAAGAGGTAAAATATTCTCTCATTAAAAAACTGAAGAAGAAACATTGGGTGGGGCAAATATTTCATTCTAGCTTTAACACCAAAGCAAAAGGTACAGCAATAATAATACATAAAATAATTTAGTTCACTTCATCTAGCTTTATATCTGATCCATGAGGCCGGAGATTTTAATTGTGTGATGGATCCAAACTTGGACAGGTCCAAACCTAAAGTGCAGACTCTCTCTAAAATGACCTATCAGAATTTTTTAGTCATGCTGCACGTGTGGCTCCTTGGTGCTATTGGAATCCCCATAGTAAAACATTTTCTTTTTTTCTAACGTGTGCCACACATATTCAAGAATTGATTATGTTTTTTATTTTTGAAAAACTTTTGAATTCTGTGGAGAAGGTTGAATATTCTGCAGTTGTAGAATCAGACCATGCCCCCATACTAATAGATCTCCTTTTTTACGTCGTCCTCAGAGGCGATTTAATACCACATTACTGTCAGATAACACATTCTGCACTTCAATTTCTATAGCCATCAACATGTTTTTGGAAACTAATAAAATGGATTATGTGTCCCCATCATCGCTATGGGAAACACTTAAAGCCTATCTTACGGAAGAAATGATAGCTTACTCTTCTCACTGTAACAGGGATAGAAGGGGACAAAAACAGTTAATTGAAGTTCCCAATCTATCATCTGACCGAAGGGAATATTTAGATCAACCGATGGAACTTGGAGAGCATAAATCTGCTATCTCTGCCATGCAAAATAGAAAATCTCTGGGGCCAGATGGCTTCCCAATTAACTTTTGGAGAAAAAGTTGTTAGATATGTTTAATGATGCATTGTCACAGGAGTAAATTGCCTGACTCCCTTAATTAAACATCCATAACTCTTTTGTTCAAGCCAGGTAGGGATGCTTCAAAATGTGGATCATACCGACGAGTATCACTTTTAAACACTGATTTTAAAATACTCTCAAAATTTTTGGCTACACGTTTAGAAACACCCTTGGCACATATAATGTCAACCAATTAAACAATTTTTTTTTTAAAGGATGGCATTAATTTCCAACATAAGACAACTTATGAATGTGTTGTATAGTCCCTCATCTAATGATTCCCCAGAAGTTGTGGTTTCATTAGATGCGGAGAAGGCTTTTGGAATGGGTTTTTCTTTTTTTTGTTTTAAAGAAATTTGGTGGCCCCAATTGTCCACAAAATATCATACTGGATTCAATCTCCAGGTACAGACTGGTGTGAAGTGGAGGGCATTTCATGCTTGTCATCATCCCTCCGTGCCCTGGTTTCATCTAATCTTCCTATGAAGATTTTACAGTTTACATCCAACCTTGTGGTCATCTCCACTCAGTATAATTTCAATTTTCAATTTCAATTTCAATTTTCAATTTTATTTGTATAGCACCAAATCACAACAGAAGTTGTCTCAGGACACTTTCCATATAGAGCTGGTACAGACCAAGCTCTTTTATCTACAGAGAACCAACAATTCCCCCATGAGCAAGCACTGGGCGACAGTGGCAAGGAAAAACTTCCTTTTAACAGGCAGAAACCTCAGGCAGAACCAGGCTCTGGGTGGGCGGCCATCTGCCTCGAGCGGTTGGGTGAGAGAGGGAGAGCAAGAGAGAGAGAGAGAGACAGAGAGACAAACATGCAGTCACAGTATCAGTGACAGTGGATCTAATAACAGTAGTAGCAGTTGCAGTGGATGTCAGGCAGGGCCAAGGCAGAAGACGCAGCAGCAATCCACAATCCAGATTCAGCCACTGTGGAACCTGCAAGACGACCAAGCACAGAGACTCCGGGGAAGGAGATAAGTTAGTAAAAGGCCGTGGTAGGACATGAAAGCGTGCAGATGGAGAGGGACAGAAGGACAGAGGAGCTTGGTGTAGCTTTGGAGGTCCCCTGACAGTCTAATCCTATAGCAGCATAACTAGGGGCTGGTCCAGGACAAGCCTGAGCCAGCCCTAACTATAAGCTTTATCAAAAAGGAAAGTTTTAAGCCTAAAGTTTTTTAGAGACAGTGTCTGCCTCCTGGACAAAGACTGGAAGATGGTTCCACAGGAGAGGAGCTTGATAGCTAAATGCTCTGACTCCTGTTCTGCTTTTTGAGACTTTAGGAACCATAAGTAGACCTGCATTCTGGGAACGCAATGTTCGAGTGGGGCAATAAGGTACTATGAGCTCTTTAAGATAAGAAGGTGCCTGGCCATTTATGGCTTTGTATGTAAAACTTTACAGGGTGCCAGTGCAAAGTGGCTAGTATTGGAGAAATATGATCTCTCTTCCTGGTTTTTGTCAGAACACGTGCTGCAGCATTCTGGAGCAACTGGAGAATATTCAGCAACGAATTTGGGCAGCCTGATAGTAAGGAATTGCAATAATCCAGTCTTGAAGTTACGAATGCATGGACTAGTTTTTCTGCATCATTTTGAGACAAAATATGCCTGATTTTTGCGATATTACGTAGGTGAAAAAAGGCAGTCCTTGATATTTGTTTTAAATGGGAGTGAAAGGACATGTCTTAGTCAAAGATGACTCCCAGATTCTTTACAGTGGTGCTGGAGGCCAGCGCAATGCCATCCATAACTGCTATGTCACCAAAAAGTGACTTTCTAAGATGTTTAGGGCCTACTACTATAACTTCAGTTTTGTCCGAGTTTAGCATCAGAAAATTGCAGGTCATCCAGGTCTTTATGTCATGAAGACATGCTTGTAGTCTAGTTAACTTACTGGTTTCTTCCGGTTTCATTGATAAATATAGCTGGGTATCATCTGCATAACAATGGAAATTTATTGAGTTCTTTCTGATAATCTTACCTAAAGGAAGCATATATAAGGTGAATAGAATTGGTCCAAGCACAGAACCCTGCGTAACTCCATAGCTGACTTTAGTCGTCATTAACTCGTACAAACTGAGAGCGATCTGACAAGTAGGATTTAAACCAACTTAGTGCAGTTCCCTTAATGCCAATGAAGTGTTCCAGTCTCTGCAATAGGATGCCATGGTCAATGGTGTCAAATGCAGCACTAAGATCCAATAAGACTAGTACAGAGACAAATCCTTTATCAGATGCAATTAGAAGGTCATTTGTAACTTTAACCAGTGCTGTCTCTGTGCTATGATGCACTCTAAATCCTGACTGGAAATCCTCAAATAATCTATTACTGTTTAGAAAGTCGCACAGCTGATTGGCAACTGCTTTCTCAAGAGTTTTTGAGAGAAAGGGAAGGTTGGATATTGGTCTATAGTTGGCTAAAACCCCTGGATCAAGAGTAGGCTTTTTAAGTAGCGGTTTTATCACAGCTGCTTTAAAGGACTGTGGTACGTAGCCTGTTGATAAAGACAGATTGATCATGTCTAATACTGAAGAGTCAATTAGAGGTAATACTTCTTTAAACAGCTTAGTCGGGGTAGGATCTAAAATACAGGTTGATGATTCTGATGATGAAATTATTGAAATTAGTTGGTGAAGGTCGACAGGAGTAAAACAGTCTAAAACTGCGACAGACTGAGTAACAGTTTCTACGGTTTCTGTGTTTGAAGACAAAACAGTACCTGTTGACGGCAGGAGTCGATGAATTCTGTCTCTAATAGTTAGAATTTTATCATTAAAGAAGCTCATGAAGTCATTACTGTTCAGAGCTAAAGGAATACATGGTTCAACAGAATTATGGCTCTCTGTCAGCCTGGCTACAGTGCTGAAGAGAAACCTGGGATTGTTCTTATTTTCCTCTATTAGTGCAGAGTAATAGGCTGCCCTGGCACTGCGGAGGGCTTTCCTGTATATTTTGAGACTGTCTAGCCAGGCGAACCGAAATTCTTCCAAATTTGTAGAACGCCATTTCCTTTCTATTTTCCGTGAAGTTTGCTTTAATTTGCGGGTTTGAGGAGTATACCATGGAGCTAACCTCCTCTGTTTAATTATCTTCTTTTTTAGGGGAGCAACAGAGTCAAGTGTCATACGCAATGAACCTGTAGCACGATCAACCAGGTAGTAAATCTGGGAGGGACTAACGTTAGCATAGGAATCCTCTGTTGTATTGAGACATAGCATTGAATTAAATACTGACGGGATCATATCCTTAGATTTAGCTACAGCATTATCAGACAGGAGTCTGGTATAAGAATTTTTGCCTACTGGCTGGTAGTCTGATAATATGAATTCAAAAGTTATTAAATGATGGTCCAATAAAAGAGGATTCTGTGAGGAGACTATTAAGTCTTCGATTTCAATGCCATATGTCAGAACAAGGTCGAGGGTGTGGTTAAAACAGTGAGTCGGTTCATGTACATTCTGATGGAAGCCAACTGAGTCTAATACTGAGATAAACGCAGTGCTAAGGCTGTCATTATCAACGTTGACATGTACATTAAAGTCACCTACAATAATTACTTTATCTGCTTTAAGGACTAAACCTGATAGAAACTCCGAGAACTCAGCTATAAATTCGGAGTAAGGACCAGGAGAGCGGTATACTATAACAAATAAAACTGGCTGCACTGTTTTCCATTTTTCATGAGAAAGAGTGAGAACAAGGCTTTCAAATGAGTTATAGTCGAGTTTAGGTTTAGGGTTGATCAAAAGGCTTGAGTCAAAAATGGCTGAAACTCCACCTCCTCTGCTGCTGCCTCGAGGAATGTGAGTATTAATTTGGCTCAGATGAGTAGCTTCATTTAGGCTCACATACTCTTCAGGACACAGCCAGGTTTCAGTCAGACAAAATAAATCAATATTATGGTCTGATATTAACTCATTTACTAGAACAGCTTCTAGTATCTGATGTTAAGGAGTTCACACTTAATTTTCCTATCTTGTTGTACTATTGCAGTGGTTGTTTTAATTTTAATTAGATTTTTATGTTTAACTCCTCTTCTCTGTACTTTTGGTTTACTTAGTTTATGTGGTCGGGGGGCAGACACAGTCTCTATGGAGTGTTGGGTGGGTAACTGCTCTAATGGAGGTGCAGAGAAGCGTGTAGGACTGCAGCTCTGCCTCCTGGTCTCAACTCTGAGTTGTCAGGGGTTAGGTTCATAAATAAAATCGTTCAGATTTCTGGAGATGAGAGCTGCTCCCTCCAAAGTGGGATGGATGCCGTCTCTCCTAATCAGACCAGGTCTTCCCCAGAAAGTCTGCCATTTATGAATGATGACATGCGGCTAAACATGTCATCACTGGTCAGATTTGGCAGGGGTCCAGAGAAATATACGGAGTCCGACATCGTTTTAGCATATGTACACACCGATTCCACATTACTTTTAGTGACCTCCGATTGGCATAACCGGGTGTCATTACCACCGATTTGAATAACAGTCTTATGGTATTTATGCTTATCTTTAGCCAGTTTCAAATTTGATTCGACGTCGCCCGCTCTGGCCCCCGGCAGGCATTTGACTATGGTCGCTGGTGTTGCTAACTTCACGTTTCTCAAAATGGAGCTGCCAATAATCAGAGTTGGTTTCTCAGCGGGTGTGTCGCCGAGTGGGGAGAACCTGTTAGAAACATGAAGCGGTTGGTGGTAACCCGTGGGCTTCAGCTTGGGACTATGCTTCCTTCGAACAGTCACCCGGCCTCCCTGATTTCCCGGCTGCTCAGGAGCTGTAGAGGGACGGCTAGCCGGAGCTGCACATGGTCGGTCCACACCGGCTACAGGGGCCTGGCTAACTACAGCTAATGGTTTGGTTTCCATGGTGCGGAGCCGAGCTTCCAATTCACTAAGCCTCGCCTCCAACTCACCAAATAAACTACATTTATTACACGTGCCAGTATCACTAAAGGAGGCAGAGGAGTAGCTAAACATGTGACACACCAAGCAGGAGAGAGCTGGAGAAGGACAGAGAGAAGCCATCGCTAGCTGCTAGGCTAAGCTGGTGTAGCTAGCAAAGCAGACATGTGCGTAGACAAATAAAATTGACGGTCGCTAAATAAACAGACTTATGGGTGCTTGAGCAGAACTAATGTTACTTTAGAGCGTGGATAAAAGGCCGCTGTAACAAAACACAAAGCAAATTACACTCAGAGGAACAAGAGCGACAAACGCACGCTACTCCTAAGGTAGCAACCAGAAACAGGAAGTGAGACGATACGCTTACCTCAGCACGTCAGCATGTGTTTGCCCTTATAACTTGCTTCTTTTGAATCATACCCCACTGTGTAACAATCACAATTTCTTGCCAGCCAAATTGAATCAGACCTTCGTAGCATGGCATAGAAAAGGGATCATAAGGTTTAGTGATCTATGTGTGGATGGAACATTTTCTCGTTTCAGTGATTTATGTTCCAAATATGACCTCCAGCGAAAAGACCTATTTCGCTACTTTCAAACCCGTCAATTTGCTAAGCCATAGCCCACAGTTTCCTAACCTTCCCAGTAAGTCACTTGCTGTTGCAATTTTGGAAGTTGCTTTTTGGCTGAAGGGTTTTACAACACATTCCTACACAATGATCATGTCAACAGACAACACCAAGCTGGACAGGATCAAAACTAGCTGGGAGAAGGAACTTGGAACTGAAATCTCAGAAGATATTTGGACTGAAGCTTTGAATAGGGTGAACCATAGCACCTCCTGTGCAAGACTGGGTCTTATTCAGTTTAGGGTGGTACATCGCTTGCATTGGAGTGGAGCAAAAATTTCCTCTTTTTATCCAAATGTTGATTGCAGTTGTATCAGATGTCATGTTTAGGTGGCAGGTTTGACGCATATGTTTTGGTCTTGCCATAAACTAACAGGGTACTGGTCTGCCATTTTTGATGTACTGTCTAGTCATTGCAGTTACTTTACAACCTTGTGCAGTAATTGCATTATTTGGTGTACCAAATGAGGAAACAAGCATGACCAAGAAGCCACTTAACATCATAGCATTTGTTTCTTTGCTCATGCAGAGACAAATTTTACTTAATTGGAAATCAAATATCTCCCTGACTGTAGCACAATGACTGAAAGATGTAATGCTATTTTTACATTTGGAGAAGGTTAAATTTGCAATTAGAGGCTCAGACAAATTTCAGTCAGTCTGGGAACCTCTTTTTCATACTTTAATAATCTTTAAGAACTTCCTAACATATTGATTGGCTGAATTAGAAGATTTCATTTCAAGATTTCCTCTTGAAGTCTTGGGGCTTGGGCCCACACTAAAGCACTTCTGGCCTGATATACAGAACTCTTAAGTCATACTGTCCCTCATTGAATCCGCTTCATTTGTTCGTGTTTTAATTTTATTCAGGTTAATCTATATGTAGACACCTGTCTCTTTTTTCTTTATTATCATTATTTTGGTCCATTTGGGGTGGGTGGGGGTTGTTCTGTGTGTTTAAAAAGAAAAAAGAAGAAAAATCTTTTGTAACCATGCTGTTAAGTCATTGTCACTACTCTTGGTTTTTCAATAAATAGATGTTTGGAAAAAAAAGAAAGTATTGCACTGATTAGTGATGAGTCCCAGGTGTGTGTCTAGTGATAGAGCAGGTGGGCGTGGCTGACTAGTGAAGACTGCTGGCTGAACAGGTGAGCAGATGAGAGAGAGAGTGGCAGCAGGTCAGGAGCTGATGGATGTCACAACAGTCAGGAACTAACACTCAGTTAATTTGGCCGTTATCTGCATTGGGCCGTTCTCTCTGCGCTTCTCTCACCTTGGCCTCAATTTCCCACATGACCGCTGCCACGACACAAGTCAGGGGCAGGATGGTCTCGGGACTGGAGGAGTGATCTCTGGTAAATTGTCAGGAGAGAGCATCCGGCTTGATGTCCTGGGATCTGGGTCGGTAGGTGAGAGTTAAGTTGAATCGCCCAAAGAAGAGAGCCCAAAGAGCCAACAATAAATTGACAAGATGATCCATCTGAACCACGATTGGAGCGGAAATGAATTGTTTCTTTACCTCAGTGAATGCTTTATTGGTTTCAAAAGAGGTGAACTTGGTGAAAGGAACAGCGACCCTATTGTAATTCCTGATGAACTGACAGTAAAAGCTGGCAAACCCCCAAAACTGCTGTTTCCAGGTGGTCAGCGTAGGCCACTCTGCCACTGCCTGGATTTTCTCTGGGTCCATCTTCACCTGCCCAGTCTTGATGATGTATGCTAGAAATTTCACTGACGGTACATTAAATTCACATTTCTCTGCTTTAACAAATAACTTATTCTCCAGCAGCCTGCAAGTTTTTGTGAGAAAATCAGAATATTATTGAGGTAAACAAAGACAAACTGCTTTAGAAACGGCTTGAAACACAGCAGGTGCATTGGTGAGTCCGGAAGGCATTACCAGATATTTCAAGTGGCCCAGATGAGTGCCAAAGACAATTTTTCCATTCATCTCTTGGGACCAGATGGTAAGCATTGTGGGGATCCAGTTTACGGAAGATGGTGGCTCCCTGTAGAGGCTCAAAAACAGAGTTAATGAGTGGAAGAGGTTATTTGTTTTTAACACTGATGTTATTTAAGCTCAGAAAGTCTATGTAGGGGCAGAGAGTCTTGTCCTTCTTTGCCACAAATCCAGCTCCTACAGGGGATGATGATGATGGGGTGATTAAACCATTGCTATGGACTTATGAATGTATTTTTTCATTCTCTCTTTCAAGACATGAGAGGTTATACAGTCTGCTAATGGGCAAGGCAGCTCCAGGACGCAGATCTAGAGCACAGTTATATGGTTAGTGTGGAGGTAGGGAGAGAACACAGTCTCTACTGAAGACGAAGACGACATCCAGGGGGTTTTGGAACTCCGCACTTGGGAGTAGGTGGATGGTCACAGATGGAGTGACACCAGGGGAAAATCATTCAATTGTGCTTCCCCTGAACCAATCGATATGTGGTTTTAACCAGGTGTCCCCCAGCTGAACGCGAGTATGGAGGCTGAAAGGATCTTAAATTGGATGAGCTGCAGATGGTTGGCAATAACTAGGGAGATAGGGCTGGTACAATAAGCGATGTGGGCTAGTAGTTGGCCATCTAAAGCATTGACAGAGACAGGGGAATCAGGGGCTGGAGAGGGTTTCCGAACTGGTGTTGTGTTCAGCAAATAACAAAGATAACTGATCCTGACATAGTGTGGCTGGAATCTGTGTTTTGGATCCTGATGGTGCTGCAGACTGGGTTTGGCTCCTCCGTACTCCCATAGTCATGGATGAGCCTGGTCTTTTGGTGGCAGAGAACAGATGGCTAAGAAATGCCCTATATATTTTAGACACTCACTGGTCAACATCCTACGATTTCTCTCAGCCCAAGTAAACCATGCCTGTCCTAGCTTCATGGGCTCCACCTTGGTGGAGGTGCTGAGGTGGTTGGCTGAGGTGGTTGGCTGAGGACTGAAGGAGTTGGAAGTTCTTCTTGCCCAAGAAGAGGAAGGGAGAGACTGTCTTAACAGCTCTTCGTGGTGTGCTGAGCATCCACTCGAATTGCTAGAGAAACAAAAGCATCAAAATTACCAGGTTCATCCCGGGCAGCTAATTCATCCTTCAATTGTTTACTTAACACATCCCAGAAAATCCCCTGGAGAGTATCATCTTGTTGGCAGCCAGAATACGGAACTCATTGGAGTAATTGGCTATGTTCCAGGATCCCTGCCGGAGGTTCCACATCTGCAACGCTGAATCTCTGCCAAGATTCTGGTGATTAAAAATCTTCTGAAACTCAGAAATATATTGGACCTTTGAGGGGTCGTGGAGAAGGTCAGCGACCGCTGATGAAAAACCAGAGTGCATTGAAGGTGAAACCCTTTGCACTTGTCCTCATTCCCATCGAATGCCTTCAGGTCTGAGGCATGAAATTCACAGATGGTGAGGCATGGACCTTGGGAGCCGAACTTGCAGCAGGATAAACACAAACAAACAAACACACACACACACACACACACACACACACACGGACAGAAATAGGGAGAGACTGACATGACACAGAGGGGATGGGAAACAGAGAACACAGGGAAAGGGAGGAGGAAGGAGGCCTCCTGACAGAACTACTCTTCTAAGGCCGTGTTCCCACCAAACGCGATGAAACAAGATCGCGCTGCAAGATTACATACAAAGTCAACGCAAAGACGTGATTTGAAACGTCATTTTGCCGGGCGACGCGATGGACACGATTGCGCGGCGCGATGGACGCGTTGGCCGCGAAAATCGCTCTCATCGCGTCGCCCCATCGCGTCATCACTTCATCGCTCGAGTTAAAATAATTGAACTTTTGCAGCGGATTTGCGTGAAGACGCGCCGCGACAGCCTATCAGTGTTGAGATCGTCATCGACGTGCTGACGTACGGACGTCCTGGTGTTCCCTCGCAAAATGAGACTGCCAGAAACAATGGAGGAGCTGCTCATCGTTGCCGTCACCGCTCACCCAGAGCTTTATGACAGTTCAGCGTAGCATAGCCCCAGTTAGCATAGCTTGCTTTACTAGCATACTTGTCTGGCTCATTCAACAATAGCTGCACTACTTTGTGCAGTACAGGTACAGTGCAGCGATGGTGGTTATTTCAGCCATGAGCCGTTTCTCAATACCAAGTACACCAAGTTCGGACTTACAAACTTTGCAGTTCGGACAGAGCAAATTCGACTTGGGAGTACAGTCTCTCCAGGACGGGAGAGCGCAGGACTGTCATTGCATGCAATTGGGACGGCAGCGTACTTGATGACGTCACCATCTCAGCTCGTCCATTAGCAGGACGACACATATCCGAAATCTTTGGAGCAAATTTTAAACTACGCGCTATCGTGATGAATCGACCACAGATTTTAAGTTTTAACATCCACTTTCTCTCATAAAATAATCTTAAAACCACATTCCGGTCGACGAGAGAATGAAATGGTGGAAGAAATGTTGCTGTTGGATGGGCTCGACGCGCGACGCGATGCCAGGTCAAGGGGTTTTTGTACCAGCGTCAAAACTGGAGTGACTGGCGCGACGCGATTTCATTTGAGGCGCAATTAAATAATTTTCAGCGCGTTTGGTGGGAACGCAGGGTAAGTCAGTTCTACAGATATCTTAAACTGAATGCAACCATAGCAACATTGCAACAATAAGACTCACCGAACGACAGGTTAAACTGACACAAATGCAAACACACAAAGATAAATGTTGAAGAGATAGTTTTTCTTTGGGTGGTCTCAAATGTCAGTTCACCATCCTTTGTTGACATTTTCCAGGAAATACCAGGATCTCAGTTCCCACTGTTCAACTCTAACATCACCTATCATCCGTATCATCTGTCATTTAAAAAAAAAATGCATATCATTTGCCTTGTGAAGTTCAGCCACATTGACTTTGAAAGCCTACATACAGGTTAATGGTAAATGTGTAAAATTTGTGTCACTGCTTCTGCGTCTGCAGAGTTAATGTTATCCTTCCTTTTTCTTTGCTTATTTCTCTCTCCCTCTCCAGTGGACAGGACAGTGATGATGATGTTACCACAATGAAGGTACAGTCTAACAAACTTTAGAACTTATCTGATTCTCAGTTAAGACAGCACAAAACAAACTGTCATCAGTAGGGCTGTAACGAACGACTATTTTGATAATTGATTAAACTGTCGATAGTCATGTTGACTAATTGATCATTAATTTGATGAAAAGATTTTTTTTCATTTCCAGCATTTCAACAAAAAATAAATAGACTTCGGGGATGCAGCCATGCACTGAGAATCATAGGGAAATTGTAACTAATATGCATTTGATCAGGAATTGCTCAAGTTTCTGTTGTGAAGAAATAAAGGATTCACTTTAAACTGGACCTAATGACAAGAAATCATCAAAAATAATAATAATTAAAAAAAACCCTCTACAACATGACATTATACCCCAGTAACTCTTTGACCAATTTTCAACTAGGACTATTTAGTGTTGACTAAATCTGCCATCTCCAGCAGTTTTGTGTCTATTTTGACAGACAAACACATGGTTGCAAGTAAATTTAAAAACAAATGTAATGGACAGAAATATCTTAAATCTGTTTTATCTGCATTTTGTGATGGATCAAGCTTCATCAGGTACATTAGCTCAGAATCTAATCAGAACCTGTAATCCTGTGTTTCAGGATTCAGGATTCCGCTGTACAGTTAGTCTGGTTTACTACACCCACCTTCGGAGATTTTGTCACAGCACATGCATTACATCATAACGTAGAGACAAATAATCGATGATGAAATCCATTGACAGCAACTTTTATATTCAATTTCATCAATTAGTTGTTTCAGCCTTAGTCATCAGTATATATGTTAATAGCTGACACCTCATTGTGACGGTAACAGCACTTGTTTTATGTTAAACTTCAGTCACTAGGGTGATGCTTTTATTTGGAGAGACTCTCAGTGAGTTTTATGTAAAGTCCAGTTTCTAGAGCCACAATTATATAAAAACAAAAGGAGGTAAATGTGGAGTTTGTTGTGTTTATATGGATTGTACCATAAACATAAAATGGAACATCTATACCGTGAACATTAGTCAAAATAAATAAATATTTAATATTAAATGGCCATCCTTCAGTCAATCATTTAATTATTTGCGTAGATTTTGCCAAACAAGTAACAAATGTCCATCACAATTCAGCGAGCCATAGGGGATTCTCGAATTGTTGCATTTTCTTGGTCAACAAACTCAAATGTATTCAATGTATAACAGGTATCTGTGGTCTTTGCTGTCTGTTGCAGTTTCATTCGATACATGCAGTATATAATTGAACATTTCTAGTAGCTGTAGTGAACGTAAATGTTTTCCTTGATAAGCATTTTTCTGTAATAGAGATCAAGTAGGTCCTAAACTATTTTGTGTCTTTAAATCTTTAAGCATGTAAGACATGTAAAACATTTTAAGCTTCAACGTTTCATGCATTCTGTAGCAGCACATGGAGGAAGGTGGCTATGAATTCCAGAAGAAGAGACAGATGATTCTAGAGAAGGCCAGGTTTGAGGCCCAGCTTGCATGTCGGGAGTATGAATGGCACATGTCAGTCAAGGTAAACGTAGGACCAAACCACTGTATGTAGGTGCTGTTCCGCCGTTCAAAGTGAATGCCCCAAACTGTCCTCAGTCGTGTTTCTCAGTAAATTGATGTTCTTGTGTGTCTGCAGTGAGCAAACCAATAACATTGAACTTTCACACATTATATTTCAGATAGCAGCAGGTTACACATGTGAACAGCATGGTAAAATGTTTTTTTTTATTTGCTAAACATCATGTGGAAATGTTTCACCAGTCGCTTTTGGGAAACAGCTAATTTGAATAATGTTGGCTTTAATAAGCTGGTGGCTGGTGAATTGACAATTTACTGCCTTGAATGTCAGTGTGCGAAGACTACATCTACAGAATGGCTGATATGTGCTGTCTGCACAGCACTGTGCCAATAGGATTTCACTTGTATGAATTTTATTACGTTAATGTAAATAAATATGATATGTTAATTGGTGACCTTTAAAGGTGTGGTTATATGATGTTGTAACTTAGGAAAGAGCTAGGGGTTTTCCCTGTTTTCAGTCTTAATCTTAGTTTTAACTTAGAACAGAGCTAGCAGTGTCCCCTGCTTCCAGTCTTTAAGTGTTAAGCGAAGTAAGGCTAACCATGTCTTGACTGCAGCTCTGTACTTAAGGTACAGAGATATATATTGATCTTCTAACAAAATGTTTGGAAGGAAAGAAAATAAGCCTATAAACCAACCTTTTGCATTGCCAGTAAACATTGCAGTTCACCGTCCTCTTTCACACCTGTTTCACAGAAAGAAGAGGAGTATTTAGCTTTGGAAACAAGAAGAACAAGACTGATTTGTTTGAAGAATGTCTCACCAGATTGGTCTAATAATGCTCTTAAAGGGCCTGACATGCCTAAAATTGTTAATAAGTTGTAAGAAAAGAAATTAACTCCCAAAGTTTATGTTCAAACAAGGGCGCCACCATATTGTCTTGGCATAGAGTGTGACGTCATGAGGTTGGTTGGATCGAGGTCTTTCAATACTCCACTGGTGACAACAGTGAGAAAATGGAACCACAAAGAGAGAAGAACTGCAGGGGAGGTCATTTTTGTATCTCTCAAGGCTGTAGCAATGAATTCTACAGAGTAAAAAACCAAGGCAAGACTGTACATTTTCATGTTTTGAAGCGGCAATCGGTTCTCTGTCGCTGGCTAGCTGCTCTCAAACGCCAGAGTCCCCCTCTCAGTCCCGCAGCTAGGGTTTGCAGCGAGCAATTTGTAAATGAGGACTATATTGAAGAGAAGGCTTTTGAATCAGGTGTACTGGTGACTCAAAGCCAGAAGCTGCTCCATCTGTGTTTGATTTTTCATCTTACAGTGTAGGGTCCACAGACCGCCTGACACAGTCAACGCAAACAGGCAGCGGTGCGCCGTAAGGCAAGAGCACAACACCATGCAGTTGTGGCAGAGCAGAGAGGGAGATCGCTAGTACTATGCACAACTGATCAAACTGTAGTCATCCATTTAGGTCATTAAAACGGAAACTGGCTGCAGTGTCTAGAGCATACTCTGTCTTGCGTGTGGTTTGTGCATGGACGACACCATCTATTAGTCAGAACCATTACATCGTCAGACGGAGAGCCGGCGCGTTTACACAGCACGGCTAAAAAAAAAAGCTTGCTATCTACAATATGATTTGCCTTTTATTCCTGCTAACACTGTGTAATTTAAATGGACCATGGATACAAGCAACACATTTTTCCACTCATGGCAGGCTTAAAAAAGTACTGTGGCATATCCATCCATCCATTTTCTCCCGCTTCATCTGGGGCCGGATCGTGGGGGGAGCAGTCTGAGCAGGGACGCCCAAACTTCCCTCTCCCCAGACACTTCCCCCAGCCCCTCCGGGGGGATCCCGAGGTGTTCCCAGGCCAGCTGAGCGACATAGTCACTCCAGTGTGTCCTGGGTCTTCCCTGGGGCCTCCTCCCGGTGAGACATGCCTGGAACACCTCCCTAGGGAGGCGTCCAGGAGGCATCCAATAAAGATGCCCGAGCCACCTCAGCTGACTCCTCTCGATGTGGAGGAGCAGCGACTCTACTCTGAGCTCCTCTCAGGTGACAGAGCTCCTCACCCTATCTCTAAGGGAGCGCCCTGCCATGCTGCGGAGGAAACTCATTTCAGCTGCTTGTATCCGGGACCTTGTTCTTTCGGTCATGACCCAAAGTTCATGACCATAGGTGAGGGTAGGAACGTAGATTGATCGGTAAATTGAGAGCTTCGCCTTTTGGCTTAGCTCCTTCTTCACCACGACGGACCAGTACAGCGACCACATTACTGTAGCCGCTGGACCGATCCGCCTGTCAATCTCACGCTCCCTCCTTCCCTCACTTGTGAACAGGATCCCAAGATACTTAAACTCCTCCACTTGAGGCAGGAACTCTCCCCCAACCTGAATGGTCGAGAACGATGGCCTCGGATTGGAGGTGCTGACTCTCTTTCCAGCTGCTTCACACTCGGCTGCGAACTGCCCCAGTGCATGTTGAAGGTCCTTCCTCGAGGGAGCCAACAAGACAACATCATCTGCGAAAAGCAGAGATGAAATCTGTGGGCTCCCGAACCGAACCCCCTGCGGCCTCTGGCTGCGCCTAGAAATTCTGTCCATAAAAATGATGAACAGAACCAGTGACAAAGGGCAGCCCTGCCAGAGTCCAACATGCACCGGGAACAGGTCCGACTTACTGCCGGCAATGCGGACCAAGCTCCTGCTCTGGTTGTACAGGGACTGTACAGCCCTCAACAGAGGGCCTCCAACCCCGTACCTCCCACAGAATGACACGAGGGACACGGTTGAATGCCTTCTCCAAGTTCACAAAACACATGTGGACTGGTTTGGCAAACTCTCATGAACCCTCAAGCACCCTGTGGAGAGTATAGAGCTGGACCAATGTTCCACGGCCAGAACGAAAACTGCATTGTTCCTCCTGAATCTGAGGTTCAACTATCAGCTGGATTCTCCTCTCCAGTACCCTGGAATAGACTTTCCCAGGGAGGCTGAGGAGTGTGATCCCCTGATAGTTGGACACACCCTCCGGTCCCCCTTTTTAAAAAGAGGGACCACCACCCCAGTCTGCCAATCAAGAGGCAGGCGTGTCAACCAAGAAAGACCTACAACATCCAGAGACTTGAGGTACTCAGGGCGGATCTCATCCACCCCCAGTGCTTTGCCACTGAGGTGCTTGCAAACTACCTCAGTGACTTCAGTGTTGGTGATGGATGAATCGACCTCCAAGTCCCCAGTCTCTGCTTCCTCTACAGAAGATATGACAGTGGGATTGAGGAGATCCTCGAAGTATTCCTTCCACTGCCCGACAATATCCCCAGTGGAGGTCAACAGCTCCCCACCTCCACTGTAAACAGTGTTGACAGAAAGCTGCTTCCCCTTCCTGAGGCGCTGAACGGTTTGCCAGAATTTTCTCAAGGCCGACCGGTAGTCCTCCTCCATGGCCTCCCCGAACTCCTCCCACACCCAGGAGTCCCATGAGCCAACCAGGCCTGATAGGACTCCTTCTTTAACTTGACGGCATCCCTTATTTCCGGTGTCCACCACCGGGTTCGGGCATTGTGGCATAGTTAGTACATAATAACTACAACGATAATTGCGCTTCATTTTCTGCAATAATAAACATCAAACAATCAGTTCTTATAGTTAATAAAACACTCATTCAAGATTCTAGATTACTTTATTTTTTCCCATACACAGAAAACAACAGTTAAACCTTTTTTCAATCCATGTTAAATCTCTTGTGAAATTCGCAAATAGTTAAGAGACCCACTCAGTCTGCGATCAGTGTACACTGCCTCATCACCTCAACCATCACATCATCTGCTGCCACAGGATCCACATTTCCTATCTGCCATCCATGTAGTTGATTCCACACCATACCTCAATGTTGCGGTGACAGGACGCTGCCAAGTACACAAAGTACCTGTAGTATTATGTGAAAAAAATCACAGGTGTGCTTCCTCTGCATCCTAGAGGGATGAGAAAGTAAGCTAAGATTAGCTAGCTTACGCTCTTTTTAGCTAGCTAGTAAGTTAGTTCGTTTACTAATGTGGCGCTAGCAAGGTAACACCACAATAAACCTAACGTTACCACACCGGTAAACTTACTGGTGTGACATTAGCCAGCCGATTGACTCGCTAGTTAGTGTGTGGCATTACACTACATGAATTCGCTGTGGCAGTACGGCAACATGAGTAAGCTACCTAGCCAGTGAGCTGGTTGGCTAATGACACGCTAGCAGGTTTACAATTGTGGCACGCAAGTAAGTTAGCATGATTGACCTGGAATTTTGATGAGGACATTAGCCAGTGAACTATGATGCTGGCTAGGGCAGACTGTATTCTGGACATAATGATCTTTCAATCAGTCGAGCCTTTCCAGCTCAGCAACTAACGTTACCGTTAAATTACCTGCTGTTAATGGGGTGCACCACGGTCTACGTCTTTCAATGAAAGCATGGCCACTTCCAACACTTCCCTCTTGCAGCAGAGCATCTGGTAGGTGCAGAATAAAGTGATGTAGGGAAGATCCCCCCAGAAGAAGCCCACGTTCGCCTCCTGACAACAAATACACTCTGACGGGGTGGGCATTTCCCTGCAGTTGCCACACCATGCTGTGTTGCCCACTCTCTCAGCACCTGCAGAAACCATCAGCTGCTCTTCCTCCAAAACAAACCGTGACTGTGTTTGAGGTGTTTGTCTCCTCAGTAGCTCGAAGGCGTATGCCATCGGGTGTGATGGCATCGTTTCAAAATTCCACTCAATTTTGTCCTCTTCCATTCTTTCTTCGTACTGCCAAGCTAGCTACGTATCCAACCTGATCCAGCCAACCAACCTCGTGACGTAGCTAATGATGCAAGAAAAACATGGCGGCGCACTATTGCTGAAGCAGTTGATCAGCACGAACAAAAACCTCTTCTAATTTTATGTAAAATCACTTTCCATCTTAAAAAAATCACAGACGTATTCCCACACACTTAATTCTGTGTGAAATAAGTCAGAATTGGTATGTTTCATGTCCTCTTTAAGAAAAAGAATGACCACACAGACAAACTCTGTATCAGTTGTGTGTGACTGAAATTAGCAACACACACTTAGTCAAAGATAAGATAAGATAAGATAAGATAAGATATTACTTTATTAGTCCCACAGTGGGGAAATTTTCCTGTATTACAGCGGATAGCAAAGTGGATAGCCAAAAATAGAGGGCATCAGTAGAAAGGACATTAAATATCAAATAAACAATATAAACAAGGAATATTGAAAAATATGAACAACAGGTACTGATATTGCACATTGGAAGATAGTGCTCCTGACTGGAGTATTGATATTGCACATAGGAATAATCAATCAATCGTACTTATTTTCCTTTGCAGAAAAAGAACTCTTCTGTAGCCTGACAGCTTGAGTGAGCAGGAAGAGGCAGAGTTTGGTCATCTTTTAACTTGTTCAGCAGATGTTTTTCTTGTAGCTAAACTGTAGATATTGCATTTGCAACTGGTGCTTGTACCACAAAGCCAGATTAAGGGTTAGCCAGTTACCAGTTTGACTTAACACAGATATTCAGGTGTTTTAAAGCTGGCTCATTTGTAACCAAAATTGGCCACTATGGTAACTAAATCAGAGTGTCACATCCAATCTGATCACTGGAAAAATTGAGTCATTACTCAAAAAGAATCCTGACAGGGACAAAAGTAATGAGTTTGCAACAATGTCACAAGTGATAAAGAGCAAAAGATATTATTATTATTATAGAAAATGGAGGGACATTACCAAACTCAATACTGTTTATATGAATGACTGATTAGAATTATGAATGATTTTTAAGTAGATAAGCAATTACTTAATAATAATGAGTAGATTAATTTTCTTTCTGGCAGTGTATGTAAATACTTTCACATCCTCATTTCACAACTGCAGCTCAGGTTAGCCCACTGCAATTTTGTGATAATAATTGAAAATAAAAAGTGTACCAGCTGTTGTTTTTTATTAGAAAATAAAAGCACTGAGAATCCAGCACACAGTCACTGTAGTTACGGGTTTAAAAAGAAAGAAAAGGAACTCAATCCATAATAATACAACGCGAGTCACATTTATCCACATAACGGCTCATGTTTCACTCACTCTTTACACAGCTTGTGTAGACAGCTGGATTGACTAAAATACAAGTGTCTCTCTTCATCAGCTACACATGAGACTCAAAAGCAGCTGAAACACACTGTTACTTTTAGGAGTGGAATATTGGTTTCTACAGTTTCTACAGCTTTGTGTTCTATCCAGTCTTATGTGACTATATTTAGATGTATTTATTACACCTCACTCAGTATCACTGTTGACTACCCAAATAACCAAATTTCACCACAGTAATTCCCATTTCATCATAATTAATACTTCACTTATGGTTTTGATGGTGAACTCCAACTCTTTCACGTGCATGCACTCATAACTGGATTAGAAAACCCAGAGTTATCTTAGCCAGTTGATAACCAGTTATCCAGCACCACCAACATTCATCTGAGTGAAGCCAGGTGTCCCAAAGAGAACCAAGTTAAACTTGCAACATGATACAGGCCATGGTGACCCAGAGTACCTCTAGGTGTGGTTTCAACAATCCCATGTCATTCTGATAGCTGTGCATTCTGCTCGTGCCAAACGTATGTACAAAAAATGGGTTTTTCCTGATACAGATACAAAATGTGGAGACAGATTTTTTTTTTAATTGACTTCACACAGTCTTTCCAAAAATGCGTAGCACTTGGTCTGCAGTTGCTTAATGACTGCTTACACTGAATAAGTACAGTCTCTTTTTTTCCACTGCTGATGTATGTTGAAAGAGGATTCAGGGTAAGAGTGGAGCACTTCTCTCCTCGAGCCAATCTGGAGATTAACTTTAGGTCACTGAACTCTTTAAAATCTACAGCTTCATCATAGGAGCGTATGTGTTTCTGTGTACTTTATTTCTCTTTGGAGTCATTTGTTAGTCTGTGCATCTTTTTAAACTGCTCCCACATATTAGAGAGGATGACCAGCATATGTTTTTAATAACTTTACTTTCATGATGTGTTAATAAACCTGACTGGGTAGACGTGTTGTTTGCATTTCTGTTGCTGCAGCAAGATGACAGATCTCCAGCCACTGGACCATCCTCTTTCTCAAGCCCTGTTTTTGGACTGAAGCCCCGTTCAGGTGAGCGAAAAGAGTCGGTCAGATTCCTGAGATACTAGGTCCACAGGTTGATTCACTGCTTATGCTTAACAGAGTTTGTTTTTACTCTTCACATCATTCTGATACAAGGTACTTCATATGTTGGTTGCTCATAAAAATACACAGTCTGTTGCAGTTTTTCCAAAGACTGTACAGTATTATGAGTACATATAATGTTGGTAGTTCCAGTTAGATTGGAACCACCAATCATGTCAGTGCCTTGCTGTATTTGCTGAAATGACCTGACTGGTGTCTGTAATTTATAACATTTAGACATGATCTAGAGTGACATTTTTATTTAAGCAGCAGGGTGTCACTGAATACCCTAGTGAAAATACACTAAATATTAGTATACTAAGCATACTTAAGTATACTGGCATCCAGAATATTAAAGTATGCTAAATTGAAGCGAATTTTGAACTTAATAGTATTTAAGTTGCACAAAAGTCCAACTTAAGTTGTATTAAGTATACTTGACTGTGCTGAAATGGTACTATTTCAAGTATACTTAAGATACTTCAAATATACTAATTATTTTATATTTGCTCATGCTATTCATCAGTTTAAAGTACAGTTGAAATAGATTTATAACATAATCTAAGTTTTTTTGATTGTGCATAAAATCTAATAGTAATAGATTACAAAGACATCTACATTGGGACACTAGTGCATTTTTACATTAAATGTACAAGTACAACTATATCAGTATATTTCTATTTTATTTGAGCATTTACAGTAAACTTTAAATGTAACTTAATAATCCAAAAATATGTGGCTACTTGTGTATTTTTACAAACTTCTTGAGCATTTTCAATACACTTCAAGTGCACTTTAAAAATAAGGATAAACAGGATGTACTGTACATATATGTCCTCAGAAATATTTAATGCATATTAATGCCTGCCTGTCCTTAAAACATTTGGCACCTCTTGGTGTCTGATCCTTGGAAAATATTGGTCACTTGCTATTTTTCCTGTCATTCTGGATGTTGTTCTTAAGATGATAATAACACAAGCTTTTTAAGTTTATGTATGAGGTAGGCCTTGTATGTACATGCTTTTGTGTATTTAAGATAAGACAAGACTTTATTAATCCCACACCAGGGAAATTAAGTCATTACAGCATGCAAGTATTAAAAAAGCAGTTAAAAGCATTAAAAAAAACAGTGGCACAGAAGGGTCAAGATAAAAAGTATACAGGTTTTAGAAAAATACATATACGTATGTACAGATTCTAAAAATACTAAATGACACGAAAGCTCCCATATTATGAAAAACCTACTTTTTCTGGGATTTGGGGTGTTAGTTGTTTTTTTTTTTTTTCTGTTGTCTCTGGTGCTACCATACGCATACAAAGTATGAAATAAGACCATCCGTGCTTTTTTGAGTGAGTGAGTGAGTGAGTGAGTGAGTGAGTGAGTGAGTGAGTGAGTGAGTGAGTGAGTGAGTGAGTGAGTGAGAATAGTACTCCCTGATCAAATTCAGGGAGTACTATTACGCAACAAGCCCAGACCTTTGCATGCTCCCACCTACCAACCACCACCCCCTACTCCTCTCCCAGGTGTCTCTCCACCCACCAGATACAGTGCCACCTTCTGACAGATCTGCCACTTCGCTATCAAAAGCACCGTGTTAGGATTCATCATGTCGAGCCGCCACACCCAGTATTCTGTTGTTGGCTGTAAATACGAGCACAAATTGTTCCATGGGCTCCCAGCCGCAGAGGACAGAAGAGCGTCGTGAATTGAATTTTTGCAGGCAATGTCCCCACTACAGTTGGCAAAAACCTGTTGGCGTGTGCTAACCACTTTGAGGCTGACTGCTTCTCCAACCTCGGTCAGTACGAGGCAGGATTAGCCGAGAGACTTTCTCTAAAGGAGGGCTCACTTCCAGCTTTGCGCGGAATAAGTGTAGAGGAGGGACATGTAAGTATACAAATAATTAGCTGTATGTTTCTTTTGTAGATTAGCGCAAACTCTTGCGTGTTGTAGCGTGTGTGTTTTTCCATTGAGAACAATGTAAGGCTAACTGCTAGCTTCGAGGCTACGACTTCAGCCATCAAACGTTAGCTCACTGCTACCATAGCTTTTGGTACATCACATCATGTTTCTGATCTTGCAAATGATTTAATACATGTTCCCGGGAGATGCCAGCATTCACAAATATTAAGCTGTGTTCATTTTGCAGTTTTACACGAACTAAGCAAGAAGTGTTTTGCCACATAGCACAAGCTAACACTAACCCCTAGCTTCTAGTTACATACATACACAGACACTCCGCAGAGTCTAAGCTTCGGGAATTTGAGAAAATAATGCATTTGGAAATGTTTTCTAAACTGGAGTATGTTAGAAAAGCCCAGGGCAAAACAAGTGTATGGTTGAGGCTGCTACATCCCAGCACAATTTACACTCCAAGCGTTTTTTTTCTCTGGAGTTTATTTATGAGTGATGCTTTTTTATGCTGCATGCAGCTGTTGGCATAGCTATACATGTAAGATTAAGTTGATGTCACTTCTCTCTTTTTATATAGGCCAATGCATCATTACAGTTGCGTGCTGTTGATCAAGTGTAACAGTGAGCTGTTGCAGCCTTTAGTGCTTGAATTTACACTGTAACAGTGCTGTCACGTTTTACTCCTAAGTATGCCCTGTTATAAAAATATATTTTTGTTACAGCTATCCAGGCTACTGTGTCCTGCAAGGACTACTGTTGTTATACACTGCATTTCAGCGAGAATGCTGATAGAGGACAAGCCACCACATCATCAGGGGATCCTCTTTTCAAACTGAGCTTTCCAAAGTTGACTTCACAAATCTTCTGGCCAAGGAAGCTCTAGCACCAGCTCACAAAACTCATAAAGGCTAGATACCTGTAACAACTGAGAAAATTGAACATTATGTTATTCAACAGATTCTATAATGTCAACATCTGTATTCACATTTTTTCTAAGATGGATTCACTTGTACTGTATTTCCATGTACAAATATTCATGACTGCGGTCAATAAATATTTATTGTATATCTGTAAAATGTTTCATGTGAATAAATGTGTAATATACAGTATTTGCTAAGGAAAAACTTGGCTATATGTTTAAGAAAAAATATGACTGACTTTATTTAGTTTATTATGGTGTATGAACAGTGAAGTTGGTTATTATAGATGAAACTCACTGCTCTGTGCCTCATAGCTGTAAAGGACCGTAGGCAACCCTGTCAGTATAATTTAGGCTAACAGGTTCGAACATGCATGGAGGCCTTTCATCCAGCTGCTGCAGCTGTCTTGTAACCTGTTATGCATAACATAAGGTGAGTATCTGCAGTGGCATGTTATCTGCAATCATACACTGCAATCATACTGTGAGTGCAGGTAAAGATACTGTGACCTGTGGCTCCTCCTGGTAGTGTATGTCCTCAGGCTCTGACTGCATTGTTGCACAATTTCCACATGTGCACTGATACAGTCAAATAAAAAAAATGACAATTCATACATGTATAAAGCTAAAGAAATAAGAAACATTGCATACGAGCATTTTCTACCAATAACAGCACCCACATTTTACATTTGAATGTGTGTGCTCTAGCTAGCTTCTTTGTCTCAGCCTGAGGTGAATGGTCAGTAATGCTGGTCAGCAGTGTCGTCTGTGTACTCTGCCCATTCATGTGTAAATGACAAGGAGCGCTGAAGCTATCAGAGCAGTTAGACCGTCAATGTCTCAGCAACCCAGTGATTGCTAGAAACCCCTCCTCTTTATGTAAACAACCAGGACCTTTGGACTCTGCTTTCATATGATACCAGGCTTGTGTGCTTTGCGTGACATCAGCAGACACACTTAAGTGGACATATGCTATTTCCTATATAATTTCTTGGGGTATGAATTATTTTCGTTTGGGTGCCAATGCCTGGTAGAGGCTTTTAGCAGAGTTTCACCTCATCATTCTGGTATGCTACAAGTTAGGATTGGTGCTTCCTAATGTGAGCATTGACCATCTGAACTGCGGGCCTCTCACGCTGCCCCCTGTACAGGCCGTGCTCGTACTGAAGAGAAAAAAAAATAGGGAGATGTTTTTAGACTAACCTTTCAATAGCATCCTGCTGAATTCTCTGAGGTTCTGTAAGAGCATCCCCTCCTTCAGGATCCGATTCAGGTTCAAACATGTACGGCTGAACTATTGAAGAACTCTGTCGGTCTGTTTACTGCCGCCATGTCCGCTACTTTCACACACGTAGTGGTAGGTGAGTCTACGCTCTGTCCCTCTCAGAGCTTCCACAACCCCAGCTGACCACTGTTGAGAAAACTGCAGATGCCACCAACTGTTTTTAACAGTGTCCTACACCTAAGCAGGTGTAGATGACTGTACAGGATATCTATGTTGTTTGTCCAGTCTGGTTTGTGGTTAAGGTGAACACCCAAGTATTTGTACATGTCCATAGTCTCAATGTCAAAACGCTAGATGCTGACAGGTGTAATCCGTGTTGTCGCATGTTGTGAGGGGGATGGAGGGGCTGTGGAGAAGTAACAGCGTCAGATCTGGGGTAGAATCAAATCTGTTTAAAAACATATTCAGTTTAGTTGGCCATTCCAAGTCTCCAGATTCTAGGCCCTTCCTGCTGTCACTGCCTCTTCCTTATCTCTCTTTTCAACTCCATCTGCACTATCCTCAGCTCATCTTTGTCCCCTGATCTTAAGACCCTCTTCTTCTCATGCAATAGGGCTTTCATTTTTGGGGACACCCAGGGTTTGTTGTATGGGAAGCACCGTACCTTCCTGGTAGGCACAGTGTGGAACCATCATAGTGTTTTTCACACATAAGTTAATGTAGTCTGTGATGCAGGTTGTTAAACTGGCAATGTCCTCCCAGTGTGGAGTGCACAACACTTCCCAGTCAGTGGTTTCAAAGCAGTCCCTCAGTGCCATACTGGACTCCTCTGACCATCTTCTCACATACCTTATGGTTGGTGGATGTTTATTCACCAAAGGTATGTATGCATGGAGGGAGCAGATGAACCAGATTGTAATTGGAACGGCCCAGCGGGGGGAGGGGTGATGAACTGTAAGCACCCTTAGTGTTTGCATTCAAGTCCAGTGTTGTATTGTTTCTACTGTGGCATTTAACATACTGGGTGAGGGTAGACAGAGTGAAAGAAAAGCGTGATTGAAGTCTGCAGAGATGAGGAGAAGGGCCTGGGGGTGCTATGTCTGCAGATGTGAGACCACAGTTTGCAGAAGCTTGCATGCTGCTGCTGCATCAGCCAACGGGGGGATGTACACCGTTATTGCGATGACATGCTTCCGTCTTCCACGGAAGACAATATGGCTGAATGCTAACAGCTAACTTCTCAATGTCTCTCGTGCAGCTCTGCTCTTTCAAACTGATGTGCCCTGAGTTCCTCTTAACGCTCTCCTTTCACTCTCTGAAAATTGTCCAGCATAATGCGCGAATCTGGTGTGATTTCAGTTAACCGGGTTTAAGTGCAACACATGATGTTACAGTCCTGGTACTCCCTCTGCAGTCTGGTAGCGCTGTTAGCTCTTCCATCTTATTTGGGAGAGATCTCACATTCCCCATAGACAGTATGGATAGTTTGTACTGTATTTTCTTCTCACAGCACTTCCTGGGATGAAGTCCTCATCCCCTTCTCCTTGATGATGGTTCTGGGGTTATTTGCCTCTGCTGCCATGTGACTGTCAGTCAATCCTGGATCAGGGCTAGTTTAACAGAAGCTAACCCAGAATTGCTGCAGAATATCGGCAACATTAATCCAAATTAGCACAAATTAAATCAGCAGTCGTGTTAAATGCAGCTTCATGCTCACTGCCTGTCTACTGTTTGTTGAATCATAGTGAACTTTAGTCCCATCCAGTCTTTGTTTCCTAACTGTTACCAGTGTTTGAAATGTTGCTGACTACTAATGAAGCTAACATGATTCTAACAGTTGATGTCGAGGTGATGTGTAATGTGAAACGTCACTAATCTTTATTTTGTTTTTGTGTTATGTGTTGTCATGTGTTGGTATCCCTGTTTTTCATATTTTCCTTTTCCGATATGTGTTTTTTTCTGTTTTTTCTGCTCCCTCTTTCATTTTTTCTGTCACTGATCTGATGCTTGACATTTGATGTTAAAATCATGAACTCATCTAATCTGGACTGCCTGCATGTGTTCCTCTTGGATCAATACTTACCTTCCTTTGACTATCCTGTTTTTATTTCCTGCCAACCAATTTATTCGGAATTTTCTCTTGGTGATGTTGGTGTTTTGGGGCTGTGTTTTTTTTTTTTTTTCATGGAATGAATTTGCTGTATTTGATTCATCATGGTGCCACCGTCCTGCACTATACACCACACCCACTTCTCTGACCTCTCCCACCTTCTGGTTGTAGCCCTGCCCACACTGCCCTGCTCGCCCCCTCCTTTCTGTCTTGAGCCCTCCCTCCTCTCACAGGCCTCGCTCCTTGACAGAGATACATCTAGTAGCCATGATGACGACGGCATGCACGACCATGGTAGGCCCTACCTCTTCGAAATAACCAGCCCCGGATGCTGCAGAGTCAGATTACACATACAACTACACTTTGTCTGATGATAGTTTGTTTTTCAGACTTCTCCCTCAAGGGGTTGTTTTATCTTTAAAGCAAACACAATATAGGCATAGCTGATATTATCAGAGGATTCTAGCTTTATCATATTAGTATTGGTGTATACAGTATATGAGCAAATTAGTTACAAGAAATTGCAGGAGATAAATGTCAAAGATACTGTATGTTTGAGGTGATTTAGAGTTTGTCCATCAGTGAGCAATGACATATCTTATTACACAATTATTTAATATAAACACATTAAAGGGATCCTTATCAAAATGTTTGTTAATGCTATTTGTTTGTTGTAGACTGAGACTTAGACTGTTACTTTATTGATCCCAATTTCGGAAATTATTCCATTGCAGCAGCAGTTTAAACATATAGACAAACACAAAATAGATACAACAAAGAAGAATGGGGATGAGAGCAATTCTTACAATATAACTAAGTATATAAACACAGAATAATAGCAATTGTTAAAAAAATAAAATCTATAAACAAGAATAACAGCAATGGCTAAATATATAACTAAGTATAACTAAATATGATTATATCATATGTATTGTAATATATAATACATATTATATAATGTTATAATGATATAATAAAAATCCAATATAACTGAGTAAGTATATAAACAAGTATTTACAGCAGTTCCTAAGAGACAGAGTGAGTCAGTGCTATAAACTATATACCAGAAAAAATATATGTGCAAGTTGCAGATGTTAAATAAATGTAAACAATAAACAGTATGTGCAATATTGCACTAGTTCAGATAATAAGTAACACTGAAATATTGGGGATTGTGAGGTTGATAGATTAACTGTTTAAATTACTATTGTACAGTGTGATGGCTCGTTGCAAGAATGATTTCCTGAAATGTGACAAAACAAATAGCAGATTTTTTTGTACTTTCAAATATCAATATCAGTCTCAAAAATCCAGTATCACTTGATCACAAGTAGCCTATTTTAAGATTTGAGAATAACATAACTGTTTATTTTTCAGTTGTATAATTTTAATGACTTTGTCATGTTAACTCCTGTATAATACTTTAATAATCATATAGAGACTTAAAGAGTACCTGGTAGCTTACATATCTTTATAGTGATTGGTTTTGGTCCATGTGTTTATGTTTTACTTCCACTCTTTTTCATGTCAAATTATTGATTAGGGTTGAGTGTCATCTGTTCCCATGGTGACGCACCAGCAGTGTGTGGATGCTGTTACAGCAGTAACAACAAGCTTGAAAACGTAGGGTCACCTGAGGTCCGAAATTATCTAAATTCAGCACTGTAAAAAATAGTTAAAAAAATATAAATATATTGCAACTTGCAATAGAGCAATACATTTGTAGTAATAGTATTAATGATCAATATCACTAGTATGAAGCATCAGTGTATTAGCATTGAGACTACAGTAACTTAGTTGAACTTGTGCCCATATGTTCAGTCCACCATCACTCATTAGTGCCACATTAGACCAAAAAGTGACAAAGCAAAATTCATCTAAATGTCCTGCTGGTGAGCTAACCAGTAATATGCTAGCTAGCCAGAAACATAATACTCATGTATACTACAGTAGAGACAATAGCTCCTCCATCTAGCTGGGCAACTAATTCAGTGACTAACCGGACAAAAAGTTACAGTTTATTCAAGAGACATACATCTCCTGCGGTCTCATAGCTAGTAAACTAATAGTAAACTAATCCTACGTTATGTAGCAGTTTATACTCCAACAGATGAGGTTAAATTAAACTGGATAGTGTGGTAAAGCTAATGTTAAAGCTATTTCCATTTTGCGTTCTCAAACTTTTTGTTTCTTTTAAGGTCAGCACTGTCTGATGACAGCTTGCCATTGGTCAATGAGAAAAATTCATGTGTCAAAGATCACCAAAGTTTAACTCCACTCAAAAGATCTGTGTGGATTAATTTTGCCCCTGTGAGCAAATCAACAGATCGCTGCAATTCCCTTGAGATCAACTGAATTTGCTCAGAATTTTTGTTGTTATAAATGCTGGTCAGATTGGTCCATTATAGTTTGTGCAAAAATGTTAGCATGAAGCCCACCACAACTCATGGTACAGCTTCAGATGGCACTCCGCTGCATTTAAAAATCCCCTTCAAAATAAAAGCACAGAATTTTTTTTCTTAACATTTTTTCCTTTTTGCCCAGGCAAAGGCCCACAACCCACCGAAAATGGGTCCGTGACCCACCAGTTGAGAAACACTGGGTTAGAAGGCCCCTCACCTGGACCTGCCTGAAGATTCTGAGCCTCTTTTGCCTCAAGGAGAGGACTTACTGTGATTCTGCATCTGATAAATAATAATCAGTTAATAACCACATCAAACCTCCACAATATGACAACCAAACATCACAAGTTAATACAGTACGGCCAACTAAAGCAGGGCATAGTGCTTACTCTGCTGTGATGTGCTATACTCTAGTTTATCAGCACCAATAAGACCGAATAAGGCAAACAGCAAAACAGCCTATAAACGCACAACTGTATGAGCATCAAATCAAGAGCGGACAACACCAGGCTGTCAACAAGGCATCCAGTCCTCATCAACACGGGTTAAAGTTGCCACAGATGAGCACAATCATTTATCTGTGCAAACACACTAATGTGAGGGTCATGTATCAACAACATCTTTCAGTTTACCTTTTACCATGAGTGAAATTTGATATTGTGCCACCATGCTTTAATGGTGATTTCAAGAATAGCGTGCACACTGGTACCTGCTTGTTGAACTGGCTGCGGTGTCTATAATTCTTTTTATTTTTTTAATTTGGTTTTAATTGTCTCTGACATCTTCTCTGGTTAGTTCTAGTGAGGCGATGGAGAAGAGGGCCATTGTGTATTTATAACTGATAATCAGTGGAATACACTGGAAGCAAAATCTCTTCATACAAGTGAAATTTATTGTTTGTTTGGACACTAAAAATAACATAAAAACAAGGATCTCTATTTCTTTAATACAATGGAAGTCAAAGAGCAAGCAAGCACAACAGAGTCTCCCAGTTCTCCCATGGACACAGATTCGCCACTGGTCCTGATTAACTGAAATAAACCAATTTCAGTGTGCTCCATAACATCTCCCCACGTGTTTAACCTCACTGTGGGTATTATCTGTGTCGGGCACAGCCCAGAGCTACCCTGGAATAAAAAACCTGTTGTGGAGGGTTTTTAAAAAAAACAACAAAAAAAAAAACAGTCTTTTATAAAGATACTAATAACATAAGATAGAAAATTCATTGGATGGAAAATTACATGCATTGCTATTCATCGCAGGTGTCAGAGCAGCTAGGTGTGGGCAGGTGTGGTTTGTTGTACTTTTTTTTTTATGTTGTGTTGCAGGTGTTTGATCCATGAATCGACCAATAAATTTCCTGGTTCAATTAGAATTGGTATTTAAAAAGTCCTCTTCATCATGCTGTTCACATTTTGACATTGTGAGACCAAGACAACACCTAACAATTGATCAACAGTACCTCGCCATTGCGAGGCTTCAAGCAGGATGTCAGAGGGAAGTGGCCACTGAGCTTAGAGCAGGCATGTCCAAACTATTGCACAAAGGGCCAAGTGGCTGAAGGTTTTCTTTCCAACCAAGCAGCAGCACACCAGACTTGACTCATTTCATCAGCTGATCTCAGTCTTCAGACAGCTGATTGGTCAGACTGCATCCTCTTGATTGGTTGGAGGAAAAACCTGCAGCCGCACGGCCCTTTGTGGAATAGTTTTGACATGGCTGTCTTAGAGTGTCACAGAGTGTCATCAGCAGGTTGCAACAGAGTTACAGAGAGACTGGAAGAGTCACAAAAAGGCATAGAAGTGGACATCCTTTGGCCACATCCCCTGGTTCAATTAGAATTGGTATTTAAAAAGTCCTCTTCATCATGCTGTTCACATTTTGACATCGTGAGACCAAGACAACACCTAACAATTGATCAACAGTACCTCGCCATTGCGAGGCTTCAAGCAGGATGTCAGAGGGAAGTGGCCACTGAGCTTAGAGCAGGCATGTCCAAACTATTCCACAAAGGGCCAAGTGGCTGAAGGTTTTCTTTCCAACCAAGCAGCAGCACACCAGACTTGACTCATTTCATCAGCTGATCTCAGTCTTCAGACAGCTGATTGGTCAGACTGCATCCTCTTGATTGGTTGGAGGAAAAACCTGCAGCTGCACGGCCCTTTGTGGAATAGTTTGGACATGGCTGTCTTAGAGTGTCACAGAGTGTCATCAGCAGGTTGCAACAGAGTTACAGAGAGACTGGAAGAGTCACAAAAAGGCATAGAAGTGGACATCCTTTGGCCACATCCCACACTGATGACCAGTGCCCTGTGGAACCGGATGATGAATGCCACTCAACTCCAGACACATTTAAGGGAGGTTAGAGGCACCCAAGTGTCACATCAGACCATTTGAAACCGTTTACATCAGCGTGCTATGCGTGCTAGATGTACTGCACCTGACCACACCACCAGACATAGGTGTTATAATCTTGTTTGGGCCAGGACGCATTTACGCTGGATGAGGGACCAGTGGGCCTCAGTGCTGTTCTCTGATGAAAGTTGATTCACGTTGAGCAGAAATGATGGCCGCCAACGATGTTGAAGATGTCAAGGAGAGTGCTATGCATCAGACACTGTTGTCACCAGATGAGCCTTTGGTGGTGGTGGTGGTGGTGGTGGTGGTTGGCAGGTGTGTCTAGTCACAGTGACAAGCCCATACGACCTGAATAACATCATTAATCCAGTCATTGTGTCCCTGCATGAACAACACAGACCTAAGACGACAATGCTCCCGCTCATCGAGGTCACATCATTAGGGAACGGCTGCTGGAGACTGGGGTACCTCAAATGGAGTGGCCTGCACTTTTTCCTGACCTGAATCCCATAGAAAACCTATGGGATCAGCTGAGTCACTGTGTAGAGGCTCGTAATTCTGTACCCCAGAACCTCAATGACCTGAGGGCCGCCCTTCAAGAAGAGTGAAATGCCATGCCTCAGCAAACAATATGTTGACTTGTGAACAGCATGAGACGTCGTTGTCACGTAATTGATGTGCAAGGGCACATGACAAGTTATTGAGACATTGACATTTTTTGTTGTGGTAAACCCACCACTGTTGTTGGCTTTTGTTTCAATAAATTGTTTGAGATGAGGAGGTCAGCATTGCATGCTTCTACTTAAATGCCCTACTTTCATGATATAATATCACTGTAGCGTGATCTTTTGACATTTTCCATAAATTACACCCGAATAAAAAGTTTAAATGTCTATGATATGAAAATTATTGTAATATTTAAAGACAAGAAAAAAAACTTGAAAAAGATCCTTTATTAATAAATGTGTGTACAGCATTTTTTGTTCATATAAAAATAGTTTTTAACTTAAAGTGCTTCTGCTTTCTGTCTCTCATAGAATAAAAGTAGCCAGTCATGCATGTGCAAAAAAACTGGCATGAATTGTCTTTGGCAGTGAATGATTTAACCATGTACAATTTCAAAACAAAAACAATGCAGCAGTCAGTAGCAGTCATTCTGTAAAATACTTAAAGAACTATTTCATCAGATGACCACATCCATGGTCAGTTTATGCACTGGCAGGTTTAACAGTCTGTTTGGTGGTCACCACAGCTGTTGCAGTTGAACTGCAGTGACAGAACACTGCTACACGCCTCACTCGACCAAGCACACAGCTAGCGAGGCCTGTTTTCAAACCTGTATGTGAAGCAAGGTTTAAAGTGTGTGCAAAACATGTTATGTGTGGGAACAGTCCAGCCTTTCTCATCTGTGTTTAATGAGAGAAATACCATAATGATTGTTGTTATTCTTAACGTTGAGCTCCCATTTTAGCATTGTATACTTACTTTACTATCCTCTGAAATCCATCATTGTCAATCACAGAAAACAGCCCTTAGTCTTTGGCTATGTAATCACTGATCTTCATCTGTTATTGGGAAGCAGGGCTCCAAATGCTTTTTCTCACAATATGTTGTTGTTGTGGTTTGAGCTTCTCTGGGTGACAATGTGCCAAATGGCTTCTCATGTCTGATGTTTTTCCCATAATGTAGTTGACCTTCCTCCAGCAGTATTTGTAAATTGTTTTGTGTTTGTCAGTTTCCTTTTCGCCATTGTCAGCTGTCAGGAAAACCGAAATGCTGCCACACATCAGCTCTAAAAATCAATGGAGCATCTGCAATCTCTTTTTTGTCATGGGCACGTTCATCCATCATTTTCTAGTTGGGTTTAGTTTGTGGCAGTGCTTGACATGCATGCAAAAGATAACTGTCTGAGTTCTTGACAACTATGATTGCACCCTCTGCTGTTCAAACAAAAACAATACAATTTTCAAAGAGGAGATATTGTGATATATTGTTACATTACCACTAACATCTCTTCCTAACTGAAAGCTATGTGAACAAAACAACATCAGATTGTTTCAGTTTTTCCCAATCAGTATGTCCAAACTTGGTCTGTGAGCAGTCTAAGCAACTCTTCATTGGTTTGTCTGGTTACATTTTGTAAAGTTTCATGCACTTGCCTCATCTCCATCCATTTCAAATTGGTCAAAATGGGTCAAAAATCGACACTGACATCCTTGATGTTTCTACTTCCCCTCCAGTCAGCAGTCAACATGGACAATGAGACTAATTTACAAGGTTGAGAAGCAGCACATCTTACATGATCCACAGCACCCTTTTTATGAGAACAACCTCAAAAAGGACAAGGTTTGGAAGGACATTGGAGAGCTGTCAGGAGCTACCAGTAACCTGTTCACCAACTATATAGAAACATAGTAGTCCTGCTGGTACAAACTGTGAACTGATTGCGTCTATTTTTAACTTAAATGTTCCTCAGTGTGGGCTGCACGGTGGCGCAGCAGGTAGTGCGCATGCCTCACAGCAAGAAGGTCACGGGTTCGATTCCCAGGTCGGGCCCCTCTGTGTGAAGTTTGGATGTTCTTCCCGGGCTTGCGTGGGTTCTCCCCGGGTACTCCAGCTTCCTCCCACAGACCAAAAACATGCTCATCAGGTTGATTGGTGACTCTAAATTGCCCCTAGGTGTGAATGGTTGTGAGCTTGTGTGCTGCGATCGGCTGGCGACCGGTCCAGGGTGTACCCCGCCTCCCGCCCGTTGACAGCCGAGATAGGCTCCAGCCCCCCCGCGACCCCGAAAGGGATAAGCGGCATAGAAAATGGATGGATGGATGGTTCCTCAGTGTCACCCTACTGCTCATTTATTTAAATCATGCCTTGCTGAAAGGCACCAATAACACATGGTAGTTTTTGAAGGAGTATTACACTGTAAAATTTGAAGACGTCTTGCAAAGCAAACTTATGGACGAAGCACAGTTTGTAGGGTCCTTCCCTTCTTTGTGGATCACAGAAATTATTGCTTCTGACCATGTTTTAGGAGGATCCCTCTCCCTGAGGGCATAGTTAAACACCCTCTGAAGAAGAGGTGTGATCTCCTTTCCAAAACACTGATTTATTATTTTTCAAATTTTTATGACCTGTCTGATTTCCTCTTCTGTAACTGGCTCTACCATTGCTCTTGACTCTTCCTCATTTAATTTTGCTAAGTTAATTTTCCCAAGTAATGTTCTAATTCTATCTGTCTTACCTTCTACCACTGGTGACTCATAAAGCACCTTGTAATAATTAGAAAAGACCTCTGCTATCTCTTTTGGGTGGGAGACCATTTTATTAGAGGAGGGGCTAACCACTCTGGCAACCATCCGGTTTGCTTGCGCCTTCTGTAACTGAAAAGCTAGCAGCCGGCTGGCTCTGTTTCCATAGTACTTCTGATTTGCAAATCTTAGTGTGCCCTCAGCTTTGTATGTCAGAAGATCATTTAATTTCCATCTGTATTGATCAAGGGCTTTCAGGATGGTGCCTTTATTTTCTAAATCTATTTGTTTTTTCTCTTGTTTCTTCAATTTCACACACCCGGAGGGCGTTTTTATTGTTGCTGTCAACCAGGCCAACATGAAGACTGTGCTTCCGAACTTTTCCCAGCATGTGGATTTTGCTACTAGAGGGGAGAATACACTGGACTTGGTTTACACAAACATCAAGAAGGCATTCAGAGCAGCCCCCCGCCCCCACCTTGGCTCCTCAGACCACCTCTCTGTTATGCTAATTCCTGCATACCAGCCCTTGCTCACCAGAGAAAAGCCTGCTGTGAAAAAGGTGAGAGTGTGGCCTGAGGGAGCCATGTCTGCACTGCAAGACTGTTTTGAGCGCACCGAATGGAGCATGTTCAGAGAGGCTGCAACAGGCAATCAACACACCAATGTGGGAGAGTATGCTGCATCTGTCTCAGGCTGCTTACAGTGGTGCATGGAGGGGGCTACAGTCACCAAGACCATTATTACACGGGCCAACCAGAAACCTTGGATGACTAAGGAGGTGCGTGAAAGACTGACAGAGCGCAATGCTGCGTTCAAATCTGGTGATGCGACGGCACTCAGATCAGCGAGGGCAAATCTGAACCATGCCATCAGAGTAGCAAAGCACGCCCACAGTCAGAAGGTCCGAGGCTTCTTTCAGGACCCCAGCAACACCAGACAACTGTGGCAGGGCATTCAGACTGTCACTGACTACCAAAGTCACACCCACACCCTGTCAGGATGACACCAGCTTCCTCAATGAGCTAAATAACTTCTTCGGAAGGTTTGAAGCTCTGAACAACAACCCTGCGAGGAAAGCTACCCCCCACCCCGACGAACAGGCACTCAGACTCGAAACCACTGCAGTGCAGAGAGCCCTGAGGAAGGTCAACGCACGGGAAGCTGCAGGCCCTGACAACATTCCAGGACGGCTGATCAAGGAATGTGCAGACCAGCTGGCCCACGTGCTCACAGACATCTTCAACACCTCACTGAATCAGGCTGTCGTCCCCCCGTGCTTCAAGTCAGCCACAATAATTCCAGTGCCCAGGAAACCAGCCATCACATGCCTAAATGACTTCCGTCCCGTTGCACTCACATCCACCATCATGAAGTGCTTCGAGAGGGTGGTTAAGGACCACATCATCTCCATACTCCCTCCATCATTCGACCCGTTCCAGTTCGCATACCAGCCAAACCGCTCCACTGACGATGCCATCTCCACTGCTCTCCACCTGAGCCTGGAGCACCTGGAGGAGAAGAACACCCACGTACGGATGCTGTTCCTGGATATCAGCTCAGCATTCAATACGATCATCCCCCAGGACCTGGTATGCAAATTGGAGCCCCTGGGTTTCAAAACCTCCCTGTGCAACTGGCTGCTGGACTTCCTCACCGACAGAACCCAGTCTGTCCGAGTGGATAACAACACATCCAGTGTCATCTCCCTGAACACCGGCTCCCCCCAGGGATGTGTTCTGAGCCCTCTGCTGTTCACCCGGATGACCCACGACTGTCGCCCCAGGTGACAGCAGCAACCACATCCTGAAGTACGCGGACGACACAACAGTTGTAGGCCTCATTCAGGACAACAACGAACTGGCTTACAGGGAAGAAGTGCAACATCTTGTGGACTGGTGCAAGGTGAACAACCTGGCCCTGAATGTCGACAAAACTAAGGAGATCATCGTGGACTTCAGGAGATCCAGACCCAGCCACACACCCCTCCGCATCAATGACACAGCCGTGGAAGTCGTGAGCACAACCAAGTACCTGGGGGTACATATCACCGACAACCTCGGCTGGTCACTCCACACTTCCTCCCTGGTGAAGAAGGCACAGCAGCGCCTGCACTTCCTGCGGCGGATGAGAAGAGCCTCCCTCCCCCCTCCCATCCTGACCACCTTCTACAGAGGGACCATCGAGAACCTGCTGACCAGCTGCATCTCCATCTGGTCTGGGAGCTGCAGGGCCTCAGACTGGAAGTCTCTGCAGAGAGTGGTGAGGACAGTGGAAAAGATCATAGGGACCCCGCTCCCCACCATCCAGGACATAGCAGATAGCCGCTGCCTATCCAGAGCCCACCGGATCCTCTCTGACCCCACCCACCCCCAGCATGGACTGTTCTCCCGCCTGGAAGGTTCCGCAGCATCCACAGCAGAACAGCCACTCAGAAACAGTTACGTCCCCCTGGCCATCAGACTGCTAAATGCCAAATAACCCCCCACCCCACCCCCCGCCGCACACACACCCACCGACCCCACGGACAATATCGGAATATATCTTTCTGATGGACAAATATTTCTCAGTGCACTTTTTCATTATGGACAATATTTCTGTTATGGACAATATTTCTGTGCAATATAATTATAGACAATATTTCTGTGCAATATAATTATGGAGGGATGGTATTTAATCACCTCTTATTTGTGCAATAACCCCCCCAGCTGCTCTAATGTTCCTGTTTCCACAGTTTACATACTGGTTTTTCTGTTTTTCTGGTTATTCTGTTTTTGCTGCATTTGCTTCATTGCTTTGTTCTGTTTTTGTTTCCACAGTTTACATACTGGTTATTCTGTTTTTGCGCTACACTGTTTACACTGTTTATATACTGGTTATTCTGTTTTGCACTATTTATTTATTCTGCTCTCCTGTTTATCTATTCACTCTCTATTGCACTCATTATTATTTAGCTCTTGTTTTTTTTTGTTATATAGACTATATTTTTAATTTCCATCTCTGTTGTAATCCGGAAGCCAAGCAACGACATTTCGTTGCCAAAATCTCACTGCTGTGTTTTTTGTGCAATGACAATAAAGGAAGTGTAGTGTGTAGGGGAACTACCTTAATTTGATGTTGCGTTCGTTGATAAAATGATGGGGCACCACCTTCCTCAGCTAAGAAGGACTGCAGAAATTAACTGCTATAACGCTGATAAAATACTAACAAATGAACTAACAGTAAACCAGTCTGATAATCTGAAGCGTAAACTCTGGATGCAGGGATCGTATATATTCAGCTCAAAAGGACACCGTTTAACCAGGACTTAAATAAAAATCTCATTTATTAAGCAGAATTATGGATAATGAATGATATATCATGAATAGTACGACAGAAGATATGAGGTGATATGACAGAACACAAAAGAAACTTATGGCACCGCAATGACAAACAAGTTTGGCGATAGTGAGAAGTAGTTGTAAGGGGATAATGGGGACGCAAACGTAAAGTTAAGGGATTAAACGAGCAGTTGAGAGAATTTGGATAAATTAGCAGTATCTTAACCTCACGGACCAACTCTTATTCAAACCCGCTGAGCATGCCTACTGGTTTGATGGTGTCCCGTTGTGCTCTGCTCCGAACTAACTCGAAGATGCCCAGATGGTCGTCCGTGGCTCGATCTGCTCAGTGGTCTGGTGAAGGCCAAGCGCACCAAGGTGACGAGCTGATGTTGGACGGTGAAGTCTCTGGAACTGGTTCTTCGGTGTCTGTTACAGATGAAGGACGGCTCCGGATGGTCGTTAGTCGGACTAAGGATCAACAGCTGGCTGCAGGGTTTTGGTTCGGTTGAGTCCGTGAAGAATTATTTTAGACTGATAGTAACAAAATTGATAGTCTCTTCGATGGCCGATCGAAGAGGGTCTACAAAATTATTATTATTTGACTAAAATTTATAGACTAAAACAAAAACGTGTGGCTTAGAAAAAAGAAGGTTTATGGCAAACTATAGAAACACGTCTTCGGAAAATTAAATTACGCTACTCAGTATGGCTTTTGAGTAGCTGGAAGACGGGAAAACTTAAAGAGCAAAACGACTGTACAAGACTAAGACAACTAAGAAGTCAAACAAAACTAAACATAACGTAACATAACTTAAGACAAGATTGAGTAACGCGCACTAAACTAGAACATAACTTGACAAGACAGAGTAACGCGCACTGAATTCATGCTGCGGCTGCAGACATTTAAATCTCGCTCCAGGGGCGTGTCTAATGGGCAGGCCGTCAAACATGTGAGACGCTTAGTGACCTTAGTCGCCTCAAGGAGCTGAACTAATCAATGATTCATACGAGGGGCTCATCTGCTTCTCACTATGGTCAATCACATATAATTTCAATGACAAATTTTCAATGACATTTCAACATTGTTCACAGCATGCATTAGACACTTCCTATGGTTGGGTGACAACATTAAAGATAATCATGGTAACAATTTCATCCTATATGTATGATGACTCACAGTATAACTAACACAAAAATAAAGATAAAGAAATAAAGAAAGGCAGACTATATTTGCCAAAATGATTATCACAATTACGGTTACTCATCGATAAATGTGTCAAGTCAAGCATATTCAATCTGACGGTTAGGAACCTCTGGATGGCAGTATGGTTTTATGGTGACAATTCAGACAAACTTTTATAAAACTGTTAAAATCACAACTTTGTCATACTTCAGGTCAGAGATACTGGGCAAACACCAATATTATGCGTACAATGAGTCCTGTAGGGTGGAAACATCAAAAGTTAAGTTTAACATAGAAGTTTGGTTATCCTGGAGTATTGAGAAAAAGCACACAAGCATGCACCAGTTGCTTCAATGAATGTCCAGTTTACAACCCATCAGCATCATCTGATTTTTTGGAGGTTCCTCTGGAGCATGTCATTTGTCTCTCCAGACAGTTTTATTGTCTTGAGCCCTTAGGGCTATTGGGGAAGAATTAGCCTTAACATGGGACATCCTGGGTAGGAGATGCCCATGGGGTAAAGGCGTTGACCTCTTGGCTCTCTTCCTTCAACGTGTGAGAAGAGTAGTAGTTGAGCCAGACATCCTTTCGTTAAACCAGATGGTCTATAATTCAATCAGTTGGCTGGTTTACACTTCCGTTTCTCATGAGAAGTCAGAGAGGGTAAGAGAAGGTCAGTTACTGTAGAGGCCAGTTCTGTTACAGAAGTCTAAGTCTAAGTCTCTTTAGAAGAGAGTGCAATTAATTTCCCTCTAAGCACTGCCTTTGCAGCTTCCCACAAAGTAGCTAATGATACCTCGCTGTGATCATTCTGGTCTAAGTGATTTTTTAATTCCTCTCTTATGTTTTGTAGTAGTAGTGAAATGGTCAATCTCCAGGATTTATAGGATTTTCCTGTGCCCAAAGTAAAAGACATTGTAACTGGTCCGTGATCTGAAATGGTTATGGGTTCAATGTGACACTCCGTGACTTAATGGACATCTGGTTTTGAGACACAAAAAAGGATGTTTTAAGCGCCAGATATCAACAAGCCCAAGCTCCTCCATCATATTGTACAATGCTTTAGCCTTTCGAGTTTTAGGACCTTGCTCAGAAGGGCATCTGTCTATCTTTTGGTTCACGACACAATTAAAATCTCCTCCAATTATAATTGCTCCCTTTGCATTTCCCGCTAAGGGTGCTGCAATTTCTTTAAAGGAGCCCAGGTCTTCTTCATTTGGAGTGTACAGATTCAAAATCGTTATACTCCATGTACTGCTACTGAGTGCTTCAACCCCTTCAACTGATCCAAAAATACACAAACAAATACACACAGAAATACACACATAGTGTGATTGCAACAAGCCACCAGGTTGCCCCAGGATAGAAAGCTAGTCGCCTTGATTGCCGTACTCTCATCAGAGTGTGTGGCATTCATAAGCATCCCCCTTCCCCTCTCAGACCCAAATTATAACTAAATCATCCATATTACAGTTTTAGCCATTCTTTATTGTCTGCAGATCATTTAACATCGCCTGATGAATGTTTATATGGTGGGATTATCCACTCGGTTTAAACTATACAAACCTTAAGATCAACACTCGTATATAAACGTCAACGTCATTTACAATGTCGTCTTGGATGAATGCTCTGACATCCACAGGGTTCAGCGGCTTGTCTGTCCTCCGGCTCCCCTGGGTCTTCCAGCTGTCCTGTATCAGCTCACTCTCAAGTATGTCCCGTTCCTCCACTCCCACCTCGATCCCGAACTCTCTCAATGTTGGCTGCACCTCCAGCAGCGAAGGGAAAACCGTCACTCCTGTTTCCAGAAAAAGTTTTAGTTGTGCTGGGTATGGCGACTCAGCTTTAATGTTTTTTTTCCCTAAGCTTCTTTATCACCTTGTGTACCTTCTTCCTTTTCCTCTGTAAGTCAGGCGAGTCATGGTCAAAGTTAACCTTCTGACCGTGAAACTCGATGTCTCATCGTTTCCAAGCCTGCTGCAGGACTGTTTGTTTCATGCCAAAATCCAAAAATCGTACAATTACAGGTCTTGGTGACACCGTGTCCTCGTTCGGTTTCGGAGCGGGAGCTCTGTGCGCCCTTTCAAGCTTGATGTACAATTTCCCCTGTGTGTCCAGCGAAGTTTGTAAAAAGTCTGTTATAAAAAAGTCCAAAGACCATGTCGCTCTTCTCTGCCCCTTCTCTTATCCCATACAGCCTGATATTGTTGTGCCGAAGTCTGTTCTCCATGTCGTCACATTTGGCTGTTAGGCTAACTTCTCTCCTCAGCAAATAGCCCAAATAGCTCAAAGCTCTTTCCTGCCGTATGCTCCTAACCTCTGTATGCTCCTATCCTCTGCGGATAGCCTCTCAAATTCAGTCTGCCAAAGACAATGATGGTGCACTTCTACACAGCCATCATTGAGTCCATCCTCAGCTCCTCCATCACCATCTGGTACGCTGCTGCCACTGCCAAGGACAAGGGCAGACTGCAGTGTGTCATTCGGTCTGCAGAGAAGGTGATTGGCTGCAATCTCCCGTCTCTCCAGGAGCTGTACACATCCAGGACGCTGAGGCGTGCAGGAAAGATTGTGGCTGATCCCTCCCACCCTGGACATAAACTCTTTCAGACACTCCCCTCTAGCAGGAGGCTGCGGTCCATCAGGACCAAATCCTCACGCCACAAGAACAATTTTTTCCCGTCATAATTTTTACTGTTCTGATAGCTTCTTTTTAATAGATGTGTCATGCACCAACCTCACCAAATTCCTCGTATGTGTAAAATCGTACTTGGCAATAAAGCTTTTTCTGATTCTGATTCTGATTCTGATTCTGATTCTGATTCATTCAATCTTTCCATCTGTTGCTTTATTTCACCCATTGATGTCTCCAGCCTGCTTAACAACAGGTTGGTGTCCCGGAAAGCTTCTCCATTCTCCTGTCGGAGCTTACATAGCTCTGCTATCATCTCTGATTCACTGCTTGTTTCGCAGGTGTTAGCCCCAGGTGGTGATGTTGCTGCTAATGTTAGCTGCTTCTGGCTGGTCTTCATTTCTTCTTGTTTAGTTGCTTTATTGTCCCTCTTGTTTACTTTCTGGCTGCCGTTCATTGCCGTGGAATTGTCCCTGTTACTTCTCGTGTTCATTCGTCGGGTTTATCTATGCTTTAGGCTATTTTTGTTATGGGTCTGACGGAGCTGGGTTTTCGAGCGGCTGCCTATGCCATGTCGAAAGCGGAAGTTTCGAATCCTTTTATTTTTTAATGCAGATTGTACAGTTGTACTGTGTGGATACCTATGGATACCTCATCCACCACTAGGTGAAGTAATGTCACCTTGTCGGCAGAATTCTTGAATGCACAAGTTTTATCGAGGTTTATGTAATAATTTCGGTGAACAAAACTAGCCATCAGAATAATTTGCCAGGTGTTATATTCACAGAAAATTTGTCCACACAGGTGTTTTAATGTGTAGTCAGTCAGTCAGCCAAGTTTTCAGCATGTTGCTCTGCAGGTGGTTACACGTGAGCGATGAACTCTCTCCACATGACTGCTCCTGTAACAAAGCCTGAGCTAGAAGTACTCTGAGTCCTGACTGCATCTGAATGTTGCGCTTACATAAACTTTCTCCATCTCTTTTGGCAGAAAATCTTTTTCTGTGTCACTGGATATCTGAGTGCAAAGATAAGATAAGACTCAATTGATCCCACACCAGGGAAATTAAGTCATTACAGCCAGCAAGCATTACAAAAAGCAAAAACAATGGCACAGAAGGGTCAAGATAAAAAGTATACAGGATATACAGTAGAACAGAAAATAAACTATCTATATGCACATTATGTACAGATTATAAAAATACAAAATGACATTAAAATACTACTGCCCATAAAAATACTATTTCCTATATTCTTATGAGAAAACTGGCAGTGTCATATGATGTATTGTACTTGAGAAACACTGTTGCATGGAAAGGACATTGAATTTCACGATCCATGTATTATGCACAATACGTACAGTTTATAAAAATACTGTTGCTAACATGGATAATAGTGTTACTGCACACTTGAAAAAAAAATATCTACAACCAAATAAGATGTAATGGCATTGCACCAGATGAAATGGATAATGTGAGCATATATTAGCCTTGATAAGAGCCATGCAAGGAAACAGTAGGCCTGTGATGTAGAATTGGAGAAAAAAGCATCAACACGGTGCTACATTACACAATGCTGGTGTTAAACAGTCTGACAGCTGTAGGAATGAAGGACCTGCGATAGTGTTCTTTCTTACATACTTTCCTACTCTTCAGTAGCAGACTGCTGCATCCACAGCAGTCTGCAACTGAAGGAGCTGCTTATACCCTCCACTGTCTCATGCAAGGAGTGGGATGGGTTGTCCATGATCAATGTCAGCCTGGTGAATATCCTTCTCTCAGCCACCACCTTCATGGTGTCCAGAGGGCAGTCCAGGACAGAGCCAGCTCTCCTGACTAGTTTGTTCAATCTTTTTCTGTCCCTCTCTGAGCTTCCACAACCCCAGCAGACCACCACATAGAAAACTGCAGATAGCCCCACAGAGTCTTAAAATGTTTTTAACAGTGACTTACATACTCCAAAGGACCTCAGTCTTCTAAGCAGGTGTAGATGACTTTTGGCCCCTCCTATATAGGACATCTGTGTTGTTTGTCCAGTCCAGTTTGTGGTTAAGATGAACACCCAAGTATTTGTACACGTTCACAATCTCAATGTCAAAGCCCTTGATGTTCACCAGTGTAGTCTGTGGTACCTTCATTCAGAAATCAATCACCATCTCCTTCGTCTTGCTGGCGTTTATGTGTAGGTGGTTCAGCGGCCTACAAAGTTGGTTATGATCTCCCTGTATTCCTTTTCGTTCCCCTGTGATACATATCCAACAATGGCTGTATTATCTGAGACCCTCTGGATGTGACAGCTGTCGGTGTTGTGTCTTAAGTCTGATGTGTAGAGGGTGAAGAGGAAAGGGGAAAGCACTGCGCCCTGTGGAGCCCCTCTGCTGCAAACTACCACACCGAACATGCAGTCTTGAAGCCTCACATACTGTGGTCTATTGGTGCAGTAGTTGATGGTCCATGCAGCAAGGCAGTCTACTCCATCTCCTTCCAGCTTCCCCCTAAGCAGATGGTCGATTGTGTTGACAGCACTACAGAGGTCAAAAAACACAACCCTGGCTATCCCAGTGTTCTCCAGATGAGAAAGATATCGATGGAGCAGGGTGATGACTGCATCCTCTATTATTCTATGAATGTGTGTGTGAGTGGGCAAATGCAGACTTGTAATGTAAAGGCACTTTGAGTTGTCATCGGGCTATATAAATACAGTCCATTTACCATTTAGAGTTTTCAACCAACTCACCCTGGAGTTATTACTCTGTTCTGCCGACCTTTCAAATTAGTTTGTCATGAGATTTGGCATTCAGTGAATTCTGTACCATTTTATTCAATTCAATTCAATTCAATTCAATTCAATTCAATTCAATTCAATTCAATTCAATTCAATTCAATTCAATTCATATTCCTTTATTCGTCCCTCGAGGGGAAATTCCGAATTTCACAGCAGCATCAATAACAGAATAGAATATTAAAAGACAAAGTGCATGCAGTTAACACAAAGTATATACAAAAGGGTGTACCGGGAATAGTATTTACAGACCTAAAATATTGCACAGTTTACAGAAAAAATATTGCACAGATTACAGGCTTTTATGTACTGAAATATTGCACAGATTATTGCCCAGGTTATTGCACAGATTGTTTTCCAAAAAATTGTTCAGTTCAGCTATTGCACAGAATGTTATGCAGGTTATTGTACCGCCTACTTGGAGCAGTTTCTATTGTAAAGTCTGATGGCTGCAGGAAGGAAAGACCTGCGATACCACTCCTTCACACACTTTGGATGTAGCATCCTGTCACTGATGGAGCTCCTCAGTGCAGTGAGTGTGTGTTGGAGGGGGTTGCAGTCATTGTCTGTCATGGAAGACAGCTTGGCTGTCATCCTCCTTTCCCCCACCTCCTCCACCTGTTCCAGAGGGCATCCCAGGACAGAGCTGGCCTTTCTGATGAGTTTGTCCAGCCTCTTCCTGTCAGCTGCTGTGATGCTGCTCCCCCAGCAGGCTACACCATAGAACAAGGCAGAGGCCACAACAAGTCATAGAAGGTCTTCAGGAGTGCCCCCCGCATCCCAAAAGACCTCAGCCTCCTGAGCAGGTAGAGTCTGCTCTGTCCTTTTTTATAAAGTCCAGTGGTGTTATGAGTCCAGTCCAGTTCGTTGTTCAGATGAACATCCAGGTACTTATAAGATGTGACCATCTCAATGTCTCTTCCCTGGATGTTCACTGGTGATGGGGGAGAGTGCGGGCGGCGGCGGCGGAAGTCCACAACCAACTCCTTGGTTTTATCCGCATTGATCAGCAGGTGGTTCTGCTGACACCAGTCCACAAAATCCTGAATAAGTCCTCTGTATGACCTATCGTCCCCATCTGTGATGAGGCCGACAATGGCAGAGTCATCAGAGAACTTCTGCAGGTGGCAGGTGGGTGACAGGTGGGAAAAGTCCGCTGTATAAAGGGTGAAGAGGAACGGTGCCAGCACCGTTCCCTGGGGGGCCCCCCACACTGCAGAGGACAGTCCCTGACACACAGTCCCGTGTCCTCACATACTGTGGACGGTTGGAGAGGTAATCCACTATCCAGCATGTAAGGTGTTGGTCCACTCCTGAAAGCTCCAGCCTGTTCCTCAGGATGGCTGGCCTGATGGTGTTGAAAGCACTGCTGAGGTCCAGGAAAAGGACCCACACAGAGCTCCCCGGCAGCTCCAGGTGAGACAGGGCTCAATGGAGGAGGAAGATGAGGGCATCGTCCACTCCGATGCCAGGCTGGTACGCGAACTGCAGCGGGTCCATGGACGAGCTCACCAGGGGGCACAGGTGGGCAAGGACCAGCCGCTCCAAGGTCTTCATGAGGTGCGATGTTAGTGCCACCGGCCTGTAGCAGCTAGGGTCCTTAGGATGTGGGGTCTTTGGCACAGGTACCACGCAGGATGTCTTCCAGAGTCGCGGCACCCTTCCCAGCCTCAGACTCAGGTTGAACAAATGTCCAATGATCCCGCTCAGCTGATCAGAGCAGGATCTGAGGAGTCTGGGACTGAGGCCATCCGGTCCTGCAGCCTTCCTGGTCTTTAACCTCCTCAGCTGATTTCTCACCTGGAGAGGTGTGAGAGACAAGTTGGAGCAGGGGGGTTGAGTGTCTTGTGAAGTGGCTGGGGGGCTGGGAGGAACAGTGGGGGGAGGCGTTGGAGGTGGTGAGCTGAATACTGTGGGGGGGGGGGGTACTTGGGCAGAGTGCTGGCAGAACAAAGGAGGGCTTCTGCAGGGCTGGTATAGCTGGGGGAGGGGCAGATGCTTCCTCAAACCTGCAGAAGTAGCTGTTCAGCTCATCTGCCCACTTTGAATCCCGGCTGCCTGGGAGTTTGGCTTCTGGTGGTCTGAAATGGTTTTCAGGCCTCTCCAGACTCCTCTGGTGTTGTTCTCCTGCAGCTGTTCCTCCATTCTCCTCCTGTATTTGTCCTTCACCTCCCTGAGTTTCCTTCTGAGCTCCCTCTGAACAGTTTTCAGTTCCTCTTTGCTTCCTGACTTGAAGGCCCTCTTCTTCTCCTTTAGAAGAGCCTTAATGTCAGGATTAATCCAGGGTTTGTTGTTGGAGTGACACCGTACAGTCCTGGTGGGTACAGTGTTCTCCACACAAAAGTTTATGTAGTCCGTGATGCTGTCTGTCAAACTGTCGATGTCCTCCTCATGAGAGTCGTTGAATATATCCCACATGGTTGTCTTGAAGCAGTCCTTCAGAGCCTCTTCAGCCTCGTCAGACCACCTCTTCACTGTGCGGGACACAGCTGGTTGCCTGTTGACAAGGGGCTTGTAGACAGGCAGGAGATGAACCAGGTTGTGATCAGCTCTTCCCAGAGGAGGGAGGGGTGATGATTCGTATGCCTCCTTGGTGTTGGCATAGAATAAGTCCAGTGTTTTATTGTCTCTGGTGGCACATGTGACATACTGGATGAATTTGGGCAGAGTGGAGGACAGAGAGGCATGATTAAAATCCCCAGAGATCAGTAAGAAGGCCTGTGGTTTCTGGGTCTGCAGCCTGCTGATCACGGTGTTCATGACGTCACAGGCTGCGTCAGCGTTAGCAGAGGGAGGAATATACACAGCCACCACTATGGCGTGTGAGAACTCCCATGGCAGATAATATTGCCTCAGACTAACAGCCAACAGTTCAATGTCCGGGCAGCAGTGCTGCTCCTTGATAGTGATGTGCCTGGAGTTACACCATCTATCGTTCACAAATATTACCAGCCCTCCAAATTTCCTCTTACTGCTCTTCTCTGTCCGGTCCGCTCGAACGAGTGAAAATCCATGCAGCGCCACAGTCGCGTCCATGTGCTGCATTCCCAGCCAAGTCTCCGTGGAAAGTAGCAAACTGCACCGCTGGTAGTCCTGCGTCAGCGCTGCCAGCTAATCCATCTTGTTGGGGAGAGATCTTACATTCCCCATGATGACGGACGGGAGAGTCGGTCTGTAAGCTCTCCTCCTGTTGCGACGTTTAATACCTGCGCGGCACCCCCGCATCCTCCTCCTTAACTCACGGGGGACATCAGGTTGCTCCTGCGGCCGCACAGCTGTGTTACGCAGGGTCAGCAGCTGATCCCTACTGTAAACAATGGGAGCCATTGTCTCTCAGGGACCCACAGATGCGGAGAAAGTGTACGGGTTGTAAAAAGTGATTACGAAGTGGCGCCAGAGTCACCGTGTTTAATGTCTCTGATGCGCCAGATTTTAACAAACACGTAGATTAAAAAGAATAATAAAAGAAGATGCACAAGAAAGCAGAAAAAAAATAAGAAAAACTCTTAAAGTCTAGCGAGCTGCTGTAAAAGGCTGCCGCTCGTACAGCGCCTAGTATAAGCAGGCCTTCTGTTACATTACCCACTTCAGAGGCCAGAGTCATTACTCCTCAACCCCAAGGAATTTTGTTGAAAAAGTTAAGCAGCCTATTCACATTTTTAAAGTTGTATATATGCAGAGACTCAACACCAAATGGCCTCTTCAAACTATTACATTAAGATACAAATACAAAATCAATGGATTGTTGAATGAGTTGACTATAACATACTGTACAAATTCATAGTACTCACCTCGAATTAGATCGAGCATTTTCCTGCTTGTTTTAATCACATCCATTCTCACACAGTGGAATCTCTGTCAAGTTGAAAGGTGGTTTTGGTGATGTCCTCTGATTCAAAGACCAGCCCCCAAAATTCAGCAGACTGCAACTTTGCTCTTAGTTTGTGCAGTGCTCCACATTATCCATGTTGTCTCCCTTCTTTATAGGTAGTGGTTTGCTAAAGTAGCCACTTAATAGCTATTTCTGGACATCTGTCAAAGTAGAGTACTTCTTTAGCTAAAAAGTGTTGACAAGAAACACGCGTAGACAAGAAATGTATATTGGTGACAAAAGACAGTCAGTTGTTGCTGTCTTCTTCTGTTAAGTTCTATGGCAGTTGGCATTCATAAGTGTTGCATCACTGCCGTCTGCTGGATTGTAGCGTCACAATGCAAACTATTTACAGTGTCCACCCAAAGTGATCTTATTCATGACATTGTCCATTCTATAAACCAAATCCAATTCACTTGCTGCCTGGTATGCAATGCTGTGTTTTCATATAACTGGATCAGAAGTACTTTATTGATCCCAGAGGGGAAATTATTTTAGTTATTTTAGGTGCTCCTTACAACAATTTAAAACAAAATATAAAATAGACATATAATACAAAATATATACACTGATAACTAAACAAAATATATAGTGTTTAGTTATCAGTGTATATATTTTGCGCTGTTGATGTTAAGCTTTTAAATTGTCACACATGCATAACTGCATACCAGTTACCTGCACCACTTGTTACGAATAGGTTTTATTGCATGAAAGCATGTCAAGTGTTTTTAATAGCTTCTTTTTAATAGATGTGTCATGCACCAACCTCACCAAAGCAAATTCCTTGTATGTGTAAAATCGTACTTGGCAATAAAGCTTTTTCTGATTCTGATTCTGATTCATTCACCACTCACTGTCACTGTCAATATAAATACCTGCACTTTGTAAATTTCACTGTATATATAGTTTATTGCCTCATTATTCTTTGTTTTGCTTTGTCCTCATTGAGCTGTATGGATTTTTTTCATGTGCATGTACATTGAGTGCAATGTTAACACGGGTGCACACATACTGGGCCAATAAAGCTGATTCTGATTCTGATCAAATCTATGAGCAACAGTTGTCATTTTAGATGTGAAAACCATGGTTGTCTGCTGCTTTTGTGTGCTTCTATCTGAAATCAAGGAACAATTTGTTTTAAAAAAACTAAGCCTGCATTTTGAGTGGTAAATGTGCCACAGCTCTCACTGTAAATTGCCTATGCGTAGTTTCTTTTATTTTTTTAAATTATTTTTTGGGCTTTTCTAGCCTTTATTAAAGAGACAGCTGAAGGTATGACAGGAAAGGGGGAAGAGAGAGAGGGGACAACACGCAGGGAATCGAACCAGCGGCCATTGCAGAGAACTAACAGCCTTGATACATAGGGCGCACAACCTATCAACTGAGCTATAGGTGCGCCCAAACCTATAAGTTTCTAAAGTAGAAAGCTTGAAAAAGTACCTGGCATTTTACATAAACACTTTCAATGAACCACTAAAGCTTTAGGAGAGATACCTTTTCCTCATGATGCTGAACAGTGCAGTCAGCCCGATATTGTAGGTTATTAACTGCCACCACCAAGCAAATATTTTGGAAAGATCCACATGTCCTTTGTGTTCAGGATCAACTCTATCGCTATAATTTGACTGGTTCTTTCCTGGTGTGAACTTCTGTGATTTGTGTATTTGAGCTCATGACATCAGAAAGATCTTGAAGCAGTCATGATTTCTCTGCACTAGTACCAGCTTGTAAAACTGTGCTGATCTTGACATATTTTCCTCCTCAGAAGTCAGAGAATTATCACTGCCCAAGAGGTGCAATTAGTTTTTTATGTTTGAGGTGCGTTATTTTTCTTCTAGTGTCGGCCTTAATTGGGTTATTGTGTTTTTGCTGTCTCAGTCTAATGCTGCCTGTTTTTGTTGTTTTTGTTGTTGTGTTTGTTGCAGTGTTCCTGCGCAGCCACAAGAGTCTGGAGTCTGTTGATCCTCAATTCACCATGCGAAGAAAGATGGAGCAGCTGCGAGAGGAACTGGAGCTCATGGAGCAACTACGAGACGTGAGACACACTTAACCTCACTGTTTACTAATTATTCGTAATCACATTTTCCTGTGATTTAAGGAAAATTCTGTTTTGGGGTTTGTTTTTTGTTTTGTTTTTATACAACCTGGGACTTGATTTTGTACTTCTGTGCACCCATTCAATCAGTGATTCAAAAAATGTATTTACCGTGTTTCTTTCCTAGATGTGGGAACATGACATCAAGACAGCACAGACAGGGCAGATGATCACGTTTTAAATCAGACCCCAATCAAACCAAACCCCAATCTTTGTTGTTGTAAACTGTGTAAATGGCGAATGGACTGTATTTTCTATAACGCTTTGTCTTTGTGGCAGAGTTGAGCTTTGCTCAACACATTATTATATACTAACTGGAAAAACTGCATTAAAAACTTGTATAGCTCACAGGACAGTGTCTTATACTGTTAGTAGTGTGGAACTGAGGCAGAGCAATCCTTTAAATTTTGTGGACTGACTTTCTTTTTTAATGTTAACCCATACTCGCACATACCTATTGATATTGTTGTTTACTCCTCAGAGCATCGAGAGCAGACTGAAGGTGGTCCTTCCTGAAGACCTAGGATCATCTCTGATGGATGGCGTTGTGCTCTGTCATCTGGCTAATCATATTCGCCCACGCTCTGTTGCCAGCATCCACGTTCCCTCGCCTGCAGTGGTACTTCTGAAACTATCAGTCATGACCTTTGATCCCTGAGATGAATATTCTTAATACTCTAAAAACCAAAGTGCATAAAATGTAACACTCCAGAGATTCTGTGACATATTCTCTTTAAACAAGTTGCACATAAGACTGGTGATTATTGAAATGGAAATGTATTTTGTTTGCAGGATCCTAAGTGTAGAACAGTATTCCTTCTGTATAAATGCATCTTTGTGTTACTCTGTGCTTCCAGCCCAAACTCAGTATGGCCAAGTGTCGGAGAAATGTGGAGAACTTCCTGCATGCCTGCAAAAAAATTGGCGTACCAGAGGTAAGACCAACCTGTTCTTACTCCTAACTGTCACATATGGGCACTTGGCCAGAGCCCCTTGGTGTCGCTTTACAAAGCACGGGATACCCCTTTATTATCATTTTTCAACGTGCACGGTAGTCTGATAGACTTCTATAGGGCCGTTCTCACTCTCAATGCAGCAAATGACATTGTATAAAGAGCAAGAAAAGTCCACCTGTAGAGGAGTTTGGGGTGGGTGAATGGGTCAAGCACAGGATCTCCACCCAGGAAACCTGGATTTGTGTCCAATGTGAAACCAGAAGTGGAGGCTTTTTTTTGTATGTGAAGTAAGGTAACAAACCTAGTAGTTTTGGTACTTAAACCTAACCAAAGTGCCACTGTTTTACAACGTTGACCTTGTGATTATTGTTGTTCTCAGCAAGCCTTATTTTGAAAAAAATTGGACGTTGTTAAGCTTATGTTGCTTTATTCCTGCTAACTTGACTGTGGAGCCCTGCACATTGAAAAATGACTAAAGGTCCCCAATGTCTGAAACAGTGACACCAGGGTGCCCTGACCATCTTCTATATGTGACGAATTGGAGGTGAGAATGTATTGGTAAGACATGCCACTTTATACAATAATCAAACCACCACCCAGTTAAAGCTGTGACAACAGTATAGTCACCTCGAACTGGGAGTCATTTTGAAGTTTCTTCCTGTTTTTTCCAAAACTTACCACAAGTAACATTTCTAATATGGCATCAAACGCTGATGACTTTTTCTGTTAAACTCTTGTCAAACTCAAAGATTGATCTTTAAAAAAATCTTTGTAAAAAAAATCCAACATGGTCACTGGTGTTATTGTATAATATATGTATAATCAAGCCACTGCAGAGCTTGATGACAAGCCGATCATTTGAATCAGGTGTGGTGGAGGAGGGAAACATCTAAAACATGCAGGTCAGGGGGGCCCGGGGACCGGAATTGAGAAACACTGGTATACAGTATTGACCACACCATGACAGCACCAGTTTCAGCTTTTCACATTCATTGCTGAAATTTGAACAGTTGAATAATGTCAGATTGCCACAATTTGCTTCATAAGTTCATCATAAAGTTCTCAGTTCTCAGTTTTAATACAGCCAAATCTGAATCCACTGACATGACACAAATCTCTGAGGTCGGGACCATATAGATCCAGTATGATTTATATGTCCCGAGGATATCATATCTCCAATGTCCACAAATCATATGATGCTCCTCATAATTCCAGATATTGCCTTATAATCATCACAAGTATATACCTTCAGTATCAAAATAATCCAATGATAGTCATCTAGCACCCATTGTTACACTGTAAACAGGAACTGCTAATGGCTAAATACATACAAATGTTGAGTAAAAAAACAGGGCCCATATTGTAGTCCACTGAATCCTTATCAACATGATGCTCCCTGTTTCCATTTCCAAAACAGCATATGAAATGGGGGCAGATGTTGTCCTGATTTTGTTTAAGGGGTGGGCCACAGTGCCAGACTTTGAAAACATCTGTTGTAGAGGATTGGTGCATTTAATCGGCAGTTTTATCTGGGTATGCCAGATAACCAGAGTAACTGATAAACAAAGATAAAACAAATTCTGAAAATCAGCCCACAGATTTTAACCAGCAACCTCCTATCAGAAAACACCCCCAGTTCTGATCATAATCCTTAACAGTTTCACTTTGTCATCGTTTTGTTTTTGGCTGATTGTTGATCAAATATACACAATACATAAAATGAACTGTGCAGGTGTCCTGCGAATAAAACTATTATGTTTACAGGGTCACATTAATGACAATGCAACATTAGCAGCTACATTATCTCATGATTTATGTATGTCAGGTGAAAACTGCAAGAATTTTTACAGGACACCATTGACAACACTGAACTGTAAACCAGATCTGGGAGACTGTTGATTCCATTTTTAACAACAAGCTATTTGTCCCAGGATCCTCCTGAAATCAGAACTGATGCCTGAAATGACATTTTGTTACAGAAATGTGACATCACATGATCCTTTAAATTTTCCGCTTTCAGACTTAATTAAAGCGCCCTGTAAATTTCCTTTACAATCAAAAAGAAAGAAACAATATACTCTGCCTGGGAGATCCTAATCTCAAAGCCAAGATCTACTGAATACAACATTTGAATATGTGCCTGTTACTACCAAATAATGTTTCTATCTCTAATTGAAAACTTTGGAACCACTCAACATTTTCCCAGAACTAGTTTACTGTTCCTGCCTGACGCCTTCTCATTGCTTCTAAACACCATTGCTTTGCTGCTCGTGGCTTCCAGCTTCCTCCATCATGACAGGAGTCAAACAAAACAACAGCCTCAGTCTGAAACAGAGCTGTTATGGGTTAAGTGTGTGTGTGTGTGTGTGTGTGTGTGTGTGTGTGTGTGTGTGTGTGTGTGTGTGTGAGAGAGAGAGAGAGAGAGAGAGAGACTGGATATTGAAAACTTTTGATTTTACTTTTTTCTGTAAAAAAAAGATCTACTGTACACTTAGCATGCTGACTGGATGTGTAAAAAGAGAATGCAGTGAGTCAGTACAAGTATAGCAGCTGAACAAGTGTCTTGAAACTGTCCAGTTACTGTTCTATGGTCTTACTGGTGGAGTCTGGGAAATACAGCAGCAGGAAAGAGAAAACCAAAGTAGAAGTTCAACATTTTGAAAAATAAACTCCATGGCTTTGTGGCCAAGAGTTAGGTGAGAAGATCAATAGCACTCTCATATCTGTATCCTAAATTTGAAATAGGATGGGTTCAGACTACTAGCCATACGATTCATAAATGCAATATGCACTAACAATCTTCAGAGTCAATGTAAAATACTACTTTTGGGTTTAAACATCATCAAACACTCCCGTCACTTTTTGTCCTTTTTTATGGCATTTACTATTTTTAATTTTTTATAATCTGTATAAATGTACACATACATAGTTCTTTTTTTATTCTGTATCCTGTTTACTTTTTTTCATTTTGACCCCTTTATGCCACAGTGCTTACTCTTTGTAATACTTGCTGGCTGTAACTATGGAATTTCCCCAGCGTGGGATCAGTAAAGTCTTATCTTATCCTTGGCCTGGCTTGGCTTGTTGACATCATTATTTCATTTATCTGGGTAAATTCAGTGCTTTCCGCATTCTCTGAAAGTTAATGGTGTTTACATTCCTCTGTAACTGATATCTTCATTGTGTATTGCTGCACCACTTGGTGAGCCTGGGTCAACAAGGTCTGCATCAGGCAGTAGGGAACCAGGGCACCCTGATGAGAAGTGGGCTACTGAAACTAGACATGGATGGACAAGAGCAGAAAACCTGGAATTCTTGGAATCCTACCAGACAAGTAATCCAAGGGGGGTACATGGAGAGGATGTGGGATAACTGGATGCGTTGAAACCCAACATCTGGACTAACAATGAGACAACTGCTAGCTCAGTGTTCCAATATCCGCAAACGGCAGTTGCTATCACAACTAGATATTGATGACGTACAACACCAACGCTATGGGGAGCCAGGACGACAAGTCAGAGGGGATGTACAATCATCCTCCCCGCACTCTGAGATTGGGTACCACACCCAGCAACCAACACCCTTAACACAAGGGCAACTGACCTGTGATTGAAGATCATGGCTAAGCAAAGCACCTGGCATCCCTGGACCCTATGTCGGGTCCCGGCTGAGTGATAAAGTACCCTCTGGAAGTCTGCTTGAAGATGTGAATGCAGTACTTCAAACTACCTCTACTAGGACCATTCCAGAGACCAATCAGCTGATATACACATCTTAGGTATGGTGGCGCTGGTCATGGCGACACGCAGCAGCAGTGTGCGAGTGTGCTTGAGTGGGGGAAACTGATTTTTTAACTGGTTTTAACTATGGTTTTTAAGCGACTGAACAGCCTGTTTATTTGCAATACTGGCTGCTTTATTTTATACGTATTTTATATTCCTTTACTGAGTCATCATGGATTGATGGGTGTTTTTCTCCTGAACCTGCCCGTCATGGCAATGGCTGTCAACTCCCAACAAAGCAACCGATCCTACCGGCTCAGCTACAGCCGTGATTTTCTTATCCACTGCAATAATTCAGTGGCGGGGATCCCACTGGATGACATTCCGCCAGAGATCCGGAGGAACCAGGCTGAGAGTGGTTGCCCGGACAGGCTGACATCGACAGCGAGGGAAACAACGCTCTACAGACCCGGAGGCTGTCAGCGGTTGACAGCGGCACGAACGAGGAAGCGAGGCCAGAGAGGAGGCGTCCGACAGCGGCTGCCGCTTACCACTTCCCTCGATCGTCTTGGGTAACGTGCGGTCTTTAAGGAATAAAGTGGATGAACTCCAGGCGAATGTGAGGCATATTCCAGACTACACAAATGCGTAGTGTGATTGCTCTGACTGAGACTTGACTTAAGGATTATGATCAGAATCAGGATTTTGAAATTGACGGGTTTGGCCAGCCGTATAAGCTTGATCGTGACACACAGATCTCCGGCAAATCACTGGGAGGGGGCGTGTGCTTGTATGTAAATTCTCGCTGGTGCAGGACTGTCAAAATAAGAGAATCTGTATGTAGTCCCCACATTGAACTCTTATCTGTCTCGCTGCGCCCGTTTTACCTGCCACGGGAAATTCCACAGGTGTTCTTAACAGTGGTATAAATCCACCCCAGAGCTAATATGGCAGAAGCAGCGTCCACCATTGCTAAACTTGTGCACCGATTTCAAAGTATCTGTCCTGATGCCCCACATTTTATCCTTGGTGATTTTAACACTTGCAGCCTGAGCCAGCATCTTGGGCACCTGTACCAGTATGTTAAATGTGCAACACGACATGGGATAACACTGGATTTGTGCTATGGCACAATAAAGGGGGCCTATAAATCCTTTCCACTAACTCGCACTTGGCTCTTCTGACCATAACTGTGTCCTCCTTGCTCCGGTCTACCAGCCAGCTCTTAAGAGGGGGAAAGTTGAGCACAAAGAGGTTGCTCTGTGGACAGAGAGCACTGTTCGTGAATTGAATGGTTGCTTGTGCAACACAAACTGGGATGTTTTTAAAGACACTTGTACCACTTTAGATGAGCTGGCCCATACTGTGGTGAGCTACATTATCTTCTGTGAAGAGATGATCATCCCTAGAAAGACAATCACACTGTATCCGAATAATAAGCCCTGGGTTAGTAAATCCCTCAAGAATTCCCTTAATAGGAAAAAAATAGCTTATTATTAGACATTACAGAGCAAAGGGAAGCCCAAAAGATGGTGAGAAATGAAATTAGGCTGGCCAAAATGCAGTAGAAGAACAAGGTACAAGATGAACTTAGGAGTGGTGATTCTTGCTCCGCTTGGAGAGGAATCAAATCTATGGTGGGAATCCAGGACAAGAAGAAAAGAGTGTCTCATGCTGACAAATCTGACCTTACCCTGGCAAAAGAACTAAACCAGTTCTATTTGAGATTTGATTCCAATGATTTCTCTGATGAACTATCTGTGTTCAGGGCTGCTTCAGTAAGCAGTCAGATTCTGTTAGATGAAATCACTGTGTGGAGCACTTTTGAAAAGACCAACGTCAGGAAAAGTCATGGGCCTGATGGTTTTAGTGGTCGACTACTTAAATCCTGTGCCCCATTCTTAAGTGACATTTTCACATATATTTTTCAGTTGTCCTTGTCACTGAACAAAGTTCCCTCTTTATGGAAGGAAGCCATTATTGTCCCTGTGGCGAAGGAATCATCACCAAAAACACTAAATGATTATTGTCCTGTGGCCCTCACCTCAGTGGTGATGAAGAGTTTTGAGCATATGGTGAAAAAAGCTTGCTCTCTATGACACAGGCAATTATTGACCTACTCCAATTCGTCTATCAACCCAGGAAAGGGGTGGAGGATGCTGTGGCAACACTGCTGAATTTCGTTGTCAAGCACCTGGAGGGTACAAAAACACATGCACGGCTATGCTTTGCTGATTTCTCATCAGCTTTTAACTGTATGCAGCCTCATGTTCTTGCCCAGAGGCTGTCGAAAATACCCAGCATTGATTCAGGAACTATATGCTGGTTAATTGACTTTTTAACAATGAGGCCACAGAGAACTCGGGTCAATGAAACCCTGTCTGAATCCCTGCTGTGTTCCACAGGCTCACCCCAAGGGTGCGTCCTGTCACCACTGTTGTTTATGCTCTACACCAATTACTGTAAGAGCATGTTTGAGTCAAGATACATATTAAAATATGCAGATGACTTGGTGATTGTCAGCCTTTTGCAGGACGAGGAGGTGGGCCATGGACCTGTTCTTGACTACTTTGTTAGATGGTGTGATGACTCTTACCTGCAACTTAACGTGTCAAAAACAAAGGATATGATTCTAGATTTTCGGAAGAATCCACCTGTCACCACCCCAACCTTTCTTAAAGGCACAGCAGTGGAAGTAGTCAGCCAGTATAAGTATTTAGGCACCATCTTGGACAATAAACTGTCTTTTGAAACAAACTCTGACGCCATCTGCAGGAAAGCAAATCAGAGGTTGTTTTATCTGAGGAAACTGAGGTGTTTTAACGTTGATAAGAAGCTGCTTAAAATGTTTTATTCTTCTTTTATTGAGTCTATTTTAATTTTTGCTTTCATCTGCTGGTTTGGTAACCTCAGCATTTCAAATAAAAACAAGCTGAAGAATGTGGTCAAACTCTGCCAAAAAACAATCGGCATTGACTTGTATGATCTTGACCATCTGTATCAAGCTAGAGCCACTCAGAGGGCAAAGGTCATTTTGTTGAACCCTCTCCATCCTCTCCATACAGAGTTCCAGCTTCTTCCTTCTAAGAGAAGGTACTTTTTCCCCTGTAAGGTCAAATCCAACAGATACCTTAAATCATTCATCCCATCCGCGATTAAGTTTTTAAACAGCCTATAGTGGGAACAATACACCTACTAATTGTGATGAATTTTTACTGTATTTATTGTATTATTGTATTATTGCATTGTGTGAGTGATGTGAGATATGTATGCTCTGTTGTTGCAAATCAAATTGCCCTTCAGGGACATTAAAGTTTTTCAAATTCAAATACACCACAGCAACAGTGATTCTAGAGATGCTCGGCTATAAAATGAGAAGGAGGCTAGAGGCCAAGATCAAGACAACACAGAGAGAAGATAGTCAACTCTCAGAGCTCCAGAAAGGTGTGGAGAAGAAAGGGATTCCTAGGAAGTACCACCAACTAGAGACTGCCAAGCAAAGACTGACAGGTCTGGCTACTCATCTGAAGAGCTATGTACATATGTACATACATACATACATAGGATGTTCTCCACTGAGAAGTGTACTATCGGTGGCAGAATAGGAACACAAGAGTAGATCTATCCAGAACTGACACTGAAAGAGCATATGGGAAAAAGAGCCATCACCTGGCACCGATGCTCAGTGGGTAGCGTAAGAGCAGGCCACAGACATCCAAGAAAGAGTGTCAGGTATGAAGAGCTGGACAGGACCAGGCCCAGACATGATCCACACCTACTGGCTAAAGAAGCTAACTGCAGTCCATGAATGCCTGGCAGTACAGATGAACCAACTGCTGAAGGATGGGACCCACTCAGAGTGGTTGACCTAAGGGCGGATGGTCCTGATCATGAAGAAGGGTGCGATCCCATCCAATTATCGACCAACAACCTCTCTCTGTATAACATGGAAGCTCCTGTCAGACATCATACCAGCTAAGATGAAGAGGCAAATAGTCCAATATATGAGTGGTGTCCAGAAAGGAATTAGTAGCAATAGCAGGGGAGCCAAGCATCAGCTACTGGTCATAGAGCAGTCACCCAAGACTGCAAGACAAACCAACTTGTGCGCTGCCTGGATTAACTGCAAGATGGATCCTGGAATGCTTGGACATGTACAACATCAACAGGACACTACATGCCTTCATCAAGAACTCAAGGGCCCTGTGGAAAATGACTCTGGAGGTCAACTCAAAGCCAGTTGCACAAGTCACCATCAAGTGTGGCATATACCAAGGTGATGCACCACTACTGTTCTGCATAGGCCTGAAACCCTTCAGCCAGATCATCTCAAAGAATGCCTATGGATACCGGTTCCGAAGCGGAACAATAACCACCACCTCTACGTGAATGACATCAAGCTGTTTAGCAGGAATGAGCGAGACATGACTCCCCAATCCACATCTCCAGGATCTACAGCAACTACATCGGGATGTCATTTGAACTAGATAAATGTGGGTGGATGGTATCAAGAAGAGGGTAGATGATCAGAACCGAGGGGGATGAACTGCCAGGTGGCAGTATTGCAGATGTTCAGGACAGCTACAAATACCTTGAGATACCACAGGTAAATGGGAACCACGAGGAGGTTGCAAAGAAGTCAGCCAAAGCCAAATACTTATAAGTAAGGCAGGTCCAGGCTATTGATTGATTGATTTAATTTAATGACCACACAGCCGGTGGCTGGTGGAATTTGCTTTCAGTACAGCATGGTACAGGTTCCAACATTACATTAAACATTTAAACATTAAACATACAGTATAACATAAATAGACTTACAGACAGACACATTACATGATACATAATACATGAGGGTCGTGCTTAGTCCTATCAGCACATACATGCTGCCAGTCATCAGATACCCTGCTGTTATAATCAGCTGACCAGAGGAGGATATAGAAGCCACTGATATCATGGCCAGGAAGCTCCTCACAATGCATAGAGGGCTTCATTCCATTCCGCAGTGTACAGGAACATCTGTACTGACTATGGGCTGGAAGCCCCAAGGTCAAAATGGTCAACACCTCCTAAAGTGGTGGACAATGACCGAGTAAAGACTTGTGGGACTTCCAGATCCAAACTGACAAGATAGTGGTGGCTAACCAACCAGACAGACAAACAGAAGAAGGCAGTAGTGATGGATGTAGTGATTCCTTGCGACATCAAGGAGAAGGAAAAATACTGAAAGGAGCTAGAGAAGATGGGAGTAAAGGTAATGGTAATCCGAGCACTGAGGGCAATGATCCACAAACTGGGAGAGTGGCTTCTGCAGATTCCAGGAACATCCGAGGTCTCTTTCCAGAAGCCTGCAGTCCTAGGAACAGCTAAGATACTGCTCAGAACCCTCAAACTCCCAGGCCTCTATATACTGTATAGGCTTTGCTTAGCTTATCAGAAAGAGTGGAAGCAGGGGGAGGAAACCTCCCAGCACCTGTGAAGCTCATTAGTATTGTGTTATGTGCTGGACTTTTCCTTGTTCGGGACCAATAACTTGTAGATTAAACAGACAGTGAGTTAAGTGAGTTTATTTATTTATTTACATTTGGACCGAACCAGGTCAGCTGATTCCCCTGTTTCCAGGCTTTGTGCTAAGCTAAGTTACCCGTCTGACTATTCCCTTAAATCTGCAATAATAGGAATAAACAGAAGTGTTTTACACACCTACAGTGCAGCTACAGTGGTTGTTGAAACCTTAAGTTTGTGTTTACTAAATTTTCAAATGACAAAACAACATTCTTAGACCTTCTCACTTGTCTAAAGTGAAATATTTCCTCTATAAACAGCAAATAGGGACGTGGCATTTACAGCCAATGGGATACCAATTAAAGACAACTTTTGGTATTTGCTGCTTTTAGATTAGATTAGATTAAGATAACTTTATTAATCACTGCACACACATGCTACAGGGAGGAGACTGCACACACGGCATGCTTCGTGAAATTATTTTTCTCCGCATTTGACCCATCCTGGTCCGTCATTCTTCTGTGGCAGACCAGGAGCGGTGGGCTGCCAGCTGCCAGCCGATGCCGGCGCCCGCACCCAGGGACCCATCCTTGGTGATCTTCTTGCATGTTTTTAGTGGGGGTTATTTTTAAGAAGGAAACCCCGGGTGAACATGGGGAGAACATGCAAACTCCACACAGAAAGGCCCCTTTTTCCTCGAGCAGCAGGCACTGAAGACATGGTGGAGGACATGCCACCAGCTCCCACAGTGGGATTCGAACTGGGGACCTTCTAGCTGTGAGGCGACAGTGTTACCACTTGTTCCACCGTGCTACCCAAATTTTGCCAGCACATATCTGTAACAGCATCCTGTCTGTCACCTGCCAGCTCCACCCTGTTTCTTATTTGAGGTGCATTATGTCAAATGGGAAAAAATCTGACTATACTTTCACTGGTAGTTTTCAGTAGAGTTAACATTTCTGTTAACTCATTAATGTTCGCTAAAAAATCTGAGTATAATAATTAATTAAAGACTAGCTAAATCCAAACATGTTTTGCATTTTAAAATTATTAGTTACTCTTTTCAGAGAGGATACAATAAATCTTGTCATTTTTTCAATAGTCGAGTTGGATTTTCCTCAAAACGTAAGACTTAGTGGACCACCCAATGGATAAAAAAACAACATTCTTAGACCTTCTCCCTTGTCTAAAGTGAAATATTTCCTGTTGAAACAGGACAAATAGGGACGTGCCATATACAGCCAATGGGATGCCAATTAAAGACAACTTTTGGTATTTGCTGCTTTTGCCATTTTAAATATAATTATTTCATTATATGTTTATATATCATATTTTTAGGTTTTAACTTTAACATCTGAAATTAAAATGTATTATTATTACTTTTTTACACCTACAAAATATTGTTTTCATGTGGCTCTTCGAGGAAAAAATTAAAAGAATGAGTCAAAGACTTTTTTTTGCATTGTTTATCTGAATTGACTGGTTGATGTTTGACCTCCATCTCTGCTGCTGTTTGTTGCCAGCCTCTATGTGAACGTTGCTAACTTGCAGGCTACCTGCTCCCTGAATGCTTTACTGACCATGCTTACGTAAGCTAGCGTGTTAAAGGTTCCTCAAGCTAGCGTACTAATAGCTTTTATGCTAATGTCATAGCCTTCTGTGCTGTTGGCTGATTGTGCTGGCTCATTATGGTCTGCTTGCTGAGAGAGAGGTCACCTGTCAGGGTTTCAAAACATTTCTCCATCCTCTCAGTAAGCATTCCTGCTCATTGCCATGGTAATCTCTGCATGGCCTCGTCCCACCTCACCCCACCAGCTCACACTCTTGTCTATGACCTTTGACCTTGGTGTCCATTGGTTAATCTCCTGCCTTTTCTTTCTCTTTTTACTTTCTGGCTGGATCACACCTTGTCTTCCTCCTCCTCCCTCTTCCTCTTCTCTTTATTGACATTCCCCCTTTCCTACATTTTTTCACTTCTCATATTTTTGTTTTCATTTTCCTCTTGGTAATTTCAAACTGCCTCTGAACTTTCTGTTTTGCTTAATGGTTTGTGCATTTCTCTTGTCCTCATCCTCTTCATCTCATATCTTTGTTCTCTCTGCTCTTTTTTTTCTCTCATACCTTCACTCCATCATCTGTACCCTCTTTTCCCCCATTTTTCCCTCTGCTCCCTCAATTGTATCTTTCTTCATTTTTATTTTCACCATCATCTTTTAAACATATATATATATTTTTTTTAACATGTTTCTTCGTCACTTCTAATCTCCTCCTTCTCTCATCTTCCCTCCTGGTTTTTGGTTCTTCCTTGTCTTTCTTGGAGAACATTTTTTTCCTCTCCGTGTTTGAACTTTTTTAACCCTATCACTTCTGTATCACCAACTTTCTTCCCTCCTTTTACTCATCCCTTTGATTCCTCCTCCCACTATCCCACTACTTCTTTTTTGTTCCATCTTCATTGTCTATTTTTTTTACCTTACACACACACACACACACACACACACACACACACACACACACACACACACACACACACACACACCCTTCATCCTTCATCCTTTATTCTCTTCTACCTCTGTAATTTGCTTGTTTCCACTTCTGTCTCTTCCCTACCCCTCTTTCTCATCCCCTGGCTATTTTCTCTTTCCCTTTCCTTTTTCATGCATCCATTCATCCTTCCTTCTTTCCTTTCTTCCCTCCATTGTCTCACTCCCACCTCCTGCCCTTTTTTGTCCCTCCCTTCTTTCATTTTTTTTTTTTTTTGCCCTGTCTTCCTAATGGGGTGCCAGTTGTCCCTCTGTTCACCCTATGACATCATCCAGTGCCGTCTGCAGCCGGTTCGTGCCACAGTTCAGGTGCTGGTCGCCTTCGATGCATCGTCTGTGGACAGGAAACAGGAAGAGGAAATCTCAGCTCCAAACCTTGTCTACATCAGGGGGTCAGAGACTCCCTCATTGGTTTCTGTTACCACTCAAACTCCACCTCCCGCATGGCAAATCTGGGACCTTATTAGCTCAAGCCTGCTTCACATCCTCTGCCTAGTTCTGCTGTTCGTGGCCTATAGTTGGAGTGAGCTAACATATCTGTGACAGCATCCTGTCACCTGCCAGCTCCACCCTGTTTCTGCAAAGCTACTGCTCCTTATTTGAGGTGCATTTATGTCAAATGGGAAAAAATCTGACTTAAAAATATACTTTCACTGGAAGTTTTCAGTAGTGTTAACATTTCTGTTAGCTCATTAATGTTCACTGTTCGCTAAAAAATCTGAGTATAGTAATTAATTAAAGAGTAGCTAAATCCAAACATGTTTTGTGTTGTAAAATTATTTATTACTCTTCTCAGAGGGGATACAAAAATTCTTGTCATTTTGTCAATAGTCAAGTTGGATTTTCCTCAAAACGTCAGACTCAGTGGACCACCCAATGGATAAAGGGAGCAAAAGCTGTTTATTTTGAAATGGAAATGATAATCAGCTCGCATTTTTAATGTCACATCAAGAGGGATCCGATTTTAAGCAAGAAAGATGATTTGGTCTGTAAGTTGTAGACTACAACATTAATCAGCTCTGATGATGAACACACGAATGAAACACATCTGCCCTCTGATAACAGTGCTGTATTCAGAGCTAGAGCCTCTTGTAGGAAAGACGCTAGCCAAGCTACAACACAAGTGCCAACACAGAAATTCACATAAACTCGTTTCTAGTCACTGTCAAAGCTCCTCAAATAGCAGAATTTGAGGGATGTACTTACTCTACACACAAGCTAAGAAAAAATTAAAGTGACCATTCAAAAACTGCTTTCATGACATCTTAATGATCCAATCTGGGATCATTAAAATTTATATTATCTTAAAACCACAACACTTTTGTTCATCCCATGTGGTGCAAATGCAGTGTCAGCATGAGCCAACACCTTTCTCTTCACCTCACCTTCACCTAAAATTTCTCTTCTTGTCACCCATTTAGGAAACATCAACTCACAAACATGTTTGTGTCTTTGCAATAAATTAGCACTTAAACTGTTAACAGAGGCAAGGCATGTGGAGCAGCAGGTTATTTAATGTCAGTGATGTCTTATCTAATCTAATCTGTGTGGGACTGAAAGGGTCCTTGGCTCAAAACATGTGTGATGACACTCTTGTTTTGTTCACCGGTTGGAGCCATGAAAACTTTTTGGTCATTGTCATGTATCCAGCAGCCATTTGGCAGCATCATGGAGGTCTAAGTGGACAACTGGCTGTTGGCAGTTATTTTTATATTTTTAATTCCATCAACTGGGTCTTAATACATTTAGTTATTCTCTAAATAAATGCTTTATAAGGTGTTGCCAATGAAGATTACGGCGATAGTGGTTCTCAGTGGCGTTTACATGTGCATCACATTTGAAAAGAAAAATCTGTTTATTCACTACCAAGCCACATTTATCGCTAAAGATGCACCCTCCACATTGTGTTACAAATTCATGGTCTAAGGTTCAATTTATTCATCCATGAAAACATGGAAATACTGTGTTAAATTCTAATCACCCAACACTGATTACATAAAATGTAAATACTAGTGCTGTCAAAAATATTGCGTTATTAACACGTTAACGCAAATCAATTTAAACAGTGTCATTTTTTTTGCGTGAGATTAACACTCTTTGTGACCTGGTGAACTTGTAGTTTTTTATAAGCTGTGACCACGTTACACCTGTGTGTAACGTAAGAAAAACTACAGGATCCGATTGTAAACCGGAAACAAAACAATAGGCACGCCCCACGCACGTTTTAGTCATGTCTGCTCGCTAGCTGTAAAAGAGTAGGCTACCGGTTTGTGTGGATGTCAAGTGCAAAACGCCGAATTGGATGCGAACAAGATTCTGAATGGAAAAATTAGTTACAAAAAGTTGCCAGATGGGTCGACCGACAAGACCAAAGTAATCTGTATGTATTGAATTATCACTGTAGCACATCCAGTCCGAAATACCACTTGATGGCCAAACACACGCCGAATGGGAATTCTCCGCCGCCTCCTTGTCAAAACCAGGCAACAACGGATGGCTTTTGACAGAGGCATATGGATGCTATTATGTTCAAAGGTAACTTAAGAAAGGAAAGTTTAACTGCACTATAGCCTGAGTCCTAGTTTACAATGATGTGCACTTTGTAACTTAATTTTGTATCACCCTGTTTTGATCCCTTAGAAAGGGTTGTTGAATGGGCTTTTTTGTAGCAAAGTATTTCTTTTTTTTTTGTCATCTGTTTATTGGCAGTGTTAAATTGGATGAGATTTGATTCATTCAAATGTGAATGACAGCTCAAAGTGAGAATGTTAGTGTGAAATATAACACTACACGTTGTTGTTTTCAATAAAAAAAACATTTACACAAAGCAAGCCTATCCACTTTTCCATTTTGATAACAGGATTAAAATGATAATTCAAGGGACATTTAGAATAGATAAAAATGTGTGATTAATTTGCGATTAATCGCAAGTTAACAATGACATTCATGTGATTAATCACGATATTAAATATTTTAAATGATTGACAGCACAAGTAAATACATACCAAAAGAACAAAGATATAGATAAATAGCCTTCCTTGGCATTAGTACAAATATTGAAGTAAATCTTGATTTTTAAGTTGAGGCAGAGCTGTACACAAGCACAGGACAAGGGAACTGGCAGTGGAGGGGATATGGTGGGAGTGGGAGGTGTGGTCAATCTGGCATGCTAATGTCATGTAATTGCATTGTGAAGCAGAGATGGCAAGATCAACAATCTTTCTCCAGAATGACTCACCCCATGCTAAAAAGAGATTCTAAAAACTAGCAGTTAGTAGGCACTTAAGCTACTGTGCTAATATTTCAGCATGGTTTCAGTGATTTAATTGAAAAGTTTGGGCTTTACTCCAAATTTTATTATATCAGTTTCAAGCATTTTTGAAATTCATGATGAAATGCTGTCATATGCAAACTAGATATCTGAAAAACTTTCTTCAACTAAATTTACACAGTTTTAATTCAAAGGTTGTTGGACCCCGAATCAGTGCTTACTGCCCTGTCTTAACAACAACACAATGACATTTAGCTGAACAAATACTGTGGTTAACTAGCTAACAAGCTAACAATCTAAAGTCAGTCAAATGGAATAGTGATCTTTAGGTCTTGGCCAGACAGAAATTAAACATGTCCATCAAATTATTTTGAGAATGCCATGTTGTACTTTAAAGAATACAATCAGAAATGCTGAAGACCTCCAATATGTCAGCCAAATGGCACTGCAGAAGCTCCTCTGTTTGATCACTGATCTTCAGGGCATTCAATCGTTCGCAACTGGACTTTGTCAGTTTGTCTTGGTAGACGTTTCACCTCTCATCCGAGCAGGCTTCATCAGTTCATGCGCATCCGAATGATTACAGTTAGTGACTTCATGGTGTTTTTTCACAGTTGTTGCCATATTTTAGAAGGCTGAACTGCATGAGCACATGACTCCTGAATGGAGATTTTCAGTGACTGACCATGAGGGTGAGGAGCAAACTGAAACCATATGACAAGAGTTCTAGATTATTTAAAACAGATTAAATCTTGGGTCTTCGTTTACCAGAATTGTTATCCAAAAAGAAAATATTTTGAAATTTAAGAAAAATGTAGATTTTGTAATTTTGTCCAGATCTAGCACTTAATTGAGATGGCTTTTAATTTACATCAACCAATTCTACTGTATCCAGTGTGACTGTTTTTGGAGACCATTTGAAGGGCTATAGACATTAGATGAGTTCATTAAATTAGATATATATTAGATGTTTATCTTACAGCTTTATACAAAGAGGATTGGAATGTCACCGTGTTTGTACTGAAAAATAAGAGTATTTGCTATGGCCACTGCAACCGAAAAGCAGAATTTTGCCTGGCCATGTATGCAGCTGATTGGCTGTTGGGTTAATTTAAAGAAACTAAATGAATACAGTTGTCTGTCTCTGGTACTTCGCCTTTAAATACTGATGTTAAGGAAACGGAAAATGTATGCCTTGTATTTATGATATATAGAACACTAATATTTGACGTGAACCAGTTTAAGATAAGAAACTCCATTGGTGTTGATATTATATTAATTTCTGTTTGTATGTATATGATTATTGAAGCTATACATGTATTCATATTCTGTGAATTAAGTATTCTCAATTTCAATTGTTGTTTCAACATTCTCTGCACAGATTTTTAACTTTGTGCTGAGGTGAATGGATTTCATGTATGAGGGGGATTATTTTCATGACTTGATATTTGACAGTGTTGAAGACTGAGGTAATAAATGCAATTTAAGATGTTGTCTGAGTCATTGTTTAAGTTAGAGGTATAAAGGGCTTGAAGCAGACTTCAGCCAAAAACTTGTGGACTTCACCTTAAAGAAATGGTTTTTCATTTGACCTGCTGACTCTGGACTCTTAAGGACTCTTAACTTGTTGTTAAGTGACCAACATTCTGCACGTAGGTCACCTGAATCCACCTGAGCCAGAGCGCCGTATACTGGTGGAGACTCTGTGACATAATGAAATATCTCAGAAAAAGCTAGCAAGTTGATTTGAGAGTTCTTTGTCACACACTGTCCCAACTGTCGAGAATGACCTGTTCGGGCTCAGGTCTGTTTGGGCTTTTTTTTTTTTTCTTGCATGTCTGGTTTTGATTACAAATTTATGGACCAGTGAAGACTACTACTTTTTGAATGTCCTCTTGCCTCTGTGTATACTGGGTCTGCACGTCCAATTATGTCAAACCTTCAAGTTTTTCAAGTTTTTGAGTATTTGGCTTCACACAGGGTCACTAACAGGATGTGTCAATATTGCGTGGTGGTGGTAATACAGTTTAAACTTTGTTATCCATACAAAATATGAAGATGTAGGCTACATAATGCAGATAAATTATTAAATCAAGAAGTGTTTTACTTGATCTTACGTGTGTATAATTTTTACATTAAATAAACGAAAATCTACTAACTGGCACTAAGTTCAGTAATATATAACATCAGGTAGGCTGGAGAGAGTGAGCGCTTTTGGCAGTCTTGAACTGAGAGTGTGTGGCTGTGGCTATTTCCTGTAAGCAGTACTTTATGTACCAGTGTAGGTCCAGTACTTACCAACCTCAAAAAGTCTCAGTAGAAAAGATTTGTTCACCCATTTTTTTTTTCAACAGTGGCAGAGATGAGACAGTCAGCAAATTGTGCATGCAGGCAGACTTGCAAAAACACATTTTACATTATTTTACATTGACAAATATTGTTTCTAAATCCTTTGCTGCCCTTGTCCCTTTTCTGCCTCTTCATCTGCTCCTACATTCCTTTCCTTCTCTTTGTTCTCATTCTGTCCTGTTCTTTTCTCCTCCATCTCTCCTTCCCTCTGACTCTGGTCTCCCAGGACAAACTGTGTCTTCCTCACCACATCCTGGAGGAGAAAGGCCTGGTGAAGGTGAGCATCACAGTCCAGGCTCTGATGGATGAGGCCTCCTATAAACACAGCCTCCTGATGTGAGCAGCTTGAACTGACTGACACGTACAACAACACACAACTGGTTCACCATGCTGACTTGATTTCATGTGACATCCCTCTGTGATCATTCTGCATCCTTCTCTGTAGGAGAACGGAGAAGGATGCCAAATGGTGTTAATAGGAACTAAACCAGTCAGACCTGGATTTATTTACAATTCCTGAGAGAGAACTTGTGGGTGGATTTAGAATTCAGTATAATGCCAAGCAGGTAGATTATAGAGGTTGATTTTATCACCGTATGACTAGTTGCAGATGATTTCTCATCATAAATGTTTTTTATCAGTTTCAGGTGGAATGTGTATCCAAATTAACCCTGATTTCCTCCCATTTCTTCAGGTAAACACAAGACACAAACTGAATGGCTTAAATACAACTCCATTAGTCATTTGTTTGTTTGTTTGTTTGTTTGATTGATTGATTGATTGATATTTGTTTGTCTGTTTGTTTGTTTTTGTTTTTTTGTTATTAAGGAGTTCTTACACTGGTTATACCAAAAATTATTAGGACCACTCTGAGAGTGAGAGAGAATAAAATCAAAATATCAAAATTCCTAATATTATGGGAATAGAGTGGTATGTGGGAGTTAAAAAAGTATCAGTACAAAATAAAGTAATTTTATAAGAAAATTTGTAATATTTTATCTGTGAGTATTTGTCATCTTGCTCTCAGTTCCCTGAAGAGAATAAAAAAAATGCTATATTCCTAGCATAGACTGAGACAAATTTTAACGACAATTTGTATTTTAACGTAAAGATACCCATCATATAAAGAGAAGCTGTTTGAGTAGTTGTATACATATTAAAATAAAAGCATACCCCAAAATATTTTCCTCTAATATATTTTAGGTACAATTGTGTATGCTTGTAAAAGTTTTGTTGTCACTTTCTGTGGAGCTCCATGCATGCATGTCCCTGGCCCAGGTCTGAATCTGTGTTAACATTCCACTGTGGGGACACTACTCTGTAAGTTTGGGGTTTTGGGGTCTTTTTTATATAGTCTTTTCTCACCTTGAATCTTTCAACAGGTGTTGCGAATCTGTGTTCACTGCAGATGTGGTTAATTTACAAGATTGATTTTGCTATTTTGCTAAGACACGTGGTGTCAATGGGAAGCCAGAAAACAAAAGTAAAATGTGACTATCTTTCAAGGGCAAATAATGATTTTAATTATTACACATATTTTTTTGAGCTCCTCCTGTCTGCAAGCAATAGAACACCATCTGTATTTTACGGTATGACTTAATGTGCCTATCGTAAACCACATTCTTAAACCAACCAATCATCTACAGAGCCTTTCTGATCTTGATTTCTATGTAAATATTTGTTTTCATCAGTATTCATGCTGGAAGCAACTTTAGAAATATTAGTTGTATATTAGATATTTATACTTAAGGATAAAGCAGGTGCAAGGTCAGTATGGATGATATATCTTAAAGTCAAAATTCTTAAGTGCCATGAGTTAAAAAACAAACAAACAAAAAAAAAAACTCAAAGCCACTGAATTTTAAAAATTAAAATGAATAAATAAACTGCAAACTATATTAAACAAGTGAACACATGGCAGTTGAAGGTCTTCTTAAACATTTGTGTGATTTTTTTCTAATTTGTGCCTGTGTGTGCAGATTTGTGTGTGATGCCAATCATGGCACAATGGCATAATATCCCCACAAATGATGGAAACAGAAGTGTGTGTGTGTGTGTGTGTGTGTGTGTGTGTGTGTGTGTGTGTGTGTGTGTGTGTGTGTGTGTGTGTGTGTGTGTGTGTGTGTGTGTGTGTGAATATGAATGAGGACATTTTTGTAAAGTGTGGACATTTTGGCTGGTCCTCACAACTTCAGTGTTCTATTTGAAAGTTAAGACTTGGTTTTAAGGGTCAGGTTGAATTAAGGTTTTGTTTAGGGGTTCAGGTCCGGGTTAGGGTTAAGCATTAGGTGATGGTTAACGTTAGGGGAAGGGGCTAGGGAATGCATTATGTCAAGGAGTGTCCTCACAAGAATGGAAGTACAAAAGAATGTGTGTAAGTGAGTTACCAGTTGGCCTTTTGAATCATATGGTACTGCATAACTACCACAAAGATCTTAAAGGGGCAGTAAGTAACTGTTGACCTCAATCAACCCTGTTGGCAACTAGCTACAACCTGTAGCTTTCAGCAAGATTTACATTATCTTCTCTCATACAACTGCAGCAGCTGATAATGTTTCATATGAACACACATCTGAAGCATATGAAGCAGGGTAACTTCAGGTGTAACTCTGGGTTTTCAGGGTTATGAGTGAGTTTCACTTACCAGGATACATGGCCACCCAGTGGGCATCTGATGTCAATTCAACATCAATATGACATCAAACACTGATATCAATTTGTCATCATAATTTGGTCAAAAACGTAAATCAACATGACATCAATCCTTTGACATCAATTTGATATATGTCAAAAAATGATTTTATTTATGTTTCTTTGAAATTTCACTCAAATAATGATATTGATGTCATTTTGACATTGTTTCTATGTCAAACTTTTGCAAAATAAAAAATGCACAGATGGAAAGATCCTGCACCATCTTGTATTGCAAACAGACTGGCTTCATTTACGTAGATGAACGTTCGGTCTCACGGAATCTTCATCGGGATTAAAAGCTGAGGAAGATTCTTTGAGATGGAAACGACCTAAATGAAGCCAATTCTGTTTGAAATACAAGACAGTGTATGAGATCTTTGCATTTCTGCAGTGTTTCATGCACATGATCTTTAAAATAGCAACTCTATAAAGTGTATTGTCTACAGTACTGTAATTGTAATCTGTTTGGCATCATCTACACTGAGTGGTTGTGTTCTGTAATTGCTATTGGTCCAATAGTTTCCCCCATGGCATTCTCTCTCAATGATCAAACATAGAAGTGTAACAAAACATTTTTATTCTGAAACGAATCATCCCAGGTTGGATTGATCACAACAGCTATGCAGCCGTGCTAACAGGTAACTGACAGGTGTAAACTACAGGTCTAACACAAACAGCACGAGTGAGCAAAAATGCAATACTTTACAGAACAGATTGCCCATCATAGTTAAACATCACTGTCAGCTGCAGCAGTCTTACGGCCACCACCACCTTTCCTGTCTGGCACTGAACGCAAATAGGCCGCCATCCGGGACACAATGGCAGCCTCACTGGCTCCAGGCTGTGACTGCTGAATGGAATCTAAAAAAAAGTACAATTTGCAAGTGCTGATTATAAGGTCAATTTTTTCCCAATTCAATTTTTCCTAGGAAAGGACTTGTGAGATCATCTTGTGACTCGCATTTGTGTGTGTGAAGGGGATATATATATATATATATACACACAATTAACACACCTGATGTTGTTGTCAATGAAAATCACAGAGAGATGTTCATTCTGGAGGTTGGCTGTACCTTTGATTACAGATTAGAAGGGGCCTTTCTAACCAAAGTGCTAAAATATCAGTGACTGAAGGAGACCATCTCTCAGCTCAGCTACAAATGCAAACTCCTAGTTTTATATTTGGTAGTCTGGGGCATGTGCACAAGATGGTGGTGAGGGGCCTTCAGATGGCCGGCCTCTCTAAAGGAAGAGCTAAACAGTTAGCTAGGTACAGCTCAGTATTGGCTGTTATTGAGAGCCGCTCAGTCTGGAGGAGATGATGTTTTTTGTATCTCTGAATGATGTCTGATCTGTTTTGATACAGTGTCCAGCCACCAGGTGCTTTGTAACTGACTGATTCCCTGTTGTCAACTGTACTGGCAGTATTCATGTCCTTTGTACTTTTTTTTTCATGTGGGCATAAATAAATATTTCAAGTGTGTGTGTGTGTGTGTGTGTGTGTGTGTGTGTGTGTGTGTGTGTGTGTGTGTGTGTGTGTGTGTGTGTTGCACTGCTTTGAAATCAGTGAACACAGGACCTTCCTCAGCACATATCAAAGTTCGAATAAACTAAAAAACTGACAAATGACAAATCATTGAATTGCACATTATTTGTCATTTGCGCACAGCGCACAGCCTCCACACGAATATGGGGGTTCACCCCGTCTTATTTGATTGAGGATTAAAAATGTATCAAAACTTCTTGCATATTATATAGGCAATAGGCAAGTCAGTCAAAACCTACGTGATAGTGCACAAACAGCGCGGACGAGACATCTAGCCTTTGTACATATCTATGGTTCCTGCGGGAACACTTCCTCTCGGGGTCCGTCGGGCTTAAACGTTAGCTAGTCGGCTAACTGCTACAGTAACTATTAGCATCGGTATAACTCCCTCCAAACTGGTGGCTAATTACCGGGCCTTTTCACGGACTTTGAGTCAAGTTAAATACGGATTAATTGAACATTATTTGTAATAGTGGCATTTGCTGCAATTGAGCGCGAATATGCCTTTAGCCATTAGCGTTAGCTACTATTAGTTGGCTAACTGCTATTAGCATTGCTTAATGTCACGTATTTTGAAACATTGACGATACACCCTTTACAATTTAAGGTCAGTGTGCACTAATAATGACACCAATATAACCATAATGTGCGTACTTACCAACAAAAAGCTTTCAGCTATGCTGACCAACACCCTGTGGCTGGTGGAGAAGGTGGAGAAGATACCGCAGACGACCTGACTCCCTGCTGTGCCGCTGCGAATCTGGGCACGCCCTTAAACATCTGTGTGCCTATGAGTGTCTCAGAGCGCACTGTGAGGCGGGACTTTGGTTTATGATGACAACGAGGGGCAAATCGCAAACAACTAGGTTGAAGTTTTTCAAGTTTTTGAGTATTTGGCTTCACACAGGGTCACTAACAGGATGTGTCAATATTGCGTGGTGGTGGTAATACAGTTTAAACTTTGTTATCCATACAAAATATGAAGATGTAGGCTACATAATGCAGATAAATTATTAAATCAAGAAGTGTTTTACTTGATCTTACGTGTGTATAATTTTTACATTAAATAAACGAAAATCTACTAACTGGCACTAAGTTCAGTAATATATAACATCAGGTAGGCTGGAGAGAGTGAGCGCTTTTGGCAGTCTTGAACTGAGAGTGTGTGGCTGTGGCTATTTCCTGTAAGCAGTACTTTATGTACCAGTGTAGGTCCAGTACTTACCAACCTCAAAAAGTCTCAGTAGAAAAGATTTGTTCACCCATTTTTTTTTTCAACAGTGGCAGAGATGAGACAGTCAGCAAATTGTGCATGCAGGCAGACTTGCAAAAAAATCCTCCAATAGATTGGCTGATGTTGGTTGATGTATTTTCTGCATGAATATTTAGATATTAGAGTATATTAGAGTTTAATAGCTTCATGCTAGTTGCAAAGTCTTTTGAGTGTTGTCATCCCAAAAGCAGAACAAAAAAATCACACCCACTGCAAAATGCTTAAACTTGAGCAGTTTTAGAATCAGAATCAGAATTCCTTTATTGATCCCCGAGGGGAAATTGTTTTTTGTACAGTGCTCCACACAAAACAGAATTACAAATTAGAATAATATGTATAAAAACACATATATATGCATTGGTATATGATATTGTCGATTGTAGGTTACCCTACCCTCCCTTTAGAAATAAATGTTATTTAAATTATGACATGAGTCATCCCAGATTTTTAGAGGAAATTAGATTGTTAATGTAAAGAACTGTTGAAATGTTTCAATTCAATTATAATAAAGAATCTGTAAATGACCTTTTTAATGTCTTCATGGTGAAGAAGACTGAGTCTGTACAGGAGCAGAGTCAATGATTCCACCCCTTTAAAACGAAAATCTTGTTGGATCTTGTATTGTGTTATGCTAAATGCCATAGTAAGACCACATCAGGTGTCTGACCCTCTTGAACTGGCAAAATAAATAACTAAATGCTTCCACTGGATTGATTTGACAGTTGCCAAAACAAACATTAACACTTTTTTTGATAAAACTAAAACTAAACCAAACTGGCTACTTCCCTGACAGAACATGCACTTTTAACTTCTGTGTTTATTTGTTTGTGTTGGCAACTGAGAAAATCTTGAATCATTGTTTATCTGAATTGATAACAGATTGATGAACTTAAACAAATGTGACGCTGATATAAATTTTGTAAATAGAGAATTGCTTTCTAGACATAGAGCAGTGTTGTTTTTCAGATTTCTCATTAATTTGTTCATCTATTGTCCAGAAATGGCCTGTGCACACATTTTTGTACTTTTCTGACTTTTTTTTTTGTGACTTCTTTCCCAATTGTTGAAAGTTTGACATTACAGACCCTTACAGACCCCTCTTACATTTAAGACAAAAGGGTATGTTTCATCTGTTGTGTCTTTTGACTGTGAAACTTTGTGTAATTTGTTATACAGCACCTCCATTTACATGCATGAAATGTCCTTTTAATGTTGCCTTAACTGCTGTGACTGCTACATATGCTGCACTGTATTTCTCATCACTTTTTCAGTAAAGACTTGACCTGTCAAAACAAATGCACCTTTTGTTGGATCACTGCACTAACAGAGAGATACTTGCACAAATCGATGATTTCTTACTTGACATTTCTTGACAAGAAAATGTGGAACCCAAAACAAATGCATCATAGTTTAAAACTGATTGCACTTCTTTTGGATGGGATTTTCAATATGACCAATGTCCCACCACAAAAAACAAGTTTTACATTTGAATTTAGCAAGGACTGATAGTGAAACAAGTCATTTTGTGGGGTTTGTGATGCTCCAAAAAAATCCATCCACTGAGTGCGCATCAGGGGAACTTGACTATACACGGTTCTTGACTGGCTTCTTCTTCAAAAGGCAACAGCAGTCTGAGCTCATGGGTACAAATCTGCTGGCTATGTCAAAAATTCTGAACAAAACATCCATCCATCCATTTTCTATACCGCCTATCCCTTTCGGGGTTACAGGGGGGCTGGAGCCTATCCCAGCTGTCAACGAGCGAGAGGTACACCCTGGACCGGTTGTCAATCGCAGGGCAACATATACAGACAAACAATCATTCACACTCACACCTAGGGGCAATTTTAGTCACCAATTAACCTAATGAGCATGTTTTTGGTCTGTGGGAGGAAGCCGGAGTACCCGGAGAGAGCCCACGCATGCATGGAAGAACATGCAAACTTCGCACAGAAAGGCCCCGCCTGGAAATCGAATCGGCAATCTTCTTGCTGTGAGGCACCCGCACTACCTGCTGCACCACCATGCTGCCCACTGAAGAAAAGATGATTTCTTAAAATAATTAAAACTGGTGGTCATGATTTAAACTTACATGATTGTTACATTATCTGGGAGAGCCCTATGTTTCAATGTTCAGCAACAGTGAGGATTTTGTTTCAAGAAAAAAATGGAACCCAGAACAGGGGAAAACAGCCGATCAACCACCGGCCCTTCCCGCTTTGCAACTCTATACAACAGCTCTGCCCTGAATTATACCTTTACAAAATTTTTAATGTTCAGTTTTTGTTTACATTGTGGGAAATGCATTCATTTAATTGTTTATTACTGAGATCATAGTTACAGCTGGTGATGTATTGGACTAGATTGAGAGGTGTTTCTAATGACTTGTCCTTGCTATTTACATTCATGAGGGGGAGAGAATATTAGAAACAGCTCTGACATAATGCCGTCTTGTGCAGCACCATCACTATGATCTCAAAGTTAAAACATATAATTAACACCTCTATGAAAGTGTTAACAAAGCTAAATTTAGCTTCTAAGCATCATCAAATCCGACTTTGTGACAGAGCAGTTGTATTGCATTATACAGGTGAACCTGATAGAGAGGCCCTGACCCTGGAGCATGTAACTTCCCCTAAAACGACATTGTTAATTTTCTATTTCTGCACACATTAAACATACATGATAAAATGTGTCAATTAGTGCAAATTAATTGTGTTTGTAAGTGCATTGGATGACCCTTGCGTTTCCCTTTAGAAAGTAATGACCTTTCCTCTTGTGTCACCCTCAGGACGAACTTTACATTTTGAGCTCCACTCCTTCAAAGGCTCTAATCATTAAGGCTCGAATCACCTTTTGTGCATTCTGTTAGAGCATTTTAATCTGTTTTTGATATTCTGTGGAACCAAACGGCATTTACCAATATTTTGATGAAGAACATGGTGGGCTCTATTTTCGACTACACCACCGGCGCGGCGCAGGCGCAGCGCAAAGTCAGGTCCTGCTGCTGCTGGCTAGGCGCAGCGCAAAGTCAGGTCCTGCTGCTGCTGGCTAGGCGCAGCGCAAAGTCAGGTCCTGCTGCTGCTGGCTAGGCGCATGGCAAGTTTCGAAGATGAGTGAGACTACACAGGAAAGTGTCCAACGCCCAAACTTCTCCCAGGAGGAGACTGACGTCACTCATGTCTCATGACATCTGTTTGTATTACTTTGCATAACCGTTTGTATATACTGTTTATTTTTTCTCAATGTATATATATTGTTATATATTCTGTTCTATATTTTGTGATATATTTTGTGTGTGTGTGTGTGTGTGTGTATATATATATATATATATATTCTCAATATAAATATTTTGTTTTTATGTTTGATTTTTATACATGTAGTTCTCTCTCTTTTCTTTTTTTTTTTTTTTCCAATTTTATTCTAATTCTATTCTTGTAAGGAGCGCTGCAACAAAAACAATTTCCCTTAGGGGATAAAAGGATTTCTGATTCTGATTCTGATTCTAATGTATGAGGTCCTTAGATGGTAAATCCTCAGCCTCCTCTTCATCCTCCTCAAAGCAATGATGTACTCCATCGTTGTAGATAATGTTAAGGGACTGACTGTATGTGCTGACTCAGATAGTTGCATTGAATCGTGGCTGTTGCTAATTATTAATCGCAGTGTGCGTTCGATGACTGACCGAGCACTGCTGAAAACACTGTTAAAACCACGCTGCCATCTTATTGACCGTGTGATATATGGCGTCATCAACCACGTTTTCAGTGGATAGCCGTTATCACCTAACAGCCACCCATCCAGAGGGGTGTCCCACTGAAAGACTGTAGGGATGCTGGTGGCGGGGTCGAAAATAGAGCCCTGTAAGATCTCAAGCAGATTACTGCTCCAGCCACAGTAATTGTTTAATACTTGGTCCAACTCCTGAAGTTTTCACACCATATATCATTTAACTTGTATAAGAACAAAATAACAAGAAAGATAACTGAGGATTTTATTCTGCTAATAAGCTGGGACTGAACACACAGCTCTCTGCAAAGAAAAAGGCTAATTCAGCAAATTCTACAGGATCACTGCATTTTTGCTCATATTTGTCACTTTTTGTGAGTGCTGTTTCAGCTGAAAGGACAAAAGCTGAAATGTCAGTGACTTGATTTATTTTACTATAGAATTTGTTTACCAGAGAACAGGACTGATCTCATACTCAGTTCTACAGGAAGTCAGAAGAAGATTAATGGCAGAAGAGCAGACCAGCAGGATAGAACTTGATCATGTTTTCAGATGGCAGCAGTCCTGACACAAACATCTCAACAAGGTCTTAGCCCCAAACAAAGTGAGATGGAATAAGGAGTGTAGAATACCTTCAAGGATCTTAAGGGTGCCCTTAAGAGTGAATCTGTTCTCCACAATTCTGACTTCACTTGACTGTTTACACTGTAGACAGATGTTTGGTGTTGGCAAGTGCTGCTGCAGGAGGGAGAGGGAGACAAGTGTCCAGTGCTAATCCTGTGTGTCAGATGAGGGACTCTAACACTCACAGAGTGGTACCTGTACCTTATGACTTCACAGCCAAGTACTGGGCAGGGAAAACCAACGTTGTGGCAGACTGTCTTTCCCGGCGACATGAAAATTGAAGTACTGTTCTTGTGGTACAAGAAATGAACACACATGACATTTTAACAAATGTATTTATTCATTGCAGTTGGCTTATGTCATGTGCACAGTGGTGACACTGAATGAAAGGAATTGTGCACTCTTAGTCTGCAATTTTCATTTATTTGTTTAGTACTGTTCATCAGTCAGGGGCATGATTTGTGATTGCTCAGTGTTTAGATCTTTCTTGCACCTAAGTCACACAGTCACATTTCTTTATCATTGAATAGGCAGATGCAATCTACTAGAAAGGCACCAAACACTCAAGTTAGTAAATGCTGCAGTATTGACGATACCTTGATGCATCAAGCCTGCAATAAATACTTCTGCATAAGACATCTGAAGTCTCCTGGTGAACTCCTTCCTTCAGCTCACAAGAATTTCCACCACATTAAGTGTATTTATTGTATCAGTGTATTGTCGGCCTCTCCAGTCATTTTGCTATGCCAGAAGGACGGAGGAGTGCTGTGGTTCATAGAGAACTGCTGCTGCCTAAATAGTCTGACATTCAAGGTTGCAGATCCCTTGCCCAGGACTGAAGAGTGTCTTAATATTGGAGAAGCAACTATGTTCTCAGTACCACCAGCAGATAACAGTGGGTGACAAAGGCTGTGAAAAGATGGCATTTATCACCAAATGGGGCCTCTATACTTGGATAAAGGTGTGGAAAGGCTGACATAGGTGTGTATACAGCTGAAGCCATCTAAATGTTATTTGCTTCACAAGGAAGTTCTCTTCCTTGGCCTGGTTGTGAGTGGGCTGTGTAATTACAACCACAATTTTGTTTCAGCTTTTGCAAAACTAGAGCTAGCCTTATAGCCTTATAAAGATGGGTGTTACATTCCTGTGGATATATGCCCATCAGGATGCTTTTACACATTTACACATCTCTGCTTTTCACATTTTGCTTTATGCAAGGTTTCACCTTATTTTGTAAATGTAACCCACCTGGCAGGTAAGTGAACACCGGACCAGATTTCCCTAGATTCGCTGTGAGAAGTGATGATGAAGGATAGGACTGGACACCAATTGAGTAAGAGGAACATGCAGAGGTAAGTTTTAGCAAGAACACTGTATTCACACACATTAAAAAAAAAGTACTTTTACTAATAAAGCCGGCTTTCAGTTTGTTTTCTCTTAAAGAGTCTTTTAAATTGGATGCACCCTCTTTCAAAAAATAAAATGTCTCTTCTTTTCCAAACATAAAAAAAATATAATTCCTTTCAATTTTTTTTTTCAGTCTTCCTCCCCTACCACACCAACAGGACTAGAGGTGAAGAAGGAGAGGGCCCTCTTCAGTCCAGATGTTCACATGGTTGGCTCACCATCCTTGTAAGGGAAAGAATCCAGTTCCATGCAAAATCCAGGGTATCCAAAAAACCCAGCCTGTATAGCACAACAGGGCTTAAATAAATCTATTCATTTTCTTTCTTACTGAACAGTTTTTGTTTTCTAATTATAATCAACATCAATGTACAATGCATCTTTTCACTGTTAACTTATTACAAGATAACTGCTGCATTACAGTGTTGAAATGTCAACTACAGTTTTTTATAATGAAAAGTAAATCATTAATTAACTGATAAACAATCAAAGATCCATATGTAAATGATTATAAAACCACTCACAGTTCAGCAGTCAATACTCACACTGGATTAAGGTAAGTAAAATAATGTAATATGAACTTGTTTTAAATTCGTTATCACAACCCTTAGATCTCGTGCAACAGCACCGTACTACACAGAACAATTAAGCAGTGGCATAACCTATGACACCCATCTTAATAATGTCTCTCTCTAGTCACACAACGTAAATAACAGGTACACACATACTTTTTACACAAACAAACACACACACACACACACACACACACACACGTTTCTCTCTTCTATCAATCAAAATCCACTGTGAGCTTATGCTCTAACCCTAACCCTACCTTTAACCCAAACCTAACCCCTATCCTAATGCTCCCAGGGTCGCTTCTTGTGGTTCACCAGACACTCAAGGATTAACTCGAACAGTTCCTCTTTTTCTAACAGTATGCACAACATCAAGTCTTTTTCCAGTTTTTATCACTCCAAACTTGCATGCTTCTGCTCTCCTCCTGCTCGCTCCACCTGTGTATCTCTCAGCGCGTCTCACTAACTTGCGCCAAGAGGGTGGAACATGAGCCAGTCTTACCAATAACGATTCAGCTACACCCCATGAGCGAATGAAATCACCCCTTTCTTCATACAACCACCACATGAAGCAAAAACAGACATCTGGGACAAAAGAATAAATAAATGAAATGCAAAATGAAATAAAGACTATGATATGGTATTAAATTAAAATAATGCTCAATGAAAAAGAAAAAAGAAAAATTTCTAAATGTTGTAAAACGTTTTTCTTTCTTTTTTTTTTCCAGGTCATTCAACAACTGATATTTTCTATCAGTATATTTGTCTTTTTTCAAGAGGTTACATAAACTTGAATCAGGATCCCATTGTGAAGTGCATTTAGCAGAAAAATCATCTCCATGTGAGAATGCAGAGTGAAGGATGCCTCCCCTGTACAGTTGTTAGGTATTTTAATCCATAATCAAAATGATCTCAGTGGTGCCAACAGAGGTCCCTGAAAGCCCAGGACTATCATAATCATTGTAAATAAGTGGCCGGGGTCCTCCTAGTGGCCGAGGGCTCCAAGCAACTGCCTGGCTTGTCCACAAGCCCCACCCCTGCCCCTGTGTGGAATTGAAAGTCTGTAGAGCTGTGGAGCTCCAGGAATGGACAGGAGCCACTTACCAGGAAACCACTGTCTTCAAGCCACAGTATTGGAGCTGTATTATCACAACTCAAGTGGTGAGGAGAGCAGGTATTCACATGCTGCAGCTGCCATCTCACGCCAGCTTAGCAGAGGTACTGTGTCACCAGATTCTGAGTTACTTGCTGTCATCTGCCACACCAGGAGTCTCACCTGCCTCCTCCTTTCAAATAACCTTGCTGGCAAAAAGAGTTGAGCCAAAATGGACTTGGATAGTGAACACAAAGCAAACCAGACAGTCAATGCTGATGTCATGTCAAATCGAACCAAAGATCACATAAACAGCCATGACTGTTATCAAGCTGTAAAAAACTTGTCTAACCTGTCATGGCAAGAATGTAATGTAGAGATTTCATGGCGGGCCACTTAAAAGAGACCCACAGGCCACATTTGGCCCCCGGGCCTTAGTTTGGCCACCCTTGGTCTACAAAAACATTTACCTCAAGATTCTACCATCACATGTTGCCAGAAACAGTTTGTCTAAACTGTTTTCCAACTAGCTATACTTCACAGACAGATAGCTAGGCTAATGTAATTTCATTCTTACTTACCTATGTTTTGTGCAGATGTGTAATGGAAATATTATGTTCAATCCAAGTCCAATAATTTCATATCTTAATTGCAGATAGGTGAAGTATCACAGTGATCTTAGCCGTGTTTTCTCCCCTCCTGATTCTACCAGAAGGCTTACCAGAGCAAAAAAAAAAAAAAAAAAAAAAGAATTATATATATATATTTACATATATGTATATGTAGCCAAAATATGTCCATATATCCTAACAATGCATGGAAGGGGAGTTTAAATAACGTCAAAACAACGACAGAAATGAGAGGGAAAAATTGAAAGTACACACAGGTTTCTGCCATCTTGTTTACTAACACAAAATCAGTGGCTGCAAAATTAGTGGGTTTATATCCAAACAAATACATCACAATATAGCAACGTGGTGCATGACAGAGTAAAACAAACAAACAAACAAACAAACAAACAAACAAACAAACAAACAAACAAACGCAAAGGGTTCAAGTAAACAATGCTATTCATGGGATTCGTACCTACAAGCTAAAAGGTCTCTGTTTCAAAGTCTGGAGCTCTCACCACCATACCACTTTTTCACTTCATTCACTTCAATCAACAATGACATAAAAGCATTGACCAAAAAAAAACAAAAAACATCTTTATTCTGATGTCTAGTAAACGTCCATTAATGACGCCCACAGTACCTCCATAAAGGAGCTAATTGTAGTCCAAATGTGGTCTTTGTGGACGTCTTTTGTATGTCAAATTTAAACTCATTTTAGACATTGTTTTTACACTGCTTCTAATTTCTGTGCATAACTGTAGAAGGGAAGGAAAAGATGTGGTAGAAAAAAGTGTACAAGCAATAGAGATAACCGCACCCTGGAGAGGATAGTGAGACAAAACCCATTCAAAACTGCGGGGGAGATTCACAAAGAGTGGACTGCAGCTGGAGTCAGTGCTTCAAGAACCACCACTCACAGACGTATGCAAGACATGGGTTTCAGCTGTCGCATTCCTTGTGTCAAGCCACTCTTGAACAAGAGACAGCATCAGAGGCGTCTCACCTGGGCTAAAGACAAAAAGGACTGGACTGCTGCTGAGTGGTCCAAAGTCATGTTCTCGGATGAAAGTAAATTTTGCATGTCCTTTGGTAATCAAGGTCACAGAGTCTGGAGGAAGAGAGGAGAGGCACAGAATCCATGTTGCCTGAGGTCGAGAGTCAAGTTTCCACAGTCAGTGATGGTTTGGGGTGCCATGTCATCTGCTGGTGTTGGTCTACTGTGTTTCCTTAGGTCCAAGGTCACTGCAGCTGTCTATCAGGAAGTTTTGGAGCACTTCATGCTTCCTGCTGCTGACCAACTTTATGGAGATGCAGATTTCATTTTTCAACAGGACTTGGCACCTGCTCACAGTGCCAAAGCTACCAGTACCTGGTTTAAGGACCATGGTATCCCTATTCTTGATTGGCCAGCAAACTCCCCTGACCTTAACCCTATAGAAAATCTATGGGGTATTGTGAAGAGGAAGATGCGAGATGCCAGACTCAACAACGCAGAAGAGCTGAGCAACCTGGGCTCTCATAACACCTGAGCAGTGCCACAGCCTGATCGACTCCATGCCTCCATGCCAAATTACATCTATAAATCAATTTGAATGATATATGTGGGAGTAACAGGAATAGCACATGTCATAAACCCTTCATAATACATTGATCAAGAACAGCTTTTTCTCTTAATTTTCACCTGTTATCGCATACTCTGAATAGGGACACTGCTAATGAAAACATGCTGTCTGGTCCACACCCAGAAAATGAAGTTCAGACATTGAAAAACGACATACCACCCAAACATTAAAACACAAAATTATTACTGTATGTAGAAACATACCTGTCAAGGACTTTGTGGACACAGTCCTTGGTGTTCTTCCCGCCGATTTTTGCAATTTTCAGCACCTGTTGAAAGTCCATGATTAAGTTGACTGACAGTCCCCAGAGGAACCCTACAGTGTGCGAGTGCACTGGTTCTGTAGTCCATACTTGTAAAACCTACCAGGGTATCAAAGGCTTGTTTATCACAGAGGCGTCGCTCCTCTTTCTCAAAATCCTCTATGGTCTCCATCCTCTCAATGTCGATGGCTGAAGGGCCAGGTTGTGCTTGCTTATAGTGATTGCGGAGCTCAACCAGTAAACTTAAGACCTTCTTCTGGTACACTGAAATAAATGAGCACATTTGTTGATTACAATGGTTACCTCCAATTTGAATAGCTAAGCTAGCTAGCTAGGCTAGCTAGCTAGCTGGTTCACAGTTGTTTCTGTAATCAGCTTCATTGTTTGTCATTAATGTTGTTTGTAATCAGCTTTAGTGTTTGTCATTAATACAAGCATAGCATTGGAAAAAGCAAAAAAAAAAAAAAAACATGATAGACATGATAGAAAGAAACCCTACAATTGATGGTAGAAAATGAAGTCACTCATAATAATGAGTAATATAATTGAAAAGCAAAGTGATCAGCAGAGGGAGATAAAGTGGTACATTTAAAAGTGTCTCTCTCTCTTGCTCAGTGTCCTGTCATCTACATTACACTACACACCTACCATCCCAAGGCAATGGGTCCACTTTCCACTCTCAGTCACTGCATCTGCACCACAGAAAGTATGTTTTAGAAGTTACCAAATGACAAAATTGTCATCAGATTTGGGGCCACATTAGAAGAGAATTAATAAATCTGTATTATTCTAATGAATAGGAGTGCATCGATGCTACTGACTGAAGTGTTATGATGAAAATTGAAAACTCACTATGCCTTGGTGCGATCTTTTATCACGTCTGGACCTGGCGGGGGTCCCGGAGACATCACTGTGGCTGCAGGATCTGTGGTAATGTCTTGAGTCATCATTGCGCTGAGACCCATCACGCCTGGACCTGACAGTGTGTCTCCAGTCTTCACTGCGCTGAGACTCATCACGCCTGGACCTGACAGTGTGTCTCGAGTCTTAACTGCACTGACACCTATCACACGTAGACCTGGTGGTGTGTCTTGAGGCATCACCACGCTGGGACTTGGACCTGGACCTGTATCGCGAGACATTGTTGCGTTGGTGCCTGATGCTGGACCCACCACTGGAAGTAGTTCCATTTAAATTTTAATCACTTGGCAATTTTATAACTGACATAATATACCATGTCATGCCTTATCTTGTTTTTAAACCTAGAGCGATGACCTCTGGCTGCATGTCGAGATCCTGAAAAACACAAAGAATGTTCTTACATTTCACAAGGCCTGATAAAATAGCAAAGTGATGAGTTGAATATTTACTGGGTGTTGACAGGTCAGATCCTAAAAAAGACAAAGAATGTTCAGAGATGGAAAATTATTGAAATGTAAATAAAAAGGTGAGCATTACTTCTGATAAATACTTACTGCGTGTTGATGTTTCCCTTCCCCCAGATTCACTGGTACGCTCCAGACCAGACAAGTCTGAAACATATGATTGAGCCTGTAACTACTGTCTTGTGTGTAAAGAATATTTGCATAGTGAATATTGCAAAGGGAGAAGTAAATATTCACGAGGAGTGGACATTTCACTGTCCTGAGAACTGTCCGCACGCTCCGCTTGTACAGGCATGTACAAGACATTACCATGCTTCATAAGTTGTCATCAGTACTTACAAGCATTGTCTAAGATAGCTGTGCCCTGAATGGGCTGCAACTTCTTCGGTGGAGCAGAGTAGTTGGGCAGCTTGACACCTAGAGGTCAGTAAAGAAAAAATAAGCATATCCATCCCCAACATTTTTATAAAATGTAAGAATTTGATTCATTTTGAAACTGGAACTTCAAATTCATTGTAGATACCCCTGACACTCTGCCCCTCCTCATCTGAATCTGTTAATACTGCAAAAAATGGTTAGAAACATTGAAGTGTGAAATTAGAGGCCCAATTTCTGTAAACAGATATTGCAAATGTATTAATTACCTGAGAATGAGAAAACATACCATTTCTTACAAAACCCTCTGGAAGTGATTTTTTTAGTGCGGCTCCTCGATCTCATCACCACCTCCTCCTCATCATCATCAACATCCTCCTCTGCCTGACTGGTCATGTTGTAGTTCTCACATTTTCTATGGACAGCTAGAAGTAAGACAAACTTTAAAAAAACATTTGTGACTTTTGTGACATTTTTGACTTGAATATGTCACAGTACTTGCCTGATGTCATTTTTATCTTTGTTAGAGGGAACGTCATCCAGTCATCCTGGGGGTTCATTTTTTCCTTTATAGCCCTCACGGTTTTGGTGGTGCTCATTCGTGGCCATCTAACAATTCTTTTGGTCCCCCTGATCCAATTCTCTGAAACTACACCCTCCTCCTCAATTTCACCCTCCTTCCAAACTGCCCTCGCATACATGACCTGGAAAGGACAGCATATGCGTGTTACTTTAAGTTATTCATTTTTATTTAGCCTAAGCATTGAGTAGAACAGTGGTTGTCAAACTTTTTAATTTCTTAATATTTGACAATATATTTTCTTTTTTTAATAAACACTAATAACACTGAGTGTACAACTGAACCCCAATGGACCCTTACAGTTCCACTGGGTTCCATTTCTACACTCTAAAGTTATAGGCCTGTGAGAATCAAATTTCAAACCCAGGGGTCTCTGAAACCCATTTTAAGAACCACTGTAGCAGACATCTTATACGAACTGAATTACAGATGCAAGAGGATATAAAATGGCATGAACTCTATTCCAACAAATCACCAAGTGTCATGTTAGAAGAGACAAATCAGCTGGAAGTGGCAGAAATAAATATACAACAATTCTCATTAGGAAAGAAAGGATTACAAATAAGTAAATGGCACCCAGTTAAGTTAGTGGATAAAGCAAGAGAGTTGAGGTTGAGAGGGTTTGGACACGTGTGGAGGAGGGATGAGGGTTACATTGGGAGAAGGATGTTTTGGCAAGAGGAGAGAGAGGCCAGAGCAGGTTTATGGATGCATTGAGAAATGACATGCAGGTGGCAGGATTATCAGAGAAGATGCATAAAACTAACAGGTGGATGGGATAAAGCATAAAAAAAAATATGAAAATTTAACCTTTAATATTTGTTTTCCAGACCATGGCGAAGGGCTATGAGCACAGAACCATGAGATACTTGTGGGAGGTAGGCCACCTTGCGGAACAGATCCTTTTCACGCGGCAGTCCATTTTTCATCCTGACCTGATCATTTCCTATGCACGCTATATTTACAAGTCCAGAGCTACATGATTGGTGAAATAATGGTGAGGTGTGACACTGGTACAGGATTTCACAAGACAAGTCCCATCTGCATTTTTTTGTCGAACAAAAGCAAATCTTTCGTCATTCAAGAGAAAACAACGGTCGCTTTCTGTAACAGAAACAAACACTTCAGGATGCATTTTGCTCGTTCACTTCTGAATGCTCGACTTCTGATAAACGCCTGGTGACTTGTTCCAGAGGATTTCTCACGTGTTTCATAATTTGTTGCAGGTAGTTTTCAAATGGAAAACAGGAAATGTCATTTAAGGAGCAGTTGAAGTGGCTGGCATCTTCATGGAGATGAATTAGTCCATGTACATTGTATACAGGAAAGGTCTTCCCATACAGGGCAGCACAGCTGGTGACAAAGTGTTTGATGAGTTCATGAGCATATGTGAGATAGGCATTTCGAATCCTGTCATCTGACTCCAGCATTACCATCATGGCTACTGTCAAAGGCAAGAAATGCTTGTACCTTTCAGGGGACAGCACAGTTTTTAATACCACAGGTCCTGTGTATAGCAGAAACTGCTGAAATTCAGTGGCTTTCCACCTATCCATTTCATGTAGACCACGCGGTTGCCGAGCAAATTCACTTGGCATGCTCCCCCTCAGTGCAATTAGTTTTTGAGAAATTGCATCATTTTGCCTCACAGATAAATGACAGATTTTTGGGCCATGAGTCAAGTAAATTAACAGGCGTCTAACTACTCCCAAGCAGACCATATGCATGTAATCTAACACAAGTGAACTAACACAAGGAATTCCTCCAGCAATGAAGGGGCTGACATCAGTTTGGTGGTTCCTGTACTCCACTCTAGAGAAACAGTCATCTGGTCTAGAAGTACATTCCTGTTCACTAAATACCATTCTTCCCTCCACACGAGTACCTCTCATTGTTCATTTCTCTCTAGTGGGATGTCATCGATGTTTACAGTGAGGTGCACATCACTCTTGAGAAAGCAGTTGCCAATCAGCTGTGCGACTTTCTAAACAATAATAGTTTATTCGAGGATTTCCAGTCAGGATTTAGAGTGCATCATAGCACAGAGACAGCACTGGTTAAAGTTACAAATGACCTTCTAATTGCATCTGATAAAGGATTTGTCTCTGTACTAGTCTTATTGGATCTTAGTGCTGCATTTGACACCACTGACCATGGCATCCTATTGCAGACACTGGAACACTTCATTGGCATTAAGGGAACTGCGCTAAGCTGGTTTAAATCCTACCTGTCAGATCGCTCTCAGTTTGTACGCGTTAATGATGACTCCTCTGTGCTCACTAAAGTCAGCTATGGAGTTCCGCAGGGTTCTGTGCTTGGACCAATTCTATTCACCTTGTATATGCTTCCTTTAGATAAGATTATCAGGAAGCACTCAATAAATTTTCATTGCTATGCAGATGATACCCAGCTATATTTATCAATGAAGCCGGAAGAAACCAGTCAGTTAACTAGACTACAAGCATGTCTTCATGACATAAAGACCTGGATGACCTGCAATTTTCTGATGCTAAACTCGGACAAAACTGAAGTTATAGTAGTAGGCCCTAAACATCTTAGAAAGTCACTTTCTGATGACATAGCAGCTATGGATGGCATTGCGCTGGCCTCCAGCACCACTGTAAAGAATCTGGGAGTCATCTTTGACCAAGACATGTCCTTTCACTCCCATGTTAAACAAATTTCAAGGACTGCCTTTTTTCACCTACGTAATATCGCAAAAATCAGGCATATTTTGTCTCAAAATGATGCAGAAAAACTAGTCCATGCATTCGTAACTTCCAGGCTGGATTATTGCAATTCCTTACTGTCAGGCTGCCCAAATTCGTTGCTGAATATTCTCCAGTTGCTCCAGAACGCTGCAGCACGTGTTCTGACAAAAACCAGGAAGCGAGATCATATTTCTCCAATACTCGCCACTTTGTCTCTGTCTCTCTCTCTTTCTCTCTCTGACTGCTTTTCTTTCTGTCTGTCTGTCTGTCTGTCTGTCTGTCTGTCTGTCTGTCTGTCTGTCTGTCTCACTCTCTCTCTCTTGCTCTTCCTCTCTCACCCAACCGGTCGAGGCAGATGGCCGCCCACCCAGAGTCTGGTTCTGCTCGAGGTTTCTGCCTGTTAAAAGGAAGTTTTTCCTCGCCACTGTCGCCAAGTGCTTGCTCATGGGGGAATTGTTGGTTTCTTTGTAGATAAAAGAGCTTGGTCTGTACCAGCTCTATATGGAAAGTGTCCTGAGACAACTTCTGTTGTGATTTGGCGCTATACAAATAAAATTGAATTGAAATTGAATTGAATTTGCACTGGCTCCCTGTAAAGTTTAGAATAGAGTTTAAAATTCTCCTCCTCACTTACAAAGCCATAAATGGCCAGGCACCTTCTTATCTTAAAGAGCTCATAGTACCTTATTGCCCTACTCGAACACTGCGTTCCCAGAATGCAGGTCTACTTATGGTTCCTAAAGTCTCAAAAAGCAGAACAGGAGTCAGAGCATTTAGCTATCAAGCTCCTCTCCTGTGGAACCATCTTCCAGTCTTTGTCCGGGAGGCAGACACTGTCTCTACATTTAAGAGTAGGCTTAAAACTTTCCTTTTTGATAAAGCTTATAGTTAGGGCTGGCTCAGGCTTGTCCTGGACCAGCCCCTAGTTATGCTGCTATAGGATTAGACTGTCGGGGGACATCCAAAGATACACCGAGCTCCTCTGTCCTTCTGTCCCTCTCCATCCGCACGCTCTCATGTCCTACCACGGCGTGTTACTAACTTAGCTCCTTCCCCGGAGTCTCTGTGCTTTGTCGTCTTGCAGGTTCCCATGGACAGTGGCTGAATCTGGATTGTGGATTTCAGCTGCGTCTCCTGCCTTGACCCTGCCTGCATGTCTGTCTCTCTCTCTGACTGCATTTCTGTCTGTCTGTCTGTCTGTCTGTCTGTCTGTCTGTCTGTCTGTCTGTCTGTCTGTCTCACTCACTCTCCCTCTCTTGCTCTTCCTCTCTCACCCAACCGGTCGAGGCAGATGGCCGCCCACCCAGAGTCTGGTTCTGCTCGAGGTTTCTGCCTGTTAAAAGGAAGTTTTTCCTCGCCACTGTCGCCAAGTGCTTGCTCATGGGGGAACTGTTGGTTTTTTTGTAGATAAAAGAGCTTGGTCTGTACCAGCTCTATATGGAAAGTGTCCTGAGACAACTTCTGTTGTGATTTGGCACTATAAAAATAAAATTGAATTGAATTGAATTATTGTCCATCTGACTTAAGTAACGACAGATCCCCTTTTCTAAGCCATAATACTTGTAGTGCCCCCCACATTTAGGCTCTGCTGTGTTTTGTTGTGGTGTAACAAGGAGTGCCCGGCAATCCACAGGCAATAGGTGCCCTTGCTTTCTTAATATGGACAATAACCCATTAAGTGCTCTGTGTGTCACTTTGTGCTCTACAGCCCACTGTCTCAGGTCATCTTCAAAGCTGCTGATGACTCATCATCATTTGATTCATATTCAGAGTCAGTAGACAAATATTTAAATATTAAATAATTATTTTCAATGCTCCAATGTTCATCATCACTGTCAGAATAACATAGAAGTTGATCCATATCTCTTTGGCGTTTTTGCCATTCTCTCATTTTCATTGCCACCTGTAGACAGAGATGTAGTCTGTTAGTTTAGTTTTACAATTTATTTGACTGGGACATGTGCAAAGGGAAGGAGCACCTTGTTTAGGTGGCTTGGCTCCAAGGGGCAGGACACATCACTCCACGTTCAAAAGAGGACCTCCCACCACTTGATAAAAGGATAAGACTGGTTTAGAAACACCCAACTGAAGCCTTACAATACTCAGTACTCCATTGCACTAAATTGTTATGCATTTGGCTGCAAATCCCCACCTGAAAAATATTCAGGAAACCACACTGAACATTTGTGAAATGTTCAAAAATTATCTCACAACATTTTTTGTATGTTTTTGATAACAGCTATGTATGCTATTTTTTGAATTGAAGTATAGTGTTAAAACTAGTGCTGTCAATCGATTAAAATATTTAATCACGATTCATCTCATGAATGTCATAGTTAACCCGCGATTAATCGCAAATTAATCGCACATTTTTATCTATTCTAAATGTCTCATTAATTATCATTTTAATACTCTCATCAACATGGAAAAGTGGATAGGCTTGCTTTTTTACAGCTAGCGAGCAGGCAAGATCAAACACGTGTGTGGGGCGTGCCTATTGTTTTGTTTCCGGTTTACAATCGGATCCTGTTGTTACAGCCAGACAATGGAGAAGCAGGACCCAGGAGCAGAGTGTCAAAAAGAAATGGTTTATTCACAAAGTAACAACAAAAAATCAGTTCAGCAGAACGATTTGCAAAAACAAAGTAACAACCAAGATTTTCACTAGAAAAGTAACAACTAAAACTCCAACACAAAATCACCAATAATTGGGAAAAAGCCAAGATACAAAGTACAACAAAAATTATACTGAATCAAACTGGTACTCAAGAACTGGAAAGCAAACAACTCGTGACGAGAGGCAGAAGAACTCGGGAGGCACTCCGCGTGCGGGGATCTGCGAGAATTCTCCGGCACTGGAGATTACCAGAGGGCGGCTTAAGAAGCCAGGTGAATTAGGCAGAACGAGCTGCAGGTGTGCCGGGAGAGCAGCGCTCCAGGAGATCGCTCCGCCCCTCGTCACTCGCACTACCAGAGAGGGAGAGAGAAGGTCAGAGGAAGCAAAAACAGAAAACACAAAATCAGGACCACAACACCTGTAGTTTTTCCAATGTTACTAGCAGTGGCCACAGCTTATAAAAAACTACAAGTTCACTAGGTCACAAAGAGTGTTAATCTCGTGATAAAAAAAATTACGCCGTTAAAATTGATTTGCGTTAATGCGTTAATAACGCAATATTTTTCTGACACTAGTTAAAACCATGAACCCATTACTATGACAATGTACAAATGAACCAATGGACCCTTTGCTTTTTTAACAGCGTTTCACTATCTCTCATTTCTGTCATATCCATGTGGGGGCTGCTAGCTTATTCCTTTCGCTAGCTTTTACAAATTTCGCGTGAGACAAGTTAGCTAGCAGTGGCAGTTCTAGGGGCGGGGCCACAGGGGCATTGGCCCCATCTGAAATCTAATTGGCCCCCTGAAGTGCCCCTGTCATCATCTGTCGTTTTGCTAGACTATGACCATCAGACTTTTATGTGAATGCAATTCCATGCCCAAACATTGGTGGCAGTAGAGCGCCAAATAGGCAGGTCCACTGTCAATAAAGCTGACAGAGGAAGACTATCATCTGAATGAACACAATGATTATCCGTGACTATGGGCATTTCTCAATATGCGTTCTTCTCTGTACTTGTGTTCCCGTGTACTTGAGAAACGTCATCACTCTGAGTCCAAGTACTGTTCCAATTTAAAAGTCTGCATCTCGACAAGTACACTCAAATACCTGGATGTGTTCTTGCCCTTCCCACTTTATCGAGGATGCATCGGATGGTGACTTGTGCGGACTTGGGGCAACCATGTATCCCAGAATGCATTTTGTAGCAATGATGGAGGAGGAGAGGACTCACAACTACAAGTTACAAGTTTCAAAATACTGCTGTTTTAGTAATCGGAATGTGGTTTTAAGATTATTTTATGTGAGAAAGTGGATGTTAAAACTTAAAATCTGTGGTCGATTCACCACGATAGCGCGTAGTTTAAAATTTGCTCCAAAGTTTTCGGAGATGTGTCGTCCTGCTAACGTCATCAAGTACACTGCTGTCCCTGTTGCAGAATGATGGTCCTGCGTCCTCCCGTCCTGGAGAGACTGTACTCCCAAGTCGAACTTGCTAAGTCCGAACTGCCAAGTTTGTAAGTCCGAACTTGGTGTGCTTGGTATTGAGAAACAGCCTATGATACCACAGGCGGGCTGGAGACGACATGGAGAACCGTATCAGATCTAGAGAGTTTTGGAGAGGAAAGAAAAAGGTGGGATGCAGAGGTTCACTACACTTCTTAAGTTTGTAGTATTCCTAGAACCTTTCAAGGAGGCGTTCATGAGCTGTTTAGACTAGGAAGGATTGCCATTGTTATACCCCTGAGCAGTGCCTCTTGTGAGCGGAGCTTTTCAGCCCTAAGTTTAATTAAAAATAAACTTAGAACAACAATGGCAGATAGTTGTTTGAATCATCTTGGGGTCCTGAGCATTGAGTCCCAACAGGCAAAGTCTTTAGATATGACTGAATTTGTGAGACGTTTCAGTTCCCGTCACAAAACTGCAGAATTATGCTTTTTTTTTTAGATGTACCAAATGTACAGTAGTTACTTGAATAGTCAGTTTAGTGGTATTGTCTGGATCTTGCCTCTGCCTTAAGCCACTCACATGGTACTGTGTGTGAGAGAGATGTTCTCAAACTGACAGTGTTGGTGATTTCTCTGATTAAAAAAGACCAGGTTATACTTGTCCAATGTAACATTAAAAAAGTGCATGTTTTTGAATACTAAATTCTGAAACATGTATTTGAATACTATTTTATTTCCTTTGAAGTTGCTCACATCCCCAAATGTGAAATTGAAAATGAGTTTTACTGTCTACACTTTTTAATTAAAATGTTTGAAAAAGGTGTGACTGGGTGTGCTTTATCACAAATGTGACTGCATGCATGTTGGACAAATACTTGGCCCCTCTGTGATAAATGTGGCCCCTTACTTAGAAAAATCCTAGATCTGCCACTGGCTACTAGCCTCGCTAGTAGCCAGTGGCAGTGGCGCTAGATTTAGTGACCGAACAATGTTGTTTGCAATGTTGTTCACATTAAAGCGTTAAGGAAGAGACGCAGTGCTAATTGGCGACAACGGGTTTAAAGTAGATTAATACAAGAAAGCTAAAACTGCAAACACTACAAATGGGTAAATTAACATAAAATTAATTAGGCAGTCTATGGGCTGACCGAACTTACCTGCAATTTAGTGCACGATGATTTCGGACGGCTGTGGCTTGTTGTAGAGGTCGTATAGCCTACGGTGCACAGAGCTGCTTGAATCCACAATAGAGAAACACCTGGGCCAATCGGAATGGCTCTTACAATGTACGTTATGATGACGCAATGCCTCAGCCAATCACAGTGGCATTGACTGGTTGTATTTTTTTCCCAATACACCTTTATTCAATTTGTTGTGTTAAACAGAATAACACATCACTATTTTAGAAAGGAAAACAGGAAAATGTAAACAAATGTTGGTGACAACGATGTTGGTATTTTTACACACACACACAAACATATTTATACACACACACACACACACATATATATATATATATATATATATATATATATATATATATATATATATATATATATATATATATAGGGGGCGGAACCTATCTCGGCTGTCAAGGGTGGGAGGCGGGGTACACCCTGGACCGGTCGCCAGCCGATCGCAGGGCACATACGCATAACCACTCACACTCACAACTAGGGGCAATTTAGAGTCACCACCCGGCCACCCCAGCACTTCTTGCTGTGAGGCACGCACACTACCTGCTGTGCCACCGTGCAGCCCCCCTCTGGTAAGCCTTCTTGTAGAATGGGGAGGGGAGGAAACACAGCAAGATCATTATAATGCTTCACCTATCTAGATATGAAATTATTGGACTTGGATTAAACATAATATTTCCATTACACATCTGCACAAAGCGTAGGCAAGTAGGAATGAAAGTACATTAGCCTATCTATCTGTCTGTGAAGTATAGCTAGTTGGAAAACAGTTTAGACTACCTGTTTCTGGCAACATGTGATGGTAGAATCTTGAGGTAAATGTTTTTGTAGACCAGGGGTGGCCAAACTAAGGCCTGGGGGCCAAATGTGGCCGGTTGGTGTCTTTTAATCACCTAGCAGCCACCCATCCAGAGGGGTGTCCCCCTGGTGGAGTCATGTGCCGACCTGGGGAAAATGGCATAAACATTTGTCACCAGGCAATTTGAGTCACAGATCACCAGACATCCCTGTTTCATCTGTGTACTTTTGGTCAGGTTGAGTGACCATTACGCATGCTGAACGCGCTTGCTATGTGGTCAGCTGAGATACTGATCAAAATATAGAAATTTAGGTCTGACTGCATGTGCTGAGTTCGCCGGTTTATGAAAATCCGCTTGCCCAGTGGTGCGCCGCTGGTGCACAGAGTTGACCAGGTCTGGGGTGGCGAGCTTTCAGCGCACTTTTACACCGCCGGCGTGGACTGAAATGGACCGAAAATCCAAATCTGCCGACTGATTATGCCGACACCTCCCCCTACTGCACCAACACCCATCCTGGCATACCTATGTGCGCCTCGGTTGACCAAAATACCAAGTGCGCTGCGTGCTACACGAAAATACCACTGCGTGGGGTGCGCACCCTGCGCCCTGCCAGCGGCGGGGACGAAAATAGAGCCCCTTCAGTTTATCTTGGCTTTAGACAAGCAGTTTGTTATTTCTGTCACTAGGGTCTCTCGGTCAGAACAATAACAAAAGATGGAATCGCTGATGGAATCAGCATAAATTTGCCTCTTTACAGAAAGATAAAAACTGTTCTCTTCACTTTAGCCTTTAAGAAGCTACTTTCCCAATAGAGACCTAAAACTCTTGCTTGCACTTTGCCTCGCACTTATGTATTGCAGCACTTATTTCAAAATGTTGTATTTTACGCTACGATTTTATGCATTTTCTATATTCTATTTGTATTGTATATTATGGCCTTCTATCCCTGTTTTATGCATCCTTTCATTATCATTATCATTATCATTATCATTATCAAGTGGGTTTTATTTTGCATCTTACTTTCCATTCATTTTCAATACCTGTTTTGATTATTCTTGTATGAAAGGTGCTATACAGAGTTTATTATTATATATACATATATCACATACATAAATATGTCATATTTGTATATGCTACACACACACACACACACACACACACACACACACACACACATATATATAGTTGAATCTATTATTAGAACTGCCACTGTTTGTGGCAGAGGCAGATGGCCGCCCACATGGCAGCGCCTTTACATTCAGTGGAAGTCTTCATCAGTTTAGCTATATTTCCCAAAAGTCAGCCTGACATGAATGTAGAATAAAGTTCTGTGGGTTTGGACAATGTGTATAGGATTAGCATGTGTGTAATGAGTGATGTAACTATGTACCTCTACTTGTTAAAGGGCTCATTTAAATGAGCACTGGTTCTTCTGGTACCGCAGTTACCCCATCTGGCCAACAGAGGGCATCTGATCACAGAATAGTGTTATGTCATGATGTTTGTTTCAGTGAGTCCATCTCCATCACATACACATCTTGGCATTCTAAAATGTCCACACATCTATTCAGATTTGGTAACAAGAATGGCTCAAAAATGCTGCGAATGAGAATTGGTTTGTAATAGTTGGCACGCTTCCGGTCAATCATGTTCAAGCTTATGACATTAACAACCTACACTCCTCTTATTCACTATGTCAAAATGAGAAGAAAAAAAAACTTAAATTGAAAAGATTAGTCACTGGATACCAGATATCAGTTCTCCAAGGGGAAGATTGACTACTTTTGTGTGTTTTACATCACTGAAAACTCATTTAACATTGACTTTCGATGGTCTTTTTACTTGCTAATTACACGGTAAGAATGAGGCAGTAATATAGCTTGTGTCAATTAAAAATAGCAATATATAAAGATTGTTAATGGGTGAAACTATAAGGTTTTATTTGTGTTCTTTATTTATTTACCGCTGCTATATTGTGACCAGACTTAAAAGCTGATCACAGTTCTCCTCTATAACTACATCTCTCTTGGGTTTTTGTCAAACGGATACCTGGAATTCTGCTGGGGAAATCCTACTTAATGAGTGCCAGGGGCAAAAACATTTATTTTTAATGTGCTTCATTCATTACTGTAAGGGACAACATCTATACTGTGGTCAATTCTCAAAGCGTAGGCTAAACAGCCAATGCTGTAGGCTAGTGTTTAGCTTTAGAAATCAGAAATCAGAAAAAGCTTTATTGCCAAGTACGATTTTACACATACAAGGAATTTGCTTTGGTGAGGTTGGTGCATGACACATCTATTAAAAAGACGCTATTAAAAAGCAAAAAATATAACAATATAAATACATATACACAAGCCTGTTTTTTTTTTTTTTTTTTCTTTTCCCCCAAAAGTCCAAGCAGAGCGTTAATGTAACATATAGAGTTATGGCAATCTCAATGTGATAAGATGAGGCAGAGGTGAATTGTGAAGAGTGTCGGGGGGGTTCCGGGCCTTGTTGATAAGGCTGACAGCAGACGGGAAAAAAACTGTTCTTATGGCGTGAGGTTTTGGTCCTGATGGAACGCAGCCTCCTGCCAGAGGGGAGTGTCTGAAAGAGTTTGTGTCCGGGGTTGGAGGGATCAGCCACAATCTTTCCTGCACACCTCAGGGTCCTGGAGGTGTACAGGTCCTGAAGAGACGGAAGATTGCAGTTGATCACCTTCTCTGCAGTCCTAATGATACGCTGCAGTCTGCCCTTGTCCTTGGCGGTGGCAGCACCGTACCAGATGGTGATGGAGGAGGTGAGGATGGAATCAATGATGGCTGTGTAGAAGCACCATCATTGTCTTTGGCAGATTGAATTTATTCAGCTGTCGTAGGAAGTACATCCTCTGCTGTGCTTTCTTGATGAGGGAGCTGATATTCGGCTCCCAACTGAGGTCCTGGGAGATGATGGGGGCAGGTGAGGCTGAGTTCTTCCTGTAGTCCATCCACTGTCTTTAGAGCGTTGAGCTCTAGGTTGTTCTGGTTGCATCAGGTCACCAGATGTTCAACCTCCCACCTGTAGGCAGACTCGTCGCCATCAGAGAGGAGTCCGATGAGGGTGGTGTCGTCCGCAAAGACAGACTGGTGACTGGAGGTGCAGCTGTTCGTGTACAGGGAGAAGAGCAGAGTAGAAAGAACGCAGCCCTGAGGGGATCCAGTGCTGATGGTCTTTGCGTTGGAGACGTGTCTCCCCAGCTTCATGCACTGTTTCCTGTTAGACAGTAAGTGTGTAATTCATCTGCGGGTGGAATCAGGCATGCTCAGTTGGGAGAGCTTCTCCTGAAGCAGAGTTGGGATGATGGTGTTAAAAGCAGGGCTGAAATCCACAAACAGGATCCTAGCGTAAGTTCTTGCGGAGTCCAGGTGCTGGAAGATGAAGTGGAGGGCCAAGTTGACTGCATCATCTACGCATCGTTGGCTCTATAGGCAAACTGCAGGGGGTCCAGGAGAGGGTCGGTGATGTCTTTGAGGTGGGAGAGCACAAGGCGCTCAAAGGACTTCATGACCACAGAGGTCAGCGTGATGGGTCTGAAGTCATTAAGTCCTGTGGTCCTTGGCTTCTTGGGAACTGGGATGATGGATGAAGACTTGAAGCAGGCTGGCACGTGACATGTCTCCAGCGAGGTGTTAAAAATGCCTGTGAACACTAGAGACAGCTGATCAGCGCAGTGCTTCAAGGCGGATGGAGAGACAGAATCCGGACCAGCTGCTTTTGGTTGCTGGACTGTCCCTTTGTCTTTCAAAGCCAGCAGTAGAACTCGTTCAGGTCATTGGCTAGGCGTTGGTCATTGATGGAGTGGGGGGCTTTAGGCTTGTAGTTGGTGATCTGCCTGAGCCCTTTCCAGACAAACGCAGAGTTGTTAGCTGAGAACCGGTGTTGGGGCTTCTCAGAGTACAGTCGTTTAGCCTCTTTCACCGCCTTGCTAAACTTGTACTTCACCTCTTTGAATCTGTCTTTGTCCCCACTCCTGAAGGCCACTTCCTTTGCCAACCTTAGCTGTCTGAGTTTGGCTGTGAACCAGGGTTTGTCATTGTTTTAACTCACCCTGGTGTGTGATGGAACACAGCAGTCCTCTGTTACATGCTCCCCCCCTCCTCTTGCTGATCAGCCTGATCCCTTGTTCATTCTGTGTCTGCCTCCTTTTCAATAGGTGTGGCTGCACAGCAATCAGAACCTTTAAAGAGGGGGAGGGGACTGCAACTGAGTCTCTTCTCATTCTGGCCTGGCAGCAGGAGCAGCAGCAGCAGCAGCAGCAGCAGGAAGTGCTGCTGAAACATCCTCACAGAAGCTGAACACTTCCCAGTCAGTGGAGTCCAAACACACCTGGAGATCCTCCACAGTCTCACTGGTCCACTTCCTTGATGTCCTCACTACAGGTTTGCAAAGCTTTAGTTTCTGCCTGTACGCAGGAATCAGGTGGACCATGACGTGGTCAGAGTGGCCCAGTGCAGCACGGGGGACGCCAGCCAGCTGCAGCACAGAGTCCAGTATTAATCCACAGAGCCACGATGAAGCACAAAACCGCAGAAGAAGAAAAGTCCCTGTTTTTACCCAACAGCAGTTGCAATTCCTCCAGTTTGTTGGGCAGTGAACGCACATGAGAGAGAAATATTCCCAGTAACGCTGTGCGTAGTCCACGCTAGCGAAGTTGCGAAAGCACACCAGCCCATTTTCCTCTCCTCTGGCGTTTCGCTGCGTGAGCAAAGGTGGCGCACCTTTGACCAGGATGTCCAAAATTTCCAATGCAGGGAGCAGAAAATTAGGAAATAAATCCTCTGATGTTGTTACCCTGATGTTCTCTTCTCTGGTGAAAGAGCTCCGGGTAGCGTCACAGAAAACAGATTTAAAACACAAAACAAAACAAAACAAAGCAAAACAACGTGCACCAACACAGAAAGCTGAGGTGAGGAAGAGAGACACTGGATAGGCTGTTGGTGTTATAAAGGAGCCCAGACAAAAGAAACCCAGTTTAATGGAATGCATGCAGCATACACATTTTGATTTTCCAACCCAGTTTAGATGAAACCATGGCCACTTCCATATGACAAAAGCCTCCTTTTGGCCTGTTGCTGCTCCTACTCTCTGGGTCACTCCTTCCAGAGCTGGTTTCATCAGCCTGACTGTCTCTGCACTAGGCAAGAACCCTCTCTAGGAGTCTGTCTGAATCATAATGGGCTAATATAATAAATGGATAAAAAAAACAAAGCAAATCCTCTTCCAAGTAAGAGAGAGGAAAACACTATAGTTCTAACACTAATTTTTAACTTGGTTTAAAGGCCACTTTAAATTTTTTTATTTATTTATTTTTTTTGTCAAGTGACTTTTTCCTTGAAAATAAAACAGCATATTGTTATTTCTGTAAGTTGTCTATTCATTAATCAATGATATAGCTAAGATGGGAAAAAATAAATGTGTTGCACTGCATGCTGATTTAAGTGGTGCTAAATTTTGCGTTTGTGTGCCTAAAAATTTCAGGGAGCACCAATGCTACTACTGGAAAAGTTAGTATGGAGTCCTTTGTGAATTCTTGAATCGTTTCCCAGAGTTAATTTTCATATTCTGAGAAAAAGCCTCCTTTTGCTTTTTTTGAAATGATAAATGTATGGGATACTTTTTGGGTCAGGCTGCCCAAATTCGTTGCTGAATATTCTCCAGTTGCTCTAGAGCACTGCTGACAAAAACCAGGAAGAGAGATCATATTTCTCCAATACTCGCCACTTTGCACTGGCTCCCTGTAAAGTTTAGAATAGAGTTTAAAATTCTCCTCCTTACTTACAAAGCCATAAATGGCCAGGCACCTTCTTATCTTAAAGAGCTCATAGTACCTTATTGCCCTACTCAAACACTGCGTTCCCAGAATGCAGGTCTACTTATGGTTCCTAAAGTCTCAAAAAGCAGAACAGGAGTCAGAGCATTTAGCTATCAAGCTCCTCTCCTGTGGAACCATCTTCCAGTCTTTGTCCGGGAGGCAGACACTGTCTCTCGTTTAAGAGTAGGCTTAAAACTTTCCTTTTTGATAAAGCTTATAGTTAGGGCTGGCTCAGGCTTGTCCTGGACCAGCCCCTAGTTATGCTGCTATAGGATTAGACTGTCGGGGGACATCCAAAGATACACCGAGCTCCTCTGTCCTTCTGTCCCTCTCCATCCGCACGCTTTCATGTCCTACCATGGCGTGTTACTAACTTAGCTCCTTCCCCGGAGTCTCTGTGCTTTGTCGTCTTGCAGGTTCCCATGGACAGTGGCTGGGTCTGGATTGTGGATTTCAGCTGCGTCTCCTGCCTTGGCCCTGCCTGACATCCACTGCAACTGCTACTGCTGTTATTACATCCACTGTCACTGTTACTGTGATTGCATGTCTGTCTCTCTGTCTCTGTCTCTCTCTCTCTCTCTGACTGCATTTCTGTCTGTCTGTCTGTCTGTCTGTCTCACTCTCTCTCTCTTGCTCTTCCTCTCTCACCCAACCGGTCAAGGCAGATGGCCGCCCACCCAGAGTCTGGTTCTGCTCGAGGTTTCTGCCTGTTAAAAGGAAGTTTTTCCTCGCCACTGTCGCCAAGTGCTTGCTCATGGGGGAATTGTTGGTTTCTTTGTAGATAAAAGAGCTTGGTTTGTACCAGCTCTATATGGAAAGTGTCCTGAAACAACTTCTTGTGATTTGGCGCTATACAAATAAAATTGAAATTGAATTGAATTGAATTGAATTGAATTGAATTGAATTGAATTGAATGTGATGACCAAAAATGTTCCGTCATTACAGCTCATTGTTGGACACCCCCCTTGTGTCCAAGGTAAAAAGGTAAACCCACTTGCAGCTCAAACACTTTATTGTGAAAGCAGCATTTCACATTTCAGTGTGTGGATTTGTAATCTATAAATATATTTCAAAATCAGCTAATATTTGTTTGCACATGTTGCACAGGTAAAAACACAAAGGAGTCAGTTTATGACTTCTTAAAGAAGTGTGTCTTGAAGGAAGCTTCATCATTTTAACAAACAGCCCATAAACATTTTTAGTTTTAATAGCAACCCAGTGTCCCTGAGCATGTTCAGCTGCATTGCAACTTTTTCATGATAAGGCTGTTGGGTGGTGCATTGGTTAATACTGTCCCCACAAAAACATGTGTTCCCCACAAAGCATGCCGGATCACTCTGCAGCATCCCAGGTCCTCGATCTGAAAGCCCAGGTGACGGTACCTGTCGTCTGTCTCAAACAGTGTGTTGTTGGTGTATGAGCCAAAGAACTGGGGATGAACACATATATTTATCAGTTATCTGCACTGAATTTTGTCAGACAGTATAAAAAACAAATAAGACCTGAATGTCTGTGCTTTAACTGTAAAACTTTCAGGTCTCCTTTACACATGATCAGCAGCAGTACGTTTGTGCAAGCATAAGCCAACGTTTTCCAACAGAGAGAGCAGAGATGCTCATTCAGGAGTTCACAGTTTTCTTGCAAGGCATGTCAAATACATTTGACAAAGAAACTTTTACCACAGAAAAGGTGTGCACTGGCTTTTCCTCAGCATGACTGAAACAGTTCTCATAAACACTAACGGAATTAAGCTGGGCTCCCAGTACTACATCTGCACATATTCTGTTGCTGAATACAGCACAGAACTATCAACATGAGTAGACAGAAAAAGGCAGTTTGCCTGTTTTTGTTGGAGTGGCCAACAACTTCCCCAAACCCTCTCTCAGTTCACTGCTCACATTTTAAACTTCATAGTGAATGGTAGTGTATGTGGCTGTTGGGCAGCAAATCTGGCTTGCCCTATTAACTAGTGGCGATGTGACTGACAATTGTACCAAGGTACTATGATACTAGGTTTGGACTTCTTCTATGAACTCTCAGGGCACTCTCAATGCATGATAACTTTTTTAAATCTTCAAATTTAAGTGAAATTTGGAGGCTGGGGTGTAGTTATGGGTATTGTTTGAATTCCTCATCAAATCATTTTGGATTTGCATGAATGGAATGAAGACATCAGGATGATAAACAAATTGAGATTCAATAAATGGATTTGTAACTGGAATCAGATTAGACATAATGCTATTGAGCCCTATCCCTAACTGTTACAATACTGAGTGACTGTGGTATCTTACCGCCAAGCCTGAGGATGGGTCGATAAAGTCAGCCCAGAATCCTTCTCTCTGCAGGGCATAGCAGATCTCCTTTGCTCCATCAACAAACTGCACAGCAGAGGAAAAACTTAGTCTCACTCAGTGTCTTCAATAATTAGTGATTATGTGTTCACTGATAACTTACTGTCTTCAGGTATCCATGTGTGAAAATGCAGAACAAGCTAAGTGATAAAATTAGAACAAAAGTATTTTTCTGCCAAAAATATGTTATTTGAGTTAAAAAAAATCTATAAGTAAATCATTTGACACACTTATGATGCGATAATGGGAATACATTATAGAGATCGACCGATATGGATTTTTCAGGGCCAATACTGATTATTAATAATCAAGCAAAACTGATAGCTAATATTTAGAACCGATATTCGTTTGCAGCAAAAATGAAAATTTTGGTGTCAAAATTTAGAGTAACACACCTGAGATTAGAATGAATACAGTATTCTTTTTGTTTGTTTTGTGTACACTGAAAAAAGCCTTTCCCTTCTCTTTCCCTTAATGATTAAGAGCAAACCAATAAAGAGGGAGGCAGGAACCTTGGCTCACTACATTTTTTTGATAGCTTTAGTAGTTACTTTTCAGATTAAATTTTTACATAATGAGTAAATAAAGGTTAAACTTTCATGGGTTCCCAGAGATTTTCACTTATATTTCCTTATTTATGATTACATTTACTCATATATAGTTAAAGAAATTTAGGCATATTCTGAATCTCAGAACTAGATGTAAACTCATGTGTTTAGAACGGTATGTCTATACATAAATAAGAATGAGGCATTTAGCAACTGTAAATGGTCAGTAAAATGTATTTATCAGACCAACCCACAATGTTAGTTAAGACAGAACTAGATCAAAACTAATGTAAAACAGTTTCAGACTTTCAGACTTGCCCTTTCATCAGTACAATAGCTACTTAACTTAAATCTACAACAAAATTAAAACTGACATGACTAATGATGAACATGAGCCCCCAAAGTGATTTCATATATTTAAACTTGCAAACTTAAATCTCTCTAAACGTTATAAATATATCTATACAATCGACAGCACTGCACCAGTTCTCATCCAGCTCACCGCTATTCAGAAAGCTTCCAGCTGTAAGTTTGGCTCCAAGGACCAACAGGTCCAACAGACACATATACAGTTTTTTCCCCAAATGCCATCACTCTCAACAACTCATCCTAGTTCCCTCCCTTATTCTCCAACCACCCACCATGCAACATAGCCAATGGCTTCATGCGCGCGCGCGCGCGCGCGCGCACACACACACACACACACACACACACACACACACACACACACACACACACACACACACACACACACACACACACATTTTTTGTTTATTTTCTCAACTTTTTTTCCGTTCAAGCCGGATGGGATTGGTCAACTACATGATGTGTGGTGGCTTCAGTGTGTAAGCACTGAGCAGGAGGGGGAGGAGCAGGGGTTACAGACACAGCGCACGCGCACACACATACACACAAACACATACTGCTGACGTGCTGAGGTAAGCGTTTCGTCTCACTTCCTATTTCTGGTTGCTGCGTTAGTAGCCTGCATTTGTCACTCTTTCTCCTCCGAGTGTAATTTGCTCTGTGTTTCGTTACAGCAGCCTATTATCTGCGCTCTAAAGTAACATTAGTTCTGCTCAAGCACCCATAAGTCTGTTTATTTAGCAACCGCTATTTTATTTGTCTATGTGCTTGTCTGCTCTGCTAGCTACACCAGCTTAGCCTAGCAGCTAGCGATGGCTTCTTTCTGTCCCTCTCCAGCTCTCTCCTGCTTGGTGTGTCACATGTTAAGCTACTCCTCTGCCTTCTTTAGTGATACTGGTACGTGTAATAAATGTAGTTTATTTGGTGAGGAGGCGAGGCTTAGTGAATTGGAAGCTCGGCTCCGCACCATGGAAAACAAACCATTAGCTGTAGTTAGCCAGGCCCCCGTAGCCGGTGCAGACAGACCAAGTGCAGCTCCGGCTAGCCGTCCCTCGACAGCTCCCGAGCAGCCGGGAAACCAGGGAGGCTGGGTGACTGTTCGAAGGAAGCATAGTCCCAAGCTGAAGCCCACGGGTCACCACCAACCACTTCATGTGTCTAACAGGTTCTCCCCACTCGGCGACACACCCGCTGAGAACACAAACTAGAAACTAACTCTGATTATTGGCAGCTCCATTTTGAGAAACGTGAAGTTAGCGACACCAGCGACCATAGTCAAATGCCTGCCGGGGGCCAGGGCAGGCGACATCGAATCAAATTTGAAACTGCTGGCTAAGGATAAGCGTAAATACCGTAAGATTGTTATTCACATCGGCGGTAATGACACCCGGTTACGCCAATCGGAGGTCACTAAAATTAATGTGGAATCGGTGTGTACATATGCTAAAACGATGTCGGACTCCGTAGTTTTCTCTGGACCCCTGCCAAATCTGACCAGTGATGACATGTTTAGCCGCATGTCATCATTCAATCGCTGGCTGTCGAGGTGGTGTCCAGCAAACGGTGTGGGCTTCATTGATAAATGGCAGACTTTCTGGGAAGACCTGGTCTGATTAGGAGAGACGGCATCCATCCCACTTTGGAGGGAGCAGCTCTCAACTCCAGAAATCTGACCGATTTTATTTATGAACCTAACCCCTGACAACTCAGAGTTGAGACCAGGAGGCAGAGCTGCAGTCCTACACACTTCTCTGCGCCTCCATTAGAGCAGTTACCCACCCAACACTCCATAGAGACTGTATCTGCCCCTCGACCACATAAACTAAGTAAACCAAAAGTACAGAGAAGAGGAGTGAAACATAAAAATCTAATTAAAATTAAAACAACCACTGCAATAGTATAACAAGATAGGAGAATTAAATGTGGACTCCTTAACATCAGATCTCTGTCCTCTAAAGCTGTTTTAGTAAATGAGTTAATATCAGACCATAACATTATTCATTTTGTCTGACTGAAACCTGGCTGTGTCCTGAAGAGTATGTGAGCCTAAATGAAGCGACTCCTCCAAGCCATATTAATACTCACATTCCTTGAGGCAGCGGCAGAGGAGGTGGAGTTTCAGCCATTTTTGACTCAAGCCTTTTAATCAACCCTACAACTAAACTCAACTATAACTGATTTGAAAGCCTTGTTCTCACTATTTCTCATGAAAAATGGAAAACAGTGCAGCCAGTTTTATTTGTTATAGTATACCACTCTCCTGGTCCCTACTCCAAATTTATAGCTGAGTTCTCGGAGTTTCTGTCAGGTTTAGTCCTTAAAGCAGATAAAGTAATTATTGTAGGTGACTTAAATGTTCATGTCGACGTTGATAATGACAGCCTTAGCACTGCGTTTATCTCAGTATTGGACTCAGTTGGCTTCCATCAGAATGTACATGAACCGACTCACTGTTTTAACCACACCCTTGACCTTGTTCTGACATATGGCATTGAAATCGAAGACTTAATAGTCTCCTCACAGAATCCTCTTTTGTCGAACCATCATTTGATAACTTTTGAATTCATATTACCAGACTACCATCCAGTAGGCCAAAATTCTTATACCAGTCTCCTGTCTGATAGTGCTGTAGCTAAATTCAAGGATATGATCCCATCAGTATTTAATTCAATGCTATGTCTCAATACAACAGAGGTTTCTTATGCTAACCTTAGTCCCTCCCAGATTGACTACCTGGTTAATAGTGCTACAGGTTCATTGCGTATGACACTTGACTCTGTTGCTCCCCTAAAAAAGAAGATAATTAAACAGAGGAGGTTAGCTCCATGGTATACTCCTCAAACCTGCAAATTAAAGCAAACTTCACGGAAAATAGAAAGGAAATAGCGTTTCACCAATTTGGAAGAATTTCGGTTCGCCTGGCAAGACAGTCTTAAAATATACAGGAATGCCAGGGCAGCCTATTACTCTGCACTAATAGAGGAAAATAAGAACAATCCCAGGTTTCTCTTCAGCACTGTAGCCAGGCTGACAGAGAGCCATAATTCTATTGAACCATGTATTCCTTTAGCTCTGAACAGTAACGACTTCATGAGCTTCTTTAATGATAAAATTCTAACTATTAGAAACAGAATTCATCAGCTCCTGCCGTCAACAGGTACTGTTTTGTCTTCAAACACAGAAACCGTAGAAACTGTTACTCAGCCTGTCGCAGTTTTAGACTGCTTTACTCCTGTCGACCTTCACCAACTAATTTCAATAATTTGATCATCAAAATCATCAACCTGTATTTTAGATCCCATCCCGACTAAGCTGTTTAAATTAGTATTACCTTTAATTGACTCTTCAGTATTAGACATGATCAATCTGTCTTTATCAACATGGCTACGTACCACAGTCTTTTAAAGTAGCTGTGATACACTGCTACTTAAAAAGCCTACTCTTGATCCAGGGTTTTTAGCCAATTATAGACCGATATCCAACCTTCCCTTTCTCTCAAAAACTCTTGAGAAAGCAGTTGCCAATCAGCTGTGCGACTTTCTAAACAATAATAGATTATTTGAGGATTTCCAGTCAGGATTTAGAGTGCATCATAGCACAGAGACAGCACTGGTTAAAGTTACAAATGACCTTCTAATTGCATCTGATAAAGGATTTGTCTCTGTACTAGTCTTATTGGACCTTAGTGCTGCATTTGACACCATTGACCATGGTATCCTATTGCAGAGACTGGAACACTTCATTGGCATTAAGGGAACTGCGCTAAGCTGGTTTAAGTCCTACTTGTCAGATCGCTCTCAGTTTGTACACGTTAATGACGACTCCTCTGTGCTCGCTAAAGTCAGCTTTGGAGTTCCGCAGGGTTCTGTGCTTGGACCAATTCTATTCACCTTGTATATGCTTCCTTTAGGTAAGATTATCAGGAAGCACTCAATAAATTTTCATTGCTATGCAGATGATAACCAGCTATATTTATCAATGAAGCCAGAAGAAACCAGTCAGTTAACTAGACTACAAGCATGTCTTCATGACATAAAGACCTGGATGACCTGCAATTTTCTGATGCTAAACTGAAGTTATAGTAGTAGGCCCTAAACATCTTAGAAAGTCACTTTCTGATGACATAGCAGTTATGGATGCCATTGCGCTGGCCTCCAGCACTACTATAAGAATCTGGGAGTTATCTTTGACCAGGACATGTGCTTTTACTCCCATGTAAAAAAAAATTGAAAGGACTGCCTTTTTGACCGACATAATATTGTGAAAATCAGGCATATTTTGTCTCAAAATGATGCAGAAAAACTAGTCCATGCATTCAGAACTTCCAGGCTGGATTATTGCAATTCCTTCCTATCAGGCTGCCCAAATTCGTTGCTGAATATTCTCCAGTTGCTCCAGAACGCTGCAGCACGTGTTCTGACAAAAACCAGGAAGAGAGATCATATTTCTCCAATACTCACCACTCTGCACTGGCTCCCTGTAAAGTTTAGAGGAGAATTTAAAATTCTCCTCGTTACTTACAAAGCCATAAATGGCCAGGCACCTTCTTATCTTAAAGAGCTCATAGTACCTTATTACCCCACTTGAACACTGCGTTCCCAGAACGCAGGTCTACTTATGGTTCCTAAAGTCTCAAAAAGCAGAACAGGAGTCAAAGCATTTAGCTATCAAGCTCCTCTCCTGTGGAACCATCTTCCAGTCTTTGTCCAGGAGGCAGACACTGTCTCTACATTTAAGAGTAGGCTTAAAGCTTTCCTTTTTGATAAAGCTTATAGTGAGGGCTGGCTCAGGCTTGTCTTGGACCAGCCCCTAGTTATGCTGCTATAGGATTAGACTGTTGGGGGACATCCAAAGATACACCGAGCTCCTCCGTCCTTCTGTCCCTCTCCATCCGCACGCTCTCATGTCCTACCACGGCGTGTTACTAACTTAGCTCCTTCCCCGGAGTCTCTGTGCTTTGTCGTCTTGCAGGTTCCTATGGACAGTGGCTGAATCTGGATTGTGGATTTCAGCTGCGTCTCCTGCCTTGGCCCTGCCTGACATCCACTGCAACTGCTACTGCTGTTATTACATCCACTGTCACTGTTACTGTGACTGCATGTCTGTCTCTCTGTCTCTGTCTCTCTCTCTCTGACTGCTTTTCTTTCTGTCTGTCTGTCTGTCTGTCTGTCTGTCTGTCTGTCTGTCTGTCTGTCTGTCTGTCTGTCTGTCTGTCTCACTCTCTCTCTCTTGCTCTTCCTCTCTCACCCAACCGGTCGAGGCAGATGGCCGCCCACCCAGAGTCTGGTTCTACTCGAGGTTTCTGCCTGTTAAAAGGAAGTTTTTCCTCGCCACTGTCGCCAAGTGCTTGCTCATGGGGGAATTGTTGGTTTCTTTGTAGATAAAAGAGCTTGGTCTGTACCAGAGACAACTTCTGTTGTGATTTGGCGCTATACAAATAAAATTGAATTGAATTGAATTGAATTGAAAAATCTAACCAGAATTAAGGGATGTCTGTCCAAAGAAGACATGGAAAAACTTGTTCATGCATTCATTTTCAGTAGGTTGGACTATTGCAATGGAGTCTTTACTGGCCTAAACAAAAAAACAATTAGGCAACTACAGCTGATTCAAAATGCTGCTGCACGAGTCCTTACAAACACCAGAAAAATGGACCATATCACACCAGTCCTCAGATCACTACACTGGCTTCCTGTGAGTCAAAGAATAGACTTTAAAATCTTACTGTTGGTCTATAAAGCATTAAATGGTCTAGGACCAAAATATATTCTAGATTTATTGACTCCATATGAAGTATCCAGACCTCTCAGGTCATCAGGGACAGGTCTATTGTGTGTTCCCAGAATCAGAACCAAACAAAGTGAAGCAGCTTTCAGTTATTATGTGCCTCACCTGTGGAACATTCTCCCTGCACACCTGAGGTCTGCACCAACTGTCAGCTCATTTAAATCAGGATTGAAAACATTATTATTTGCTAAAGCCTTTGATTAAAGTAAATATATCTGCTCAATGATTTTAATCATTCTAAATGCTGAACTCTTTTACTGGCTACTGTTTTTAATTTTAAATGTATTTTATTTTATTTTTTCTATTCTCTTCTAATTTCTTCCTTTCTTTCCCCCATTCTTTGAAATGTATGATTTTAACGTATTTTTATGCTTCTGTAAAGCACTTTGAAATGCCTGGTGTATGAATTGTGCTACACAAATAAATTTGCCTTTGCCTTCGCCTCTCTCTTGCTCTCCCTCTCTAACCCAACCAGTCGAGGCAGATGGCCGCCCACCCAGAGCCTGGTTCTGCCTGAGGTTTCTGCCTGTTAAAAGGAAGTTTTTCCTTGCCACTGTCGCCAAGTGCTTGCTCATGAGAGAATTGTTGGGTCTCTGTAGATAAAAGAGCTCGGCCTGTACCAGCTCTGTATGGAAAGTGTCCTGAGACAACTTTTGTTGTGATTTGGCGCTATACAAATAAAACACACACACACACACACACACACACACACACACACACATTCAGCATTTAAAAAGCAATTTTCAACTGGCCATTCAATAAATAGGTTGTAAAAATAAAATCTGTAGTCAAGTGTCATTTGTTTATGCCGCCACGGCTCCCCAGAGAGCCTGCCCCCGCTGCTGAAAAAAATCCTAGAGGAAACACTGAACAGAATGTGATGATTTGGGGCAGCTGTGGTTCAGGAGGGAGAGTGGTTGTCCACTTATCAGAAGGTCGGTGGTTCGATCCCTGGCCTTGACAGTCTACATGTTGAAGTATCCTTGGGCAAGATACTGAAGCCCAAATTGCCCCCGATGCTGTACCATCTACGTGTGAGTGTGTGTGGTTACAAGCTTGTAATGAGCTGGTGGCCAAGCTATCATATGAATGTGTGCGAGACAGGATGAGTACAGACTTGTGTTGTAAAAGCTCTTTGAGTGGTCAGCAGACTAGAAAAGCGCTATATAAAATACAGTCCATTTACCAAAACACTGAAACCACATGTTTAATTGAAAATAATGTTGAAACTGAAAAACGTGGTTTTTGAAATCAGTGCCATGATTTTCAAAAAGAATTTCAAATTTTGACTGACCACAGGACAGTTTTCCACTTCACCTTAGTCCATCTTAAACGAGCTCAGGACCCTGAGAAGGAAGCTATGTTTCTGGATCTGGGTTATATACGGTGTCCCCTTGGCATGGCTGAGTTTCATCTCGCATTTGTGGATGCAGCAACAAACTGTGCTCACAGATCGTGGTTTTTGGAAGTGTTCTTGAGCCAATGCAGGGATGTCCATTACATTACAATCCTGTGTTTGTGCCATCTGAGGGCCCAAAGATTATGGTCTTCAGTATTGCTTTTTGGCCTTGTCCCTTGTGTAAGGAGTTTTTTTTCATATTCTCTCAGTCTTTTACAGACATTATGTAGACAATAGGGGTGTGCAAAAAAAAAATGATTCACAGAAGAATCAGCCGATATCAACCGATTCAGAATTGATTCACAAATTTCAAGAATCAATTCACATTTTTTGTCTTGTCTTTGATGCTGTTTTCCATTATGTTAATTTGCTAATTCTCATAGATGACACAGTTTCCACTCAAGCCCACCTCCCTGGCATGAGCAATATGGAAGTGAAGCAGTTGTTATGGAGACACCAGAAGCAATAGAGTACAAATACAACCTGCCCTGTCAACAATAAAGGCAATCACATACTTTGGATTTCAAATTCTCGAAGGGAAGAATGAGCTTGAAAAGCAATATACAAGCTTTGCAAAGTGAAGGTGAAGTATTTCAGAAGCACTACAAACTAGAGGACTCATTGAGATATTATTTGGAACAACAGCACCCAGTAGCTGCAAGTCTTCCGGCACACCAATGCACTCTGCACCAATGTTCTAAACTTCAAAGCCAACTCGGAACGGGCAAAGAAAATAACTCCATTATATTAGGGGGGCACTGTTGCACTGGAATGGAGGGTCTGACAACTATAGACATGGTTACCGATAACGGTGCTCACATGGTAGCAGCTACAGAGCTAGGCAACATAAAACACAAAAGTGTTTTCCACACATTATCAAACTCACCGCACAGAGAGCTCTAAAGCTGCTGCCTGTGTCACGACTGTTGGGGAGGATTGAGAAAATAACAGGATTTTTCCACCGTAGCACCAACGCAAATCATGCCCTCTAGCAGAAGCATACTTTTCTGGAGCTGAAAACAGATGTGGCTACAAAATGAAATAGCACATTTGAGATGACAGAAAGATTCCTAATGCAAAGGCCAGCCATTTGCATCTTAATTTGACAGAAAAAATAAATTTAGGAGCAGTGTGTACAGTGTGGTTGTTTTCCCAAATCCATGTCACAACTTGCCTGCCATATTATTCATCTACTTCCAGTGTTTCCTCTAGGATTTTTTTCAGCAGCGGGGCCAGGCTCTCCGGGGAGCCATGGCAGTGGAAACAAATGACACTTGACTGCAGATTTTATTTTTACAAACTACTTATTGAATGACCAGTTGAAAATTACTTTTTAAAGGCTGAATGTGTGTGTGTGTGTGCGCACGCTCGCGTGCACTGTGTCTGTAACCCCCGCTCCTCCCCCTCCTGCTCAGTGCGTACACACTGAAGCCACCACAGTAGTTGACCAATCACGTGCGGCTTGAACGGGAAAAAAAGTCGAGAAAAAAAAAATCCAAAAGCGGCACCCACTCTGGCTCCCAGGCAAGAGCCGGCTCCGACTGTTCACTTCAAAGAGCGGCTCTAAGAGCCGTTTTGTTCGCGACGGACACATCACTACTGACTAGCGTCATCTTCATCAGCTGTCTTTCTCTAAGCTCATCTGAAAATGCAGTCAGCAGTTACATCGTGGCATGTAGATATTAGCTTAATGCTATCAATTAGTTTACTCACCTTAGCGACACTAAGTTGGCACCGGGCCCAATTAACTTAACGATATGTTATGTAATGTTAGCTGGCCATCAATATTTTGCAAATGTCTCTTTAACTTCTAAAATCTATTATGAGTTATCATAAGCTAATATGTCTAACTTTTTTCCGGTTAAGTTGCTGCCCTATTTTCCAAGACATTCCTCTGACTCTCCGGCCCGCCACTCCTAAATGAATGTGGAGGAAACAGTGTGCTTCTGATGTTAAGAAGTATAATGCACCCAGTTTGTGTTACTGTGTGTTCTTGACTTATTGTATGTGAAAGAACAGGAAGAGAGAGAAGTGTTTCTAATCAGAGACCTCTGGCTAACAGGTGCTTAGCCCCTTGATACCTGCTTGCATTTTTTTGCACATTATTATTATTATTATTATTATTATTATTATTATTATTATTATCATCATTCTCAGCAGTTATTATTACCATTATTATCATTATATGAGCATTACCATTACAACACAACCCACTTTATGGGTTCAACAACACCCTTCTCCTACTCCAGCAGTATATATACATGAGGATAACAACATTAGGGATCGACCAATTATCAGCCTGGCCGATAATATTGGTCGATATTCAGCGTTCTTTCAATAATCGGCATCGCCGTTTTTTCCACCGATAACTGATAAAATTAATTAATGTATTTTAAAGCCAGCTCCTTTGGCTCTGATGCAGCCGTCTCTCCGCCTGAAGTCACCACTCATGGCTGTGTAACAATGTCCTGCCCACAGCCCTCACTGATTGGCTACATGGCACAAGTGAGTCAGTGACAGCCAATCAACACTGAGGCCTCTACATGCAGTGCCAAGGCCAAGACAAGGAGAAGCAGATGACTGCTCTGGTGATCCAGCAGAGATAAGGCAATAGAGTCAGTCGAAGTTACAATCAAAAACCTCTATGATGAAGTTGTAAACATACCACGACCTTATGATTTCAGTGATAACGTGCAAGCCCAGAGTTGATATTTCACCGATCTACCTGTCTAATCACATCAAGCATATGACTTTGCAAGATGAATAGTGTCGCACACCCAAATTTAAAAAAAAAAAAAAAAAAAAAAAAAAAAAGATGCAACCAAGTGAACATGACTTGAAGCTCCTTACTTAATAAAAAAAAAAGAAGACATAACGACATACCGGTAGGTAGACTATAACAAGTATAAGGGAGGAAAACCTGCTGAATTCCGCTGTTTGGCTCTGGAGATGAAACTGTTCACAACTTCAACGAGGCGTATTTCACGATGACCCACTGCTACATTATAGGGCTGAAACGATTCCTCGAATAATTCGAGTAACTCGATTACAAAAAATGATTGAGGAATTTTCTCTGCCTCGAGGAATCGTTTAATTTTGCCAGCTCAAAGCATGGTATTTCGCCCGGACTACTTATAATACGGCACAACGCGCTGACGTCACGCACGTAAAGGAAGAAGAAAGAGGCGGCGGATATGTTTGGTTTTAAACATGGACATAGAGGTAACGACGAAGAAGGAGACGAAAGTGAAGAGAAAGGCACAAAGAAAAGGCAGAAAATGTCAAAAGTGTGGGAGCATTTCAAGCTGGACACCAAGGCGAACACTGTTGCATGTATTCACTGTAAGACAGCGCTTGCATACCACAACAGTACGTCTTCAATGCTGCAGCATCTCCACCGAAGGCACCCTGTTTACTCCGAGAGCGGAGGACCGTCACCCGAGACAAGGTAAAATTAAGTTAACATAGCGCTAATTAATGAGATTAACGTTACTGTACCTTGCTAACATAACGTTAGCCCTGCGGAGGGCTAGGTTTCTATTAATTATGACAACTGTCGATGCGTGGCTAACGTGCCTTTCATACAGGCTTTATTTAATCTGTAAAAACACAGCGCTGTAGAGTGATGAGGGTGAAAAATAAAAACATAATAAATCTAACTGGGTAGTTGTCAATTTTAGCTCAGTAGTCATTGATGGATAAAACATCAAGTAGCTCTGGTGCCTAATGTGCTCCAATACAGCAGGTATCATAATTTTACTTTGAACACTGCAAAAACTCAAAATCTTATCAAAACTTTAATTTAAAACTTAACTAGAACTTAAAATTTGCTTGACACAAATGAAAGTTCAATTGAAACACGTGGGAAAAACACCTAACCTTTTAAGTGATGTGTGTTATCAGGTGTAATGACATTTTTAGGTTAGAAATAAGAAAATTTCTTGGTAAGATCCATAGTTTTTTGAGTGAAGGCAGTGAATTTGGTCAACTGGTGTAAGTTCAGGGTTTTTAAATGCACAGCCATGAACCTACTGTATTATATCATTTAGTCTTAATAATGTCAATTAACAAATTATTATTTCTCTTCTTTTTCAGTAAATCAGCACAGTCTCGCATGGACAAATTCATCTACAAAGTGCCATTATGTAGCCCCGAGCAAGCAGCTGAGCTTACAAATAGCATTTTAAACATGATAGTCACAGACATGCGCCCACTAAGCATGGTGGAGGATAGTGGTTTTAAAGCAATGGTTTCAACCTTCCACCCCAAGTACGAGCTTCCATCAAGAACTTTCTTCACAAAACAGATGGAGGAAAAAGTATGAAGTCATCAAAGCCAAGTTGAAGCAGGCGCTACAAGAGACCGACAGCGTTGCACTCTACTGATATTTGGACAAGCATCTCAACGGAGGCTTATATGGGGGTGACATGCCGCTATATTGGGAAGAACTGGAACATGGTGTCCCACTCCCTGACGACAATGCCCCTTGAGGAGAGACACACAGCTGCAAATATTGCAGAGTGGATTGAGGAGGTGATTGCCACATTTGACATTCCAGCAAAGAAAATCAAGGCTGTCGTCCACGACAACGGTGCCAATGTCGTAGCAGCAGCAAAGATTTTGGAAGGAAGACACGGATGGGCATCAGTGAGATGTGCAGGGCACACCCTCAACTTGGTTGTGCAAAGCTCACTGAAATTCCACCAGGCTATCTCCAAGTGTGTTGCTGCTGCGAGAAGCCTTGTCGAACACTTCAAAAAGAGTGAACTGGCATGCACCAAGTTGAAGGACAAGCAGAAACAAATGGGTTGCAAGGACAACATGCTGGTGCAAGATGTCTCCACACGCTGGAACAGCACTTATGCCATGTTGTCCAGGCTACAAGAACAGAGATGGCCAGTGACTGCCACACTCTCCGACCCAGCAGAGACCCAGAGAGGGAAACATTATCTGGACCTCAAACCTGAACAGTGGAATCTGATTGAGGAGCTGAACCAGGTCCTTGAGCCCTTTGAATCAGCCACAGTGTTTCTGAGTGGACAACAATATGTCACACTCTCTGCACTTCCACATCTTGTGCACAAACTTAAAAAGAACATACAGAGTCCAGAACTTGAGACTGCACCTGTAAGTTCATTCCAGACTCATGCAACAGAACAGGTCACAGAAAGATGGCAAGGACTACTTGAATTTACTCCTGAATCTCCAAACATCACCGTACTTGCTGCTGCTCTGGATCCCAGGTTTCGAAAACTGAAGTTCTTGGCTGCTGAGGAAGTAGTCAAGGTCCAAAGCGCAGTACAAGCCATGGCACTTGGAGCCAAACAGCAAGTGAGGCACCCCACTGCAAGTGAACATGGAGCAGACAGCACAGCACAGGACTCCCCACCAGCAGCACATGCCAAGAGGACTACATCATTCCTTGACTCAGACTCCACCACCAGTGACGAAGAGCAAGATGAGGAGCATGTTGATATGCTTACCTTCCTTCACTGCAATAAAGTGCTCCTTTAAAGGTTTGCACACACATGCCATGAGAGACAGATAACAAGGTGTGGCCCTTGCCTTGATTCTTCTGCATATTGCACTCACAACAGAAATGTGTGGAACTGATGATGCATGGACTCGTTCTAGTTCAAATGTTTTTGCCTCCTATATGCCACAAAGAATCCCAAAGGAGAAGACTGTTATGCCTGTAAATTCTGTTACTTGTAGCCAAAGTATTTTTTTTCTATTTTTATTAATGCCAATTGTTTTTGGTACTTACAAGAATACACTAAGTTGAAAGTTATTTTATTTTAAATTTGTGTTTTATTTATTTATTTTTTCTAGTCACATTTCCTGAGATGCAATTGCTGTTGGCTGTTTTAAACAATGTGCATCTAAAAATAAAGACATTGATTGTCTAAAAAAGGAAACCAGCGATTCATTATTAGGTGAAATGTCTTATTTTCTCATGTATATTTATAATTGCTCTTTAACCAAACAAAAATATGTTTTATCCGATTACTCGATTAATCGATGGAATTTTCAGTAGAATACTCGATTACTAAAATATTCGATAGCTGCAGCCCTACTACATTATAACTGCCACAACCGCTTTATAGCTGGGGCCAGACGCACAATAATAATATATAGGCCCTTTCGGTTACCTTTACTTTGTAGGAATAATAAATCTCCTAACGTGTCTCAGCCCCTGGGGCGGCTCCTGGTTTATCAATAAACAACACCGGAGGTGATTATAGCCTATAGGTTGAACAGTACTACACGCTAATGTGTCCTTGTTTGTTTACAATCTCTCTCCCTCAGCACTCATGCTCTCACTACACTATGGTGCAGGAACTTAACTACTGGTGTTAAATGATCATCTTTTTGCCTGTCACTTGTAAAGTCCAGGAATATGAGTCAGGCAGAGAGCACACGTTGAGGAGATTATTCTCAGTGTGTTTTATTTTCAATTCAATTCAATTCAATTCAATTCAATTCAATTCAATTCAATATTCCTTCAATAAATTTACCATCGCCTCTACAACTCGCGTGTGTAATGAAACGCTTTTCCAAGTTCAAGGATATGAAAACTGTGGTGCTGGCATGTCTCCTGCTACTGAATTGTGAGTACTAACTCAGACCCAAATTTCAGAACAGTCCAGTTCAGTTTATTTTGTTGATGGCTAAAAAATTCAGGGAGCTATTTTATTTATTTATTTATTCATTTGAGTGAGTTTTAAGGAATGCTGCTGGAAGGCCCCTGCACTTTTTGTTTTAAAAATAATTAAACTTAAAGGCATTTCAATTAAGATTTTGAGTCATTTTACAAAAAGTTAAGGTCTTTTTTTCAGTGTACACGAAACAAACAAACAAACAGTATACTGTATTCATTCTAATCCCAGGTGTGTTACTCTAAATTTTGACAACAAAATTTTCAGTTTTGCCGACTATTAATAATTGGTATCAATATCAGCCCTGAAAAATCCATATCGGTCGATCTCTAAACAACATCAAGGAGACCCCACCTGTCTGAGCACGCAACACAACTCCTAGTACAGGCGCTGGTATTATCAAGCCTCTACTACTGTAATTCCTTACTGGCAGGGCTCCCAGCATGCTCGTTTAAATCGCTGCAGATGATCCAGAATGCAACAGCTCACCTGGCCTTCAACCAGCCAAACAAGCATGTCACTCCACTGTTCATATCCCTCCACTGGCTCCCAGCTGCTGCCCGCATCAAGTATAAGTCCTTGATGCTTGCCTACAAAATAACCACCAAAACCACTCCGACCTACCTGAACTCCCTCATTCAGGTTTATGCTCGCTCCTGCTCACTACACTCTGCCCAGGAACAGTGGTGGAACAAGTTACCAAACTCCATTCGTGTCCCTCTCAATCTTTAGCAAAAGACTTTTTTCTTTAAAAAAACTAAACAAACACAAAGACACTCTCTCTCTTCTCTCTATGTACTATATGCTATGTCTCGTAGCACCTATGTCCAGTTGGACCAGACGGTTGTGTTAGGGCACTTACTCTTGCTGTTCACTCTCGTCTAGAACCTTGATTATAATGTATGAAAATCTCATACGTCACTTTGGATAAAAGCATCTGCCAAATGTCAAATTGCAATTGTAAATGTAATTGGATGACTTTAAACAAACAGTCTGTGTTCCTGTCAGACAGGAAAAACAGCTATTCCACAGCAGCATCATCACTGCTCATATGTTCTTACAAACTCCAGACAGCAGCTCACCTTGTCAAGCATCTGGTCTCTCTCCTGTTCCACATCAGCACACCATGACATCATATCATTCTGAGTCTTCTGGGTCACTGTGACCACCATCATACCAGAAGTTGGAGCCTCAGGAAACATGGACTGGAAATCTGTTCATCATTATCAAGAGACACAAAAATCATACAGAAACACTGCTTCTCATCAGCAATGAGAGCACAGCACAGCACAGCACAGAAAAGCACAGCTCTCCTTCTACTGGACTGAGTCACCATACCAGCAGAGACACCATGACAAATTCACAAAACTTAACTGTTAACTGAGGACCACATGAAACAAAAGCTTTTATTTGCCTGTAGCCTGTTTGTATACATATAACATTTTTCTTAAAAGCGAGTTCAAGTAAAAAAAAAAAAAAAAAGAATAAAGATGTGTGAGAAGTGCTGTACCTTTCTTAAGTAGTTCAGGGCAGGACTGCATAGCACACTCAACACTGGAGTTGTGAAAGTACTGTTCAGCTCTGTTGACTTTCTGAGACAAGGCAGGGTCATCTTTCTTCTCTCACACACACAGACACACACACAGACACAGACACAAAGACAAAGACACACACACACACACACACACACACACACACACACACACACACACACACACACACATAGCATAGTTTAATTTGTTAAGATGGTCAAAATGGCAGCTTCAAAAAGGGATTACAAACTTGAGGAGAGCAGTCAAGCTAAGCAATCCGCTCAGGTATCCTTTGAGCTTACTGGACAGCCTGTATTATAAGGAAGCCAATCTAAGTCTAAATTTACTTTGGCAGTTTATATTATCATTATTATTATTATTATTATTATTATTATTATTATTATTATTATTATTATAAACTGCCAATAAGCTGACAGTCTGTAGGAGGCCATGTGTATCGATTATTATGTAAGCTTTGATATTTTGTTCCTTCATTGTAAATGTAAAACAAGGGATGGGTCTGTCCCATTGTATCTGATATGCCATTGTGTGTAGCCAACTAGGTTCAGATGGGAACGAGGCATTTTGAGGTGTGTTTAGGACTGTCCTGTTGCTGAAGCCATTCTTTGCAAACCTCTGACTGAATTTCATGATGCAGGAAAGGTTTTCTTCTGATGACTCTTCCGTGAAGGTGCAGGTGTCACTGCACAGCGGAGGAGTGCACCACCACTGCAGAGACTCAACCTTCCTGAAGGTCTTTTGTAGTCAAACAGGTGTTTTTCTGTTGTTGTCTTCCCAACAATCGTATAAGCAATTTTCTAGGTCTTCCAGACCTCAACTGTTCCCGCTAAATGCCATTTATTAATTACATTACAAACTGAGGACAAGAGTACCTGAAAATGTTTTGCAGTCTTCTTATAGCTTTCTGCATTTTTGGGCATCAACTATTTCAATTTTCAGAGAGCTTGGCAGCTACTTAGAGAAATCCATGGCTGCTGGTTGTTAGGACAAGGTCTGAGGAGTCAGAGCATTTAGAAAGCTTTGAAATTGGCATCACCTGACCCTTCCTAACAATGATTGTGATTAAGCCATAGCACTATAAAACTAATTGAAGTCAGAGATAAAAGTTATGTGAACTCAAATCTCTTGGGTTTCCCAAATGCCTCCAAGGTGGTCCTTTCCCTTTTTACCTTTCTAAAATTACACAAAATAAAAATAATACATAATCTTGCCTAAAATGTTGAAGAGGATGTTTCATCTTTAACTTTATGCCTTTTGAAGATCAGTCCATCTTCCACTCAACACACCACTTCCCTTCTTCCAACACAAACACATCAGGAATAAGGCAAGGGGGGACACATGCAGTATGCAGGAGAGTGAGAACATTTTGCTCCAATAAAATGAGAAAATATGTAACATGAAGCTGAAAAATAAACTGCAATATTAACTAAATATGACCAGTTATGATGACTCCAACTTATTAAATACCAGATTGCGCAATCAAAAGTCATCCATCAACACTGAGAACAGTCAGAGGGCTCATCTGCTGCCTGAATATGTTGACCAGCTTGTGGTCAACAAATGTCCTGCAGCATAGATGCAAATCAAATTGGGTTTGTGGCCAGCTGAGGTGTTTGGAGAATGAACTAATGCAAACATCTCAGCTGCAATAATATTTAACCTAATGTCTGCTATTGTCTCCTGTCAGTTATGGTGTTTTAATTTGTTTGTGGATTGGATGATGCATTGTGAATGGCATAAATGTCTCAAAAGTTATCATACGCATTTGTAAATTTTCATTTGTAGATCATGAATTTGTCACCAATATGGAGACAACTTTCTCTGCACATAGTTTGGCCACCGCTTTTACATGCCTGAAAAGTGAACAGTATAAGCTTTGTCAAGGCAGAATGCATGGCAGAGTAGGTGAACAGGTGAACCTAACAAAATTGCCAATTAGTGAGTTCTAACAATTGTTTTTGTTAATTCAAAAATTAGCAAAAATATGAGTGCAGTAAGTCATGAATCCCGTGTCCTATATTATGCAGATTGATGATTTAATTATGTTGTTACACAGCTACATATGAATGATTAAATAAGTAATATTCCACAGTGAGCTGCACCTATATGAATGTACATGAGTTATGGTTAAAACAGTTATACCATGGAGTCTGTAGTATTAGAGTATATCTACAGAATTAACTATTATTGTTATATACAGTACCTTTGGTACAGTTAGGGTTAAACTGTGAACTAGAACAATATTTGTGGTGTCCTGGTATAGGTTTTAACACAACTGCTAACCATCCATCCATCCATTTTCTATACCGCCTATCCCTTTCGAGGTTGCGGGGAGGCTGGAGCCTATCCCAGCTGTCAACGGGCGAGAGGCGGGGTACACCCTGGACCGGTCACCAGTCGATCGCAGGGCAACACACAAGACAAACAACCATTCACACTCACACTCACATCTATGGGCAATTTTAGAGTCACCAATTCACCTAATGAGCATGTTTTTGGTCTGTGGGAGGAAGCCGGAGTGCCCGGAGAGAACCCACGCATGCACGGGAAGAACATGCAAACTTCGCACAGACAGGCCCCGCCCGGGGATCGAACCGGAGACCTTCTTGTTGTGAGGCACACGCACTACCTGCTGCGCACCTGTGCTGCCCAACTGCTAACCAATCTGAAAGTATTTTTTCTGGCCATGGTATAAAATATTCAAAGTTTTCCTTTTTTTTTTACACTTACAAGGAACTCTCCAACGACCTGGGTCAGTATGAATGCATGTTTGTCAGTGCTGGACAGAGCAGACAATTCATCAGGCACCATCTTGTGTCCTTCCAGATGGCAGTCAAAACCAACATTACCAGGTAGCTGGAACCGTTGGTCCTGAGGTCCAAAAGGTCCCATGCTCTCATCAGGCCAAACTGTCTGCAGTTCTGAACCAGGGAGGCATGTTTGGAAAAGTACATGATGCATGACATTTTAGGTTTCACAGAAAATATGTGTTAAAATGTTCAATGTAAAATAAAAAGTTTATGACATACCCATGCCAGAGGGAGTCATGGCTACGTGGGGTTCATGAGAACCCGAGGATCCAGCAGCAGAAAAGGCCCTGGCTCCAGCCACACGATGTACCAACACATGAAGCCCAGGGAGGTAACTGACCAACCTGGCTCTGCTGCACAGTGCCTGAACACAAACACGCAAACACATCAATGTTAGCCTTTCTCACCACTACATAGTGATTAGTGTGAGTATGTAGTGCATTCAGAGTGGAAAAAAAACAAGTCAGTGAAATATATTTCAAACACCTTCGTGTTCACGAATCTAAAATATGAATAAATACTAGAAACAGCATTGACATAGACATAAAGATAGACATAGACAGCGTGTGTACAGCACATGCAACAGTTTCAACAGATGCTGAACATTATAACCATCACGGTGGGAGGATTCAATGCAGGAATGTTGTATTACACTGAATTGTTTTAGGTAGGTTACGTGTTAGCCAGATTCCTTTATTGGAAGCACAAGAATGGTTCGGAGCAATCTTCAGTTCACAGTCAAAGTGTTTATTGAGGTCACATATAAAGTAGTGCTGTCAATCGCTTAAAATATTTAATCCCAATTAATCTCATGAATGTCATAGTTTTCATTTCAATACTCTTATCAACACAGAGAAGTGGATAGGCTTGCTTTGTGCAAATGTTTTTTATTGAAAACAACGTGTAGTGTTATATTTCACACTAACAATCTCACTTTGAGCAGTCATTCACATTTGAAGCAAAATCTCACACAATTTAACACTGTCAATAAACAGATGACAACAGGGTGATACAAGATAAAGTTACAAAGTGTACATCATTGTAAACTAGGACTCAGGCTATAGTGCAGTTAAACCATGGCTTAAATTTTCTTTCTTAAGTTTCCTTTGAACATACAAGTAGTCAGACTATACTGCTCTTCTGTTTAGGCTTATCAACCCAGCCTCTTATTTCTCTCCAGAAAGAATGAATATTACTTGGCTATGGCTGCAGTAAGCTTGTTCTTAGTTGTGCAAATGTGCATATTCTGGACAGAGAAGACAGATGGTTTGAAAGAGGAGTGAGAGAAGCCATCCGTGTCAAGGTTGAAAAACCGTCTCTGAACAGAGGGGGAGGTCTGAGGCACCACCTATCTCCCACATACAATGCTGTCCTTTCATCTCTTCCAAAAAGATTAAAAAATTTAGCCTCTGAAAATAAAAAACAAAGCCATACACACATGGCTCAAGGAGCCTCCCAATGACAAGAATGGGACACTAACTAGGCAGACGACTGTCGTTGACACCCAAGGGTTGCACCCTACCCGGCCTTAATGGGGGATCGTTTGCCTCACAGTAGAGTGATACCATCCTTGGTTTTGGGGGTTGGCCTCACTTAGAGGATAAAGTCTTGAATCTAACACCATTTCATTAGACTAGAGCTGTCCTATCTAGTCTGATGCGCATGAACTGATGAAGCCTGCTTGGATGAGAGGCAAAACGTCTTCCAAGACAAACTGACAAAGTCCAGTTGCGAACGATTGAATGCCCTGAAGCCTTGTTCTTAGTTGCGGTATCCATATGCCTCTGTCAAAAGCCATCCACTGTCACCTGGTTTTGACAAGGAGGCAGCGGAGAATTCGCATTCGCCGTGTGTTTGGCCATCAAGTGGTATTTCAGACTGGATGTGCTCCGGTGATAATTTAGTTCACACTGACAATACACACATATAACTTTGGTCTTGTCAGTCGACCCATCTGGCAACTTTTTGAAACTAAACTTTCCATTCAGAATCTTATTCGCATCCATTTCGGCATTAAGCGCTTGACATCCACACAAACTGGTAGCCTACTCTTTTACAGCTAGCGAGCAGACAAGACACCAAAGACGTGCGTGGGCCTATTGTTTTGTTTCCAGTTTATAATTGGATCCTGTAGTTTTCCTAACGCTACTAGAAGTGGCCACAGTTTATAAAAAACTACAAGTTCACTAGGTCACAAAGAGCGTTAATCGCGCCATAAAAAAAAATCACGCCGTTAAAATTGATTTGCGTTAACGCATTAATAACAGAATATTATTGACAGCACTAATATAAAGTAGTGCTGTCAAAAATATTGCGTTATTAGCGTGTTAGTGCAGTATTAAAATGATAATTAATGGGACATTTAGAATAGATAAAAATGTGTGATTAATTTGCGATTAATCGTGAGTTAACTATGACATTCACAAGATTAAATATTTTAATCGATTGACAGCACTAATATAAAGCAATGCAGCGCTGGTCTCAGACTGACAGAGTTCCCGCAGGATCTCTGCCAGAATGAGCCCAGATTTCAGGCAAAAGTTCACATTTATCTTCTTTGGTTTGACCAAAGCCCATACAATAAACAGACATAAGTTACAGAATGTAATTGGCCGGTTCCCAAGTAGTGGACGTACAATGCTTTGTTTGTGCCTTATGCTTAACATGTAATAAGCAATCTGTGTGCGTGTGTTGTTTAGGCGTGTATCTAAATACAACAGACATCACTAACAGACAAGAGAAGAGAAAAGTGTCATCTGGCCTTATCAAAACAGGCTCTCTCCAGTCATGTTATCTAACAACTCTTGGCTATGAAGGACATTAGTTCTAGAACATACGTGTGCAATACTAATAATAGTTTTGTGTCAACTACATTTCAGCAACCAGGGTTCATTTGACTCATTTCCACTCCAAACCTGCTCCATCTCTTTGCCCATTTCTGGATTAGCTGACAGATAGGCAGAGTCACCACACTGATCTTCAGAATGGCTCTTCAGTAATTTATGGGTGATGTTACAGAGACTGTGTCCATGTTTTATGCAGTCTATAGTCTTAGCGACCAGTGAAACTGCTTTACAACACAAGCCATTATTCACACATTCACACACACATGCATTCACTAGTGGCAGAGGCTACCGCAAGATGCCACATGCTCATCAAGAGCAAACCATTCACACACTCCAATGGCACAGCTATTGGGAGCAATTTGGGGTTCACATCTTGCCCAAGGACAATTCAACATGTAGACTGCAGGGGCCAGGGATCAATGACTTCTAATTAGTAGAGAACTGTTCTACAGCTGGAGGAAAAGAAGAGAGCTGGCTTACAACAAGATCCAGCTGGGTCTGCCAGCTCATCACAGAGTCAGCCACATGCTGGGGATCAAGGCAGCAAATGATCAAGAGGGTCCTGGAGCAGGAAGGAGCGTGCCCAAAAGTCCAGACATCAAGTTGCTACATGGCAGGGCACAAAGGTCCTGGAGGTGGTCAAGAAGGCTCTGAAACCACTTCGGGACTGATGCTATGGCAGGTGATGAGGATGTCACCCACACGTCAGACCTGAGCTACACCTTTTTGACATTAATCTCTTGGCAGATGAAGAGGACGAAAGCGAGCTGTACAATGGGTAACAAGTCAGGAGTGCAGGCAGGCCAGTTTATCACCCAGACTCTTTTACTATGGACCATGCTCTTGCAATGCAGAATGTGGTTTGATATTGCCTTCCTGAAATAAGCAAGGCCTTGCCTGAAAAAGACCTTGTCTACTTGGTAGCATACAGGTGAAACTCAAAAAATTTGAATATTGTGCAAAAGTTAATTTCAGTAATTCAACTTGAAAGGTGAAACTAATATATCATATAGACTCATTACATGCAAAGCGAGATATCCCAAGCCTTTATTTCTTATATTTTTGATGATTATGGCTTAAAGCTTATGTAAACCCCAAACTCAGAAAGGTTCAATATTGTAGGTTCAAAGTGTCACACTCTAATCAGCTAATTAATCCAAACCACCTGCAAAGGACTCCTGAGCCTTTAAATTGTCTTTCAGTATGGTTCAGTAGAATTCACAATCATGGGGAAGACTGCTGACCTGACAGTTGTGCAGAAAACCCTCATTGACACCCTCCACAAGGACGGAAAGGTAAAAGGTAATTGCAAGAGAAGTTGGATGTTCTCAAAGTTTCCACAGTCAGTGTTGAGCCATGTCATCTGCTGGTGTTGGTCAACTGTGCTTTATTAAGTCTAGGGTCAACACAACTGTCTACGAGGAAATTTTAGAGCACTTCATGGTTCCTTCAGCAGACAAGCTTTATGGAGATGCTGACTTCATTTTCCAGCAGGACCTGGCACCTGCCGACACTGCCAAAAGTACCAAAACCTGGATCAATGATCATGGGATTACTGTGCTTGATTGGCCAGCTAACTCACCTGACCTGAACCTCATAGAGAATCTATGGGGCATTGCCAAGAGAAAAATGAGAGACATGAGACTGAACAATGCAGAAGAGCTGAAGGCTGCTTTTGAAGCATCCTGGTCTTCCATAATACCTCAGCAGTGCCACAGGCTGATAGCATCCATGCCATGGCGCATTGAGGCAGTAATTCATGCAAAAGGGGCCCAAACCAAGTACTGAGTAGATATGCATGATTATACTTTTCAGAGGGCCGACATTTCTGTATTTAAAATCCTTTTTTTTTTTTTTTGATTTCATGTAATATTCTAATTTTCTGATATTTTGAATTTGAGGTTTTCATAAGCTGTAAGCCATAATCATCAAAATGATAACAAATAAAGGCTTTAAATATCTTGCTTTGCGTGTAATTTGTCTATGTAATATATTAGTTTCACCTTTAAAGTTGAATTATTGAAATAAATGAACTTTTGCATGATATTCTAATTTTTCAAGTTTCACCTGTATGTTATTCCAAAACCTGTATATATCATTAAGCATTAATGGTGCCTTCACAAATGTGCAGGTTACCCATGACATGTGCACTAATGCATCCCCATACCATGATGGATGATGGCTTTTGAACTGTGACTGACAAGCCTGATGGTCCCACTCGCCTGGAGTACACAATGTCCATAATTTCCATAAAAATGTCAAACTATGACTTGTCAGGCCACAGGACAGTGGTGAGCTCAGGATCTGGGAAGGCGGTGGCATTTTTCTGAATATGGATCACTATTTGCCAGCACAGAGTGGTGAACCCCTCCCCATCTTTACTTCAGAAAGACTCAGCCTCTCTGGGCTGCTCTTTTTTACACCCAATCATGTTTTCCAGTCTTTTGTTGCCACTGTCCCAACTTCTTAAAAATGTTGCTGGCATTAAATTCTAAATGAGAATATAATCCCCCCCCCCCCCCCCCCCAAAAAAAAACAACATAAAACTGACATTTCTCAGTTTCAACATTTGATATGTTATTTTTGTTCTATTTTCAATTAAATATGGGATTTCAATGGTTTGCGAATCATCACATTCTGTTTCTCTTTACATTGTACACAGTCACAACACTTTTGCAACAGGGTTGTAAGTCACCTAGCATATCAGCCACCAGTTTCTCATCCAAAAGTCATTTGCAGGGGTAACATTGTAACATGTCACAGGGCATCACTGGAGACTACGGCTATTGATAGGTTAGCTTTCCTTGCAAAAAACCTGTAAAAGATGTACACGGCTACACCAGAGGTGTTGTAATTAAAATGCTAGTGACATTTCACCTGTGGCTTTGACTTGCAACTGCACACTTCCTACAAGAAAATACCTTCATACATAATCATACTTATTCAGCCTAAAAATGCATAGATAAGGTTTTTGGTCCGTAATCGCCCAGTTTTATTACGGCTAGCTGACTTCAATAACTTAATCAGTTACAAACGATGACAAGAAGCTCACCTGGAAACACTTTCCGTCATCTGTGCTACTTGCAGCGCTCCTGTATTTGCTTGCGTTTTGTCTATTTGCATAACATGCAGAGCGTTGGGCTTCCAGACCACCGTACATTTCTCTCTCTGTCGCTTACAGGACTGCGCACAGACTTTACTTACACTGGCCATCCTGGTGTGCTTCTGTTTTCTTAATGTGTCCAGTAGTGTTTCTGTAAGAGTATATGCTGAAACGGTAAAGAATTATTTCTAAAGACAGCAATAGGAAAACTTGAACGTTTTAGTCTGGAGGAATCTTACACAATTCCAAGCGCTATCATCCATTACGTAACATTAGTATGAAATGGTGCCACTCAATGAATTGTGATCCATCATATTCTGAGACCTCAACAAGAATTCATGTCATTCATGTCATGTCCCAAGTCATTCTCCTACAAGTTATTGTCGAGCGTAACTGAATTTGATGGATCACAGATTTCGGTTTAACGAAATAAGTTAATAGTATATCAAATACACAAGTTAAATACATAATGCTACCTATCACTGAAGGCTAATAGGCAAGAACGAGGACTTACCCCACGTTAACGTTCAAATTAATTAGAAATGACAGCGTTGACTTCTAATAGCGTTATGTGATGAACTAATTAGTCGTACAGGTGATTATAAAAACCGAGATCATTCAAAACTAGAAGCGCTCCCTGACTGAATCACCTTGAATGGCCGCATGCGCTGTTGTGGTGGAGGTTCGTCGCCTTTGCCGGATGGAAAACAACTTCAATTCGCATTACCGCCACCCATCGGTCCGGAGTCAGTATTTTTAGGGCTACTCTGGAGCATACACAAGCCCAGCCTTCAGGGTCTTTTATTAGATGTGGATACCAGTCATTGACTGAACGCTGCAGCTGATCAGACTGATCTGACAAATCACAACATCACAGGAATTTCATACCAGAGTGAAGACAGATCAAACATTAAATTTAAGTGTAGCATTCCCAAGTTTTATATTTTGTCTGTTTTCTGTTTCACTATCTAGTTACACTTCTGTGTTGATTGTTGGTCTGAACAAAACAACCACAAACAAATTTCTTAATTTATGACAAGGATTTTTCTTTTCGTGATCTGATTTTTTCCCTCATTAACTTTTGTCATGGATACAAATAAAGCCAGAGAGAGTAGCAGAGTCTATCAGTCAACAATTTTATCAATCATCATCATTTCCATTCCACGTCATACATTTCCGGAAATCCACCTACAAACAAAAAAATATTTCAAATTACTTCAGGCCATTCATCACTCAGAAATCATCAATAAAACACTTAATGACAACACATACCCACAGGGTATGATAAAGAAAGCACACAGACTCACATCTTTCATCAAACCCTCAGCACCTAAGCTGTGAGGATGAGCACACCAACATGCTCATCCTCAGGGAACACTATGACCTCAGCCCCCAAGCGGAACCCCAGACGCCAGGTGAGGGTTGAGATCCATCCAATCCCCCAAGCCAAGCTGATCAATCGTGGCGTCCGGTCCTCCATACCCATCCCCTCCTTCCTCCCCCGGTCCCCCTACACCATCTCCTTGATCCCCGACTCACCCACTGACAGACAGCACTCGAACACACTTCAGTAATGTAATTCTACCATGCAATAACACCATCTCACCCTCTCTACCCGCAGATATATCACCCAACACCACACACAGAGGTGGACAAAAAGGCTGTGAAGAGAGTGGTGAACATTAAAAATCATGACCTACCTTCACTCACAACATCTGAGCCTCCCACCTCCAACCCCCACAGGGTTTCTGTGGCAGCACCTGGCTCCCAGCATAATTCAGAACCACACAGACACCCACGCACTTGTAGAAAACCGCAAGAATGGTCACTAGAGGTGCGAAAGAAAACCCTCATCATCGGAGACTCCAACCTCTCCCAGATCCCATCCTTCACAGATCCAGATATACAAATAGACAGTTATCCCGGAGCCACTTTTTACCACATCACAGAAATCCTTAAGAAACTCACCCCACAACAAGTACAACAGGTCATCTTCTCAGTCAGCCTCAACAACTGTCTTTCTGAACACCAGCCGACAACCACCTATAAACTCTTACAACAGTTAATGGAAATTAGCCAGCTCACTTTTCCTAATGCTACCATTCATATCCCAGTCATTAATTCTTCTGAGAATCTGGCACCCCACAAAAAGGAATTAATCACCACTCAACCACATCATTACAGCTAAATACAACTTTCTACCAGAAATCAACCCATTACTCTTTATAATCGACCCCAAGGACCACATCCACTGGACCCCCCAGATGGCCGGGATGTTGCTCAGGTACTGGTGTCAACAATTAAACTGCTAACTGGGTAGAAATGTTCATCCACAACTCCCCACTCATCAAACATTACTAACCTCTGTTCTCCTCTCTCCATCACTCTGACAGCCGCTACAGATCTGTTATCACACACTCTGACTTCCAGGGAGGGAATTTCCCTGAAGTCCAACCCATCATTAATGAATGTAGCGCATCCTCTGCCATTTTGATTGTTAGCTCCATCATGTCTTATACTAAACCCAGGAATTACAGAATCTAACTGAGGTCGTAACCAAGTTTCCTGCACACATAGCACATCTGGAACTGTTTCTAGTACATGGATGTATTTTTTAAGTTCTTGCATTGCATTGCACTCCTTGCATTCCATTGTAGTATTTGCAGAACCATGATTAAGGCTTCAACTCTCATCTTGAACCTTCTCTGCTACTTCAGTTGCTGTTAACATTGCATGTATCTGCTCTGCGTTGATGTCTTTCATGTCAAGGAATTTTACAGCTGCCTCCACAATTGTTTTGATTTTATCACTTTTCTTTTTCATCATTGCTGTGACATTAATGGTGTGACAGATAAAGGCCACAAAGTTGACCTTTTTCCACCACCATTATGTTTTCATCCACTTTGCATTTATGTGTACAGGCAGTCTGAATGTGCACTGGTGCTACATGGATTGGAGCCTGATTTTCATGTGCATTCCTTTTCCCTTGTCCTGCATTACTTTGAGCCACTCCACCATCATTCCTGCTGTTTGCTCCCTCACTTCTTACTCCTTACTTTCTTTAGTGCTCCTGATATGACGCTTTATCCATTATTTTAACTCTCTGGGCTTCTCTGGCTTCTCACTGTACTATACAGCCTCCAAATGCTACACTGTGTTCTCCTCCACAGTTGCAACATTTTACCTTGGTATCTTTTTCATATTTTCCATACTCATGTTGCCCTCCACATCTTGCACATCTTAGCTTTCCATTACATAGTTGCGCCGTGCGCACCATTCTCTGGCATGCATAGCACCTGAGTGGCTTGGGGATGTATTCCCTCACGTTATAGTTCATGTACCCCATCTGCACTGATTTAGGGAGTGACTTCTCAAACATGAAGATAACTGACAATGTTTCTTTAAGCACACCATCCCTTTTGCTTTTAATTCTTGTGGCCTCACTTATTTTACCACCTTTGATTTCATTTTTAACATCTTCCATTGTCATACTCAGTGGTACTTCTTAGAATTACACCTCTCAGTTTTGCTAGTGCTTCATCCTTTCCCCATCAAGTGATGTCATTCTGAGTATCTTTTCCTGTTGCTGTCGACTAACTGCACCTATTAGTACTCGCTTGTTATTCATAAACTTGGTGTACTTGATTTTCCCCATTTCTTTCTCAATTGCTTTTGTGAGTTTGATCGGATGGTAGTGTCCACCATCCTGATTGAATTCAATCATTACTTTCCACTCTCTTTCCCGTGTTTGACCCACTTGTGTCTGTTTAGTCGGGCTTTTCAATAATTTTTTGTTAGTACTAGGCCATGACACACTCCCCTCCAACCAACTTTCCATTCTATCTTGCCTCTCTCTTTTTCTCAAATCTCTTTTCAGCCTTGAAGACCGAGATATCATCCACTCCATTTCATTCTCACTAGACCCATCCGACGTAGTTGACATGATGTTACAGTCAGAGTACAGTTTACGCAAATCCGCCAAATAATTTCCGATTTGCAATCCTACCGCTTTCGTCTCGTCGCATCTGCTTCCGCTCAAAAGTGTGCTCTGCCCTCTCACTTTTCTCGTCTCTCTCCTTCTCTCGTCTCTCTCCCAACCACCTTCCAATCATCTCAGACAGAATGATCTGACCATGTATGCCCCAGTCTAGGGGAGCAGGGACGCAACATAAAAGAGTGGAAAAACAAACTTTGTCTCCAAACCAACAAATGCTCTAAACCACAACCGGGTACATTATTAAATCACAATTTTATTGTTATTAACAAAAAGAGACCTGATGTACAGGCAAAAAGGGTCACAGCCAAAACAAAACAAAATAGTGCTAAATATATACATTGTAACAACCTATAACCCAAAAACCCGAAGAAGATCTACAACCCACCACCAAAAACCACACTACTAAACTAACGCTATCACACTATACACAATATGCACAAGAGATTTGGGGACAAAGTTCTCAATTCCAAAAATGCCAGAGACCACACAAGCCACTGCTGTGAAGCCAAGTCCCCCGATGAATGAAAAATCCACGGCTTGAAACAGGCTGGATGGGGCAGCAGGGACCAATAGGATAGCGGCACCACTTGCTGTATGGAGGAGGGCTGGACCAGCATAGCTGCTAAAAAAAAGAAGAGCACACACGCACACACAAAAACAAGGACCAGACAGAATGACACCACAGGACCACACAGGACAACCAAACAGTGCAAAAGCAATACGGCCAGGGCCGTAACACTGATATATCACATAAGCACATGAATTGACAGCAATCTTGTGTGTCCCGACCCTTTCACGCCTGCGCATTTATCATCATAGTCCTATATTTTACTTATTTACGTAGATATTTTAAGGGTTCCCAATTAATTACTGTGGTCTGTTATTAAATGTTATTTTATCCTCTTTGTTTCATCTTATTTCTCATGTTTAATTTGGTCTTCAGAATAAATCAAATGAATTTAACCCTTTATTTGCCTCACCAAATTACTTTATCCCCCATCTCCCTGGTTATGTTTACCTCACTTCTCTTTTTGAAAAATACATTAATTTAAATCCCTTTATGCCCCAAAACATTAGGTCAACCAGTATTTGACCACCAGGCTACATATAGTTAGTCTCTGTATTTGGGCTTTGGCCTACTGATATGACCTGAGTGGGTTCGGTAAGGACACTCAGTGGTATTTGAGGGAAGTTTAGCTTGTGGCACCTCAGACAGCTTAGAGTCCGTCTCTGGTCTGTCATTTGTGTGAATGCCACAGTCCTTCAATTTTGTTCAGTGTGTTGTAGGTGGTCATTGTCACTTAAAGTGGGCTGTGCTGGAGCAGGCTCGAGTACAGGCAGGATATGTCGGCGATTCCTCCTATACAGCTGTCCTTCTGAGTTGATAAGATAGGATCTGGGCTCTTTACAGATTCCCTTTATCATGCCTGTTCGGTTGTAACCATGTGGGGTTTGCAGCCTGACAACCTGTCCTGTCATCAAAGGCTGAAATGGCAAGCTTGATTTGTCATAGCACAACTTTTGTGACAGTCTCTTACTGAGACGCTGTGCCTTCACCTGTTGTGGTTCACACATATGTGGTTCAAAGCAGCTTGCTTGAGACTGGGAGAATAGTGTGTGTCTACCTTGACATCAGTCTCTGTGCAGGTAATCCTAGCGTTACATCACGTGGCACGTGTCTGACATTCAGGAGGTTAAGAAAAACATCAGTCCTATCTCTGTGAGACTTCTCCATGAGTTGTTTAGTGCTACGGACAGCTCTTTCAGCAAAGTCTTTTGAAGAGTTGGCTTGTGAACTGTTGGGCATTGTCTGATATCAGTGTGTGAGGGGCTCCATGCACTGAAAAGTGTCTCTTAAGTTTTGCAATAACTGTTGCTGAGGTGAGGTCGCGAAGCAGGTCAATCTTGTACCAGCCTGAATATGAGTCCACCAGAACCAGATACTGTTTATTGTGCCATTCAAAGATGTCCATTGCCACAGTTGACCAAGGCAGGTCTGGGACTGGGTGCAGTTTGAGTGGTTCTTTCTGCTGGTGTGATTTCGTGCTGTTACAGACGGCACATGACTGTATCTCTTTCTCAATGTCGTCAGTCATTGTGGGCCAGAAAACTATACCTCTCACTCTCTGCTTAGTAGCTTGTACACCAGGATGTCCTCTGTGCATAATGCTGATGTACTCCTTTTGCAGAGAGTAGGGGATGACTGCCTTGTGACCCTTCATAATGACACTATTTTCAATAGTTCATCTCTGAAAGGAAAGTAGGGGTGGAGTGCATGTGGAAGACTGCGCTGTTTGCTGGACCACTCATGTCTGATGATAGCACTGAGAGTCTGCAGAGTTGTGTTCTCAGCTGTGTGTTTCTTAAATTCCTCAAGGCGAGAAGAAGATATGTAGTTGACTGTCATCACATCGAAACTGTCCTTCTCAGCAGCATGTTGAGCTGTAGATCTTGTGGGAGCTCGGGACAGAGTGTCAGCCAAGTGCATTTGTTTCCCACTATTGTAGATGAGAGTAATGCTGTACTTCTGAAGTCTTAACATCATCCTCTGTAGTCTCGCCGGTGCCACATGTATGGGTTTTTTTAGTATTATAACCAGAGGCTGGTGGTCTGTTTCTATGGTCACTGGCCTGCCATAGATATAGTCTTTGAATTTTGAACACCGCAAGCAGCTCTTTCTCGATCTGAGCGTAACTGGTTTCTGTATCTGTCAGTGTCCGTGAAGCATACGCCACAGGTTTCCCTTCCTGTAAACATGCCACACCAAGCCCATACTGTGAAGTATCACAGGTGAGTGTTACAGACTTGCCGACATCATAATATGACAAAACTGGTGGGCTAGACAAGTGGTTTTTCAGTGCTTCAAAAGCGTTCTACTGCTGTTTATGCCATGGCCATTGAGTGTCTTTGTGTGTGAGTTGTTGCAGCAGAGCTGTCAGCTTACTGAAGTTTGGAATGAATTTTCCCAGGTAGTTGACCATTCCCAGAAATCTTTGCAGAGCTGACACATCTGCTGGCACTGGCATTTCACTGATTGCCTTTGTCTTGGAAGGGTCTGCTTTGAGGCCGTTACTTGTAAAGGCATGGCTGACCTCATTCAGTCAGAACCTGCACTTGAGCAGATTAAGCCCCAGGTTCACCTTTCTGGCACGGTTGAGCACTTTCTTTAAGTTGATATCATGTTCCTCATGTTCTGCCTCCAATCAGGATGCCGTCAACTATGATTGCACAGGGATATCCAGTGAAAATCTGCTCCATAGAGCGCTGGAACACTTCACTGGCAGAGTTGAGTCTGAATGGCATTCTCAAAAATCTCACTTGACCAAATGGAGTGCTAAATGTTGTGAGCATTGAAGATCTATGGTCGAGTGAGCAGTACAATAGCCCTGAAACACAAAAGCTTTCTGAGTAACACTCCAGACAGTTTTGTAAAATAAGAAAATGAATGCACATGCACACATTTTGTGAAGTTGAAGAAAATTCTTTAAAAAAAATCAGAATTGACCTTAAAAAGGTGTGCTTAAGTCAGTGTTTGTATAACTATCACTATACACCTGACTGTGTATATATGAAAACTACCTGATTATCTGGTCCTTTTTATCCACAGACACTCTTCCAGTGTATCCACAGCTTACTATGCCATCAGTAAGCTCATCAATGTTCTCATCAGTCGCTCTGTTTATCTGAAAGCAAACAGCATAAAGCAGAATAATTGAATTAAGTCAATGAAAAACTGTTTCCTGTCAAGGACACAACTGATGACACACTGTTAACTGTTTAGAAACTAAATTAACATTACCTCTATTATAAGCTCTGACAATTCCAAATCTGTGACATCGCTGGTTGATACCTGTATGCTGTCAGAGTCACCAGAGCAGAGGTATCTGTAACACCACTCACACATTAAGTTGGGGAGAGGTCCACCTTGTGCTATGCTAGCTGCCATAACTTCTCCTGCAGTCCTATTTTAATTAAAGTAACTTTTCAATTAATAAAATTATTTACAGGACACAAGGACAACACTATGCACCTGAAGTAGTTGTTATCCAGGCTGTTGAGACAGTAAAGGGGATTTTTCCCCATGTTGTCACTGCTGCCCATGAAAAGTTTCTTTTCGATTCCTGCAACCATTTCTGATTAACATAAAAACAGAAAACTGAAAATCTGTTATTACAAAAAAGTGACAACTTTCAAAATTGCAGTGCTATTCAACGGTACCTGTCAGAAATTCTTTACTAAGAGCACCGGTGTCAATGCCTGATTCGCCTAAAAAAGTAACCTTCAGTCTGCATTTAGGGGAGGATTTTTTTTTGGCGTTGCCACTGTTGCATTCCTCTAATAAAGAGGTCACTTCTCAACACACAAAGAGGAAATGTGCTGTCTTCATCCACCTGGCAACTGATCCAGTTCAGGACATCCTCTGAACTTTTATTTGAAAACACACATAAAGAGAAATACAAAAGATAAGTTCATGCTTTATTGATCCCTTTGAGGAAAATCAGGTGTTAAAAAAGTTGATTTTTAAAAAATTAAAAAAGAAATGCAATGGAAAATAAAGCTACACCATTCTAGAGATATTGAGTAAGTAACTTTTTTTAAAGAAGCAATAGAGATTATGCAGTTTTCAAACAGCTGAAACAGGAGGTTTTACCTTTGAAAAGAATGCATTGCTTCACTTGAGACATTGCCATTGCCATCATGGTCTGCAACTCTGCAGTAACAAAAAAAGTTGTAATTTACACACCCTGAATTAAAATGTAATTTAGTAATACTGAAATATTTTTGGTTCAAGTACCGTAATCCACACTCAGATGCATGAATCTCAATGACACTGTTGCTGAATACACCTCTGCACACAGGACACTCAGCTGTCTAAAAAATAATAATTTACCATAAATTAATATCAGAGGGTTAGCTTATTAACATAAAAATAAAATATAGGAATCTTACCATCTCTGCCTGGTTTTCCAGGCACACTGGAGACATATCATCCTGGGTGTAGTTTTCTTAGTGACAAAACATAAAACAGTATGAAATAACCCCACTGTATAAGTCACAGCAAAAAATACTTGAAGCCTGATAGAGGATTTGACATACATCCTCAGAAGAACTGCACAGATCTATATTCTCCTCCTTGCAGCTCTTGATGTGGTCTGGAAGAGCCTGAAGAGGAACAAGCTTTCTGCAAGTGTTGCATGGGGCTTTGGGCATTTTCTCAAATTCTTTCACTTCTGGTGGTAATGGAGTAGTGTCAATTTCCTCTTGTAAAGGGGCAATGTACAGTGTGCACTTTCCATTCCCACTCACTCCTTTTAGCTATTGCCCATTGTATCCATCTGAGTCAGGAGAAATGACAGCTAATTTGCGTTGCCCACCCCCACCTAGAAATGAAACAGCCATTAATTTTAGCAATCAAAGCTTTTAAAATGCAATAAAAACAATATATAAAGGTCCATGTATACCTGTGGCCTTGTGTAGCAACCAGCCACCACTGATACTTCCAAGTTTTGGATATGCATTCAAAAGCAAATCTGTCAACTTTTAGAACATGTTAGTTGATAAATTTAGTAAATATATGAACTAATGTGTTTATCATTTATGTAAACATGCAATTAGTTTCTTGTAATCACAAGAAAGACTTCTTGTGATTACAAAAAACTACACTTAATGTTGGTGTTGGTAATGGTAGTGCCTAAGATACTTCATCTCTTTTAAAAAGCATACCTCTGAATGTGTGATGTTTAAAGGCACTGTTAGAGAACGTTTCCCAAGACCAGCTAGTGTAAGTTGGAGTTCCTCGTGTCCTCTGGGGGTCTTTGAGCGCTGTTTGTCAAGCAGAAAAAAGTTTACCAAATAAGTCTTTTCTGGTCGTGCATATGGTGCAAAACGTGGTTTGCCTTTTGCCTCTTTGCGAAAAAGTCCAGGAAACGATCTGAAAATACAAATATTTTTGATCACTCACCAGAAACAATGAAAATAGTTTAAAAGATGAAAGACAAAGGCAGTATCACCCACAGGCAGGGCTACTATACATTTTTAGCAGAGATTTTCAATTACTTCTCCATGACCTCTCCCCAGACATTAAATACAATTGAAAGACCAAAATAAATTATACATAAAATTATTGAAGGCTATTCATATTAGCCATTCAATTAGCTACTTGCGACTGAGAGGGGGACTGGACAACAAACACATCCAAGGATTTTCTGTGTCATGACTCACCTATATAAAACTGTCAAGCCCAAAAATAGCCAAAACGCTGTTTTGAAGACAATTTTAATGGTATTTTGGAGTATGTTTGTGCAAATATGAGTTTATATCTTGCCAAATTACCAGTTAACAGCCAGATGCTAACAAACAGCACATTTACAATGAATAACTCCGGACTGGAGCAACACACGATGACAGAGATCATCACAGTGCCGAGGTGGCAGCTTTATAACTGACTGCGGCAGCTTTATAACTAAACTGAGAGTTAACTGCAGCTAAATGTAGCCGCTGTTGCTAACGTTAGTTAGCCCTGTGAGCACTCCTCTATCCTGACACAGCTCTGAGCTGTCCGGAGCCAAACTCGGCAAGAAATCCTCCTCGGTTCTGTATTCCCTTGTCATCAAGGTCACAGCCAGCGCTGCAGCTACATGACAAACATACCTAGCCATTTCCTGGCGCATTGACACTCCGGAGCCATTGCGTTGGGGGCACCTTAATTGTGAACCTGACAGTTGAGATGTCTGTGATTGACCTCTCTGTCCCTCAGCAGGCTGTGATGTATTTCCCTGAGTAACTGGCCTGACATTCCCTGGAGAACTTAACCTGCTGTTCAACATTGACACTAGACTGTGTGCCGTGTTGAGTATATCGGCTAACTGCACCTAGCACAAAGAAACCGATAAAGTTAGGTAATTAGAAACAAAGACTACATCAACAAAAGTAAAGCCACTTCATTGCCGACTCTGTAATATTTTGCGAATATCATGTTAGAACAAAGTAAAAAGAGATTAACATTACCTGATTCCTTGCTGTGTCCACATCGTCTGCCATCTTGGCGCCAAGAACCCATGGTCGAATTTCTAACACCTGCGCAGTTTGTAGAATCGATGTTATCTTTCACTCGATACATAATGCCTGTGACCTCGTGACGTAGTTTTGACAGTTACTTCACGCTTGTCAGATTCATATACATTCTGAAGGAAGCGTACGTCCGTAAACTGCAATCCGTATTTGTAATTTTGGAAAGTTGTAACTTTACGAGTTGCATTCTCACAGATAATGTATACACTGCATAATCTATGCATGATTTGACGTAAACAAGAGTTTACAAATTTTTTATTTATGCACAACTACAGACTAACACGCACACATTTTTAATACGTGCACGATTTTTATGTGTCCACGCACAAAACTTTTGACAGTAACCTTACCCCATAGTTATAAGACATATGAGTGAAATGGGTTTCATGTGTCACATACCTAAGGAACCAATCCAGTCACCTTGCGGGATAGGGCATTTCTCTGGGTAGCCAGGTGTAGTTTTATAACGGTATTTTGTAAGCTAAGTTTCAGTATTTTCAAGACGATGAAAGAGACATGTTCTATTTTCAGTTGCAAAGTTGCAAAAGGAGAAATAGCTAGGCTTCATGTCTAACCAAAGGATTTCAAAATCCAAGAGCCAAACTTCCAAAGAAAATGCTGATGTGCAGTAGCCATTTTCCAGAGCACTGTATTAAAAATTTTACAGAAAACTGATTTTGCCACAAAACTTATATTAAAGCACAATGCTGTTCGATCCATTTATTCTGACAACACAGAGAGTATGAGCCACCATGTTGATAAGTTTATTTTTATTTTTTATTTTTCTTCTTTTATCCATTGACTGGTGTCCAACAAATCTGCAGTGTGCTAGATGATGTTAGCCAGTACCAGCCTGCCAAGTTATACATGACAATTCATATCAAATGCTGACAGGACATTTTATATGGCTTGAATGTTAAACAAGAAAGTTGCGGCAATTGTTACTTAAAACACTTTGTCAAATAGCTAAGATGTTGAATTAGATGACTGCTGTATTCTTACAGAAACAGAAAGCTTCATGTCATGGAGTCATGCGTTGGAACTGGTTTCCCACTGGAATATGTCTGGCTAAATTACTCTATATTACCACTTGCCATTGTGTAGGATACCGTAGGCACCAAAATAGAAAACAAGCAGAGGTTTGTGTCTATGGTGATTAGGTATGCTTCAGCTGTAAGCGAGTGGTAGAGGGGTAGGTGGGGATAGAGGTGAGGACTATTTCGATCCACAAAGGTGTAGCCTAAAATGTAAGCAGTTAACTTGTTAATATGCATTTTTGATGAACAAAGATGAGTTTTTAGGAGTTTTATTAATGCCAAAAGCAATTTTAAGTGGTCTTTGTTTTGCCACTTATCACACAAAACAATGATGAAACACCCCTCACCATGTGATATGAAAGCATTATCAAATTCATACCCTCATACAAGATTCTTTGAAATAATCAAAAGCATATTACAAATATGATTATCTATTTCTAACAGTCAGTTAGAAACCCAGTGGTTGGATAGGAACTCTTCCTTAAACGTTTCAGCTGTAGGAGGTTTCGTCCATCTTTACTGTGCTCTCACAGGGAAAAAAAGGCTTGCAGAGCCTTCCCCCTGGAGATGTACTTGATGCTCTCTATCTCACCGCCATAGTTGCTGGGCTTCTGGAAGTGGATCTCCAGGTGGTCCTGCAGGTCCTCCTCATCCTCCATGTCATCAATGTCATCCAGGAGGATGGTTCGCTTCGGAGAGCCACAGAAGGTCTGAAATACAGTACATGTTCACATGTACAGAACATAAATGACAAGCTCTGTCATTAAGGTGCAAACACAATAATTATTAACAGTAACTTTAATTGTAAAATACTGCTCAATGAGAGAAATGGCATTTGGGGTTTGAAGCCATGGCTTTGAACTTTGGCACATTTTCACTTTTTATCAGAGCAACCGTCTTTAAGCATATTAAGCACATAGGTTTGGTACTTGCAGGTGGTAAAATGGACGCATATTTGTCAGTCCATTCCTCATTGAAACGGCGATTTTCACTGTCCACTTTTCTTCTCTTGGTCAATTTTGAGCATGCCATTTTGCTAGATTCGGTCTTCTACTGGTGGCATGTAAACAAACAGATTGCAAAGGGCTGGGTACGATTCGTGTTTCACACTGCTGTGGTCCGTCCAGTCTAGCTAGCAGCATGCACACTCTCTCAGCCAATCAGCGCATCGTTGTCATAGAGATGACAGCCCATAATACCCTGTCACCCAGGCAACAGCCAATCAGTGCTGTCTCCCGAAGCACACACTTTCTCTCACACACACACACACACACACACACACACACACACACACACGCATGCATGCACGCACACACACGCACGCACACACACACACACACACACACACACACACACACACACAGAACACAGAGCGCATGCAGTGATTGAATACAACAGAAGTGGGAACATGGGAGATATTTGACTAAACAGAATTTAGCGATAGAATAGTAGCGCATAGTGATAGATCAGCGATTAATACAAATAATACATGTTAAAAAAAGTTTGTTTTTTTATTTATTGTTTTTTTATTATTTATTTTTTTTTTGAAAAGTGCCATTTGCCCTGGGTCCGCAGAGAGGTGTGCCGCAGTCCGGTCGTGGACCGTGGTCCGCTAATTGAGGACCCCGGAACAAGAATATAGTACATCACTGCAGAGTGAATATTGTACCCTGCTTTAGTTGGCTGTATTGTATTTAACCGTGATGTTTGGTTTTCATAATGTGGAGGTTTGGTGTGGTTATTCACTGATTATTATATACCAGATGCAGAATCACAGTAAGTCCTCTCCTTGAGGCACGTTCAACACCCCAAAGGAGGTAGTCTGGTACCTCAATGCCATCAATGAGCTACTGTGACTAAACGCACTGAACAAATCATTGAGGAGGTGGAAGATGAGCTAAAAGTCAAGCTAGCCAGGTCAGACCACCTTGCTCTGACAACCAACTGCCAGACACCTGTCACTTCATCAATGCTGACTGGGAACAGGGTTTCTGTTATCTGGTGATTTTTTAGTGGAAAAATCTATTGAAGTCATATTCTAGGACACTTTTTGTAACAAAAAATTTTGTCTACAAAAATTGTATGGGTTTTTTTGCCTTTACCTTCACAAATTTTTAACATATAATAAATATGCATTTTTACACTTTTACAGCACGAATCTGCATTCACTCTATCGCACGCACATTCGTATGGCGGGACAGGGATCGAACCATCACCCTTCTAAAACATTGACAACTGCTCTACCTCCTGAGCCACAGCTGGTAAAGTAAAAGTTTGGGCACCCAAGGTCAGTTTTTCTGTAGCTGTGAATAGCCAAGCAAGTAAAAGATGACCTGATTTCCAAATGGCATTAAGATAATGATGACACATTTCTTTATTTTACACTTCTTACAACCCCCTTGGGAAGTGTCACAGCTTGTAAACGCTTTTTGTAGCCAGCTAAGAGTGTTTCAATTCTTGTTTTGTGAATTTTCGCAGATTCTTCTTTTCAAAATATTTCTTGCACGCACTGCTCTTTAGAGGTCTATCCACTGATTTTCAATAGTGACTTTGAGGACCATGGCAAAACCTTCAGCTTGTGCCTCTGGAGGTAGTCCATTGTGGATTTTGATGTGCGTTTCAGATCATTATCCTGTTTTACAAGCCATCCTCTTGACATCTTAAGCTTTTTAACAGATGTGTGATGTTTCAAAAAGTTCCATTCTAACTTCATCAGTCCACTTCACTCCTGAGGCTGAATTTTGTGGTAAGGATGAAAGAAAGGTTTTCTTCTGATGATTTGTCCATGAAGGTCATGTTTCTACAGGTGTCACTGCACAGTAGAAGAGTGCATCACCACTCCAAAGTCTGCTGTTCACTGCCATTTCTTAATTACATTGAATTACACTCGAGGAAACAGCAGCCTGAAAATACTTTGCTATCTCCTTAAAGCCTTCTCCTACATTGTGGGCAGTAATTATTTTAATTTTTAGAGCGCAAGGCAGCTGCCATGAGGAGCTTGTGGCTGATGATTGTTGGCAAAAGGTTTGAGGGGACAGAATATTATATTACTGTGATCAAGTAATAGTCCCAACAGTTTAATTAAGGTTAAAGATCTTGATAAAAGTTATCTGAGCCCTCAAATCTCCTGGGATGCACAACTTTTATATGTTGTTCCTTTCCTCTTTTCCCCTGTAAAATTGTTCAAATAAGAAATAATGCACAGATCTTGCTTAAAATGGTGAAAAGAAAGTTAAATCATGGAGATCAGTTCATCTTCTCTTCACTTAAATCTTCACATGGACAAAAATTTTGACCAATTCTACTTTTTCATCACACTGTATGCATATGAATGGAGGGATGAGTGTCAGTGTCACTGTTTTGGGTGGTTCACCCCTAAACAAGGTATCATACTAAAACCTCATTATAGGTTTTATGTGGACAATTTTAACCCGAAAAGTAACTACAGCTGTTAGATAAATGTAGTAAGGTAAAAACCACAAAATTACGAGAGAATACGCACTATGTGGTTGTCTGGTTTTGATCTCACCTGCCTCACCCTCTTGTACATCTTTGTTTAGTTTGTTTTTTTGTTTAATAAGTTATTATTTAAACTGCTTCTGCCATGTGTTTTGTTTGTCTGCCCAGCATTTCAGAGGCTACGCTGCCCAGCTCCTCATCTTCACCACTGCCCATCTCCTCGCCCTCGTCCCATCCTCACCGCTGCCCAGCATCCCAGAGGTCTTGCTGCCCAAAATCCCAGAGATCACACTGCTCAGCCTCCCAGAGGCTCCACAGCCCAGTGTCCCAGTCTACACCTCTCCAGTTCCTGTGCTACAGTCATCTCTAAAGCCAGAGCTGCAGGTGTCCCCAGATCCAGAGCCGCAGGAATCACCAGTCTCCAGTCCTGCTGTCCCGTCGCCAGCCTATTTCCTGTGTTTTCTTGCCCTCGTGATTGTATAGTTGTTTTCACCTGTATGTAATTAGTTCTCCTCCCCAGTCTAATTAAGTTACTGCGTGGCCCTTTGTCCTTGTCGGGGTCATCCCTTATATGTGGTGTTCCTGCTTCTTGTCTGTTGGTAAGAATATTGCCTCTCAGAGTTCTTCCTGGATTACCAGTGTGTTTGGGCTTTTGCCTTGATTTTCCACTGGACCTTGCTTGTTTTTGGATTTTTCAACTTTGTTTGCCTTATGATCTTTTACTTTGGTTTTGACCGTACCTGCCTTGCCCTCCTCTTGTTTGTCTGCACATTGGGTACACTTCCTGTTTTTTCTTTTTTTTTCTTTTGTTTTTTTGCATGGCCACACATAACATGCTGGTTGGAGTGAAGAGCATGCTGTACAAATGACTGAGTTTAATTCTTAGCATTGTATCTTACCTGAAACTTGTTCAGCTGATATTTGTAAATGGGTCCAACCTGCACATTCACTTCAGAGTACAGATCCACACAATACCGCCGTCTCAGGGCCAGGCTCTCAGCAACTACACACGTAGACACAGACAAACACAGACTTTTGCATTGATATATCATGAACACAAAAAACAACCCTTATCTTCAGTAGATTTACGCTGCTGTATCACTTTTTTTTTTGGTTATTAATATACCAGAACTTTGCAGTTTTTCATGTGTTTATTGTTGTTGCAGTAAAATTCAGCTCAGTTCAGGGAAATAAGAGGCATTCATCAGTCTTAATTCTTTGTGTTAATCAGAATTAGCCTATTAAGCAACCACATGAATTATTCGTCAAGTGTTATTTCAAAGTCAGCATAAGACTATTTATTTGGTGATAAGGTGAGTTTCTGCTGCAGAATATTGTCTATGAATTAACAGGATATATATTTAGTGATAAGTGAGTGATAGTGTTAATCCAGGTTTAAATGCTATGAATGGCAATCATGTTTCAACATTATATACCAAAAAATGGAAACCATTAACATGTTAAATCACAACTTTGTTTCTCTGATAGTTCCAACAAAGAATATCATTACACATTTGATTCTACATGGTTTTTCTTTTTATGAATTCACACTGTGATGTGAGCTCCCTGGCCAAGTCTGGGGACTTGGATTATTGATTTATCAGTTTAGTGTAGTACTATTCTGTAGTGAGCTGGTCATTTGTCACTGATTCTTCTATGATGTCCTCATGGGATCTTTGCAGGGCACACTGTATGGCCAGAGGAGGGTCCTGTACTTATTGTAACATTTTCAGTCAACTGATACTTTATGACGTGTATTACAAGGGGACATGGGTGCAAATTTATTTTAATCTTGATTTTTGGACAAGAAATCATCAAGGTAGGCTAAGTGGAATCTCAAAATGCAGTAACAGTAAGTCCTTAAATGTAATACAAGGAGCTTTTAACTGATTAATTGACTTATTAACTTAATACCGATACCTCCATGTGACCTACATAAGCAAATGTAACAATCAGCAAAAGACTTGCTATTTTTAAATAGTTACTCTTCATGTCCGTGGGACATCAGACAAAACAATTTAAGGTATACAGACCAGAAGAGCTTATGTTTCCATTTTCCCAGGCAAACTTTCACAGACAGTATGCCAGTTGCCAGTTTGCCAGTTAAAAGGAAGCAGGAAGAGATATTTGACATTGTATTTTGTGGTTATGGCTGATACTTTGGCTTATAAATTTTCAATTCATTTAGAATTCAGAATTGGTTCATAACACCCACCCCACACCAAACAATATGATGACAAATAACACATATGCTATTTTACATTGACAACTACCTATTATTTACAGCTCACAAATAATTTCTTTTGCTCCAGTAGCCAGAAAATAATAAGTTGGAGTCTAATATTTATGTCACAACTAGCTGGACTGTTTTTACCTCTAGTTAGTTCTCTGCCTCTAAATACCAGGCATAAACATAGTGCTGAAGGCATTTAAATACAGGCCTCAACAAGGATTGTAGTAGGAAAGGAAGCATGGCTTTACCTTTAATTCTACAGAAATCTAAATGATTAATGAATATGACCCAACTATTTGTAACAGTTTGCTTGGCTGCATTCACCTCAGTGTTGGTCAGAAGTGGGCGTTACACTGAGTTTGTCGCCATGACTAGTGTCACATTTTGCTATGACATGGATTTTGCAATGACGTCTTTACCTTGACAAATGTTTCAGCCTGGTAAAAATAATAAGCTTTACTTTGGTTGTGATAACATATAGGTAGAGAGCAACGCATATACATATACTAATAGAATTGGAGTTACATCGAGGAACATCTATTTTCCTGACTATAATGCCAACTCCGGTAACACGAAGACGTGGAAGGTAACATTATGAGCAATGTACCCCAAGTTGTTGGCTTCAAGAGCCAACACAAAAGTCTTCATCTACTCCCACCATCCAAGGAAGTGAAGACCTTGTGGACTTGTTAACAGTGTTGGGAGTAACGCATTACAAAAGTAATGCCATTACTGTAATGCATTACTTTTTGCTGTAACGTGGTAACGTATAGCATTACAAAAAAAAAATTGGGAATATTTTACTTGGTACAAATCTCAGTAACGCATTACAATGTATTTTAAACCTGAAATTAAGTGGTGTGTTGTTTTCATACAAATTCAAGGAGACAAATCCGCGCAAATGTTTCACTTCCTGTTAGTGCCAGAGAGCTACACTGATTGAGGTGAAGATCACTGCAGCAGCAGCTGAGTCGGACTCTACATTCGCCAGATGGCCATACACTCATTATTTTCAGCTCGTCAGAGACAAGGATACGAAGAACATTATAGTTCAACCGGTTTCTGTTCCATGAACAGATTTAGGCTACATCGATGTGCGTTTCAAAACTTTCAATATAATGTAGATGCATTATAAGAATATGTACTGTCCCTGATAGAGGAAGGTGGGACATGTCCATGCATGTTTAATCACATCTAGAGGACATTAGCTTTTAGAAAATGTATGGTGAAATCAGCTTTCCTTTAATACAGACCAAGGTCTTGACATACAAAGAATTTTGACACATAGTGATTTTTTCAACGTAATTCTTCTCATGGGACTGAAACAGGTACTGCACCCAAAATGTTTCAATTTTAACATTACATTCATATTCAGCATGGCCAACCATTTTCAAAAACTGTTGTTTTCAGTGTTGGTGGTTATGAATGGAGGGTAGCCTATATTTAAAGGTCCTTTAGCTAATGTTCAGTGTTTATTGCCTTAGGCCTCTATCTTACGCCCAGGCTACATGTGTCATTATGTTAATGTTAATAAAAGAGAATAAAGGGATAGAAATGTAAAAAGGGTTGTGTATCTTGTCATGTCTTTTTTTTTTAAGTTACAATATACAGTAGTATGCTCTAGTTCTACTGATTTCAAAATAAATACGCATAAATTTACAGTATTTCTATTATAATATGTATTGCGCCATGAGACATAACTGCGGCCATTATATTGTACAGTTGCTGCTGTTGTCAAATCCATATTTCCAGTTATTTTGGTGAAAGTAATGCAAAAGCAATGCGAAAGCAGTGTAATGCCTTCCAATTCAACGACAGTAATATTATAATGTAACGAATTACTTTGAAATTACAGTAACAAGTAATAAATAATGCATTATGTTTTTGAAGAACTTGCCCAACACTGCTTATTAAGTAGTGCAGTGTGTTTGTTATGTTTGTCTGTGTTGTGGCTGGGCCTAATGTTTGTGTTTGAGTTTTCCCCTCCAGTGTGGCAGTGGAGGTGTGGCCAGGCTGCTCGGCGGGGCAGACAGCACACCGCAAACTAGTGATGGGTAGTACCGTCCCAACGCTTTGGTGCATGTGTCGAGAAATCCTGGAAGTGTTAAGTGATTTCTCTCAGCTTTATGGTAGACTTTCCAGCCTTTTGTAGTGTTTGTTCCAAGCCTAGTTCCTAGTAGCCTGTGTGTGTTAACTCCTAGCCTAGTTCCTTAGTACCTTGTTTGGTTATTCCTAGCTTTGTTCCTAGTAGTTTGTTTGTGTCTATTTTTGCATTTTTCCTACTCCCTTGCCATGGTGTAGCTGATTTTTGTTTAAGGGCTGTTTTGTGTTTTTGAGACTGTGTTTCTCTTTTGTGGTTGTTTTTACTACTGTATTGGTATTTTCTGATGTTGTAAATAAACTGTTCGTGTTTAAACGGCTCCCTTAGTTCTGTGCTCTGTTTCTGCCACTTGGGGCCCTAATCAAAAAACCCTAAACCTAACATGACTGACTTGATGGAAATGTGCCCACAACAACAACTGCGGAAACTTGCTACGATCCTGCAGACTTGTCTGTCCTTTGTGTTTTCCTCTGTCCCTTTCCCCAGTCTAGATCTTGTCTGTCTGTCTTCCCTGTCTGTCTAGCTGGGTGTGTCTCTACACCTGGCCAGAGGTGGAGGTGCAAGCGTTAAAAGGGGAGAGCTCTCTCCTACCTGTCACTGGATTGTTTTCCTGACTCCTGGCGTGATCGTGTGTTCCATGATTGTGAGTAACGAATCCTCTGTCTCCTCTGCTCGTGTGTGCTAATGTTCCTCTCATGAACTACCACTCAAAGTGTGTTTATGTGTTTCAGTTGCCTGCCTGCCACGTCAGCGTGTGCCTTGCCTCAGACCCATCGCAACGGAGCTCCCTCAGTTTTTTTCTCCACTCCTTCTGAGTGCACTCTTTGTTGTAATTTATTTATTGTAAATAAATTGTGTTCTTTTTCTAACTACCTCTGGTTTGCATCTTTGGGTCCAACTAAGAACTACCATTCACAAGCAGAAACAATGTGTGCACAATTCATTTTACCTCAGACTGCCTTAAGAGCAATACAAAGCAGCATTCACTTCAAAACTGAAGCTCAAAGATGGATCAATAACACTTCATACTTCTGATATTTTGACATTTTTGCATTGCTTTACTTTTTTTTTTTTTGCTGGTTACACCAACATTGCTGGACCAATGTGTTTTATGTGGGACAGTCAAAAGAAACTATGAATGTTCAGCCTCATTTGAAGCCAGTTAAAGTAATAACTCGGATGTGGGAAAATGTTTCCTCATGTTGCTTTTGGTGTAGTCTCGCTTAGCCAGACCTAGCATTATCTCCACACTTCATAGTGCATAGCAAGCTCAGCTGGTCTTGTTGGTACACAAAAGCCCCCCCGTTATGCTGCATTGGTATGTGTGTCTGTCGCTGCCTTGTGTAAATGTACTTGACAGACATGTCCTGTTATAACTGTTCACTGTTACACTTACTTCGGGTTTTCTGCCAAATAAATGCTGTTGTGATGCTTAATCCTACCCATTGGCTAACTCTGAGAATGAATCACATTACATTTACTAATTAACATTATGAGGCAGGATATTCCTTCCAAAACACATGTAGGCATATACCTCAATTTCATTCTTATTTCAAGTGAAAAAAACTTAATAAAAAGCCAAATTTTAAATACTTTTTTCTTTCTTAAGATATGTTCCTTACATTGCTGATAGAGAAAAGAGATAGAATCATGTTTTTAGTTGGAGAAACATATACTCAATATCCACCTTCACCCACTACACTCTGAGCTGCTGAACTCTCTTTCTCTCTCACTACGAGATGAGGATGCTTACATTTACATTTTTCAGATTTTGCCATATCCTGCTTTATCATTCTGTCGCAGAAAATCAGAAGCTTAATACACAAAGAACGCGCCTGAAATTTCACTGAGAACTGCACCACCTTATGGTCTTTGTAAATGTGGTACAGAGAGTTGTACCTCCAGGGTGCAGGAAGGTGATCTGTCCTGTCCCAGTGTCCTGATCATACTCCACACTCTCCACCTCTCCTCCTCCTCTACTAGGTCTAGAGAAACTCATCTCCAGTTGGTCCCTCATTCTCTCATATGGCATGGAAGAAGGGATGTCAGAAACCTTGAGCCTCTTTCTGGACACATGAAGGTGGACCTACATTGATGACAGCACACACTCGTGGTCATGGTCATGGTCACTCATGGTCAACACAAAGAATACTTGTCAGTGCAATGTGAATAAACCATACAGTATGTAACTGAATAACGGCGTAACACATAAAGCACCATTAATCTTTAAATAAGTATGGAACTGAATTCAGCCTTATCTCAGCATATTTGAGTAAAGTCCCACTAAATAAGATTTGATGATGTGCTTAGGACAAATTTTGAACATATCTGGAGAGCAATGGGGCACACAGAAAAACTGTTGCTGAACTTGGAATATTAGTGACAAAAAACTTTTGCAAGTACAATTGCATACTTCTGCAGAGTGCAGACTATATGTGAGGAAGTAATAATTCAGGAAATTCAGGAAACTGTTAAAAACAAACTGGTCAGGAGAGCTGGCTCTGTCCTGGATTGCCTCTGGAACATCAAGGAGGTGGGTGAGAGGAGGATGTTCCCCAGCTGACACCAATCACGGACAAACCAAGATGGCGGTACATGCACAATGCAAGGCTCAGCGTCCCACTATCGCTTTGCGATATAGTTATTTTTTTCTTACTGATTTCAAGCCTGTTCCTTCCTACAGCAGACAACAACTTTTGGATCTAAGATTTCGATTCACAAGCAGTGTACTCGACAAATTTCAGCTCCCCCAAGAGATTGCCAGGATTGTGAGGCCGACCAACTCAGCTATGCTGACCGGAAGTGACCATTAGTGGCGTCGAGATCGTAAACAAAAGAGGTGGAAGTCCAGAGGTCTATGGACTAAGCTATGGTTAACCCTGCACCGAATATCACAACATACTATCTTCCTCACCAACGTTCGGTCCTTGGCGAACAAAATGGACGAGCTATGATTTCGCATCACCTCACAGAGAATGTATATGGACTGCAACGTCATAAACACGCTGAGATTGCCCTGCAACGGGTGGTGAAAACCGCCCAGTACATCAACATACCCCGAGCTCCACCAGTCTGCCGCGATCCAGATCTCCTTCCTTCACAGAAGTGCAACAGCATATTCCTGAACCAAGATTCACTTTCCACTGTTCAATATCTGTCAGTGATTTTGTATACCGAAGCAATCTCATTACTGCAAATCAGTTTGAGCTCACTCTCTGCTTAGTATGGTACACTGTCAGCTCGGTTTCCTCATTGTGTGTCCTGTACGGTAAGTGGCCAGTACTGCTTCTGGGTCCTAAACACACCCGTTACAAGATCTATGACGTCATAACTCACCAGTAAAACACACATTTGGTTAAAGTTGTATCAAACTCTGGGAGATACAAATAGAAAAAAATCAATATCTTTGTGTGATTTATACTGTGTGCCCACAGTGGATATTTATGAAACTCTCCATTGAGAAATTGCTTATTTCCAGGTCAAGGGAAACGTGCTTCTAACTGGATGAACAGGAACTGAACCTGATGTCATCAACCTACATGGCGATAACCATGGGTTTGGTTCATCTCCCCTGTTTAAAATACTATTATCCACTGAATCAACCTTGACCCCGAAAAATATCAATGTGGCTGTCTGTCACTCGTGGTAGGTTCAGTGAGGACTCTTTAAGAATGTTCACATACTCCTACAATGGCCGACACACACACACACACGCACGCACGCACGCACGCACGCACGCACGCACGCACGCACGCACGCACGCACGCACACAGATTCTCTTATGCTTGCACAAATGTACAATATCATTACTGAATTGCATTATTCTTGACACTTTGGCAATATTGTTCACCTGACATGTATGCCAGTAAACCATGGATCATATTTCTCCCATATTAGCCTCTCTGGACTGGCTCCCCACAAAATAATTAACATAGTTTTTGCTCTCCTTATCTACAAAGCTCTAAATAGTCAGGCACAATCATATCGTAAAGAACTCATAGCATTCTCCAAAAGCAAAATGGGAGCCAGAACCTTCAGCTTCTTCAAGCTCCACTCTTTTAGCACTTTTAGTTAGACAGGCAGACAGTCCATTTAAGAGTAGGTATAAAACAACAGTTTTTGAGGTATACATTATAATTTTTCAATGATTAAGACATGTATTTAGAATGTAAATAAGGTATGAGCTAATGTGTGAGCTGACAAACCAAAACCAGTTTAGGTGTGTGTGTGTGTGTGTGTGTGTGTGTGTGTGTGTGTGTGTGTGTGTGTGTGTGTGTGTGTGACCAGGTATTTATCACGTTGTGGGGACAAAAATCTGTTTGCATAGTCACATTGTGGGGACTCACCTGCCTTACAGGGACAAAATGCAGGTCCCCTTAATGTAAATCATTAAATTTTAGGGTGAAGACTGATACCCTCAGTCTTGGTTACGGGTTGAGTAAGGTTAGATTAGGTGTAGGGTTAGGAATAGGCAAATAGTGGTTATGGTTAGGGTTAGGGTAAGGCTCCAGGAAATGAATGTAAGTCTATGTAATGTCCCCAAGTGATAAAAACGTGTGTGTGTGTGTGTGTGTGTGTGTGTGTGTGTGTGTGTGTGTGTGTGTGTGTGTGTGTGTGTGTGTGTGTGTGTGTGTGTGTGTGTTGATGTGCAGCACAAGGTGTGCAGCACAAGGTTACCATCACCCCTGTATCAAAATGTACCTCAAACTTAACTGCAGAATCCATGGTAATTGTTTTTGGTTTCACATCCAAACTAATGGTGTCACAGGACACAGAGCATTTGGCAACCTTCAGGATTTGAGAGGCCACTGGAAGACAGAAAACATGAGAAACATGTATACTCATCACAGTGACATATTTTTAAAGTCTGAGTGTGGAACCACTGCTGTATCTTATTGGCACTGGTACATGATTGTCAGCCTTAGCCCCCAGGTCATTTTTGTCATGTTAGTCCAGTCATTCCTATCCATTCCATATATGTCCAAGACAGTAGCATACCCTGCTGGCTGAGTAGCTTCACTAGCTGAAATCAGCAGGAGGCCACACAAGTGTTTCTGCCAGACTGATGGAAGACACTGAGGTCATTTTGAAAATAAACATTTTCCTCTACATTTTGGCCTCTTATCCACACAGCAACAGAGCTCAAACAGACATTTTTGAAAATGCCTACAAAATATATATATATATATATATATATATATATATATATATATATATATATATATATATATATATATATATATATATATATATTTTGTATATATATATATATATATCGTCGCTGTCCAATAAAAAACACGTATCTCCACTTTTTACGATTTTGACTTTCCATTGGCTAAGGAATATTCACATTCTCCCCCAGCAACAGGTAGCATTGGGGATCCAAGTGACCAATGGAAAGACGTTTTATTACATCATATATTTAACACGTATCTCCATTGGGTGTCAGAAGTGTCCATCAATGCACTTATCTCCCGCCTCTGGCGTTGCCTGTATATCAGATGATTTGTCATGTCCGTAAACACAGACTGTATACCGTCAGTACTTGGCAGACTTATTATAGCATCTAACGCTAGACTAATGTTGTCCTTGCATCGAGCGATGCCGTTCAAAAACTTTTTATAACCATGACAGTGTTGTTTACGTTAGATTACTGACCGAGATGTATTCATTGACGTCTGATGTGTCTGTTATGTGCACTGTTTTCTCCTTTTCAGGCTAGACATGTCTCTCACGTTAGAGGAGCTATGTGCAATAGCAAAAGTAAAATACAGTAGAGCAGTTGAGGCAGAGAGGAGGGTCAGCAGCAGTGAAGCGATAGACGATAAACTCTGTGATTTCCTTGAACCGAGTCAGACTGATGCATGTGTGTTAATACAGTATTAGATGACTCTTCGCCTATATGGACTAATCTGATTTCAACACAAAATACCAAAAAAATCTTAGATTAGGGTAATGTGCTATGTGGAAATGTAGGATCGCCTGCTATCAATAGTTTACGGATTTAGTGGGACGAACGGGATTACTGTGGATAATTACTGTGTTTTGGGTTTAATTTGTAAGTTAATTGACGAGTAAAACACTTTTTTCATGCTCCTGAAAAAAACGAGTTTTGGAGATATGTGCTTTTTATCGGACAGCGACGATATATATATATATATATATATACATACGCACACTCAGCTACTTATCAGATTACAGTGCATCACACAGTAAAATAGATTAAGTCATGTGTACCTCTCTCCTCTTCGAACGTGATGAGTGCCTGTCCTCCCTGCAGAGGCACAGTGGGTCTCTGGCTAATGGCAAACACTCCTCTGATTGGCTGACTGTCATCCACCTTCTCATTTTTATTCTGACTCCTGAACTTCACCTCTGTGTCAGGAATCTGAACATTGATCTAGACAGGTGGAGAAACACTGTGAGTTACAGAACAATAATAACATCTGTGGCATTATAAGTGTCAAGTGTCATATTGTATGTTATTATTGTATCACAAACTCGCCTACTGTGTTCGTACTGCTTATGTATTGCTATATTATCGAGAGATCTTGTATTGTTACTAATCAATAGACTGAAATGGATGCTGTGAAGATTTTTAGTTATGTTGGCTGGTGGATGGTCTAGAAGACTTTCTTCATTCTTACCTTGAATTTCAGCTTCAGTTTGGTGGACTCAGTCCTCTTAGCCTCCAGTTCAGCTTGATATCTCTTCAGTTTTTTAAGCAAATCCTGTCTGTTTTTATTAAGCTTCAGGATTTTGTCCTGTATGAAAGCATCAAGCAAAGTAATTAGTTCCTTATTATTCTCACCTAATTTCTTCCCAACAGTCCATAGATGTTACAGAAACTACTGTACCTGTATGACAGTAATGCTTTGAGTGAATTCCTTCTGACACTCCTCCTGCTTTTCAATAGAAGCCAACATCTCCCGTTGGGCCTTTGTCTTGGCATCATCTTCTTCCAATTTTTCCAATATCAGCCTGGCTTTCAAATCATCAGCTTTCTCTACTTTAGTCTTAAAGACAAAGTAGGAATTTCTCAGAAAGACAACAGTTGGACCTGCAGGCATTTTTCTTAGAGACTGTTTCTTTCAGGAGAAAACAGTTCCAGTTCCAGATGATGATAATGGACTACCACATTAACAGGGAAAGAAATGTTTAATGTATTTTTTAATGATGTGAACACTACAAACTAAATTCCATTCACCTCTACTATATTGTGGATGCAGAAATCGTCAAAATAAATACAACCTGGTCTATCTGCATGGATTGATACCACACAAGAAAAAAATGAAACGAGAAACAATGCCTGAAGTTTAAGTCCTGACTGTCAGCTTCACTTTGTTGATGTCTAAATCAAATGTAAGAATCAAATGTTGCCTGACCTCAATCCAACTGAGCATGAGTTTCACCTGATCAAAACAGCTGCTGTACATGCCTGACAGATCCCTGACCATTAACAGGAAAGATACTTCACTAATGTGTGTGCACCACATACTTCAGCCAGTCACTGACTGCAAATGTAGTGCAGTCTTTAATTATCAAGATGTATGCCTCACTGTGTGGAACAGACTGGGATCAGGCTTCTATGTTCAAAAGTGCAGTTTCTTTTGGTTCCATAATATTTACAGACTATATACAAAAATAAAAAAAAAAAAAAAAGATTCCAATACTGTTGATCTGATGTAACCCACCTCTAATTAAGATAGTCAGCACTTTAACAGTACAGTCTTTTTTTTTTCCAATTCACTCTCTTTGAGTGCAGAACACTATGATACTCCATTGTAATCTGCCACAGACACAGGTGGAGATACTGAGAAGTGAAGTGTAATTTTGTCATATTGTTTCATTTTTTTCCAGTGAAAATCTATTTTCCATTACACTGTGAAGAACACACGTGGTTAAGTACAACAACATGCAACCTTGCCAAAGAGCACACAAAACATCAAAACACATGACCATCTGTCAGGAAGAGGTGAAAACGTATTGCTCACCCAACAATAACAGTAAACTCTGTACACAGACAGTGACCAACTTGGAGCCACTTCAGATTTCAGCTATATTCAGACTGGAGGCACAAGTGGCCCAAATCTGTTGTTTTTTTGTTTGTTTGTTTGTTTGTTTCATGCGTGCGTGCGTGCGTGCGTGCGTGCGTGCGTGCGTGCGTTCTGTTTGTTTTGGGGTTTTTTTGCTCATACGTGACTCAGATTTATTTTTTGTATGACAGTGTGAGCAGCAAAAATATTGTGGAATGTGATCTTTTCAATTCTGATTTGGGCCACTTTCATATGTGGTCACAAGTCAGATATGGGTCAGACTTTTTGCAATCCGACTTCAGTCTGAACAGTCAGATTGGAATCCACACAACTTTTATATCACTCACTCACATGAACTGACTGTTTTGCTGAGAGTCTTGTGGAGAGGCACTGACAGATGTTCAAAGTAGCCCTTGACATCCTGAAATTTTGAATGAAATCTGTTTCTTTGAGGCCATTCTCATCAAAATCCCATCACTCCTGGTTCTGTGGTGAGAGCTTCAGTGGGAGCCAGGAGCCAAGCAACAGCATTGGTCGCTACTTGTGTCACCTGTGTACAAGTACAAGCCATTGCTCCATATCATCATAATCAGATGATATGGCCTTCACATCATCTGATTATGAATTGGTTGGCACACTGCACATCAGTTTCTAATTGAGATCCTAAACACTGATTACAGTGGCATCCACGTTTACTTCTGTACATCAGCATGTTGTTATGATGTCTATGATGTGTTAGTGTTCTTTTCAGTCAGTTCAGGACCATGAGCAGTTCACACTAGAATCTGATATTCGCCATATTTAAAAAGTAATATGTACAGCCAAACAAACAAACACACACAAAAAAACAGATCTCAGCAATGAATGCCAATTGAGTGCTGAGGTTTGCTGTGTGACCATAGTCTATGAGTTGTTAGCAGTTCCACCACAGAGACATTTTCCTCTAAACAAAAAAGAAAACAGACTTATGTATAAAAGTGTTTTTTCTTAATGTCTCTCCCATTAATTATCTCATAACCCCTCTGACCCCGACCCCTCGGTTGGGAACCACTGAACTATACTAAGTGTACAGTATATAAAATATTTAAGACTAGAATGGGGTTATAGTGAGGGGAAAAGTGGAACTAAGTATCCATCAAGGCTGTAACATGGGGATAGCCCTCAAAAAGGCTGGAAATGCAACTTTGAAAGTTAACATCATTAACATAAATAAACTATCACTTTTACTGCACTGCCACTTACTACCTGTTGCACATGTCACCTGTTTACATACCGTGTTGCACATATTTTTATGGTTTCATAGAAATTACTTGCACTACCTGCACCTACCTGATACTGTTCATACCTCATGCCACTTGCATGTATTTATATTTTGGATATTATGACTATTTGCACTTCTGGTTAGATACTAAACTGCATTTCGTTGTCTCTGTGTTGCACTCTGACGATGACAATAAAATTTAATCTAATCTCATTATCTAATCTAAATCATTTGACAGGCTATTTCTATATCTAAAACTTGTTGAATATGGCTTCCTCCATGACAGACAATGACTCCCAACCACTCCATCACCGCACTGAGGAGCTCCATCAGTGATAGGATGCTACATCCAAAGTGTGTGAAGGAGCGGTATCGCAGGTCATTCCTTCCTGCTGCTGTCAGACTGTACAGCAAAAACTAATGAAAGTAATTTTTTGATAATTTATCTGTAAATCATCTGTAAATTACCTGTGCAATAATCTGGGCAATAACTGGTGCAATAATCTGTGCATTTATCTGTAATTTATCTGTAAATTATCTGTACAATAATCTGGGCAATAACTGGTGCAATAATCTGTGAAATTCATCCTGTACATAACAGTCCGCAAATACAATTTATAATTTGATAATGCTTATTTTTATATAATGCTTATTTTTATTACACTCTTTTGTATATACTTGCTGTTTTTTTGTTTTTTTTTTTACATAATTCCATCTTTTACTGGTGCTGCTGTAAATTGGAATTTCCCCTTGTGGGACAAATAAAGGTATATTGAATTGTATTGAATATCTGTATAACAACGGGTTATCCTGTGTTTTCAGGGGGTTTTTTTTGTTTGTTTGTTTGTTTGTTTGTTTGTTTGTTTGTTTGTTTTTTACATATCTGTGCCTTTAAGTTTAAAAACATTTATTATGCTATTTCTGTATTGCAACAGACTGAGCTAGCACTTGTTGGAAACGAAACATGATCCCAACGAAGTCTTATGTCTTATTCTGGAACCTCCTATTCTGAAGTAACAGTATTTGAACAGAACAATAGGCAATAGGTTATTACAAACACAGTTAATAAGATTGTGTTTTGAGACTCCGCTTTCAGAGACCTGAACACCCTATGCAGAATTCGGCATGCACGTAATCATCTGGACTATAAGATTTTGTTCAAGGGAGAATCAGGGGTTGAAATGATCTAGGTATTTTGAACTTTACGTCTTACCTTCCATGTCTCTAGATCTTTTATGGCTTCCTCGAACTCTGTGCCTTCCTTATCCAGACCACAGTCTGTCTGACAATAAGGAATAGCCATGTTACCACCCAGCCTTGCTGATTCAGTCTGTCATCGATAAGTCACAAGCAGACTCTTCCAATACTGAAATAAACCTTACCTTGCCATTTACCGGGCGATTATCGTAGATGTCAGCCATGACCTAAGGAAAGAAAATAAACCGCGATTGACAAAGAAAAATAAAGCCAGTCGAATGTAATCTGTCACGACAGGAAATGGCGCAACCCCTTCTGTATTTCGTTGTGGATTATTTTCCTTCCGAAAAGTTAGAAAAGATACAGACAGAGAACGCACAGCTGCTGTTCTTACTGATTTAATTCAAAAGCAAAAGTGAAAGTTAAAGCTGGTTTGAAATTGACGGAACACTGAATAAAGGGACCGCAGTGAAGTTCAGTTTAAAACTGCGGTAAATTAGAAATATATTCACAGATTCGAACTTCCGGGATCAATAACTCCCACGCGAAAATTTGTTAGACAGCAAACGATACCTCTTTCCAACCGTGGTAACACAGACAACGAGCTACAACCTCTACAACCTACTTTTTCTTAAAGTAAGCCGTCCTCCGTGCACCGGCAGGGAGACTGGAGCGCAGGGACCGTCTACAAATGTCCATACCGATAAGAAACAATGAAAGATTATTCAATAGCTTCACTTCTGTTAAATGTAGTGCCACTAAACTCACCTCACACATTAATTGCATCCTGCTGGTTATACTACATCATTTGCTTTAGAGAAACATGCTTTTACATGATTTTGGGGAATTTTTAGAGGGAATAATATTCAATAACTTCACATTAATAATGTGTTGTGCAACCAAAATCCCCTCATACATCCATGGCCTCCTCCTGGTTTTCCTGCAACACAGTTTGGAGGAATGTGCTTTTACATAATTTGGGGGAATTGGGAATAACATTCAATAATTTCACTTCTATGAAGTGTAGTGCCACCAAAATCCCCTCACATATCAATGGCCTCCTCCTGTTTATACTACAACACTTAGTTTGAGAAGAAGAAGAAGAAGAAGAAGAAGAAGAAATGTACTTTTATTTATCACACATAGTTAGTTGCACACTACATGCACACGCGCCATGCTTCCATGAAATTATTTTTCCGCATTTGACCCATCCTCGGTCTGTCGATCCTCCGCGGCAGACCAGGAGCGGTGGGCTGCCAGCCGATGCCAGTGCCCGCACCTGGGGACCCATCCCTTCTCGTCACCATTGGTCAGGTGGTGATCTTCTTGCATGTTTTCAGTGGGGGTTATTACGGAGGAAACCCCGGGTCAACACGGGGAGAACATGCAAACTCCACACAGAAAGGCCCCTTTTTCCTCGAGCAGCAGGCACTGAGACATGGTGGAGGACATGCCACCAGTGCCCACAGCGGGATTCGAACCGGGGACCTTCTAGCTGTGAGGCGACAGTGTTACCTGTGCCACCGTGCTACCCAACAATTTTGGAGAATTGTGCTTGGGGAAAAAATTCCCCAAAATTATGTAAAAGCAACTTGTCCCATACTAAGTGATGTAGTATAAACAGGAGGAGGCCATTGATGTGTGAGGGGATTTTGGTGGCACTCCACTCTATTACCATGAAATTATTGAATATTATTCCCAATAAAAAATCCCCAAAAGTATGCAAAAGCACATTTCTCCTACCTAAGTGTTGTTGTATAACCAAGAAGAGACCATTGATGTGTGAGGGGATTTTGGTGGCACTTACATGCCAGCAAGTTATGCAAGTTATTGAATATTTTTCCCTTGACAATTTCCCAAAAATTATGTTCAACCACCATTCCCCAAACTAAGTGTTGTAGTATAACCAGGCAGAGGTCATTGATGTGTGAGGGGATTTTGGTGGCACTACATGTTATTAACATGAAGTTATAACATAACTGACATGCTGAGGTAAGCGTATCGTCTCACTTCCTGTTTCTGGTTGCTGCCTTAGGAGTAGCGTGCGTTTGTCGCTCTTGTTCCTCTGAGTGTAATTTGCTCTGTGTTTTGTTACAGCGGCCTTTTGTCCGCGCTCTAAAGTAACATTAGTTCTGCTCAAGCACCCATTAGTCTGTTTATTTAGCGACCGTCAATTTCATTTGTCTACGTGCTTGTCTGCTCTGCTAGCTACACCAGCTTAGCCTAGCAGCTAGCGATGGCTTCTCTCTGTCCCTCTCCAGCTTTCTCCTGCTTGGTGTGTCACATGTTTAGCTACCCATCTGCCTCCTTTAGTGATACTGGTATGTGTAATAAATGTAGTTTATTTGGTGAGTTGGAGGCGAGGCTTAGTGAATTGGAAGCTCGGCTCCGCACCATGGAAACCAAACCAAACCATTAGCTTTAGTTAGCCAGGCCCCCGTAGCCGGTGCGGACCAACCAAGTGCAGCTCCTACTAGCCGTCCCTTGATAGATCCCGAGCAGCCGGGAAACCAGGGAGGCTGGGTGACTGTTCGAAGGAAGCATAGTCCCAAGCTGAAGCCCACGGGTCACCACCAACCGTTTCATGTTTCTAACAGGTTCTCCCCACTCGGCGACACACCCGCCGAGAAACCAACTCTGATCATTGGCAGCTCCATTTTGAGAAATGTGAAGTTAGCGACACCAGTGACCATAGTCAAATGCCTGCCGGGGGCCAGAGTGGGCGACGTCGAATCAAATTTGAAACTGCTGGCTAAGGATAAGCGTAAATACCGTAAGATTGTTATTCACATCGGCGGTAATGACACCCGGTTACGCCAATCGGAGGTCACTAAAATTAATGTGGAATCGGTGTGTACATATGCTAAAACGATGTCGGACTCCGTAGTTTTCTCTGGACCCCTGCCAAATCTGACCAGTGATGATATGTTTAGCCGCATGTCATCATTCAATCGCTGGCTGTCGAGGTGGTGTCCAGCAAACGGTGTGGGCTTCATTGATAATTGGCAGACTTTCTGGGGAAGACCTGGTCTGATTAGGAGAGACGGCATCCATCCCACTTTGGAGGGAGCAGCTCTCATCTCTAGAAATCTGACCGATTTTATTTATGAACCTAACCCCTGACAACTCAGAGTTGAGACCAGGAGGCAGAGCTGCAGTCCTACACACTTCTCTGCGCCTCCATTAGAGCAGTTACCCACCCAACACTCCATAGAGACTGTGTCTGCCCCCCAACCACGTAAACTAAGTAAACCAAAAGTACAGAGAAGAGGAGTTAAACATAAGAATCTAATTAAAATTAAAACAACCTCTGCAATAGTACAACAAGATAGGAGAATTAAATGTGGACTCCTTAACATCAGATCTCTGTCCTCTAAAGTTGTTTTAGTAAATGAGTTAATATCAGACCATAATATTGATTTATTTTGTCTGACTGAAACCTGGCTGTGTCCTGAAGAGTTTGTGAGCCTAAATGAAGCTACTCCTCCGAGCCATATTAATACTCACATTCCTCGAGGCAGCGGCAGAGGACGTGGAGTTGCAGCCATTTTTGACTCAAGCCTTTTGATAAACCCTAAACCTAAACTCGAATATAACTCATTTGAAAGCCTTGTTCTCACTTTTTCTCATGAAAAATGGAAAACAGTGCAGCCAGTTTTATTTGTTATAGTATACCGCTCTCCTGGTAATTACTCCGAATTTATAGCTGAGTTCTCGGAGTTTCTATCAGACTTAGTCCTTAAAGCAGATACCTGTAAAGTAATTATTGTAGGTGACTTTAATGTACATGTCGACGTTGATAATGACAGCCTTAGCAGCACGTTTATTTCAGTATTAGACTCAGTCGGCTTCCATCAGAATGTACATGAACCGACTCACTGTTTTAACCACACCCTTGACCTTGTTCTGACATATGGCATTGAAATCGAAGACTTAATAGTCTCCTCACAGAATCCTGTTTTGTCGGACCATCATTTAATAACTTTTGAATTCATATTACCAGACTACCAGCCAGTAGACAAAAATTCTTATACCAGACTCCTGTCTGATAGTGCTGTAGCTAAATTTAAAGATATGATCCCATCAGTATTTAATTCAATGCTAAGTCTCAATATAACTAAGGATTCCTATGCTAACGTTAGTCCCTCCCAGATTGACTACCTGGTTGATCGTGCTACAGGTTCATTGCGTATGACACTTGACTCTATTGCTCCCCTAAAAAAGAAGATAATTAAACAGAGGAGGTTAGCTCCATGGTATACTCCTCAAACCCGCAAATTAAAGCAAACTTCACGGAAAATAGAAAGGTAATGGCGGTCTACCAATTTGGAAGAATTTCGGTCTGCCTGGCAAGACAGTCTTAAAATATACAGGAAAGCCCTCCGCAGTGCCAGGGCAGCCTATTACTCTGCACTAATAGAGGAAAATAAGAACAATCCCAGGTTTCTCTTCAGCACTGTAGCCAGGCTGACAGAGAGCCATAATTCTGTTGAACCACGTATTCCTTTAGCTCTGAACAGTAATGAGTTCATGAGCTTCTTTAATGATAAAATTCTAACTATTAGAGACAGGATTCATCAGCTCCTGCCGTCAACAGGTACTGTTTTGTCTTCAAACACAGAAACCGCAGAAACTGTTACTCAGTCCGTTGCAGTTTTAGACTGTTTTACTCCTGTCGGCCTTCACCAACTAATTTCAATAATTTCATCATCAAAATCATCACCCTGTATTTTAGATCCAATTCCAACTAAGCTGTTTAAAGAAGTATTACCTTTAATTGACTCTTCAGGATAAGACATGATCAATCTGTCTTTATCAACAGGCTACGTACCACAGTCCTTTAAAGTAGCTGTGATAAAACCGCTACTTAAAAAGCCTACTCTTGATCCAGGGGTTTTAGCCAACTATAGACCAATATCCAACCTTCCCTTTCTTTCAAAAACTCTTGAGAAAGCAGTTGCCAATCAGCTGTGCGACTTTCTAAACAATAATAGTTTATTTGAGGATTTCCAGTCAGGATTTAGAGTACATCATAGCACAGAGACAGCACTGGTTAAAGTTACAAATGACCTTCTAATTGCATCTGATAAAGGATTTGTCTCTGTACTAGTCTTATTGGATCTTAGTGCTGCATTCGACACCATTGACCATGGTATCCTATTGCAGACACTGGAACACTTCATTGGCATTAAGGGAACTGCGCTAAGCTTGTTTAAATCCTACTTGTCAGATCACTCTCAGTTTGTACGCATTAATGACGACTCCTCTGTGCTCACTAAAGTCAGCTATGGAGTTCCGCAGGGTTCTGTGCTTGGACCAATTCTATTCACCGTATATATGTTTCCTTTAGGTAAGATTATCAGGAAGCACTCAATAAATTTTCATTGCTATGCAGATGATACCCAGCTATATTTATGAATGAAGCTGGAAGAAACCAGTCAGTTAACTAGACTACAAGCATGTTTTCATGACATAAAGACCTGGATGACCTGCAATTTTTTGATGCTAAACTCAGACAAAACTGAAGTTATAGTAGTAGGCCCTAAACATCTTAGAAAGTCACTTTCTGATGACATAGCAGTTATGGATGGCATTGCGCTGGCCTCTAGCACCACTGTAAAGAATTTGGGAGTCATCTTTGACCAAGACATGTCCTTTCACTCCCATGTAAAACAAATTTCAAGGACAGCCTTTTTTCACCTACGTAATATCGCAAAAATCAGGCATATTTTTTTAAATTCTCCTCCTTACTTACAAAGCCATAAATGGCCAGGCACCTTCTTATCTTAAAGAGCTCATAGTACTTTATTGCCCCACTCGAACACTGCGTTCCCAGAATGCAGGTCTACTTATGGTTCCTAAAGTCTCAAAAAGCAGAACCGGAGTCAGAGCATTTAGCTATCAAGCTCCTCTCCTGTGGAACCATCTTTCAGTCTTTGTCCAGGAGGCAGACACTGTCTCTACATTTAAGAGTAGGCTTAAAACTTTCCTTTTTGATAAAGCTTATAGTTAGGGCTGGCTCAGGCTTGTCCTGGACCAGCCCCTAGTTATGCTGCTATAGGATTAGACTGTCGGGGGACCTCCAAAGATACACCGAGCACCTCTGTCCTTCTGTCCCTCTCCATCTGCACACTTTCATGTCCTACCACGGCGTGTTACTAACTTAGCTCCTTCCCTGGAGTCTCTGTGCTTTGTCGTCTTGCAGGTTCTACAGTGGCTGAATCTGGATTGTGGATTGCAGCTGCGTCTCCTGCCTTGGCCCTGCCTGACATCCACTGCAACTGCTACTGCTATTATTACATCCACTGTCACTGTTACTGTGATTGCATGTCTGTCTCTTTCTCTCTCTCTCTCTCTCTCTCTCTCTCTCTCTCTCCCTCTCTCTCTCTCTCTCTGACTGCATTTCTGTCTGTCTGTCTGCCTGTGTCTGTCTCACTCTCCCTCTCTTGCTCTCCCTCTCTCACCCAACTGGTCGAGGCAGATGGCCGCCCACCCAGAGTCTGGTTCTGCCCGAGGTTTCTGCCTGTTAAAAGGAAGTTTTTCCTCGCCACTGTCGCCAAGTGCTTGCTCATGGGGGAATTGTTGGTTTTCTGTAGATAAAAGAGCTTGGTCTGTACCAGCTCTATATGGAAAGTGTCCTGAGACAACTTCTGTTGTGATTTGGCGCTATACAAATAAAATTGAATTGAATTGAATTGAATTGAATTGAATTGAATTGAATTGAATTGAATTGAACTGAATGAAGTTATTGAATATTATTCCCAATAAAAATTCCCCAAAATTATGTAAAAGCACCTTTTCCCAAGCTTAGTGTTGTAGTATAAACAGGAGGTGGCCATTGATGTGTGTGGGGATTTTGGTGAAACTACACTTAACAGAAGTAAAGTTATTGAATAATCTTTTATTGTCTCTTATCGGTATAGACATTTGTAGACGGTCCCTGCGCTCTGGGCTCGCTTCTGGCCGCTCGTAGAGACCAATGTAATTCATACTGCACGGAGGACGGCTTATTTTGATTTAAAAAAAAAAGAAAAAAAAAAAGTAGGTTGTAGCTCGTTGTCTGTGTTACCACGGTTGGGAGGAGGTATCGTTTGCTGCTAAAGGTAACACTAAACTGATATGGCAGGGCATCCATAATCTGACAAGGAATGAGCCACTCATCTCTGACAATTTTAAACTGAAAATTGATGGAATCCTGACAGATGACAAGGCTACTATTGCTGCTACTTTTTTTTGTTCAAGGTCTTTTTATTTAAGTTTTACAATTTACAGTTAACAGTTAACAGTGCAACAAAACAAAAACAGAACAGCAAAACCCACCCCCCTTTCCAGATACCAGACTTACTATGTAAACTGTAAAGAATACAGAGTTCAAAATAGAAAATTTAAAATTCACATGACCAGACACAAAGGAGAAAAAAAAGGGGGTTTACAGTAATATATCATTTGTCCCCATACTCTTCAACAAACAATAAAAAAGGCTGCCAAGTATTATAGAATTTCCTAGTAGACCCCCTGATTGTGTATCTGATCTTCTCCAACTTAATATGGTACATAACTTCCCTAATCCAGTGACTGTATGTTGGAGGTGTTGGGTCTCTCCATTTCAGTAAAATTAATCTCCTAGCTAGCAGAGAACAGAAAGCCAACATAGTTCTTTCCCACCTCTCAAAATGGGAACCTGTTTGGGCTACACCAAAAAGTGCAATGAATGGAGATGGTGTAAGCCCTTTTCCAAAAATCCTAGAAAAGGTCTCAAAGATGGACTGCCAGAAAGTGCTAAGCTTTGGGCACGTCCAGAACATGTGTAGGAGAGTGGCTGGATCCCGTCCGCATCGATCACATGTTGGGTCTATGTCAACTTTGATCTTAGAAAGTCTAACTTTAGACCAATGCAGCCGGTGTACAATTTTGAACTGAATAACAGCATGTCCAAGACAAATGGAAGATGAGAAAATTCCTTGTATTATTTTGTGCCAAATGTCATCTGTGATTGGTTCATTTAAATCTCTCTCCCATGTATTTTTAAGGCGGTCCAAAGGCGTCACGTCATGAGAATACAGTATTTCATATATTGTACTAATAGTCCGTTTTTTAACTAGTTTGCAATCAAAACTTGAATCTAACAGACTAGTTGGAGGATATGAGGGAAAACATTTAGAGTTAGAAAATACAAAATTCCGAAGCTGTAAATATCGATAAAAATGTGATCTGGGAATATGATATTTCTGTACCAATTGTTCAAAGGAGGCAAAACTGCTGTCAATATACAGATCAGACAGTGATACCATACCTCTTCTGGACCACCTATCAAAGATCTCATCCATTAATGAAGGGATAAACATATGATTTTTAGCAATTGGTGCGGCCTGAGATAGATCTGTAAGTGAAAAGGATCTTCTAAACTGGTTCCAGATTTTAACTGAATGTAAAACAACTGGGTTAGAGGTGAAGTTAGAAATGGGCTGTGTAAATGGCAACTTTGAACACAATAAGGCTTCCAATGAAGTGGAATTTACAGATGTCCCCTCCAGATTTAGCCATTCAGCATCAGTGTTACTATTATCTCCACCCATCCAATACAGCAATACTCTAATATTAACTGCCCAGTAGTAATACAAGAAATTAGGGAGTGCCATCCCCCCCATTGAGCGAGGTCTCTGAAGTATACTTCTTTTTATCCGGGGTGTTTTCTTATTCCAAATGAAGCTTGATATCCATCCATCCATTATCTATACCGCCTATCCCTTTCGGGGTTGCGGAGGGCTGGAGCCTATCCCAGCTACAATGGGCGAGAGGCAGGGTACACCCTGAACCGGTCGCCAGCCGATTGCAGGGCCACATTCAAGGACAAACAAACATTCACACTCACACTCACACCTACGGACAATTTAGAGTCATCAGTTAACCTAATGAGCATGTTTTTGGTCTGTGGGAGGAAGCCGGAGTACCCGGAGAGAACCCACGCATGCACGGGAAGAACATGCAAACTTCACACAGAAGGGCCCCGCCTGGCCCGGGGATCGAACCGGCAACCTTCTTGCTGTGAGGCACGCGCACTACCTGCTGCGCCACCGTGCAGCCCAAGCTTGATATCTTATTATTTAATTTGGCAAAAAAGGATTTAGTTAAAAAAAACGGAAGACACTCAAATATATATAAAAACTTAGGCAGTATATTCATCTTTACTGTATTAATTCTTCCACCCAAAGAGAGGGGCAGGGGACCCCATCATTCGATATCTTGATTTAAATTTGATAACAAAGGCTGATAGTTTGCAACATAAAGATCTTTATGTTTATCTGTGACCCATATGCCGAGGTATTTGAATTTTTTATGGTTAACTTTAAAGTGAATTCAAGGTTGTCGCATCATCACTGGTGCCAACAGGCATCAGCTCGCTTTTCTGAACATTAACCTTGTAGTCGGATAATTTGCCAAATTCTGTTAGCAAGATCAGTAGCTTAGGAAGACTCAAAAGGGGTTGTGATATGCTCCTCTCCTGCTCGTTGAATTCCTTTGATTTCAGTATTTTGTCTCAGAGTTAAAGCTAATGGTTCCATTGCAACCGCAAAAAGAAGCGGTGACATGGGATATCCCTGCCTTGTGCCATGTTTAAGCTCGAAAAAAGGGGACAGATTATTATTAGTACGAACAGTGGCCATTGGACATGTATATAAAAGTTTGATCCACGATATGAACTTATGGCCAAATCCAAACCTCTCCAGTGTATTGAAAAGATAGCTCCATTCCACCCTATTGAACGCCTTTTCAGAATCAAGTGAGAGGACTACTTCTGGCACGCCTAGTGGAGAGGGGCTATAAAGGATATCAAAAAGGCGCCTGATATTGAAAAAAGAGTAACGATTCTTTATAAAACCTGTTTGATCAGGTGATATAATGGAAGAAAGAACACCCTCCAGTTGGTGTGCCAGAACCTTGGCAAGGATTTTTGCATCAGTATTAAGAAGAGAAATTGGGCGAAATGAGTTGCATTCCAGAGGGTTTTTTTCCTTTTTTGAGAATAACAGAACTGCTTGGCGCATGGTCAGAGGTACGGTCTTAAGTGAAAGTGATTCTTCAAAAACTGACAACAGTAAAGGGGCAAGTTGATCTGAGAATTTCTTGAAAAAATCTGTCGAGTAGCCATCCGGCCCTGGGGACTTGCCACTTTGCATAGATCTAATTGCAGATATTATCTCCAGGGCCGAAAGGTCCTTCTCCAATGTGTCAGCCATGCTTGGGTCTACAGGTGCAACATGTAAGGATCTTAAAAAATCCTAATTTTTTAATTTTTAATTTTGTGGCTGTCTGTATTCCTCAGACCCTGTTCATCATTAATTGCAGGTATAGTCTGACTGGCAGTTCTTTGTCGTAACTGATGAGCGAGAATTCGTCCAGTTTTTTCCCCATGTTCGTAGCACCCTTGTCGAGATTTGGAGAGGAGATATTCCGCCTGTCGTGTTGATAGGATATCAAATTCAGTCTGCAAAGACAGACGCTTTTTCATTAAGTCATCAGATGGTTGGTGGCTGCATGATGTATCTAGTTCCAGTATTTGATCTGTTAGCTCTTTAAGGCGTGCTGTATCTGTTTTCTCATACGCACAATAAGAAATGATTTGGCCCCGTAAATATGCTTTTAGAGATTCCCATATAGTTGAGCAGGACATTCCTGGAGTTTGATTGATATCAAGAAATAGTTTTATTTCAGATGAAATGAAATTGGTAAAAGACTCTTCTGATAAGAGAAGGGGATTAAGCCTCCAAGGGCGGTAGCCATACTGTGTGTTAGGAATACGGATTATCATGGTTAAGGGACCATGATCTGAAATGACTATGGCTTCATAATCACACTTGGTTACAGAAGAAAGAAGTCTTTTATCCAGGAAAAAAGTATCTATATGGGAATAGCTCTTATGGACTGGGGAAAAGAAGGAGTAAGCTCTAGCATTGGGGTTACAAAACCGCCACACATCCGCTATACAATGGGCTCTATTTTCGACTCCGCCGCTAGCGCGGCGCAGGCTGCACCATCGGCGCAGTGGTATTTTCGAGCGCCGCAGGCAGGCGCCAACCAGAAACAGCCGTGACATCCTACAGAGCATATATACTGCATCTATCTCAGAGCACTCGAGAGACAGAGAGAGACAGACACATGAAAAAACGTAAGTGATGATCATTGTCCGCTATTACCCACGTCATTTCATTCCAAATACAAATGTTATAATTGTAATGCTTAACATTATCTACAAAGATGGAGTACATCATTGCTTTGAGGAGGAGGATTTACCATCTAAGGACCTCATACTTAGACATCAGAATCAGAATCAGAAATCCTTTATTTATCCCCGAGGGTTTTTGTTGCAGTGCTCCTTACAAGAATAGAATTAGAAAAAAATAGAAAAGAAAGAAAATAGAGAGAACTATATACATAAAAAGCAAATATAAAAAATATGTATATATATATAAACAAAATATACCACAAAATATAGAACATCATATAAAACAATATATATATACTGAGAAAAAATAAACAGTATATACAAACGGGTGTGCAAAGTAATACAAACGGATGTCAGGAGACATGAGTGACGTCAGTCTCCTGGAAACTTGCCATGCGCCTCGCTAGCGGTGTTCTTAAAGGTGAGGCGAGGAGCTGCTGTGATTGGTGAAGATTTGACTCGGCTGTGCCAAACCCACTCCACGCCTTTTCCCCTCCCTCTTTCCAAGTTGCGCCGCTGGGTGGGACTGAAATGAGAAGGAGGTGGAGATGCGCCGGCAGCGCAGCTCACGAAAATACCAAAGTCTGCGCCGCCAAGCCCCATCAGCGCAGCGGACCTGACTTTGCGCCGTGCCATGCCGGCGGTGGAGTCGAAAATAGAGCCCCATATGTTTTAAGAAAAAGCTGGATAGTTTGTGCTGATTTAGACAAAGAAGTCTTTTTGGAGGAACTGCGATCTAAGACAGGGAAAAGTATGCAATTTATATCACCACCAAGGATAAGATGGTGTGATGTCATGTTTGGTAAATGAGAAAAAAAATTTGAAAAGAATGTTGGATTGTCCCAATTTGGTGCATAAATATTGGCCAGGATGACCGGAAATGAAAAAAGCTGCCCTGTCACAATAATGTAGCGCCCTGCAGAGTCAGAATCAACATTAGTCATTGTAAATGGTATATTTTTATTGATTAAGATGGCTGCCCCCCTAGTCTTTGAGTGGAAACTGGAGTGATAGACTTGTCCTGACCATTCTCGTTTTATTTGGAACAGATCTGTTGTGCGCAAATGCGTCTCCTGAAGAAATGCAATATCAGTTTTAAGTTGTTTTAAGTGTGTAAATACCTTTTTACGCTTAACTGGATGATTAAGTGACTTCACGTTCCAACTCACAAAATTGAGTGAGAATCCATCCAGCCCTCTGGTAGAATTATGATCAGGATCAGTCATAATCTATTGAGTGAAAAATGCCATGCATTTGAAACTTACGTCTGGCTAAATAAACAAAAGGGAAGAAAGACATACAAATAAATAAATAAATAAATACATCAAACCAAGAAATGAGCAAGTCTGGTATAGTCCCACACCCCCCTCACCACCCACCCCACTTAGTACCTAGAAAAACAAGGCAAACATGGTACCCCTCAAGAACAAATCCACACATATGTGTTTGTGTTGGGGAACTTTCCTGTAGTGAGCCAACTGTCCAGGCTCCCATCGAACGCCTCGCGAAAACCAATTAAGCGCTTTAGTATAGTAGCATTATAACATCTGCTATGTCCATTCATCCATCCATTTTCTCCCGCTTATCCGGGGCCGGGTCGTGGGGGGAGCAGTCTGAGCGGGGGATGCTCAGACTTCCCTCTCCCTAGACACTTCCCCCAGCTCTTCCGGGGGGTATCCCGAGGCGTTCCCAGGCCAGCCGAGTGACATAGTCACCCCAGCGTATCCTGGGTCTTCCCCGGGGTCTCCTCCCGGTGGGACATGCCCGGAACACCTCCCTAGGGAGGCGTCCAGGGGGCATCCGATAAAGATGCCTGAGCCACCTCAGCTGACTGCTCTCGATGTGGAGGAGCAGCGACTCTACTCTGAGCTCCTCCTGGGTGACAGAGCTCCTCAGCCTATCTCTAAGGGAGCGCCCTGCCACCCTGCAGAGGAAACTCATTTCAGCCGCTTGTATCCGGGACCTCGTTCTTTCGGTCATGACCCAAAGTTCATGACCATAGGTGAGGGTAGGAACGTAGATTGATCGGTAAATCGAGAGCTTCGCCTTTTGGCTTAGCTCCTTCTTCACCACGACGGACCGGTACAGTGACCACATTACTGTAGCCGCTGGACCGATCCGCCTGTCAATCTCACGCTCCCTCCTTCCCTCACTTGTGAACAGGATCCCAAGATACTTAAACTCCTCCACTTGAGGCAGGAACTCTCCCCCAACCTGAATGGTCGAGAACGATGGCCTCGGATCGGAGGTGCTTACTCTCTTTCCAGCTGCTTCACACTCGGCTGCGAACTGCCCCAGTGCATGCTGAAGGTCCTTCCTCGAGGGAGCCAACAAGACAACATCATCTGCGAAAAGCAGAGATGAAATCTGTGGGCTCCCGAACCGAACCCCCTGCGGCCTCTGGCTGCGCCTAGAAATTCTGTCCATAAAAATGATGAACAGAACCAGTGACAAAGGGCAGCCCTGCCAGAGTCCAACATTGGTCCGACTTACTGCCGGCAATGCGGACCAAGCTCCTGCTCTGGTTGTACAGGGACTGTACAGCCCTCAACAGAGGGCCTCCAACCCCATACTCCCGGAGCACCTCCCACAGAATGACACGAGGGACACGGTCAGATGCCTTCTCCAAGTCCACAAAACACATGTGGACTGTTTGGGCAAACTCCCATGAACCCTCAAGCACCCTGTGGAGGGTATAGAGCTGGTCCAGTGTTCCACGGCCAGGACGAAAACCGCATTGTTCCTCCTGAATCTGAGGTTCGACTATTGGCCGGATTCTCCTCTCCAGTACCCTGGAATAGACTTTCCCAGGGAGGCTGAGGAGTGTGATCCCCCAATAGTTGGAACACACTCTCCGGTCCCACTTTTTAAAAAGAGGGACCACCACCCCAGTCTGCCAGTCCAGAGGCACTGTCCCCATCTGCCACGCGATGTTGCAGAGGCATGTCAACCAAGACAAGCCTACAACATCCAGAGACTTGAGGTACTCAGGGCGGATCTCATCCACCCCCGGTGCTCTGCCACCGAGGAGCTTGCGAACTACCTCAGTGACTTCAGCCCCATTGATGGATGAATCGACCTCCAAGTCCCCAGTCTCTGCTTCCTCTACAGAAGACATGACAGTGGGATTGAGGAGATCGTCGAAGTATTCCTTCCACCGCCTGACAATATCCCCAGTCGAGGTCAACAGCTCCCCATCTCCACTGTAAACAGTGTTGACAGAAAGCTGCTTCCCCTTCCTGAGGCGTCGAATGGTTTGCCAGAATTTCCTCGAGGCCGACCAGTAGTCCTCCTCCATGGCCTCCCCGAACTCCTCCCAGACCCGAGTTTTTGCTTCTACAACCGCCCGAGCTGCCGCGCGCTTGGCCTGCCGGTACCCATCAGCTGCCTCAGGAGTCCTATGAGCCAGCCAGGCCCGACAGGACTCCTTCTTCAGCTTGACAGCATCCCTTACTTCCGGTGTCCACCACCGGGTTCGGGGGTTGCCGCCACGACAGGCACCGCCGACTTTATGCTTGAACATGGTGTTTGTTATGGACAAACTGTGACTAGCACAGAAATCCAATAACAGAACACCACTCGGGTTCAGATTGGGGAGGCCGTTCCTCCCAATCACACCCCTCCAGGTATCACTGTCGCTACCCACGTGAGCATTGAAGTCCCCCAGCAGAACAATGGAGTCCCCAGTTGGAGCACTTTCCAGTACCCCTCCCAGGGACTCCAAGAAGGCCGGGTACTCTGCACTGCTGTTCGGCCCATAAGCCGAAACAACAGTGAGAGATCTATCCCTGACCCGAAGGCGCAGGGAAGCGACCCTCTCGCTCAGCGGGGAGAACTCCAACACATGGCAGCTGAGCTGGGGGGCTATAAGCAAGCCCACACCAGCTCGCCGCCTCTCACCGCGGGCAACTCCAGAGTAGGGAGTCCAGCCTCTCTCAAGGAGTTGGGTTCCAGAGCTCAGACTGTGCGTGGAGGTGAGCCCGACTATCTCTAGCCGGTGCCGCTCAACCTCCCGCACTGGCTCAGGCTCTTTCCCCCACAGTGAGGTGACATTCCATGTCCCCATAGCCAGAGTCGTTGTCCAGGGTTTGGGTCGTCGGGGCCCCCGCCCACGACTGCCACCCATATCACAAAGCACCGGCCCCTTCTGATCCTTCCTGCGGGTGGTGGGCCTACAGGAAGGCGGGCCCACGTTGCTCCTTCGGGCTGTGCCCGGCCACCAGGCGCTCGCCAGCGAGCCCCAACCCCAGACCTGGCTCCAGGGTGGGGCCCCAGTGACGCCAATCCGGGCGACGTACGCTTCCTTTGTTTTTTCTCTGTCATAAGGGGCTTTTGAACCGCTCTTAGTCTGACCCGTCACCTAGAACCTGTTTGCCTTGGGAGACCCTACCAGGGGCATTAAGCCCCGGACAACATAGCCTCTAGGATCATTGTGGTGGTGCTCAAACTCCTCCACCAATGTGTCAGATCTGCTATGTGTTCAAAAAAAACAAAAAAAACAACAACACTGGACATGCCATTTAACCCCCATATCTCTTATGAATTCAAATAAATAATTCAAAGGTATTAGGAATTAAACCCGGTGAATTACCTCATATGAAATTATGTTCTGTAATATGCTAAAAGAAAAAAAAAAAATAGCACCAACAGAAATATGTTCAATCAGAACTTTGCACTATAAGGCAACCTTTAAATTATAACAACAAAGCACTGTTTAGCATATGAGTAAAGGTGATAAGCATTGCCAAAGAAAAAGGGGAGAGAGGGGGTCTCTTGGTCGAGCCATTTTATATTCATTTTCATTTTAAATATTGAACATTAACCACTGTGCACAGCATAAGTTGGTGATAGTGTAGCAGTCCTTCAGAGTAGTGACAGTGACCCAGTCCGCTGGGTACAGCCAATTTAGCTGCTTTTCCACGGATGTAAACAAACATAATATTATCAGAATAGATGGAATCTGAATGTAACCACAAAAACAGTCAAACAGTCTCACTCACGCTACTCTGTTGCAGGGATGATGTGTTTCTTAACGTAAGTCATCGCTTTTTCTGCGTCGGTGAATTCCTTTTCTTCTCCATTATGTGTGACACAGATACGCGCTGGAAATAGTATGCCAAACCGGACATTCTGACAATTGTGGAGCAGCTTTCTGACCTCGGTGAACGCGGCTCTGGCTTTAGCGACTCTTGCAGTATAATCTGGAAAGATAGCAACTGTTTCCCCATTATATCGGAGTGGAGCACGAGTGCGCACTCAACTCAGTACTTCCACACAGTCTTGGAAATAGTGAAGTTTGGCCACTATCACTCGTGGTCTCCCGCCGGGTTTTCTTGTCTCCAGACTTCTGTGTGAGCGGTCAATAAGCACATCTTTATCCAACTGTAGCACATCTCGCAGCAACTTTGAGACCGCTGTCGTGGAGCTCGATCCAGTCGTCTCAGGCACCCCCAGTATTCTGATGTTACACCGCCGCGCTCTTCCCTCCATGTCCTCAAGTTTGTCTTGGAGCTGTGTCACCTCCGTCTTCAGGGTATTTACCGTGGTCTGCAAAGTCACCACCTCGTCTGACCACGTTGAAATTCCGGTCTCCATGTCTTGCATTGTGGTTTTCATTCGGTCGATCTCCGATTGGATTGCTGCCGTATTGTTTTTAACTTCACTTTTCAATGCCCGCAGCTTGTTTTTGAGGAAGTCGAAGTCTTCGGCAAGTGCGCTTTTCATTTCTGATTTTATCACCACTGAAATTTCAGTTTTCAATGAGAGAAGGATCTCCGATTTCAGGGACTCGACATCCATCTCTGGTTTAGGCGACCGTGGCGGAGACGCTTCCGGCGGGGCGGCAGTAGCAGTATGGCTTGAGGCGGTGTCAGGCCTAGTGTTCGCGGCTCCAGTCAATCTGTATTTACGTAGATTCATCGCCATTCATTCAGATGTAGACTTTTGCCCAGCTTCGAAAATGTTTTCACAGCAAATTCGTTGTTTTAAAATGCAGCGTGCTCATTATTAGTAACTCAAAAAAGTAAAAAAGAAAAGGTTCCATGGGAGCTCAAACAAAACACGTCCTATTCCATCGCCCGCTCAACAGCGCCCCCCCTATTGCTGCTACTTTTAATAGTTACTTTATTCTGTTAATGAGCTTGGGAGAAACTTCACTGGAGGGAAACTGGATATTTCACCCATTTCTTCATCCGATAAAGCTTTTGTCTTAGCTCGAACAAATGTTACAGAAGTGCATAAAATCATCGGCTCCCTAAAGAACTCAAAATCGAAAGATGTTTTTCAGCTCAATTCCATGTTTATTAAAAAACACCAAAACAAATTAGTACCACCAATCACTCATTTAATTAATCTTTCTATTGAACACAGTAATTTTCCAAATGCCTGGAAGCAGGCCATTGTTACCCCTATTTTTAAGTCTGGAGATCATTATGAAGTTAGCAATTTCAGACCAATCAGTATTCTTCCTGTACTTTCAAAAATTACTGAGAAGGTTGTTATCAAACAACTGACAACATACCTAGGAGATAGCAAGTTTGGCTTACACCCATTGCAGTTTGGTTTCAGGCCCAATCACTCCACTGAAACGGCTGCCCTGCATCTTATAGAACAGATCAAGTTTAAATTAGACAAAGGAGGGGTGGTTGGTACTGTTTTTTTAGACTTGAAAAAAGCATTTGACACGGTAAATCATAATGTTCTGATCTCAAAACTCTCAAAGTTCAATTTCTCATCCGAAACACTGCAATGGATGTCATCTTACTTATCTGACAGGATGCAATGTGTTAAGGTTAACAATGTCTTTTCTGACAATATCAACTGTAAAATGGGTGTGCCACAAGGTTCTTTTTTAGGCCCCTTTCTGTTCAGTCTCTACATAAATGACCTGCCACAACCATGTCCAGGCATGGATCTGCAAATGTATGCTGACGATACTGTTTTATATACACATGCAAAAACAGCTGAACTTGTGGCCAAAAACCAACTAAAACCTCTCTAAAACCAACCAGTCTTCCAGTGGCAGCATTTTCATAAAATCAGAGAAGATTGAAATTGTGAGGAGTTTAAATATCTTGGCTTAATCATCGATTCGAATCTAAATTTTAGGTCACGTGAAAAAAATGACCAAAACCATCAGGTACAATTTAATAAATTTCAGAAATATTAGAGGCTGTCTTTCAATGGATACTGCAAAGACGTTCAGGCACGCTATGATCCTTTCTCACTTGTTGTATTGTATCACTTGTTGGGGAAAAGCGTAAACCGTCAAACCACTGGAATCTCTGTATAAACAAACCTTAAAAACCTTGGACAGGAAATCTATGCAGTTTCATCACTGCAGGATTATGCAGAAGCATCACTTTCTTAGCTTTGACAATGTTAAACTCTTTGCTAATTTGTGTCTTCTGTTCAAGATTTTAAATGGTCTGGCTCCTCCCCCATTGCGTCAATTTGTTAATCTACGTCCTCAGCAGTCTATAAAATCCACTAGAATATCATCAACAAAAGACTGTTCTGTACCCTTTCGCCGCTCTGCTCTCGGTCAGTCAGCTTTCTCTGTAAAAGCTGTAACTCAGTGGAATGCTCTCCCCGATAGCATTAGGAACTGTGATTCTATCGGAAGCTTTCAGAAGAAACTCAAAGACACTCAACTCTGTAATCACTGATTTTTTTAAATATGACTGTATGACTGTGTTTGTGTATGTGAGTGTATCTCTGAGTGGGTGCGTGATAGTGTTTGTGTATATATGACTGGGTGGCTTAACTGTACAGTTTTGTGTCATTGTCTTATTGCCATTTTTCTGTGATGTTTGTTTACTGTCTTATTGCTATTTCTCTGTGATGTCTTTTTCACAAACTGACTTGTGACTGCAGATGTAAATTAGCTCTGAGCTAACTGCATCGAATGGGAACATTTATGTTTTTTATTGTACATGGTCCCTTTACAAATAAACTTACTAACAATAATAATAATGGCACGATCAATATTTTTGTCTCATTACTTGGGAGATGATATGCATTTAAAAACAAAAAACAGGAGATCAACATTCAAAATTTTAAAATCAGCAAGTTCCAATGATTGTTGTTGACCAGCACAAACGATAACACAGCTTCAAATTGAGTGAAGTCCACCTACAATTGGAATATGAATGAAAATGATCACAGAATCAAACTAAGACAAACTAATAGACGCGCACACACACACACACACGTACACACACATACACATACCTTACGTAGACTTTGTTGAGCCAGCATTTTCCTGTCACCAAACAGAATACATCCTGCTGTATAGTGGTTCATTAAATAGATGGTGCCCATCATATTGAATTTGTGGGCAAAAACATGAAGCAGGCCCTCAATAACCTGATAGAAACAACAAATTGATTGTCCAATTAATAATAAACATTCTCAAATAGTGTGAAATATGACTTACATTACAAGCATTACTATCTAATTATCAAAATAGTTCATAGTATAATAGGCCTACTTAAGATCAAAACATCAATGACAGTTTAAAAATAACATTTGCACATTTCATACACACCTCCCCTGTCAACCACTGGTGTGGCCTAAGTGTGCACAGCTCTGAGTGGTGGATAAGGAGGTTCCACCCCTTCATCTGTAAGGGAATCACCGCAACAACCACCTCGCTGTCCCTTTTTCTCCAAAGTAGGGTTAACTGCAAAATAGGATTAAAAAAAGTGTATGTTCTAAACGTGTGTGGATGGGGGGTGGGACAGAGATGTCTCAAAGATTTATTTATAAGCACATGTTAATTAGGGCCTGGCCCCTGGCAGTGCAAAGCCCTACTGTGTCTGATATGATTATTCGTATGGCCCTGGCCTACAGTAATAATTACTAATTAATTTTCACGCAACAATACATACTGTATAAATCTCACCTGTGCGTCTTTGTGTCGGTGTGGGTCGACCATCTTCATCTTGCTCTTGCGTTTAGTTATTTTTTTTGGTGGATTTAAGTATTTTGATTTTGACTTGGACTGTCCAACAGAGCTATCTCGCTTGTTCCACTGTTCAGTGGGGTCATCATCTGACTTGCCTGAACTTGTGTTGAGTTTCTCCAAAATCTGCTCTGGAAGATTATGTTGCATGATGTGCTCAATATATCTTCCCTGCATTGAGGCATACATTTTGGACACAAACTCTGCTGGTTGCAAGTACCTCTTCTTTTGCAGGATGGAATGCTTCAGTAAACTAAACCACAGCTCAACATGGCAGTTTGTATCTCTTGTTTTAGCCTTTCCATCACTTGTTTTAATTTTTGTCTTCATGTGCCGTGAGAAATCCCCAAGAAGCAAACCACTCCATAAAGGAAAGATCCCCATGTAGTTTTTAAGTAGCACATTGATAACACCAGGACAGTGGTACTGGTTTTTTGTGCCAACAGCATCATCAGAAAGGACGTCACATTCTGCTTGGTCCCTTTGGAGTTGAAAAACTCGTGTGAAAGGGGACTTTGCAGTAATGGTGTTTGCAGTTTTGTCCATGATGATCTTCTCACCTTCCATCATTTGGTCTTTTTTCTTCCACCTTAAGGCCCTTGTTTTCCAAAACACAAACGTCAAGATAAATTTTGCTCTGGTTCACCACTGCTATGTCCTCTCCTGAATCAAAAAGCACACACATGTGATAAAAAACCTCCAGAGCCTTCTTCATGCTAGTGCAGTTTAGAAGGTAAGCAAAGGTGTATAAGACATATTCCTTTATGCCTTTGTCTGTGGTTTTCTTCAACAAAGCTTGTAATACTGCCTTCAAAATGTGGGCAGAGCAAAGATGAAGCACTGTAAATGGTGGAATTTCTTTGGTTTGTCCCCTTCCAATTTTGTATGCTCTGTCAAGGTAGACAGAAACATTTTCTTTGTTGAATGCAAGTACACTGTTAAATCATAGCCCAGCTAATCTGTTTTTTTTTTTTATATTTGTCTTTTCAATTCCAAAAGCCAGTGTGATATGGCAGGAACTGAATGGCTGTTTGACACAAGTTCTGTGACTGGTAGGGGAGGGCTGTGCTTACCACTGCCGGGCAAAACTAGAGCATAATATAGAACTTTCTTGCTTTGATCTGGTATTTTCTGGACAACACTACCTGTAGCATCAAGGTAGAGAGTGACAGGTGATGGTTTTTTTAGGTGCTCAGTCAGAATGCTAAGTCCACCCTCTGTGTACAAATGTAGAGCAAATGGATCAATTTGTAGGTGCTGAAGGTAACCTTTAAAAGATACATGACTGCTGCTCTCCCGGATCACTTTTTGAGTGAGCATTAGTTCTAGCAATACATCATTGTGAAGCCTTGAAATCTGCCTCACTTCAGAGGATACTTTCTTTAAAACATCCTTTGTCAAACTTCGAGTTATGTTACCAGCTGTTATTTCATCAATCGGTGTATTTTTCAGCATGGCGTAATGAAAATTGCTGACACCTTTAGTGATGGCTTTGGCTATTTTCCCTCTTTGCAGGTATTTTGCGAGTCGGAATCTCCTGTGTTCAACTGCACCAACGCAAATTACTTGAAAACTTATTTTCTTATCTTTTGATTTTGGTTTCTTTCTCTTAAAGAAAAGGTACACAGCAGAACACTCATCAAAAGTGCATTTAGCTTTTGCACTGAAATAGTGGCATCTCGTTTTGTGACTATGCCTTTTTTAACATGCTGATATTTAAATGCAAGTGTGCAACATGGGTTCTCTTTCAAAAACTCATGGTACAAGATGTCAGTCCATGGAGATCTGAGCTTATTCATGTTAGGTTTTGGTTTCATTTTGTCCCTTTTTTTTTAAATAAAAATCTTGAACTTTTTTTGTCCTGGTTTGCAATGCCTGTTGGTAATCTGTTCATCCTTTGCACCTTCACCCTTTGTACTGTCACCCTTTTCTGCTGTTGTGTCTCCACTGAAACTCTCCTCTTCATCCTTCTTAACACTTGTCTTTCCCTGGCTTTTCTTTGCCTGTTTTTGTGTCCTTTTGCTTTTGGGACCAGTTTTGACTGTCTTTTGTGTCTGAGTGTGTCCCGGTGCACCTTCGTCCTCTGTACTGTCACCTATTTCTGCTGTTGTCTCTCCACTGGAACTCTCCTGTTCGTCCTTCTTACCATCTGTCTTTCCCTGGCTTTTTTGTGCCTGTTTTTGTGTCTCATCTACAATGAAAAAATATTTTTTCTTATAATAAAACATTACATCTCAGCAAAATAAGCCTTTACATCTACAAAGAGTTTCACATTAAATAGTTTTCTATTGGAATTGATCTTTTAAAGTGCAAGAAGTTTGGCATTAAGTAATATTTTATCCGTATAACTGTCCGTGGTGTTGAACACCTTGACAACAGTAAACATTTGAGACACAGCATATGTCCATAGTAGGCTATATAGGCCATGAGCGAAAAGAAGACTGTATGGATGTGCTTTACATAATACTATATTGATGTGCTACTGTATCGATGTACTGTATACAGCTATTATGTAGATGTATGGTACATGTAGGCCTACAGTGTGTTTCTTCCCATTCACTTAGCCTACATTGTAACACCTACACAAAATAAATAAATGAGTAGAATATAAATTTAAGTTTCAGTGTTTCCCTTTAGGTCTCGTTGGGGTCTGTCATAGTCTCTCATAGAAAAAAAAAATTTATAGTGTATTCTTTTCTTTTTTTAACAGTGTTTCAATATCCCTCATCTCTGTCAGTCAGCCCCTCCCGCTCTCTCTCTCTTGCACTCACTCACACACACACACACACACACACACACACACACACACACACACACACACACACACCGGCACATGAACAGGTCGCACTGTACACACCTGCACGAAGCACTGCTGTCTGGACTCCTCGTCTGTCCTCCCGCCAGATGATTTTCAGCCAATTGGTGATTTTTTTCCGCTGGTTTTAAACACATCAAGTGTGACTGATGTCCAGACATCTTCTGGGATATCGTCACAAACATGATGATGTATAAAAGACTGGATAATGGCCTCTCCACCGCCAGCTTTTTCCCACATGTCTCTGGTCCTCTGTCTTTGGCCTTTTTTGAAGCGCCCCATAATCAAGACCACAGTTAACTATAACATCCGACAGTCTCCTCTGTTGTTGTACAACCTGTCGCCGGCAACGATTCTACCGTTTAAAATATTTTATAATATTTTTTTCCCCCCGTAACTCTTAAACGTTTCGCGCCATCGCACAAAAGGGAAACAGTTTCTGAAAGCAGACATTCGGTGCTTTTCAGTGATTTACGGGTCATTACGGTAATCCCAGGCACAGCGTCTCAGCAGCAGATTACTTGTAGCAGCACCTCGATGGCCGATGTTTGAGGGAGGAAGGAGCTGGTAGCCCATTGACAAGTGAGATTTTGCCCCCCCCCCCTGTTTCTAGTTAGGCTATTCTTTTTACATTTTACATCGTTTTGTAATTTTTCATAAACTAACATTAGAAGTTCAGCTCAATAGCTACCAGGTCATGTGATCAATGGACTCAAAATCAGTGTGGGATGATAGTACTCCACTGGCTCCATGAGATACACTTCTTGGTTTTACATTTTACACCTTTAATTTTTTTTTTTTTTAATTAATTTTTCGTATGTAAATATTAGCATTTTAGCTCAATAGCTCCCAGGCCATGTGACCAATGGACTCAAATCAGTGTGGGATGATAGTACTCCACTGGCTGCATGAGATACACCTCTTGGTTTTACATTTTACACCTTTAATAATTTTTTACTAATTTTTCTGTTACGGGGTGTAATCAAGGCCAGAACCCAAAATTGCAGAGTCACAAACATGGACTTTATTAGAAAACAAAGTACAACTAAAAGCACCACAAGGGGAAAAACTCAAAGTCTACAAACAAACAAAAAAATACTCCAAAAGGGAGAGACAAGACTTACAGATGCTTGTAACAGAAAACACGCCCAAAAACAAAACTGGCGGAGGAATAATTTCTATGGAAAACCCAAAGTAATCAAACGGAAAAACTCCAAAAAGGGAGAGACAAGACTTATGTAAGCTTGAAACTGAAAACACGCCCTTAGCAAAACTGGCGGATAGCACAAATATCTTCTAATACACACTAACGAAACTATGAACTAGAGAAAGGCTCGAAGACAAGAGACACGGGTGAACACGGCTGGATTGAGGAATAGTCTGGCACAGGAATGAGTGTGAGCGGAGTTTAAGAAGCCGGCTAATTGCCGATGAGCAGCAGGTGCATCTCGTGTGCCTCGCCCCCGAGCCGACGGCCCCGCCTCTCCGCACCGAGCCAGCTGAAGCAAAGGGAAAAAAGGGTCAATATAAATACAAAGTGGCTGAACAAAATCCCAGACCATGACATTTTCATATGTAAATATTAGCATTTTAGCTCAGCAGCTCCCAGGTCATGTGACCAATGGACTCAAAATCATTGTGGGATGATAGTACTCCACTGGCTGCATGAGATACACCTCTTGTTTTTACATTTTAAATCTCCAAATAATTATTACTAATTTTTCAGATGTACATATCAGCATTTTAGCTCAATAGCTTCCAGGTCATGTGACCAATTGACTCAAAATCAGTGTGGGATGATAGTACTCCACTGGCTGCATGAGATACGCCTCTTGGTTTTACATTTTACACCTTTAATATTTTTTTATTAATTTTTCATATGTAAATATTAGCATTTTAACTCAATAGCTCCCAGGTCATGTGACCAATGGACTCAAATCAGTGTGGGATGATAGTACTCCACTGGCTGCATGAGATACACCTCTTCATTTTACATATTACACCTTTAATAATTTTTTACTAATTTTTCTGTTACGGGGTGTAATCAAGGCCAGAACCCAAAATTGCAGAGTCACAAACATGGACTTTATTAGAAAACAAAGTACAACTAAAAGCACCACAAGGGGAAAAACTCAAAGTCTACAAACAAACAAAAAAATACTCCAAAAGGGAGAGACAAGACTTACAGATGCTTGTAACAGAAAACACGCCCAAAAACAAAACTGGCGGAGGAATAATTTCTATGGAAAACCCAAAGTAATCAAACGGAAAAACTCCAAAAAGGGAGAGACAAGACTTATGTAAGCTTGAAACTGAAAACACGCCCTTAGCAAAACTGGCGGATAGCACAAATATCTTCTAATACACACTAACGAAACTATGAACTAGAGAAAGGCTCGAAGACAAGAGACACGGGTGAACACGGCTGGATTGAGGAATAGTCTGGCACAGGAATGAGTGTGAGCGGAGTTTAAGAAGCCGGCTAATTGCCGATGAGCAGCAGGTGCATCTCGTGTGCCTCGCCCCTGAGCCGACGGCCCCGCCTCTCCGCACCGAGCCAGCTGAAGCAAAGGGAAAAAAGGGTCAATATAAATACAAAGTGGCTGAACAAAATCCCAGACCATGACATTTTCATATGTAAATATTAGCATTTTAGCTCAGCAGCTCCCAGGTCATGTGACCAATGGACTCAAAATCATTGTGGGATGATAGTACTCCACTGGCTGCATGAGATACACCTCTTGTTTTTACATTTTAAATCTCCAAATAATTATTACTAATTTTTCAGATGTACATATCAGCATTTTAGCTCAATAGCTTCCAGGTCATGTGACCAATTGACTCAAAATCAGTGTGGGATGATAGTACTCCACTGGCTGCATGAGATACGCCTCTTGGTTTTACATTTTACACCTTTAATATTTTTTTATTAATTTTTCATATGTAAATATTAGCATTTTAACTCAATAGCTCCCAGGTCATGTGACCAATGGACTCAAATCAGTGTGGGATGATAGTACTCCACTGGCTGCATGAGATACACCTCTTCATTTTACATATTACACCTTTAATAATTTTTTACTAATTTTTCTGTTACGGGGTGTAATCAAGGCCAGAACCCAAAATTGCAGAGTCACAAACATGGACTTTATTAGAAAACAAAGTACAACTAAAAGCACCACAAGGGGAAAAACTCAAAGTCTACAAACAAACAAAAAAATACTCCAAAAGGGAGAGACAAGACTTACAGATGCTTGTAACAGAAAACACGCCCAAAAACAAAACTGGCGGAGGAATAATTTCTATGGAAAACCCAAAGTAATCAAACGGAAAAACTCCAAAAAGGGAGAGACAAGACTTATGTAAGCTTGAAACTGAAAACACGCCCTTAGCAAAACTGGCGGATAGCACAAATATCTTCTAATACACACTAACGAAACTATGAACTAGAGAAAGGCTCGAAGACAAGAGACACGGGTGAACACGGCTGGATTGAGGAATAGTCTGGCACAGGAATGAGTGTGAGCGGAGTTTAAGAAGCCGGCTAATTGCCGATGAGCAGCAGGTGCATCTCGTGTGCCTCGCCCCTGAGCCGACGGCCCCGCCTCTCCGCACCGAGCCAGCTGAAGCAAAGGGAAAAAAGGGTCAATATAAATACAAAGTGGCTGAACAAAATCCCAGACCATGACATTTTCATATGTAAATATTAGCATTTTAGCTCAGCAGCTCCCAGGTCATGTGACCAATGGACTCAAAATCATTGTGGGATGATAGTACTCCACTGGCTGCATGAGATACACCTCTTGTTTTTACATTTTAAATCTCCAAAAAATTATTGTTAATTTTTCAGATGTAAATATTAGCATTTTAGCTCAATAGCTTCCAGGTCATGTGACCAATTGTATCAAAATCAGTGTGGGATGATAGTACTCCACTGGCTGCATGAGATACGCCTCTTGGTTTTACATTTTACAACTTTAATAATTTTTTACAAATTTTTCAGATGTACATATTAGCATTTTAGCTCAATAGCTTCCAGGTCATGTGACCAATTGTATCAAAATCAGTGTGGGATGATAGTACTCCACTGGCTGCATGAGATACGCCTCTTGGTTTTACATTTTACAACTTTAATAATTTTTTACAAATTTTTCAGATGTACATATTAGCATTTTAGCTCAATAGCTTCCAGGTCATGTGACCAATTGACTCAAAATCAGTGTGGGATGATAGTACTCCACTAGCTGCATAAGATACGCCTCTTGGTTTTACATTTTACAACTTTAATAATTTTTTACAAATTTTTCAGATGTACATATTAGCATTTTAGCTCAATAGCTTCCAGGTCATGTGACCAATTGACTCAAAATCAGTGTGGGATGATAGTACTCCACTAGCTGCATAAGATACGCCTCTTGGTTTTACATTTTACAACTTTAATAATTTTTTACAAATTTTTCAGATGTACATATTAGCATTTTAGCTCAATAGCTTCCAGGTCATGTGACCAATTGACTCAAAATCAGTGTGGGATGATATTACTCCACTGGCTGCATGAGATACACCTCTTGGTTTTACATTTTACACCTTTAATAATTTTTTATTAATTTTTCAGACGTAAATGTTAGCATTTTAGCTCAATAGCTCCCAGGTCATGTGACCAATGGACTCAAAATCAGTGTGGGATGATAGTACTCAACTGTCTTCATGAGATACACCTATTGGTTTTACATTTTACACCTTTAATATTTTTTTATTAATTTTTCAGATGTAAATGTTAGCATTGTAGCTCAATAGCTCCCAGGTCATGTGACCAATTGACTCAAAATCACTGTGGGATTATGGTACTCCACTGGCTGCATGAGATACACCTCTTGTTTTTACATTTTAAATCTCCAAATAATTATTATTCATTTTTTACATGGAGCGCCTTAGGAGCGAATGTCTGTCGTATATCCAACTTAAAACTAACTTCACTGCGGTAATAAACTGAGGAGTCTATGGGAGACAGGTGGTCACTATTACGTCAAGTGTACACAGTAAATTCAATTAGAATTCGACATAGATCCTGAAAAACAAACAAACTATTCAATTGTACAATTCAATAAATTGGTAAAACATCTTACTGACCATAACATGTTTTTTCAGCATTTTCTGTGTCATACTTTAAGATAGTTTTGGCTTCATTATAGAGATTTTTATTTTAAAATGCCCATTTTCTAAAGTTTGTATGTTTTAAAATAGTAAATAAATGAAATAAACAGTAAATGCAGTCATGATACACATTAACCATGACACTGAAACAATCCAATATATTTTTAGAACTCAGCTCATTGTCATGCCCACATACCAAAATTGGTCTGGCCCCGTTCTGGCCCACACAATGCACTTACACGCGGCCCACATACCACAAAGAATGACGGCCCTTTGGTGGCCCAGATGTGGTTTGCCAGAGGTGGCCCACACATGGGCCAACAACGAGGCCAGCTGCAGACACACTGGTGGCCCTGTGCTGGCCCAGAACAGTTTCAGCACTGGCACCAGATGCCAGCCTAATGTATACTTTAATCAAGCCATGTAGTAACGACATGTGCCATATTCGACACAGATTCAAAATTCCTCAACAATGGTGATTCCATTATACAAGTAACATTTATTTTGAATTGAATAACTTATTCTAAATAACAATATATATTAAATCAAAATCAATCAATCAAAATCAATTAAACAAAAATCAAATAAAAAAATATTTAACTGTAAACTGAAACATGACTGGAACATACATAGTGCAAGAGTATTTTGCATTAGCACACTGTCAGTCCTTAACAGTTCAAACACTGATATTTGTGGGAAAAAAAACACCAAAACACTGCATCAAATTTAAGAGTGTAAAAAGGCATTGGAACAGTCTTTTCCTCAAACAGCAGCAACATTTGTTCAAACAGCAGCAACATCAGTAAACAGTTTGGCATAGCCTTTCAGCATTCTTAAATGCATCACTGCTCCCTTCTTCTCATTCATTCACTTCGCCCACCATTCCTATCTGGTGCATTTTGAAACCATTTGTTAATCCTGGTCTCAATTTCTTGGTCCGTGGCAGAAGAAGTCAGACGATTACATCGCACAGCTGCTAAAACACACAAACGTGCAATATTTAAAAAAAATCTGATACAGACAAAAATTCAGAATATGTTATCAAGACCTGCAGTGTAAATCCAGCCATACAAAATGCATAGTCAAAGTGAGTCTGTGAGGAAGTCACTAAGTCTCAAGACAAACCTACCAATCACAACATCTTTTATCTGCAGGTGCTGGAAGCCAATCTTCCCATTAATTTCTTGCATGTTGATACTCTTGGCCAGAGAGTGTGTTAAGATTGCACCCATGACTCTCTTCACACACTCTTTAACATCTCTCCCACCTTGAAGAGCCAGTGCGTCTCTCTGTGAATGGATATTTCTTTGTTAGTTGATCAGCAGTATGAAGGTAGATCTGTGCCTTTATTATTCAATCAAAAAAAGTTGCTTTAACCCCCAAAAATATTTTCTATCAAAAAAACACAATCAAAAAAATAAATAAACAAAAATAATTTGCCGCGGCAGGTTTGTGGGCCTGTTCGAGCGAGACTCGCACTTTCACTGTGCACAACTTTTTACTACTCCTTTTACAGACTGTTCACATCCTTGAAGTAAACAAACCCCTTGGTGTACATTTGAAAAGGCATCTAAAGTCTGTGGGGGGAAAAAAAATAGAATGGATGGAAGATGTATTTTCACCGTACATTGCAAATGGCGACCTTTGTTCTAGAAAGAGATTCCTATGTCAAACGTCATTGGTGTAGACACTTGTCACTCAAACATGTCAGAACAATGGGGAAGCATCCGTCCACTGCTTGATGTTTGTGTCAAAATGATTCAATCAAAAAAAAAGACGAGTTCAAAACTTTTTTCACTTCAATCAAAGAAGTGTTCAAATGCAAAAATAAAGTTAAACCCCCAAAAAATTCATCTACTTTTTTCTTTGATTGAAAATGTTTTTTTTATTTGTTTGTTTTTTTGATAGAAGTGAAGTTTTTTTTAATTGAAAATATTTTTTTGATTGAAGTGATATTTTTGGGAATGAATAATAAAAACACAAAGGTCCTACCCATAATATGGCCCAAATACAATCAAAGAAAAAGTGTTCAAATGCAATTGGAATAATAATATGTAAAGTAAAATAAACTACTGAAAGGAGATCCAAATTACCATGCACTTTGACATCCTGACTAAGGTGCACAAGACTATGTATACTGTAAACTAAAAATTCTTGCCCATAAAGACAGCCAAAATGTTCAACAATTGAAACCAGTAAAGAGTTTGCAAATTCATTCATTCTCAAACAATATTCCGAGCTCACTAAAATGTACACACCAACAGACAAAAGAATAAAATTGTCATAGAATTGACAACACATCCTTCAGTACAACAGGACCATTATACAACAAAAACTGACATAGTTCTGTTGCCTTCCATCTGTTTCTGTCAGCCAGTGTACATGGCCTTCTGGCAAATTCTGATGGATTATAATCCTTCAAAGCAAGTAGTCTCTCTGAAACCAAATATGCCTGTCTAGATGACATACGACAACACAATGGACCAGGAGGACCCAACCACAAATCAAGTACACACCTCATTACCCCTAATCACACCAAGTGCATGTAATCATGAGGGAAGGTGGCAACCATGTCCATATCAAGGTTGGAGAAAGGTGAGCATGCATGGTGGTGGTCCTCATCAGTGGCTTGTCTAAAACATTTGTCAGTTCTCCGCCTTGCACTGACCTCAGAGAATGTCATCCGGCTACCTATTTGAACACCACTTTGATGGCACTTGTCGCATGCATGGTATGCAGTATGTGATTTAACAGCTTTGATAAAGGCTCGGGCTGGGCCGTCACACACAACGGAGCTGACATTCAAAATGAATGTCTTTCCCTTAAAAACAAACCCACTGCTCAGTGTTTTTAATTCATTAACCAGATGCTGCAAATATTCTGACAAGGACTTAGGTTTAGAATTGCCACAAAAAAGGCCAATCACCACTGGGTTCTTACTGTACCCCTGCAACATGACAAGTATTGGCCAAAACTGAGTACTTGTGCTCTTAAAAAGTGGAAGACCGTCAAAAATCAGTTGTAGTCTAAAGGTGCATCTATCTGGGAGAACAGACCACACATTATCCAGAACCCTATGACATGCATTCCATCCATCCATTATCTATACCGCCTATCCCTTTCGGGGTTGCGGGGGACTGGAGCCTATCCCAGCTACAATGGGCGAGAGGCAGGGTACACCCTGAACCGGTTGCCAGCCGATTGCAGGGCCACATGTAATGACAAACAAACATTCACACTCACACTCACACCTATGGACAATTTTTAATTCAATTAACCTAATGAGCATGTTTTTGGTCTGTGGGAGGAAGCCGGAGTACCCGGAGAGAACCCACGCATGCACGGGAAGAACATGCAAACTTCACACAGAAAGGCCCCGCCTGACCCGGGGATCGAACCGGCAACCTTCTTGCTGTGAGGCACGCGCACTACCTGTTGCGCCACCGTGCAGCCTGACATGCATTCAGTATTCCAAAATAGTCAAATATTCCACCTGCTAAAGTCTCAATTTTGTATGTTGTTTTTGTTCTGAGCAATGTTTTTCCATCTTTGGGCAGAAAGGGATGGTGATGTTTCAGGATGGAGAGCAGGGCTGATCAGGGAAATGCCAAACTCAATGGCCCAGTCTGCCAGAGAAGCCCTTAAATCAGAGGTGCTCTCACTGCATGCATCTGTGTGATCCATGTCAATCTCATCAGAATCATCAAACCTATGTTCTGCCTCCATAATTAGACTAAGCTCACTCTCTTCTTCACTATCAGTGTGCATCTCTTCACACCCACCTGATGCCTCAATATTTAAGCCTACCTCCACGTTTCTATCATATTTTACATTTTTCTGCTAATTTTCTAATGATTCCATAAGTTTTTGTACCTTTTTCATTGCTCGTCTTCTCATATTGCTCCGCTCATTGTAAGCCCAGTTCCCTTCCATATTACTTACATTCCTGTTCTGCTTAAAGTGACAAGCCCAAACACAGCCCTGCAAGAAAGGAAAATTTAAAATTAGTTGTAATAAAGAAATAACAGATAAATATTGTGATAAATATTGATTCTGTTTACAGTTGACATATTTTATATCAGTGGTTCACAAACATTTTCATGTCAACAACCCCCACGTTGATATGCATGTGGCAGTAGACCACCATTTGAAAAGGTTTTGTGCCAGGGAACCCCAGATGATTTGTGTTGTTAAGGATTTTCAAAACAGTTCCAAATTTTAAGATTTTTCATAGTTTTGCAAAAGACAGCAGATCTACAAGCTCACAAAGCATCCAGTGTGATGTGCTGTGAGTTTGAACATCTGCTGATGATTGATTATTCAAAGTATAAAATAGGGTTAAAGTGGATCAACTGATTTTGATGCTACAACTTTTGCTGTGGACCCCCTGACCCCACTTTGAGTACCATTTTTAATGATTTGCCATATATATATGATATATAATACTGAGACATCTTCAAAATAAACTAGTTAAGAAGCCACATATATGTTTTACATATAAACCCAATTCGAGGGGATTTGAACCCCAATCAGCTGATGTATGCAGCGGCAACAGTCATCCTGTGCATGCTAGGCTACAAGATGAACAACAGTAGCCAGAAGGAGCAGGGGAACCCTCCATGGAAGAGGAGACTGTAAAGCAAGATCACGGCAACAAGGAAGGAGGTTAGCTTGCTAACTGAGCTCCAGAAAGGTGTAAAGATCAGGAAGGAAGTGCCAAGGCGATACAACAGGCTGTCCATAGATGAAGCTCTGGAGACTGCCAAGCAGAGGCTCACAGCTCTGGCTACCCACCTTAAGAGATACAGCCGAGAAGCCGAGACCAGGAGAATAAATAGGCTCTTCTCCAACAACCCAGCTAAGGTCTACTCTCAATGGCAGGGTAGTAAGAAGACCCAGATAGACCCACCAAAGTCTGAAACTGAGCTCTACTGGAAGAGCATCTGGGAGAAGGAGGCATCACATAATACCACTGCCCAGTGGTTGTTTGAATTGAAAGCAGACCACAGTAGCCTCCCAGAACAGGACCCAGTAGAAATCACCACTGCAGACATCCAAGAAAGAGTGTCTAAGATGAAGAGCTGGACAGCACCTGGGCCCGACATGATCCATGCCTACTGACTCAAAAAGCTAACCGCACTCCATGAACGACTGGCAGCACAGATGGATCAGCTGCTAAGATCGGGAACCCACCCAGAGTGGCTGACCCAAGGCCGTACTGTCCTCATCATGAAGGACCCACAGAAGGGCCCGGTACCATCCAACTACCGGCCTATAACCTGTCTGAGTACAACATGGAAGCTCCTGTCAGGCATCATAGCAGCCGAGTAGGCACATGGACCAGTACATGAGCAGAGCACAGAAAGGAATTGGCAACAACACCAGAGGAGCCAAACACCAACTACTGGTTGACAGGGCAGTCACCCAGGACTGTAAGACCAGAAGTACCAACCTGTGCACTGCCTGGATTGACGACAAGAAGGCCTGTGACTCAATGCCCCACACATGGATACTGGAGTGCTTAGACTCCGTGTAAGATCAACAGGACACTCAGAGCCTTCATCAAGAACTCGATGGGGTTGTGGAAGACAACTCTGGAAGTCAACTTGCAGCTAATTGCAAAAGTGAACATCAAATGTGGTATATACCAAGGAGATGCACTGTCCCCCCCTGCTGTTCTGCATAGGCCTAAACCCCCTCAGCCAGATCTTCACCAAGAGTGGCTTTGGATACCGATTCTGAAGTGGGACAACAATCAGCCACCCCCTTTACATGGATGACATCAAGCTGTATGCCAAGAGTGAGCACGACATTGACTCCCTCACTCACCTCACCAGGATATAAAGCAATGACATCGGGATGTCATTCGGACTGGATAAGTGTGGACGGATGGTGTGCAGAAGAGGGAAGATGATCGCCACTGAAGGGATTGAACTACCTGAAGGCAACATAGCAGATGTTCAGGACAGCTACATATACCTAGGGATCCCACAGGCAAATGGCAATCATGAGGAGATCAGCCACAGCCAAATATCTTCAGAGGGTGAGGCAGGCCCTGAAGAGTCAGCTGAATGGAAAGAACAAGATCCAGGCAATAAACACCCACGCCCTGCCAGTAATCAGATACCCTGTTGGTATAATATCCTGGCCACTGGAAGAAATGGAAGCCACTGATATCAAGACAAGGAAGCTCCTTACGATGCATGGAGGGTTTCACCCTAAGTCCAGTCAAGTGGAAGACAGGAGTCCGCGGACTAGTGAGCATCAGAGTCACCATCCAGGAGGAAACAGCAAGCCTCTGGGAGTACATCAGGAAGATGGCTCCCAATGATGACCTGCTGAGGGAATGCCTCAGGCAGCAGAAGCCCAGCAAGGAGGAGCCAGAAGGCTTGCCATGGACAGACAAGCCCCTGCGTGGCATGTACCATCGACAACTTGAGGAAGTGGCTGACATAGCGAAAACATACCAGCGGCTGGAAAAGGCTGGAAAAGACTGAAAGACAGCACAGAGGCACTGATCATGGCCGCACAAGAGCAAGCCTTGAACACAAGGTCAATAGAGGCCAGGATCTACCACAGCAGACAAGACCCCAGGTGCAGGCTGTACAAAGATGCCCCTGAGACAATCCAGCACATAACAGCGGGGTGTAAGATGCTGGCAGGGAAGGCATACATGGAGCGTCACAACCAGGTGGCTAGCATCGTACACAGGAACATCTGTACCGAGTATAGGCTGGAGGTCCCAGGATCAAGGTGGAAGACGCCTCCAAAGGTGATCCAGAACGACCGAGCCAAGATCCTGGTGATGGCGAACCAGCCAGACATAGTGGTGGTGGACAAAGAACAGAAGACAGTCACAGTGGTGGATGTAGCGATCCAGAGTGACAGTAACATCAGGAAGAAAGAGCACGAGAAGCTGAAAAAATACCAGGGTCTCAAAGAGGAGTTGGAGAAGATGTGGGGCATAAAGGCAAAAGTGGTCCCAGTAGTGATCGGGGCCCTCGGAGCAGTAACCCCCAAGCTGGGAGAATGGCTCCAGCAGATACCAGGGAACAGCGAAGATCCTGCGTAGAACCCTCAAACTCCCAGGCCTCTGGTAGAAGAGGCCTTAGGCTGGTAGTTATGACTCGACATCCTGTGCGACTAGCCCACTGAGTTAGCTTCACTTTCTATAACCCAGTAACTAAACCAATATTGTTTTTACATATAAATAGAATTCCAGCATAGAGGCTATCTATGTCCCACAGACTATTACAACCCAAAATATGGAAAAGAAATAGCTTGCTCACTTTTCCGTTTGCAATTGTACATTGCACCGATTGAGTGACCTTTTCCTTCAACAGACATGGGAAACTCAGAACATTCCAGTTTCCCCGTTCAAATGGAATGCAGCCTAAACTCTCGAGTTATTTCTTAATCAAAAATATTCTGTACAGATTACATAAATAAAACCGTAAACTCACCTCAGCTTTGTTGTTCTCTTTCTGCTTCTTCTTCTTTCTTCTTTCCATTCTCTTTCTGCTCAAAGCAGCGCATCCAGTTCTGTTCATGCTCCTTACAACAGGAAGTAGCTTGATCCAATGACAGCGTAGGAAATGACACACGTTGAGAGCTGGCCAATGGGAACAAAGGACAAGATTGGTTGGTTGGTTGGTTGGTTGGTTAGTTGGTTGGTTGTCAGGTGGATGGCCATTCTGTAGTTTTATTGGTTTGTTGTAAGGGAAGCGTCAGCGGACTGTCTTTTTAGAATAGTGAGAGATTTAAATTCTCAACACACAAAATTGTCCTGTAATAGGTGAGGCTAGGGCCATCTCTTTTAATTATCACTCATTCAATTCTGACAAATAAAGGTTTTCTGTCAGTGTTCTAGCACGTGATGTGGATGTGTTTATGAGTTTTAATACACTTAAGCTCTGAAAGAAATTGAATTAGGAGTGGGGTGGTGGTGTGTGAGACACCAGTAAGGGCAGAAAAACATGGTAAAGGTAAGACTTAGCAATTCTTTGTGGTTCACACTTAAGAGAACACATGCGTGCCTGTTCATATGAGACAGATATGGGCAACATAAGCTCAACCACAATCGGCCCACATGTGGCATGGACAAATCTGGGCCACATAAACCAAACCACAAACGGGCCACATGTGGCATAGACAGATCTGGGCTACATAAACCAAACTACAATCGGGCCACATGTGGCATGCCATCATATAAACAGTGCCATCATTGCCAGACCTGGCCCACATCCAGTTGACATACCACTTGCCATGCCAGCAGTCGGCCAGCAGTGCAGGCTTAACACCAGATCTGGCCCAGACCTGTCTGCTATGTGGATGGTTATTCACACCGATTCTTTTCACAGGAACAGAGTTTATCATGTTAGGGGTTTTTTTTGTTTTGTTTTTTTGCTTTGTTTTTTTCATTCAGCTGTAGCAGAGCCGGCCTCCAACTGACCCCTTCTTTCCCTCCTTTTCTGGTGATACTCAAGGGAAATGGAGGTGTAAACCCGCCAACTGATTGAATTATAGACCATCTGGTTTACCTATAATGCAATCTGATTTCGAAGAGAGACAGGATGTCTGGCTCTGTAAACTACTCTTCTCAAGCACACTGAAGAAAGAGAGCCAAAAGGTCAACGCCTATCTCCTACCCAGGATGTCCCACTCAATGCTAATTACTCCCCCAATAGCCCAAGGACTCAATACAACAAAGCTGTCTGAAGAGACAAATGGCATGCCTCAGAGGAATCCACAAACATCAGCAAATGCTGATGGGTCGTAAACCGGACATCCACTGAAGCAACTGGTGACACATGTTTGTGTGCTTTTTTTCAATACTCCAAGATAACCAGACTTTTATGTTAAACTTAACTTTTGATATTTTCAACTTACAGGACTCGTTGTACGCATAATATTGATGTTTTCCCAGTATCTCTGACCTGAAGTATGACCAAGTTGTGATTTTAACGGTTTTATAAAAGTTTGTCTGAATTGTCACCACAAAACCATACTGCCATCCAGAGGTTCCTAACCGTCAGATTGAATATGCTTGACGTGATACATTTATCAATAAGTAACCGTAATAGTGATTATCATTTTGTTGGACAAGTATAGTCTGCCTTTCTTTATTTCTTTATTTCTGTGTTAGTTATATCTTGAGTCATCATACATATTAGGATGACATTGTTACCATAATTATCTTTAATGTTGTCATCCAATCATAGGAATTGCCTAATGCATGCTGTGAGCAATGTTGAAATGTCATTGAGAATTTGTCATTGAAATTATTTGTGATTGACCATAGTGAGAAGCAGATGAAGGGCTGCACGGTGGCGCAGCAGGTTGTGCGGGTGCCTCACAGCAAGAAGGTTGCCGGTTCGATCCCCGGGTCAGGCGGGGCCTTTCTGTGTGAAGTTTGCATGTTCTTCCCGTGCATGCGTGGGTTCTCTCCAGGTACTCCGGCTTCCTCCCACAGACCAAAAACATGCTCATTAGGTTGATTGATGACTCTAAATTGTCCGTAGGTGTGAGTGTGAGTGTGAATGTTTGTCTGTCTTTGCATGTGGCCCTGCAATCGGCTGGCGACCGGCTCAGGGTGTACCCCGCCTCTCGCCCATTGTAGCTGGGATAGGCTCCAGCCCCCCGCAACCCCGAAAGGGATAGGCGGTATAGATAATGGATGGATGGATGGAGAAGCAGATGAGCCCCTCGTATGAATCATTGATTAGTTCAGCTCCTTGAGGCGATTGCGCGTCACAAAGCGTCTCACATGTTCGACGGCCTGCCCATTAGACACGCCCCTGGAGCGAGATTTAAATGTCTGCAGCCGCAGCATGAATTCAGTGCGCGTTACTCAGTTTTGTTTTAAGTTATGTTACGTTATGTTTAGTTTTGTCTTTTAGTTCTGTTTTTATTTTTCCTCTTTCTACGTCTAGTCACTCTCAGCTGAGTTCTTTTTCTTACTTCTTTGTCTTAAGTTTTGCACAGTCGTTTTGCTCTTTAAGTTTTTCGTCTTCGAGCTACTCAAAGCCATTCCGAGTAGCGTAAGTTATCTTCAGAAGCCGTATTCTTATAATTTGCCGTAAGCTTTCAAGTTAACTTTCTATTTAGCCAAACGTTTTGTTTTAACATCAGTAAATTTAGGCAAGTAATACTAATTTTGTAGCCTTCTTCGACCAGCCATCGAAGAGACTCTTAATTTGTACTATCAGTCTAAAATAATCCGTCACGGACTCAACCGAACCAAACCCTGCAGCCAGCTGTTGATCCTTGGTCCGGCTAACAACCATCCGGAGCTGTCCCTCATCTGTAACCAACACCGCAGAACCAGTTCCAGAGACACCACCGTTCAACATCAGCTCTTCACCTTGGTGCCTGGGCCTTCCACCAGACCACCAAGCAGATCGAGCCACGGACGAACATCTGGAACGTCTTCGAGTTAGTCCGGAGCAGAGCACAACGGGACGCCAGCAATCAAGTAGGCACGCTTAGCGGGTTTGAATAAGAGTTGGTCCGTGAGGTTAAGAGACGGTCAATTCGTCCAAATTCTCTCCATTAATCGTCTATTCCCTTAACTCTACGTTCTCGTCCCCATTATTCCCTTTTAACTACTTCTCACTATGGCCAAATTTATTTACCATTGTGTTGCCATAAGTTTCTTGTGTCTTCTGTCATATCACCTCCCATCTTCTGTCTTATTATTCCTGATACATCACTCATTATCCATAATTCTGCTTAATAAAAGATATTTTGATATAAGTCCTGGTTAGACAGTGTCCTTTTGAACTGAATATATGCGATCCCTGTATCCAGAGTTTACACTTCAGATTATCAGACTGATTTACTTTTAGTCCATTCGTTAGTATTTTATCAGCGTATAGCAGTTAATTTCTGCAGTCCTTCTTAGCTGAAGAAGGTGGTGCCCCGTCATTTTATCAACGAATGCAACATCAAATTAAGGTAGTACACACTACACAGCTGTTTTAACTTCACAATGTCCTCTTTTCAACGTCTGTTTTATTCCTCAACACAATTTTCCTCAATGGTTAATTTTACAAAACTGAGGCTACAATTCACACAGGCTCACCAAAATTGGACAACAGAAGATTGGAAAAATGTTGCCTGGTCTAATGAGTCTCAATTTCAGCTGTGACATTCAGGTGGTAGGATCAGAATTTGGCGTAAACAACATGAAAGCGTAGATCCATCCTGCCTTGTATCACCGGTTCAGCCTGGTGGTGGTGGAGTAATGGTGTGGGGGATATTTTTTTTGCACACTTTGGGCCCCTTAGTACCAACTGAACATCGTTTAAATGCCACAGCCTACCCGAGTATTGTTGCTGACCATGTCCATCTCTTTATGACAACAGTGTACCCATCTTCTGATGGCTACTTCCAGCAGGATAACGCACTATGTCACAAAACTCAAATCATCAATTTCAGTTTCTGCACATCTAATTCAATTTTGCATATTCAATATTCAGTATATATAGTAATTCTAATATATATTTTCCATTTCAATTTTGTACATCCTACTTCAATTTTTGCACATCCTAATGCTCAGTATATATATTTGTTTTATTGCTGTACTTTTTATTGTGTTGTTGTTGTATATTTCTTATTTACATATATCCTTAGTATAAATAGTATTTTTTTTTATTTGCCTTTATATATATATATATATTCCTTCTTGTTCTTTTTTTTCTAATTTTATTCTAATCTTTAATTCTATTTTGTATGGAGCAATCTGAATCTGAATCTCAAACTGGTTTCCTTCCCATGTCTGAGAAACAGCCCAACAACCCACACCACTCTCAATATAAAGGCAAACCTCATGTGACTACCATCCATTGGCACAACGGACAGGTTACCATCACGTACGAGTATCTGGACTCGTCCAGTGACCGCTGTGAAAAGACAGCTGGCAACATAGGAAAGACTCTGTGACAGCTTGGAGAGACAGCTGACTGGAGGGAATAGACCCCACTGGGGCTGTCATGGGCTAGCTACCCATGATGGTAGTCTCTGACGCTGTTTCAGTTTGTTGGAGACACCCACAAAGTGCTAAAGAAAGTGAACTAAGGAACATACCCCTAGTCTGCGAGACTAGGGCCTTGCATTGACTAGTACTTCTTACAAGGCAACCAGTCAAATCAGTCGATGAAGCACAGCGACGGGACAAAAACCAAAGTTCGCAGAGCATCAACACCCCTGTCACTGAGGAGGAGAATACAAACTCAGAAATGCCGGTGGAGGAACCCAACCAACCACAGAGACCTCCCAAAGAGGAAAAGATCATACGGCACAGACCGAGTGTGAAGTGGCCCAAAAGAGAGAGTGGGAAACAGTCAACAACAACCTGACAAGATTCCTGGAGAAATAAATTGGCACAGCAGAGAGAAAGCTAGAAAGGATGGGTGACATCATCTATCCTTACAGAGAAGACTGCTTTGGAGTGAGTAAGGAGAAGCTATAAAGCAACACCAGCACCAGCTAAATCCAGGAGGCAGCAAGAGATCAAAAGACTGGTCAGAGAGAGAAGACAGCTGAGAAAGCAGTGGAAGAAGGCCTCTAATGCAGAGAAAGATGGTCTCATGCTACTTCAGGGGACATCAAGTGCCGGTTGGCAACCTTACGTAGAGCAGAGAACTTGAGAAAACTTTGCAAGAAGAAGGAACACAGTTCTATAAAAACCCCTTCAAGTTCATCAAAGACCTTTCCACTAAGGAAAAAAGCGGAACCCTGAAAACTCCAAAGCAAGAACTGGAACAACATCTGGAAAAGGTCCACTGTGACGCGAAAAGGCACGAACAGCTAGTTATTCCACATGACATCCCACCCATTCAACCTCCTGAATTCATTTTGGAGAATGGTCCGATGAGGCGCATAAGATCAGCTTCAGCCCCTGGGCTGAATGGAGTACCGTATAAACTCTACAAGAACGCACCAGATGTTCTTCGCTATCTTCGGAGGCTTATGAGGATAGTGTGGCAGAAGGGAATAATTCCTAAGGCGTGGCGAAGGGCTGGGGGTGTGCTAATCTCCAAGGAGAAGGATGCAACAGACATCAATCAATTCAGGCCAATCGGCCTACTCAACGTTGAGGGGAAAATCTTTTTCAGCGTGATCGCACAGAGGCTGTCCACCTACCTGGAGAAGAACAAGTATGTTGATACATCTGTACAGAAGGCCGACATTCCTTGGTTCTCTGGTTGCTTGAAGCATACCAGTATGATCTGGCACCAGATTCAAGCAGCGAAGAGGGACAAAAGAGACCTCCATGTCACTTTCCTTGACCTGACCAATGCCTTTGGATCAGTTCCCCATAACCTCCTATGGGAATCCTTTGACCTCTTTCACATTCCATCATCCATCATCCATCACTCATCTCGTAAAAGCCTACTTCGAAGACCTGCAACTGTGCTTCACAACTGCTGACTTTACAACATCATGGCAGCGTGTAGAAATATGAGATGGGTGATGGGGGGTGAGTGAACTAAGAACGGGATCCGCCTTCCACCTATCCAAGCATACATGGATGACATGACTACTCTGACCACTACTGCAGCATGCACCAGGCAGCTACTTGGAAAACTGCAGGAGAACATCAAGTGGGCCCGGGTGAAAATCAACCCGAATAAGTCATGAAGCATCTCAATCGTCAAGGGAGAGCTTAAAAATGTGAAGTTCTGCATTGGTGATGACCCGATACCAACAGTGTCTGAGCAGCCCATCAAAAGCCTGGGCAGATGGTACAACACAAGCCTCAGGGACAAAGATGAAGTGCAGGAAATAAGGCAGGACATCACCAACAGTCTGGACAAATTTAAATCTGCTAAGTCTGTAGTTAAGACTGTAAAAAGATGGACCACTGATGCAAAGCTGGAACAGCAGACTTGCTTTGACTGCAATGATTGGTTTTGAGGCTGCGCCAACAGATCTTGATGAATTTGTTTTTGTCCTGATTGTTGAACATTGTTCTGATGATAGAGCAAAGTCATCCTGGATAATGTAGGATAATGTATTGTATATAATCTAACAACTTCCCCTACTCTGGGCTGTTTCTTGCCATCTCACACTCGAGACAGCTCAAATATTCAGTGCTCTGAATATTCAGTTTATGATCACAAAATATAGTGAACAAAGTACTGAACAAATTAACATCTGGGTTCAGGAGTGTGGGTTTCCATGAACTGGCAGTTTCTGCCTAACATAATTTGAAAACTTGAAAATCCAACGAAGAAAAAGGGAAAATTGTTTAAAGCAAAATGGGAAACTTATGCTTGTTGGCTCGCTGACACCAGTACAAAATTGCCAGAACAATAATCAATATGAAATGTGCAATCCAGATGAACTTAGCTGGGTTGGCAGGAGGAGATTTACAACAAATCATGAGAGCTGTATGAAGTTTCCCTATGCTTCAAACACTCCATAATAATTCTATCAGTGTCAAAAAAAAATTCTCCATTTCAGGATTAGGTGACAACAGGCCTGAGGTCTGTGGTCATGAAATCCTTTGAGAGACTGGTGTTGACTCAATGGAAAGATATCACAGGCCCCCTTCTGGACCCCCTGCAATTTGCCTACTAGGCAAATAGGTCAGTGGAGGACGCAGTCAACATGAACTACACTGAACTACATCCTGTAACACCTCGACCACTTAGGGACATATAAAAAGATCCTGTTTGTTGGCCCGGCGCAAGTTCTGTAAACAAAGAAAAAACTTTTTTTTTTTTTTAAAAATTAGTGATTTTCATTTTTTTTGCAGAATTTGTAAGTTGATGTTTCAAATATCAAAAAAAAAGTATTGGGGGCCTTAAAACAATAAACTTTGTATTTGAATTTGGGTTGCTTTAGAGAAAATTGTTGGTCCTAGTTGGGGGTGTGGCGATTCAACAGTAAATTAGCATACTGGCTTTCTTTGGCTATTCACGTGCTTCTGTTCTTTTTTCGGCCAATCAGTTGCACGTTAAAAGGGAACCATATGGCTACTTATGCAGCTTCTGGTTATGCCGACAACGATCTCACTTCTGATTCTGAACCCACACTAGAAGATGAAAATGAAGAAATCGAGCGACTGCATTACACTGGAGAACATTCCTAATCTACAGTTGACCTTAGCTGAAGATGAAGACGATGAAGAATACGACGAAGAGTAGTAGTAGTGATAGTGGTGCGTGTGGACACAGTGGCTTCTTTCTGTCCTGATAATGTGGTGTCTACATGTTTGTCTTCATCGGTGTGTTCGAGTGATTTTCTGTTTTCGTCGCGCTTGTTTGTCCCAATGCGCACATACAGCTGTGGGACTCTTTTTGACATTGGCAACACAGCAGTCTGCAAATTAAACCCGGCACACGCTAAGGAGTTACTTGACCTTGGCCTACTCCGGCGGCCCATTTCGAGACCAACCGCCACTACTGCAGCGCACCTGCAGAGGAAGTGCCGCAGGCGGTGCGAGAGGAGGCGGAAGCAGGGAAAGCGCAGGGGTATCCGGGCTAGGCTAGCAGCGAATCCACACAAGCCAGCTTACCATCTATCGTACTCGCCAATGTATGCTCCTGGGACAACAAACTGGACTATATACACCTTCTGAGATCGACCCAGCAGACCGTGACTCATGGCTCAATAACAGCATAACAGCCGGACTCCGCCATTCAGCTGAACCGACTAACATGCTACCGAGCAGACAGACCCGCGGCGGTGAGTCTGTGTTTATATCAGGGATGCTTGGTGTCAAGACGCTGTGGTGATTTGTAGACACTGTTCACCCCTTGTGGAGTTTATGATCATCAAACTGGACAAGTTGTCAAGTGCTTCTGTTAATGCCCTGTATATATAGCAGCATTGACAATAAAGTTGACTTTACTTGACTCATTCAGTTCATTCAGCAACACTGATACATCCCACTGCACCACAGAGTGACAGAATTTATTTTATTTTATTTTATTTTATTTTATTTTATTTTATTTTATTTTATTTAACATTAGAAATAAGCATCTACATTTGCTCCTTCTAACTCTTAAGTATATTACCTTTCTTGCTTTTCATTTTTATTAAGGGGCTTTTTGTAACAAAAGAATTTCCATTTCCATTTGATAACCATTGTTCAAACTACTACAATAGTTTGAACAATGGTTAGGGGGTTGGCCACCTCTTCTTCAAGTATTTTCTGATTTCCATGTGTTAGACATCGTTGTAAAGCTTAGAAACTACACTTTTAGAACCTGTAAATAACTCAAAGTGCCCCCCAGACTTGTTGCTGGTTTTCTCATGGCTGGTCACATTTAGATTAACTCCAGTTTTAAATCAGCTATATTTTCCATAATAACGACCCATTTTGCTATATTTACACACTAATCTCCTGTCTTTTTTCCTGTGATGGACTGGCGACCGGTCCAGGGTGTACCCCGCCTCCCACCTGTTGACAGCTGGGATAGGCTCCTGCCCCCCCCGCAACCCCGAAAGGGATAGGGATCATGAAATATTTGTGGAAAAATCTTTTTTGTGTTTCAAAAGGTGTGGTTGCATTAGACAGACACAAACAAATACAAATTTTTTTTGTTGTTGTTTATTGTTTACAAGAAAAACTAACAAAACTAAATTCTTGACAGCTTCAATATGTCAGTTCTCAACATTGTCAGTATCAAAGTCAACAAATAACAGAGAATGTGTTCAACACTGAACAATAAATAAATGAACCATCACATCATCAAATTATTTAGTAGTCTTGCCATTAGCACACAGTAGAGCTCTAATCCTGGCTGGCTGGTTCCCCACAAACCTTTCACACTGTTGAGGGGTAATCTTGTCCCATTCTTCTTGAATTACTGCATTTAATTCTTCTAAATTCTTTGGTTTATGCTTTGAAAAAGACTTTTTGATAACCAACCACAGATTTTCAATGGGGCTTATGTCTGGGGATTGAGCTGGCCACTCTAAGACCTGGATACTGTGCTCCTGCAGCCAAGTTCTACTGGCCCTGGATGTGTGGCAAGGAGCATTATCTTGTTGAAACATCCAGTTTTGAGCTTTATGGAACAGTGCACGTGCAGAAGGGAACATGTGGGTTTCGAGAATGGCGCAATACTTGGCAGAGTTTAATGTGCCATCACAGACAGTGAGATGACCAACACAAGGAGCACTCATGCATCCCCAAATTATTACTTAGTGCGCATGTGCCGACCGTGCGTGCAGCCTGTTGCAGTCGCTCCTGTTTCTTTTTCTTAGTTTTTCAATTCTTTTGCTCTATTCTTTATTATTAATATCTGCAACTTTATGACCGTCATTTTGAAGCTGTGCCCTCTCCAAACATGCGGGCTGAAAGAGTTCTGGTTTGTTACTACAACTACTACTCTCACTGGGACACTACTACTCTCACTGGGACACAGCAGCGATGTGCAGCACATTGTTTACGCCTGGAGAAAAACACACAGAGGATGCAGGAGAGGACAGAAACAGCAGAGGAAAAGAGCTGGGTCGAGACAACAGAGGCTTATAGAGAAGAGGAGATATAAGCCGTGTCTCCCCTCTCTCATCATGGGCAACGTGAGGTCGCTGGTAAACAAGACGGACAAGCTAACAGCACTCACCAGGAGTCAGAGGGAGTACCGAGAATGCAGTCTGATTTGTTTTTTGGAAACGTGCTTGCATCAGGACATACCCAACAACAACGTCTCCATCAGTGGCTTTCAGACTGTTCGGGCCGAATGGGATTGCACACAGAGCGGTAAGTGTAAAGGAGGGGGGCTCGCTGTTCTAGTCAACAACCATTGGTGTAATCCTGGTCACATTACCATTAAGGAACGTATTTGTTGGCTGGACATTGAACTGTTGGCTGTTGGGCTCAGGCCATATTATTTGCCCAGGGAGTTTTCACATGCCATCATCGTTGCTGTTTACATCTCCCCCTCTGCCAACCTGACGGCGGCATGTGATGTCATTCACTCCGCTGTGGCCCATCTACAAACTCGGGTGCATTCATCGCTATCTCGGGTGACTTCAACCACATCACCATGGCAACAACACTGTCCAATTTCACACAGTATGTGAGCTGTCCCACAACAGAGGAGAGAACCCTGGACTTGCTGTATGTTAACATCAAGGATGCATACAGCTTCTCCCCCCTCCCCCCTCTGGGCAGGTCAGATCACAATCTTGTGCACCTCACTCCCTGTTTGTGCCTCTAGTGAAGAGTCAGCCTATGACCACAAGGAGAGTGAGGAGATGGTCAGAGGAGACATATGAGACACTGCAGGGCTGTTTTGAGGTGACAGACTGGCAGGCACTCTGTGAGCCACATGGGGAGGACATTGACGGGCTCACAGAGTGCATCACGGACTATATCACTTTCTGTGTGGACTCCACTGTCCCATCCAAGACTATCCATTGTTATCCAAACAACAAGCCATGGGTGACAAAGGACATCAAAGACATCCTCAATCAGAAGAAGAGGGCTTTCAGAGCTGGCAACAGGGAGGAGGTGAGAATGATACAGAAGGAACTGAAGGTGAGAATCAGGGAGGCTAAGGAGAAATACAGGAGGAAGCTGGAGTGGAAACTCCAGCAGAACAATTTGAGAGAGGTCTGGAGTGGTATGAGGACCATCACTGGCTTTGGGACAAGCAGCAGAGGAGTTGAAGGCAATGTTGCCAAGCCAAATGAACTGAATTAGTTTTTTAATAGATTTGACACTTCAGGCCTGGCTCATCCTCCCTCTGACTCCTCTGCTGTCTGTCCTGGACGACCATCATCATCTACACACACACCCCCCCCCTTCTCCCCCTCCTTCTCCTCCTTCTCACACCCCCCATATTCCTGTGTGAGCCCTCTTAACACCTCCTCAGACTGCCAGACTATCTTCACTCACCAACCAGAGGACTACACCACACCTCCCCCACCTGTCACCTCCACAGTGTGCTTCACTGCTGACCAGGTGAGAAGACAGCTGATGAGACTCCACTCTAACAAAGCTCCAGGCCCTGATGGTGTCATCCCCAGGGTGTTCAAAGCCTGTGCCCGCCAGCTGTGTGGAGTCATTCTAAGTCTCCAGAGGGTCCCCATGCTGTGGAAGACGTTGTGCCTCGTTCCTGTGCCAAAGACATCACAGCCCAGGGCCTCAAAGGACTACAGGCCTGTAGCACTGACCTCCCACATTATGAAGACTCTGGAGAGACTCGTCCTGGAGCAGCTTCAGCCCATGGTCACGCCACTGTTGGACCCCCTCCAGTTAGCCTATCAGCCCCGACTTGGAGTTGAGGACACCATCATCTACCTGCTCAACTGTGTCTACGCCCACCCGGACAAGCCGACGAGCACTGTGAGGGTCATGTTTTTTGACTTCTCCAGTGCATTCAACACCATTCATCCGGCTCTACTGGGTGACAAGCTGACAGCAATGCAGGTGGACGCCCCCCTAGTGTCCTGGATTGTGGACTACCTGACTGGCAGACCACAGTATGTGCACCTGCAACACTGTGTGTCAGACAGAGTGGTCAGCAACACTGGGGCTCCACAGGGGACTGTCCTCTCTCCATTCCTCTTCACTCTCTACACAATGGACTGTATTAGTAAGGGCAATGAGGATGAGTACAGGGCTGCTGTGGACAACGTTGCCACATGGTGTGAGCAGAACCATCTGCAACTAAATGTGGCAAAGACTAAAGAACTGGTAGTGGACCTGAGGAGAACCAAGGCACTGGTGACCCCTGTTTCCATCCAGGGGGTCGGTGTGGACATTATAGAGGATTACAAGTATCTGGGGGTCCACATTGACAATAAACTGGACTGGGAAAAGAACACTGACGCTCTCTACAGGAAGGGCCAGAGTTGCCTCTATTTTCTGAGACGACTGAGGTCCTTCAACATCTGCTGGACTATGCTCAGGATTTTCTATGAGTCTGTGGTGGCAAGTGCTATTCTCTATGATGTTGCGTGCTGGGGCAGCAGGCTGAGGATGGCAGACGCCAACAGACTCAACAAACTGATCGGCAAGGCTAGTGACGTTGTGGGGATGGAGTGTGACTCTCTGACAGTGGTGTCAGAGAGGAGAATGCTGACTAAGCTACGGACTATAATGGACAATGTCTCACACCCACTTCATGATGTGCTGGCAAGGCACAGGAGTACGTTCAGTCAAAGACTCATACCACCGAAACTAAGGACTGAACGCTACAGGAAATCAGTTTCTGCACATCCAATTCAATTTTGCACATTCAATATTCAGTATATATAGTAATTCTAATATATATTTCCATTTGTTTTATTGCTGTACATTTTGTGTTGTATATTTTTTATCTACATATATACTTAGTATTAATATTCTGTTGGTTTTTTTTATATATGTTGCATATTTCTTTCTTGTTCTTTCTTTCTAATTGTATTCTAATCTATAATTCTATCTTGTATGGAGCATTGCTATAAAAATCAATTTCCCCTCTGGGATCAAGGAACTCTGAATCTGAATCTGAACCATGATACTGCCTCCACCATGCTTGACAGTAGGTACTGTACATGCTGGAGATAATGCTTTGCCTGGCCTTCTGCGTATCCTCACATTAGCAGGAGGAAGATAAAGCTGGAAAGTGGACTCATCTGAGTGCAGAATCTTCTTCCAGTTCCTGGCTGTCCACTTGTTGTGTGCTTGGGCCCAACAACGTGGGGCTAACCTCTGTCTCTCATTGATCAGGGGCCTCTTGACAGCCTTGTAGGACCTTAAGCCATGATCTAAAAGTCAGCCACGTACAGTGTGGGTGGAACACTGGACACCAGTTGGTTTGACCACTGCTGCTGAAGCTCCTGTGATGTCATTTGGCAATTTTCCCTGCACATGCGGATCAGGATGCGGTCATTTCTTGCTGAAGAAACCCTTGGATGCCCAGATCTTGGTTTCTCTTCCAAGCTGTTGGTTTGTCTGTATTTCTGCAGAGTGTATCCAACTGCTGAAGGACTGCATCTGCACTTCCTGGCTATCTGGCGGCAGCTGTACCCTTCCTGGCTGAGAATCTGTATCTTCAGGCATGTTTCCTGTGTTAGGTTCCTTGTTTTAGCCATTTTTGTCTCTGAAGAACTTTCAAATGCGCTGGCTTTATATAGACATGAAGCACAGTAACAAAAAATTGTGTCTTTTAATAAAAAGCATTATTCATTAATGGATCACTGGTACCAAAATGACACAATATTCAAAATTTCTTTTGTATTTTTATGGAACCAATCAATTTTTAGTTTTTAATGGCTTTTTTAGGATTTGTTTAGTATTTTGGCTGTGACTGTACTAAAAGAAATTGCACTTGAAGACCTAAGAGGGATTCATAATGCAGTATTTCACAAATGCATTGGGTGTCCGAAAACTTTTTTCCACCACTGTACATATATATATACTATCCGAAATCACAAACCCTGTCTACTACACAAGCAAAGCAAAGAACACGGTGTAGAGTGCATGAAACAGAAGTATGTATGTATGTAAATCCCAAGATTATTTGGTAATAAACCGTGCTATGAGACCCAAGTTTTACACCTTAAAGGGGGCCTATGGTGAGTTGCCAAATGCATACTATGAAGATTGGCTCAGTGACACCATTAGATTAGATTGCTGCTGGTGGATGCTGGTGGACAGAGATCAGCAGGATACAGCTCTGGGGAAGAAGCTGTTCCTGTGCCTGCTGGTGTGGGAACACAGGCTCCTGAACCTCCTACCATCAGCTAGGGGGGCCCATGGTTGCACTCTAAGAACTTTTACTGTGCTCTACTCAATTTCTTTGGTGAAACATTTTTAACTTACAAATATTGAGTAAATGAAAAAGTTGCAAATTCATTTAAATATACTTTGTGATGGTAAATCTAATTAAAAATATTAAGTATATCTAACTAACTACATTTAGTACCATGACGTGAAACAATTGAGTAGATATAATAAAAATCCTGAGTCAACGCAATTGTGCCTCATAAGTTGAAAACCACAGGAAAAAAAATACATAAAATTTCAAATGCAAAGTAGATGTAAGTGAAAATTGGACTGCTATTTAACCAAACATATGTGCTAATTTTACTAATTGTTGTGATGATTAATTATCAAAATAATTCGGTTGTACTTACATAATTTTAAAATTGTATTTTACCTTTTACTCCTGTATTTTACCTTTTACAGCAATTGCTAATAAAAAATGTACACATAGTAACATTTTAAGGAAGCACTTATTAAACCAAAATTTAACCTGGTTTACAATGCCAATGCTACAAAAACCAACTCTGCATATTAGTTAAATGCATCAAGAACAATGGGCACAATCAAACACAGTCACCACAAACTATCAAGAAAAGCCAAAGGTTTTTTTCTTGCCAATCACAATGTGAGACCAACAGGCAGAATTGCTCTGCAGACTGAACTCTGAAAATGGCCAAAATGTACAATTAACAGTAAAAAGCTTTGATGATTATTGCTTTTGATTCATTGATTATTACTGTTGTATCACTTATTTTTGAAATTGGATATAAACTCTACCCACCTTGTTGGAAAAGCACAATGAAGACAAAACAAGCGCATCATTATCACATCTATTACAGAAAGCTATGGTAGCTCAGCCAATCGCATCAAGAGGAGATGGGAGAAACTTGTCCAGGATTTGGTGATTAGTTAGTTTGTGATGATATGTTACGGTGGCTAACCAACTTCTCTCCCTAAGTTTTGTTTTTTATGGTTTGTTTTCTTGATAGGGTGTGAAACCAGGCGGAGTAGGTAACATGGTCTTCATCTCAACAAAACCCAAGTCCAGACAGTACACAGCTGCTGATGGTGTAAGGTAATATTTACTGTCAAGTAATAATGTATTCTGCAGTCATTGTTAGATTCTTTTTGTTTTGAGGATCATTGTTTATTTTTTTTCTAATTATGACATAACTGTTTTCAAAGGAGCAAGCGCTACAAAGCAGTGCGGGGAGACTTGCCAGACCCAGATGTCCTGAAGGTCGATAAGGTATACCAGGACTTCACGGCAGACCTTGCTCTGCTAATTACCACACTCTCCATAAGTAGTGATGTCCCCCTCGTTGATTCAGCCTTTGGGACTGTTCAAGAAGGCAGCATTATTTCATACCAGCACCCAGTGCCAGTGAGTAGGGTAATCATCCACCACCCAGACACAACCCCTCCACCACCCCTGCCATTAGATGGTCACAGGCTGGACCCAACCACATGTTCCTTTGTGTGCACTCACCAACAACACCTAAATGTAATGTCGCTTAACATCACTTTCGACATGGCAAGATCCATCGAGATGGCCATGAGGGAACAGAGTGGCAGCGCAGAGTGGTACAGCCTGAGGAAGATGAGGCTCACCTCCTCCAAGTTCCGGGAGGTGTGCCATGTCCGAGGTCACAGCTCTGCAGAGAATCTTGCACAACGCATCCGCAAAGGTGGGGTTCAGACAGCCTTGATGAAGAGGGGGCTGTCACTGGAGCTAGTAGCTATTCAGGAATATGCCCACATTAAAAACGTCAACTACTGGCCATCAGGATTTGTCATTCATCTGGATGCTCCCTGGCTTGGATCCTCTCCAGATGGTGTTGTTTTTGATCCAACGGAGGCACCACCATTCGGGCTGGTGGAGGTGAAGTGCCCCAAAGAACTATGTGGACTGTGGGTACCTGCACATGCATAGTGGCGCCTTGTGCCTGAAACCAGGCCACAGCTACTATTGGCAGGTGCAAGGCCAGCTGCTTATCACCGGAATGCAGTGGTGCGATTTTGTGGTTTTTGCAGAGGAGGACCTTCTTGTGCAAAGAATTTATGAGGATGCGGACGTCACTAGGGTTATAAGGGAGAGGGGGGATTATTTCTTTTTCTATTATTACTTGATCTGCTCTTTGTGTGTTGTGTATTGATCTATTGTGTATCTGATCTATGACACTGCCTGTCTATCACAGGGACCTCTTGGGCTTTACTCTTCCCCTCTTACTTTTTGTGTTTGTTTGTTTTTTTTGACATAGGAATATTTGCAGTGTTTTTATAGGTCTAGTATATAGGTATAGTCTTTTTTCTATGGCTGCAATGATAAGCCAATTAAGAGTTTCCAGACCAACAGAGCCACACATGCTTTTAAAGGCCACAGCCTGTGTTTGACCTACACTGTGAGCTGCTGTATAAATATATATAGGAAAACAAATAATAGCACTCGAGGCCTATGCATTGGGTTACAGTGGCTTCACCAGACAGATGATTTTCCAGACAAGACTGAAAGACACAGGGTGGCTGAAATGTTGAAAATCAAATTTCCCCCCAATGAACAAGAAGAGTCAAAATGTGCAATACAATGCAAAAGACTTTAATAAATTTCAGAAGCACTCACATACATAAACAAAACATTTATGGTGTCATGTAAGGTGCATATTGTACTCCACATTGAATAAAAGTGAGGTTGTCTGTCTCCCTTACAAGGATAAAAGCTTTCACCGTGTATGGGTACTTTTTTTTTTTTTTCTATTTTGCTTTTCCCCAAAGATTAGGCAAATCTAATCGTTACACAGTGCTAGGATGCCGTGTATATTTCATACTGTGGCTCCTTCGCAATAGTGAATACATTTGATACTATAATTACATGAATATACCTCCTCTGATACAACAACCTGCCTCACTAGGAGGCGGGTTGTTGTAGTTGTTGTATCATTTTAATGATTCTAATTCTATGGTTGTGTTTATGTACTGCAGGTGCCGTTTAGGCCTTACCTACCAAAGCAGTCTTTAGCTTACCAATTAACAGGACTATTGAACGACAATGTTGCTAACCCATCAAACCAGTTACTGTTGTGTTACCGCAGAGATTATTCTAGTCAGGACACACCATAATGACTCTAAGTGTAGAGATACAGTAGGTGGGGGATCTCAAATAATGGTTTTTAAGCAGCAAGATAGATCTTTAATTCACTGCTGAGTTGCCCATGCCTTCACTAACGGCCCATTCTGATAATTGACCAGTAAGCAGGCCACACTGAACAACTGATCAATGTTCCCGCATATAGACAGTGGTATGTCCCTGTGGAACAGTTTGTTCTCCTTCACTCTCCTGATACACCTCTCCACATGCACCCTCAGACGTGCAATGTCCTGTGTCTGTCTGACATCCTCTTGACTCATTTGTTGTTTGCTGAGAAAGGCGGGCCGGTACATCCTACAAGGAGCAAGGTTGTCCACAACAAACCCTTTGTCCACCATGATCGCCATACCTGGCTTCAGCAGCTTTACAATCCTGGAGAGCTTGAAGATCTCATGATCACTCATAGAGCCTGCATACAGACCAGACACAAAGGTGACAGCACCGTGTGGTGCCATGCCAATCATGGCCTTTAATGTAGTGTGAGATTTGTAGTTAGAGAAAACCTCACTCTGAAGGAGCAGAGAGGATGGCGTCTGACAGAATATCTCTGTACAATCAAGGACCACCTGTGTATCAGAAAAAGCTGCAAACTCAGGTGGCAGGTGAGCTCTCACAAGCTCTGGAGGAATCCAAATGCGCTGGCTTCCCAGCAGGCAGTACAGGAAATGAGTCCATGTGGAGATGATCCGACTTGCAGTAGTACGATGAATGCTGAACCTCTCTGCAAGGTCCCTGAGAGGAAAACCCACTGACAGGTACATCAGGAACAGCAAAAACTCGTCAATGGGTCTCAATTGCTGTTTAGTTACCTTGACATTGACATTATTACAAAGTATAAATCAGTTTGAACACATTCATCATGTCTTCCTTTCCACTAACAATACATTTTTGTTACTTTTGGTCAGACTTAAGATAAAAGGGATGTTATCTTTGTTTGTCAGTTTTGGAGGTAATTTCCTCCTTCCTCAGAAAGCATCCAACTGACAGCCAGAGCGGCATGTCAGCTGGCTGCTATACATGGCAGTCTGTGCGGTGTCATGGCCAGCCCACCTGACCTTATACATGATGATATATTATAGATGACTTGTCCACATGGACTCATTTCCTGTACTGCCTGCTGGGAAGCCAGCGCATTTGGATTCCTCCAGAGCTAGTGAGAGCTCACCTGCCACCTGAGTTTGCAGCTTTTTCTGATACACAGGTGGTCCTTAATTGTACAGAGATATTCTGCTCCTTCAGAGTAAGGTTTTCTCTAACACTACATTTAAGGCCATGATTGGCATGGCACCATCAACAGGTCATGCTGTCGGCCCAGTCTCCTGATCTCAATAGCCTCTTTGATCCAGCGCTTGAATTTGTTTTCCTCTGATCCGATGATTCTTTCAAAGAAAGCACCATCAACAGGGACGAGGGAGCTTAGATGCTCTCTCATACCTAGGACTCTCTGCTCCAGACAACACCGGACAACAGGAGGCGCGGTCCTGTAAGGTCAGGTGGGCCGACCGCGGCCACCCTGTCAGGTCTGCCGGATGTGACAGGCGCGCAGCACGAACAGTCTGCTATATATAGGAAGGAGGAAGTTACCTCTGAAACTGTCACGGGTAAATAACATCCCCTTTAACTTATGTCTGTTATGTCATGTCTATGTCATGTCTATGTTATGTCTATGTCATGTTACCACATTTGTTACCTACCGTTGTCGGGTGATGGACTGTGCTGGTGCTGGCAGAGGCTGTCCTGGTGCTGGTTATGCGTACCATCTTGTGGATTACGGCAGGTTAAATTAATCTCCAAAATGCCATGAAACTCCTGTAGGACGCAAACCTGGTATAAAAGCGCACATCCTCATCTGATGCAGACAGGCGCTCTATCCCAAAATGCTGGCAAAGTTGAAGGACTTCTAACTGCTGTTGTAGCTCTCTGGCGACGTAGAGCTTCGTTCTCATCTGCCAAATTACTCGCCCTCGCTCCTGTTTGAGGGACTACACAGTAGTCATGATCGGGAGCCATTTCGGTCTCCATCTGCGAGTCCGACTCTGACTCAGGGGCAGGAAACTCAGCCCGCGGAGACTGTTTCCAGACGCTTGGTCTGGGAGCGGGTAGTTCGTACCCATTCCAGGAGAGGTAAACTGGTACGGTTCCCTTCTTCAGCCCCCCCCCCCCCCCCCCGGAGTCACAATAAAATCAGTCTGCCTAAAATGCCGACTACAGACCTGGCTGTTTTTGGTCGGGCTGAAGTCATCCCGCTGGATCTTCTGCATCCACTCAGCCCGTATCGCAGCGTCAATGGGGAAAGCATGAAAGCTGGCTTCTTTGTTGTAACTTGACGGAACAGTACATAATGGCACACAACAATGAAGTGCCGAGTTTGTCACCCTCTGAAATGCACATCGCCTCTCCTTAATCCTAAAAACACTCATTGTGAAAAACTTTCTCTCTGCTTATCTCTGGTTCTCAGTTGCTGTTGTCTCTTGCTGTCGGACGCACACTGGAAGTATTGCCTGGAAGTTGTAGCAGAACTGGCCTCTAACTGACCTTCTCTTACCCTCTCTGCAATACTCCAGAGAAATGGAGTTGTAAACCAGTCTAACTGGTTGAGTTATAGACCACCTGGTTTGCTTACAAGGAAGGTGTTAATTTCAGAGACAAGATGTCTGGCCAAGAGGAATCTCCTCCATGTTTTCTTTTCGGGGAAGCCAGAGACACAGACGCCTCAACATCAAAGGTTGCCTTCTCCTCACCTTCTCCTCACTATGTTTCTCATGGCAACGCTAATTCTCTCCGATAGCCCCATGAGAGATCAAGACAATAAAACTGTCTGGAGGGACAAATGCCATGCCTCATAGGAATCCACAAACTGGATGGGGCTGATGGGTTGTAAATTGGACATTCCTCAAGCAACTTGTGCTGTATGTTGTGCGCTTTTCCTACTACACCAGGATAACCAAATCTCCATGTTAAACTTAACTTCTGATGTTTTTACCTTGCAGGACTCATTGTACGCATAATGTTGATGTTTTCCAGTTCCTCTAACTTGAAGAATGGCGAAATTGCGATTTGAACTGTTTTATAAAATTTGTCTGAATTTCTACCATGGAACCATACTGCCATTTAGAGGTTCATAACAATACGGGGCAAATATAGTCTGCCTCTTTTTACTTCTTTATTTTGTGTTAGTTATACCGTGAGTCATCATACATATTAGGATGAAATTGTTACCATGATTATCTTTAATGTTGTCATACAATCATAGGAATTGCCTAATGCATGTTGTGAACAATGTTGAAATGTCATCGAAAATCGTCCATTCAGCATATATGTGATTGACCATAGTGAGAAGCAGATGATCCCCTCGTATGAATCATTAATTAATTCCAGCTCCATGAGGCGAAATTACATTGCGCGTCACAAACCGTCTCACGTGTGTGACGGCCTGCCTATTAGACATGCCCTGGAGCGAGATTTAAATGTCTGCAGCCGCAGCATGAATGCAGTGCACGTTACTCAGTCTTGTCTTAAGTTATGTTACGTTATGTTTTAGTTTTGTTTGTTACTTCTTAGTTGTCTTAGTCTTGTACAGTCGTTTTGCTCTTTAAGTTTTTCCCGTCTTCGAGCTACTCAAAAGCCGAGTAGCGTGATTTATTTTTTTAGAAGACGTGTTTCCATAGTTTTGCCGTAAACTTTCATTTTTCTAAGTCACACGTTTTAGTATCTGTAAATTTTAGTCAAATAATAATAATAATTTTGTAGACCTTTTTCGACCGGCCATCGAAGAGACTATCAATTTTGTTACTATAAAATACTAAAATACTAAAATAATCCTTCACAGACTCAACCAAACCAAAACCCTGCAGCCAGCTGTTGATCCTTGGTCTGGGTTAACAACCATCCGGAGCCGTCCCTTATCTGTAACCGACACCGTAGAACCCAGTTCGAGAGACATCACCGTCCAACATCAGCTCTTCAACCTGGTGTGCCTGGGCCTTCCACCGGACCACCGAGCAGATCGAGCCACGGACGAGCACCTGGGCATCTTCGAGTTAGTTCGGAGCAGAACTCACCGGGACGCCATCAATCCAGTAGGCATGCTCAGCGGGTTTGAATAAGAGTTGGTCCATGAGGTTAAGATACTGCTAATTTATCCAAATTCTCTCAACTGCTCGTTTAATCCCTTAATTTTACGTTCGCGTCTCTATTATCCCCTTACAACTACTTCTCACTATGGCCAAACTTGTTTGCCATTGCGTTGCCATAAGTTTCTTTTGTGTTCTGACATATCACCTCATATCTTCTGTTGTATTATTCATGATATATCATTCATTATCCATGATTCTGCTTAATAAATTAAATTTTGATTTAAGTCCTGGTTAGACAGTGTCCTTTTGAGCTGAATATATACGATCCCTGTATCCAGAGTTTACACTTCAGATTATCAGACTGGTTTACCGTTAGTTCATTCGTTAGTATTTTATCAGCGTTATAGCAGTTAATTTCTGCAGTCCTTCTAAGCTGAGGAAGGTGGTGCCCCGTTATTTTATCAACGAATGCAACATCAAATTAAGGTAGTTCCCCTACAAAGTACTGCCCCGCACACTCAAGTTCGAAGGTCAACGGTCGCCATATTGTGCACGGGGCAAATTGAGACAGAGCCGAGGAGGCACAATTCAACGTAATGAAAAGCACCCACATACATGTAGAGGCCGCATTGCGCTGGTTGGGCTGTTGCTGCATACATCAGCGTGTCCGCCATATTGGATGTGGCAGATCTGCTCCGTAAACTAATGCAAGGAAACGGACCGAACTTCATAAAGTGCTTTCTACAAACTGATTTAACGTCATGCCTTGTATTCACCCATTCACACACACACTAATATATTTGGGAGACAAATAGGCATCAAAAACATCATATGTAACTTTTAATGTGACGTGATAGTGGTTATAGTCTTATAGTATTTTGCAAAATTTTGCTATAGCAATATAAGATTGTACCACAGGAACACTCAGGAGGAAACAAATTATAGCCTTGAAGTATTATACAGGGATGGTACCATAGAACACCATAGAGGTATTAAATAACTATTATGGACCTTAAACCTTGATTATACATACTAAAGAGATCTTACAGGATTCCTAGACCTTTTTTTGTTAGAGTACAAAAGTACCAAACCAGGGTATGTTTTTTAAGTTGTTACAGCTATCAATGTATGCAACACTGTTGTTGTGATGATAAATATTGAAATATTAAACATCTGTTTGTAATAACCAGATCCTGAATTTTAGATGTGACATGTGGGTTTTCTGAATAAAGTGCACAAACATTTACATTTCACTGATTTTGATTAATCATTTTCATATTCAATGATTGCTGAACATATATACATACATATATCTATACATACATCTGTACATATTTCTACATACATACATATTTCTATACACAGTGTTTCCCACACGTTCATTTATTTGTGCGGCCCGCCACGAATAAATTTTAGCCGCCACAAATACATTTTTCGGCTTTTGATTCGACCTTGCCTCCGGACTGTTTGCTTTGAGAATGTCGCGTGTCATTACAATTCTGGCGCACTGGGTGGCGGCATGCGCCGCCTATAAATTAGAGGGGCCTTCACATGATAAGAAATTTTCTCTTCGCTCACCGCCAGGTAGGGCGCAGAGGCGCTGAGCGGAGGCGGCGGAGCGCAGGTATACGTCATCAACAAGTCCAAGCGATTCACCGTTGCTAGGCAACGCAAGTACTTCCTTTCACTCCGGAAAGCTAATCGTTGTTTGTAAATTATACACACAATGTATCTGAGTTTGTCGCAAAATAAGGCCCTTGCAGTAGCGTAGTATTAGTAGTAGTAGTCGCTATTCCAGGCAGATGCAGTAGTCACTGTGTCTGCCTGGAATAGCGAACGAACACAAACAGCTAAGCTAACGTTAGCATTGTATTTAGCTTAACGGTAGTTCGTAAACGCTGCCTGGAGCTGTCATCTTATTGGTTGCGCTTTGAAAGGTCAGCGGCAAACGAGGTCAAAGTTCAAGTAATTTGAACTTTGAGCGCAGCGGTAAGCGGCAGATCCGGTGCGCCATGCCGAGAGTGGCGGTGACGCTTAGTTGGGCGCCAGCGCTCTCTCCATAGGGAAACAATGGGACAGCCTACACATGATAAGCGTTTTTACCGCTGATCATGTGTAGGGGCCTTAATATGACGCAGAAGAAAAAGTAGTGGTGGAAGAGGCGTGGCTCGAACGATGAAGGTAAGATGTGCCAGTACAAAGTGGTCAAATAAGACCAAAAGTGGTAGTTTATGTTAGCCGACAGGCATCAGAACTGCTGCCGTAATCTTAATCTCTGCTCATTAGTAATTAACTTGGAAGTTCACTCCTTTACACAGATGAGTATAGAAAAATATTTTCTAAAGAATGTTTTTTGCCCTATAGAGAAGACAACAGCAAAACACAGGGTCAGTGGTTTTGACCCTGAGTGGCTAAACATGCCACAATTTAAATCCTGGCTGTATCACACTATGTATATCTATTAATTTTGTGTTGCCTTTCTGCAACTGAAGAGTGTTCATTGTGGCATTAGTTTATGGAAGACAGACACGACAAATGACATCAGTGCAAAATGGTGGTTATCAATCCCAAACTGTGTATCTTGAAATGGAAATGGAATTGGAATTGAAATTTCCCCTTGCCGGGACAAATAAAGGAATACTGAATTGAACTGAAAAAACACATCCTCAGAACCAATCTCAGCCCGAACAAAGTGACTGATCAAGGCCAATTTGACAGCTTGCCCGGGCATTGACTGGCGAATAAACCACTCAGCTGATCTGACCACCTTTACTGTGCCCTTGGAAGGGATCATCAGCCCTCCTTTGTTTTTCAGTGTGAGCAAGTGGTAGCTCTGATCAAATGATGCGGGAAACGCATCAGTTACCAAGCTACCACGGCACACATGACAGGACAACTTTTTCAGAATTTGGCACACAACAAACCCTGAAATGCACACTAATGCATTATCCACAAGACCACCAAAGCGGGTAGGTAGGTAGTTACAGTCGCACACTAAGGCATGAATGTTCACAAAAGGGGATGGAAGCTCTTCCGTTTCTTTTGCTGCTGGAGAAGACTCAAAAGCAGTTTGCATTCCTCCTCTCTTTTTCCAGACTCTCCACCCTATTCACGGCTTCCCTGAGTCTGGCTCTCAGATCATCGTATGATGAAGGCAGAGCATAGGAGTGGTCCTAGTACAAACAAGGATGAAAATGGTACATCATTACATCACTCAGTGACAGTCCGTAACATCTTTACTAGTACAATGTGCTGTCCAATGTTCCACATTCTTACATTCTTAGTTTTAGCTCTGCTCAATTGTACTAAGCACCCTCCGAAATGAAAAATCCTCGCTCCACAGTGTCAGTCCGAAGCGACGTCAATTACTGATGACGTTTGCACAGCTGTAAAAGCTGTAAAACGTGATATTATGGTCAGATCTGCAGTCAGACTGTTCTACTCCTGATTGCTATTGATGAGGTTTCAATTATTTGCCGTTAGAGGCATAACAGAGGACGGGTGTGTGGTAGATTAAACCAACAGCCTTGTAGCCTTGCTTTAAAAAACCGTAAATATATACCAAGAATTTTCATTAATTTCTTGGTGACAGATACAATTGTTAAAAGGACACAGTTGAAACAAGAATCAGGATTACATTTGTGAAGAGGGTGAAGGAGGGTATAAAAGTGAAGCCAAACGAGTGGGATGCCCTCGCTACCTTACCGGAAACAGGAAAGAACAGTTGTCGTGGAGATGGACAAATGCGTTGCCTGTGCTCCACTGTCCCTGTAAACACATAATATTTCAAAACATTAAACATGAGATAGATGACGTTCATTTACGCACACAGGCATTTGTGCGTTTGCTACATGCGGCTTTAGGGATAATGTGATCATCTTTTTAATATGTTCGAAAAAAAGACTAATCAAATCACAAATCTCCTTTTAATTTCTGTTATTTGTTGGTGATCTTTCACATGTTCTATTTAGTTTGAGATGTAGCCTGTGTCAAGGAGATAAATGTGTGTGTTTGATCTAAAATACTGGGAAGAAGTAGACGGAACTTACATTTGAATGTTGTTTCTTCCATTTTCCGGACGTGATTTCCGCTGCACACACCGGGGTGCCTGCACCTGTGCAGACTATTTAAGGGCTTGACAAGCCACTTCCACTCGGTGATAATTGGTTTGGGACGGCCCTTAATATGGCGGAACTGCGCGTGAACGCACAAACGGAGGGGTAGTGGATAGGGTTAGGTGATAGGGACTGGTTTGGGATTGGGCCGAGGAGGCACAATTAAATGTAATGAAAAGCACCCGGAGTTTCGTTTCCTCCGTCCTCACGTCCCTTCCTCGCATCCCTCTTTCATGTCCTCGCTGGGGCGGAGCTAAAACGCGAGGAGAGGAAGCGAGTGGAGGAGACGAGGAGACCAATTTATGTAATGAAAAGCACCCAGGGACGTGAGGACGGAGGAAACGAAACTCCGAAATGAAAAATCCTCGCTCCACCGCGTCAGTCCGAAGCGACGTCAATTACTGATGACGTTTGCACAGCTGTAAAAGCTGTAAAACGTGATATTATGGTCAGATCTGCAGTCAGACTGTTCTACTCCTGATTGCTATTGATGAGGTTTCAATTATATGCCGTTAGAAGCATAACAGAGGACGGGTGAGTGGTAGATTAAACCAACAGCCTTGTAGCCTTGCTTTAAAAAACCGTAATATACCAAGAATTTTCATTAATTTCTTGGTGACAGATACAATTGTTAAAAGGACACAGTTGAAACAAGAATCAAGATTACATTTGAAGGAGAAGAGGAGACGAGCACCCTTATGAGGAGGCACAATTCAACGTAATGAAAAGCACCCTATGAGATGACTGCAGCGGTCACGTGGTACTCGTCATGCTTTGTCCTGAGGTGTCTAATTCCTGCCAGCTGATCGGCGTAGCACAGTGCCCAATGTTCAGGCCCTGAAGTAGAAACGGACAGGCTGACTTAGTTTCATGAATTGATATAATTTAGCTGGTTGTCACAAATCAAGAGACGCTCGTAAAGATGCTTTGGTTTGAGGGTTCGATTCCTGATGCCATTAATGCGGCTAAACAGCGGAGTTGCGTCTTTGTCGTTGTCATTACAGGTACGTGTGTGTGTCGAGTAGCCAGCAAGCTAACGGGAGCTTGTGTGGGTGGCAAGTGATTATAAAGCATTAGCACATCTCCTTCAATACCGCTAGCGTGCTAGCCAGCCTTCAGTGGTAACAATTGCACTAAACCACTAGCCAGCAAGCACAGCCAACCAACTATCAAAGAATTATATATTAAAGGGTCGTTACTCATATTTGAGGAAAATGATCCACCGAAAGCAAGAAGACAAACGCAGTAACTTAAATATGTTGTAGCTACAATGGTGTGCTAGCTAGTAGTGTTGCTCACTGGCCTGCGTAACGTTATTAAGGCAGAAATGGAAATGCCTTTACAATAGTGCCAGTTGTCGCTAATAGCCTTACCATATTAACACGCCTAGAAAGAATACACGTTAGCTATCCTATATGATTTTTCTCATGTTACCCGACATTTGTCAGATTATGATTCAAGTAATCTGGGCAATGTATCCCCCTGCTGACAGGATCAGTACAGTTGGTTCACACGTCAAATGATAGCCAGGTAAATAAAAGCGTCACTAGTTTGAGTGGGTCATTATTTCATCGTAGGCACCAGTAATGGCAGTTGAGAGTTTAGTGAATCAGAATCAGAAATACTTTATTGATCCAAGAGGGGAAATTTAGCTTTAGTTAACTGTAGTTGTTTAAATCATTGGAGCTTTGTAGAAAGTATCCAACTCCTGACAGCATGGTTTAATGTATTGACAGTGAGCTGCAACTAAATGACTTCTCATTGTCACTCTCTCTGTTCTCAGGGGAGGATGAACAGTCAGCACAGCTGATATCCAGCTGGGAGAATTACAGAGTTTCAGAGGCAGCTCAGAACAGTTGTGTGGCCATCAAAGTCGATGCCAAGAGGTACTCATTTGTTAAGTTAAATGCACAGTGTGTGGCACTGAATTTTAGGTGCAAGAAAAATAATTGTCTTCAAGTGATCACACACTTTAGTAAACTTTAGTAAAATCTGTAGTAAACTTTTATCTAATTTAATGTGACTTAAAATTAAGTTTTTTTTCTTTTCGGAAATTTATTGGCCATATTGTGAAAAATTGTTTTTGGCAACGCAGCAAAGCAGTAAAAATACATGACAACATAAATTAACAGTGCAGTGCATATAATTCCTTTGTGTTTGTTTGATTTAATACATTTAACAAATTGATTTGAATGTGTATGGAGTTTTACCATGTGATGTGTTTTTTTTTTTTCCCCACAGTGAGACATGTGTGCAGTTCTCCCAGATCTGTATCTTTTTCATTATTCAAAATACTGGTCATTTCCTCTTGAGTTGACTAAGTGTCGAGCTACAACAGAAAGTAACTTGATTACGGACTGGTCTCTGAGGAAAGCTATTAGTTGCACTACTTGTTACAAAGTCACATTCTTTGGCCAAATAAATACTGTTGACCTAAGCCCACATTATAGAGTAGTTTCCAATTTGGACCAGAGCCAACCTTATGTATGTTTCAGACCATGAACTTCCCCTGTCAGGCTAAATTAAAAAGGAAATGTTTATAAAAGAATATATACAATTAGTCATTCAATAGATGAAATCTCTCAACCATTAAAAATATCTTGTTTGTAGAGGTTTACATACTGATGATACTGGAGTCGTCCCAAGCTGATCCTAACGATCATTGTCTGTGGGCCACCCAGGAATATTTTAATTGATAAATATCTGCTAAAATAAAGTTAATCAAAATCTGACTCTGTCTTGACTGAACTCTACTGAGATTTGTCACCTCAGCCCGCTAGTGTTTCAGCACTGCTCTCCTTAGCAACACTGAGCAGTGAGAATGAAAATTAGCGTGTGAAAAATAATTTGGTTGTGCTGGTGATTGATTCTTTTCTGACACTGGTTTGGCAACATTTCATAAGCTCTAGCAATAATAAAATCTGTAAGCTCAGTGTAGAAAACATTCAACTCACAATTTTTCATTTTTTGCTGGTGCTGTCACTTTAACTGATTATTAAATGGGAGCATGTCACATCAGCTATCACTGTTATTCTGGGAATTACTTGCTAGCAGGCCAAAATTAAACATGGCCATTTTTTTTCTCTCTGTAGCTAATATCTGTACTCAGACAAAAAATATTTATGAGGTGAGGTTTAATTTTGTTCTGTCATCAAGTTACTCATGGAATGAACATTAATTGGTGATAGCTGATTATGTCCTGATGCCAGCTATATTTCTCATTTTAACCAATGAAAATCAATGGTCAGCACCAGCCAAAAATGAGAAGCTGCTACATGAATGTTTTCCACACTGATCTTTGCTGATGATAGATAATAGCATATCTTAGCTAATCTGTGTTTTACCTATCTGTCAGATAGAATTTTTCACATTCACACACTCTAGTTTTTACTTGGAAATGTGGTAAAGTGGTCCACTGTAGGCTGTGGTTAAGAGGAGCAGTGCTGCAACACCAGCAGCTGAGGTGGGCCAAGTATAGTACAGTAAAAAAACACAGTGGAATACGGTAAAGGAGAATGGGGTGGAGTAATACTAATATTTATTCTAGCTGATGGCAATCGGTTGAAGTAGTTTAAAATTTTTGATGGGGGCATCTCATGTTTTTGACTTAGCCTAAGTTTTAGCATTTATATCATTCATTTACCTTTCATCGTTTTCTATGACCAGTGAAAATGGTCTTCCATAAGTGTGTGATCAGTGAAGATAGCTTTTTATCCTGCATATGTAAACATTAAGTGCTACAAAATATCAGTTGCTGGGAGCTTGTTCTTTAACCCACCCTGTGCGAAGATCCAGTGGTGTGCATACCCTCTAGCTTCTTTATTGGAGAGAATGGGATTCCTCTGGAAGTCATCGCTGGCAGTGTGTCGCCTGAAGAACTGATGAAAAGAATCAACAGAGTTAAGCAGGTATGAGCAAAAAGAAAACTACTGTTTTTTTTTTTTTTTTTTTCAAACTTTCCACATATTTTATCTAGCTAGCAGTGTGTCACTGGTCATCAAGCATGTTCACCCGTAAATGGGTTACAGAACACTCAGATGGATCACGCACATAGAATTGAGTAAAATGAAACTGTAAAGCCCCTGATGCCGCTGTACATTTTAAATGATTTTTTAAATTTGTTTGTCAGTATAATTTTATTCAAAGTTCAAGGAAATCCACAATTAAAAAGCAGTTTTAAAAAAAGTAAATGTGTGTTTTAAAGTCAGTGAGTAATCATGTTAAATAATTGCAATCTCAGTATTGACCGAAATAAGCCTGATTATGACGTAATTGAGCAGTCTGGCCTACAGACTGGTAGAACATCCCTGGCATGGTACTACACACTCAATAATTTGACTTGAGCTTCTGCAGAAAGTAGAATTGGCTCTTCCTTCTTGTACACACAGCCTTGATGAGCTGAACGCAGTCCAGCTTATTGTTCAGGTGTCCTTCCAGGTACAAGTAGCCCTGACCCGTGCCCATATCTATTCCCTGGATGGTAATAGGTGTAGCAGGTATTTTAAAACTCATTTGTTTCACCATTGTTAAGCTGCAGGTGGTTCAGGACACACCCCTCAGCGAAGGAGTCTACCAAGCCCCTGTACTCAGTGCTCTGTGTCCTCTCATTGATGTAGCTCACAATTGCAAAATCATCAGAATTTCTGCAGGTGGCAAGACATGGAGGGTGAACAGAAAGGGCGATTAGACCATTTCCTGTGGGCGGAGGTACAGCTAGGGTGACATAGTTGAAGTCCTCTGATATGGTGACAAAGGTATTCAGGTGCTGCCTGTATAGTCTTGTGACAGTGTGTCTGCTAAGTGTCAAACTTAAACAACCAGAATGATGGCATGGGAAAACTGTGGGCATGGGCACAAACAGTCTTTAATGCGATATTCAACTTTTCAACTTTAGGATTGCGCCATTTGTTGTCAACACAAATCCCCCACCTTTCTTCTTGCCACTCATTGTACTTGTGTACAATGCTCAAGTGCTTTGGGATTTCAAGTTTTGCAAATACACTTGGTCAAAGTGAAATGACACCAACGTTCTGTGTCCAATCGGTCACAGTCCACATCTCCTGAAAGAGTTCTGTGTCCCAGAAAATTTGACTTATCTAATTATGGGCATTATTTTCCCGTCTTTCTTTGTCTAAGGGACTAATGGAGACAACAATGTTTGAAGTTTTTCTAATATTGAATGAGAGTTCAGCAGCCGAAGCCATGAAACGGCCTGCAATGTAATCTGTCCAGGCCATCAATATAATGTTTGTTTTTGCCACAGAGAAGCTCAGATTGTTATTTTAAGTGTCTGACAATATTATGGAAAGGATCCTTACAGAGATGGACCTTGAAAAAAACTATGTGAAACTCATCAAAACCTTCTTGCTTCATCTTTCCACTGTCATAACAATTATCGCCAACTGTGGATTGATTGAAATCAGCTTAATTCAAAGAATTGAGAGAGGACAGGCATCATAGAAGCACTGAAAACGGCATGTTGAGCCACAATATTTTCATATCTACCTCAGGAATTATTTTTAACCTGACATTATGCGCAACAATATTTCCCTGACATTATGACCAACAATATTTTCCTGGTTAAAAAAAAAATAAAAAAACAGTAATGACTGGACAACACAAACTCTGATTTTTTGACTGTCCATTATGCACTGCACTCGGTGGAGCTGATGCCATGCTGCTGCCTTTTTTGTTCCACAATTAAATATGAATTTTCACAGCCGAATGTATGGATTTCTTTTAACAATTTGAACATATTAAAATTTAGAACATTCATTCACAGCTCTATTCCTGGCTCACATCTAGTTGCAGGAAAATAAAATGGATGAAATAAGACTCAGGCTAACTCAGCAGTGGGAAATCAGGGACTGTTCTGCCTGCGTCTTTACAGAGACCTGGCTCCATCATAATATCCCTATGCTAGCTAGATCCAAGCTATTACATGTGATGAGTGCACCGTGTTCCATGCCGACAGAATGCATTGCTCTGGTAAGATGAAGGGAGTCCAAAGTTGATAGACAATGTTTCCCAGATGTTGAGCTTTTACTGTGAAGATTCCAACCATAGTATCTGCCCAAGAATTCACAGATGTCTTTGTTGTTGACGTTTCCATTCGTCCAGATGCAAACTCAAAAAATGCATTACAGGAATTTAATGCTATATGTACTGTAGTGACCTCAGAACTGTTTCACCTAAGTTCCACCAGCATGTCCAGACCCACACCAGGGGAAGCACTATCAGAATCAGAAAAAACTTTATTGCCAAGTACGATTTTACACATATGAGGAATTTGTTTTGGTGAAGTTGGTGCATGACACATCCACTAAAAATAAGCCATTAAATAAGTGAAAAAATTATAGTATAAATTAGTGCTGTCAATGTTAAAATATTGAATCGCGATTAATCTCATGAATGTCATAGTTAACTCATGATTAATCGCAAATTAATTGCACATTTTTATCTATTCTAAATGTTCCTTGAATTATCACTTTAATACTCATATCAACATGGAAAAGTGGATAGGCTTGCTTTGTGTAAATGTGTTTTAATTGAAAGCAACAGCGTGTAGTGTTATATTTCACACTAACATTCTCACTTTGAGCAGTCATTCACATTTGAATGAATCAAATCTCACACAATTTAACACTGTCAATAAACAGATGACAAAAAATAAATAGTTGGTTACAAAAAAGCCCCTTCAACAACCCTTTCTAAGGGATCAAAACAGGGTGATACAAGATAAAGTTACAAAGTGTACAACATTGTAAACTAGGGTCGCTTTCACACCAGAGCTCCGCTGTAAACGGACCAGAGTTCGTTTCCTCGGATAGTCCACTTCATTTGGGCAGGTGTGAAAGCTCATCCGAACTCTGGTGCAGACCAAACAAGCGAACTCTGGTCCGCCTGGAAAAAGTGGGTCTCGATTCGCTTGCAAGTGAACCCCGGTTCGGTTCATATGCAGTGTGAAAGCTCACCGGACCAAACAGGACCAAATGTACGTAGTGACCCTTTATGCAGTGCGTACGCAGTGCTTCTAGGGTAGAGGAAGTACAGCGTGCACTCCAAACCAAAACAAACATGGCAAGAGGACAGATGTGGACTGATGAAGAGCTCAAAGCTCTCCTGAAATATGGTCACATGACCACATAAGCCTACTTCTGACATCCACTCACAAAAACAATGAAATTTTTAAACAGTTTAGTGAGAAAATGGGGGGAATGGGTTTTAATCGAACAGCTGAACAATGTCGGATTAAATTAAAAAAAATTGCGCCAGCAATATCACAAGGTCCGAGACTTCCTTCGACAGAGCGGGAGTTCCAGGGAGGAAAAGGACTAGTGTCCCTGGTATGATGAACTGGACGCTATACTTGGAACAAGACCCACTTCTAATCCGAAGCACGTCGTAGAGTCATACGAAGATGTGACAGCACAGTCGACATCACCAGCAGCGTCAAGTGAAAAAGATGACTCCGTTGATATGGTCTCAGAAAAAAGCGGTAAGAGTTTGTGTCTACTTACGGTGTTTCATCACTTCACACCAGCAACAAAAGCAAACAAAAAAGAACATAATCCGAGGCACTCTTCTGGGAAAAAATCAAAAGGTGGTCATTTTTGTGATGCTCACGATCACCTCTTTTCCTTTGCCTGCTGCTCCGTTCCCATGGAGACAGAATATTGTAGTTTTTACTTTACTGCAGTTACTGGTCCTGTAATTTTCACTCTGAAATCAGAAACATCAGAATAAAGGCTTTTTATTTTTTTTTCCCAGAGTAGTGCCTTAGTTTTTGTTCTTTTTTCATGCTTATGTTTCCCCACCAAAGATCGCCTTTACCACTTTTTTAACTTCCTGTGTGCTTCAGACTTTTTCCAGTGAACAATAACTAGACAAACTTTTGACACAGAAAATGGCATTTTTATTTTTATAAACAGGGGACCAGAGCTCAGTGGACTTCAGTCTTGAGGAGGAAGAGGGCACACCAAGCACCAGTACCCCCAGGCCTGACAAAGGCAAGAGCACCCCACGGTGGGCTATTCAAAACCCACAAGTTACCATCAACTACTGGAACAACCCACCTGATCCCTCAGTTCAGCAACGGGACACTTCTTCTGTCCTTCATGATGTAAACAAACTGTATGACCTTAAAGGTAACTAGACACAACACAGTGTGGTGCACAAACCGTTGCCTTGTTTAAAAAATGTTTTGTATTTTCTGTTTAAAAATGTAAAGCAGATTTTTTCAGAAAGAATGTTCAGCATAATTTTGCATTGTTTTTATTCTTGAATGCTTTTCTTGATGCCAGTATTTTTGCACTACAGAGACATTGATGTTACTTGGTTAAAAAACTATTGTTTAAAAATGTAAGGCAGGTCATTTTGAGTTTTTTTGAAAAAGTGAATATATTTGGGTTGTGGACGGCTAGTTTTTACAGAACAAGACATTGATGTTACTGTGAATCTGTTGACATTTATTGATGTCCATGTTTGAATATTTATTGATGTCCATGTTTGTTACAATAAACATGCAAAGAATTGTCATACTATCTAATTACAATTATTCATTTCAAAACATTTAAGGTTAAAACAGAAAAATAATGGGCTTAACAAAAAACTATTGTGCTAGCTGTGCAACCCCTATATTAGCACACACAGTGGCATAAGGGTTAAAATGGAGCACAACACTCACACCTGTGTATTACAACATGAATTGCAAACGTGGATATTTTTATCACTTCCACAAATACAACACAAATTATACCTTCTCAAATTACAGGTGCACAAATCCTGTTCTACAAATCAAAAATTAATAAAGTCATACTCTCAACATTTTTGCTTTAATTGCTGCAGTGAATATGGTTAATAACACATTCACACACCCGTATAAGAAAACAATTTCTATTATCAGATAATTTCACCCAGTTTGGAACAAATAAAACAGGAGAAAACAGCAAAAGCTTGTCAGTGTGAAAAATAGGCACATAGTGCGTCTCTGATATGGTGACCATGTTGGGCCTGATGGAGATTGTCATCACCAGCCTGTCCATCATCTTCAGGATCCTCGTCTTCCCATTGCACGTTGTGTATTTCACAATAGTTAGGTAAAATACAGCAGGCTGTGATGATGTGGCTGACCAATGTAATGTGTGCATCACACCTTTTGAGGAGACATCTCCATCTACCCTTCAGCTGTCCGAAGTGTCTCTCTACAGTCATCCTTGCCTGACTGAGTCGATAATTGAACTGCGTTTCAGCTGGTGTTACACCTCTCCCCTCCGGAAATGGCTTCAGCAGCCAAGGCAGTAGTGGGTTAGCCACATCGCCGAGAATAACCAGGGGCACATCCACACCTTCAAATTGCTCAGTCCACCCTGGAAACAACATGCCACTCTGACCCTGACGATACACGACAGATTTTGCAAAAACTCTGGCATCGTGGACTTTACCTGGCCAGTCACCATTGATTTCCCAAAATGTCAATTTGTGGTCAACTACACCCTGCAACAGGATCGAGTAGAATCCCTTCCTGTTGTAATAATCTGCAGGGTGATCTGCTGGTGCCAGGATGCTGATCTGGGTCCCGTCTATTGCTCCCATAACCTGTGGGAACCTCCATTTATCTTGATAGCCCTGGACAATCCCCCTTAGCTCCACATCAGATGGGGTCTTGATGTAGTGGTGTTTCATTTCTCGGTTTATGGTTGTCACAACCAAGTGGACATGCCAACACCAAACAAATGTGAGATAGATCTTTATTCAAGATTGGTTGCCAAACGCCACAGACATATTGCCACCAGAAGACCTACAGGGAGAGGGTGTCTGTATCTTGTACTCTGGTGTGTCAAATTAGGCCGCAGGATGTTACATAGGTGCTGAAAGGTCACTCTTTTCATTCCGAAGTTGAGCTGCCAGTCTGTGTCGTTCCAGTTTTCATTAATGTGTTGCCACCAACTACAGGAGCGTAGATTGGCCCACATGCTCCTGTTGAGATAAAGCACATTAGATAAACACATATTATACCTAAATTATAGTTGAAATTTTAATAAACCCTCCTGTTGTCCTCGCGTCAAGGAAGGACGAAGGAAGGATGGAGGGGAAGAAGGAAGGAAAGAAGGGAAGTAGGAAGGAAAAAGGAAGGAGGACAGAAGGACAGAGGGGTCGAAGGAAGGGAGGGAAGTAGGGAGGAAAAAGGAAGGAAGGAGGAGAGGAAGGAAGGGATGAATGAAGGAAAGGAAAGGAAGGAAACTAAAATCAATAAACTGTCAGAATTCCAATAAACATTAAAATAGGCTTATATAATAAAGTATTAAGAATGATTAATTCTAGTACATTGAATAGTAGGCTATCTGATCTACAATTCTTATAGCTAAATGAACCCAAAGATTCCAGTAAATTCAAATGTAAATTATGCGAATTAAACAAATAATTTTCTATAGGTTTACTAAAATCATGTATTCTGTGCTAAAATACAACGTATCTCATCTGTATGTAGCTTGATTCTGCATCTCTATTTACAGCTCATTAGTCCTTACGTGAATGTTTACTGTTGCTATGGCAACAAGTGACCGTTGACATTAGCAGTTGCTAGCTAGCTTAGCTCAAGTGTCTGTACAACAATAACCCATAAATTCACAATTTGGCATATTTAAACAAAATCAAATCACAACTACCAACAGTCACAGTCCATAAACTCTGAGCTCATATGTTGTCACGTTAGATCGTCAAAGTTAAAAAAATAACAGAATCAATCCCTGACAAGCTACTATAGCATTTTAGGAACAGTTGCGTTCACTAACGTTGTAGCATTCCCTAAAATAATGTGACCAAGCACAATACAAGATGGCTAGACCACCCGTTTGTGATCCGTGAGGTTACATACCTTGCCTGCCGTCTGTGTAGCAACACCAACAACCCGTAGTCTGTCAGCAGTTCCTCAGTCTTCTCCAATGCCACCTCTCTTTTATTCACTTTTAAACACTGAGAAATGCTCCATGCTTCGCTGCCTTACCAGGCGGTCATATTGCACCGCTTGCCGAGCCATGTGCATTTGAAACATACAGAGAAACACCATCCCCAAAACAGCCAACTTCACATGATGCCCCATGTTCACTGTTGTTTTTCTGGGCCGGGAGGGAGGGATTTCCCCTCCTACTTTGTCCAATCGACAAGCGCCCCTTTCAACCACGTGACGCTGCTCAGAAAGTTTGGTGCGCTTTAGAAATCACAGTGTGAAAGCTGAACCAAAACTAGTGATAAATGTAACAATGTTGCGACTTCCAGCTCCCCAGTTGAACCGAGTCTGCTTGGTCAGGTGTGAAAACGACCTAGGACTCACCCTATAGTGCAGTTAAACCATGGCTTAAACTTTCCTTTCTTAAGTTTCCTTCAAACATAATAGCATCCATATGCCTCTGTCGAAAGCCATGTCGCCTGGTTTTGACAAGGAGGCAGCGGAGAATTCGCATTCGCCGTGTGTTTGGCCATCAAGTGGTATTTCAGACTGGATGTGCTACGGTGATAATTCAGTTCTCCCGACAATACACACAGATAATTTTGGCTGATTAAAAGGGTTAAAGCATCAGGAAAAAACAGTTAAGTCTGGAGAGATAAACCTACAACAGCATCACAAATTTGTCAAAATTTAATTTTGTTCTGATATCATATTCAATTCCATTAGAGTTAATTGTATAGCGCCAAATCACAACAGAAGTTGTCTTAGGACACTTTCCATATAGAGCATCTGCTATCTACAGAGACCCAACAATTCCAATTGTGAACCGCCCCCTCCCTCTGCTCATGCTGCCAGCTGCTGCTCATTCAAACAGCTCTGGAGGCTAGTGAAAGCCATGGCGGAGCAACAGCCACCCGCAAAGGAGAAACTGCCCACACAGCTGCTGCCAACAACAGCATATACAGCTAAGACAACAAATAACCGTAAAGCCAATAGGCTGATTGTTACAGTGACACTGCGCAGTGCCTACGGTATGTTAGCGACTGTGATGTAATGGCTTGGCAGAGTAAGCTTGTTTCTGATGCTAAGGCTAATGTTACTGTTTGTCACGGCAGCCGCCGCAGGGAGGAGGGGCTTGGAGGCAGGTCATGAGTGCAGCGGAGGGAGGGGGAGTGACATGGAACTTGTGTTGGTTCAAATTTTCAAGTCTGCTCTCTTCTCGATCTTACCTACTGTAGCTTTAACAGAGACATATATCTGTGTATCATTGGCATAACAGTGATATGACACAGCCTGAAGACAAATAACACAATGGCAGAATGTACAATGAAAAGAAGATTCATCCAAGGATTGATCCTTAAGGGACACCACACAGCAGAGTAGCTGAGGACAACATGATTGTAGATACAGACATTCAAATATCTATTTGTCAAACAGGAATGAAACCATTGCTAAACTGTACCAGAAATGACTTGCACTTGCTCTGTATACGGCATTCTGTAATATTCAATTTCCAGTAATGTAGATAGGTAGGTGTAGGGGAATTAACTTAATTTGATGTTGCATTCATTGATAAACTATTGGGGCACCATTTTCCTCAGCTAATAAGGGCTGCAGAAATTAACTGCTATAATGCTGATAAAATACTAACAAATGGACTAACAATAAACCAGTCTTAAAATCTGAAGTGTAAACTCTGGATACAGGGATCGTTTATATTCAGCTCAAAAGGACACCGTCTAACCATGACTTGAATCAAAGTCTCATTTATTAAACACGATTATGGATAATGAATAATGTATCATGAATAGTATGACAGAAGATATAAGGTGATGTGACATAACACAAAAGAAACTTATGGCAAAACAAGTTTGGCGATAGTGAGAAGTAGTTGTAAGGGAATAATAGGGACACGAACGTAAAGTTAAGTGATCAAATGAATAGTTGAGAGAATTTGGACAAATTAGCAGTATCGTAACCTCACGGACCAACTCTTATTCAAACCCGCTTAGCATGCCTACTTGGTTGATGACGTCCCGGCAAGTTCTGCTCCGAACTAACTCGAAGATGCCCAGATGTTCGTCCGCAGCTCGATCTGCTCAGCGGTCCAGTGGAAGGCCCAGGCACACCAAGGTGAAGAGCTGATGTTGGATGGTGATGTCTTCCGAACTGGGTTCTACGGTGTCGCTTACAGATGAGGGACGGCTCCGGATGGTTGTTAACCCAGACCGAGGATCAACAGCTGCAGGGTTTTGCTTCAGTTGAGTCCGGGAAATTTTATTTTATCTCTCTTCTCTTCTATGGCTGGTCGATATGGGTCTACAAAATTATTATTATTTGACTAAAATTTACTGATATAAAAACAAAACATGTGGCTTAGAAAAATGAAAGTTTACGGCAAAAATATAAAAACACATCTTCTGGAAAATACTCACGCTACTCAGTATGGCTTTTGAGTCGCTTGAATACGGAGAAAACTTAAAGAGCAAAATGAGCGGACAAGACTAAGACAAAGTAGGCTGGATAAAACTCAGCGGAAAACAACTAGATGTTAGAAAGAAAAATTAAGAACTGAACAGAAGACAGAAACAGAATAGAAACTAAAGACAACTAAAAACTGACGAAAAACTAAAACTTAACATAACTAACAAAAACTCAACTGAAAAACAAAAACTTAACGTAACATAACTGAGGACTGCTGCATTCTACAAGCAGTTTTAAAAGTCGCTCCAGGGCGCGTCTAATGGATAGGCAGTCGCTCATGTGGGACGGTTTGCGACACGCAGTGTGATTTCGCCTCATGGAGCTAGAATTAATTAATGATTCACATGAGGGGCTCATCTGCTTCTCACTATGGTCAATCACATATATTTTGAATGGATGATTTTCAATGGCATGGAGATATCTCTGCGCCAGACATCCTGTCTCTCTCTGAAATCACATCTCCTTGTAAGCAAACCAGGTGGTCTATAACTCAACCAGTTAGACTGGTTTACAACTCCATTTCTCTTGAGTGTTACAGAGAGAAAAAGAGGGACAGAAGAGGTCAGTTAGAGGCCAGTTCTGCTACATGGGTATTCTTTTAAATCTGTATGGTTGGTGCTGTATGATTTTTTTTGCTGCATTTGCCTTTACGGTGGATGACGTCAGACCACTCTCTGGTTGGAGTTGAAGCTTTCAGCCTAGCGGCTGTGCTACAGAAGCCTACGGAAGCCTCATTAGGGAAGGCTTCTTGGGAGCCTAAACACCTTATTCAGTGGTGTTAGGACACATCCAGGAGAACTTGTCAGCCAAATCCGTAACGGGATGTTTAGCATTGATGTAATGCTGTGTCTATACACTTTGTATAGTAGTTGTTACATCCTGTCAATGGACTGCCCATTCTCACATATTTGATGCAGTGTTTCTTATACGCTACCAGTCCATTCAATTACAATTAGTCATTTGGCAGACGCTTTTATCCAAAGCGACGTACATATGAATTCACACATCAATGGCACTGCCTTGGGAGCAGTTTTGGGGTCCAAGGATACTTCGGCATGTGAACTGGGACATGGGATCGAATCACAGACCTCCTGATTGGCAGACTGCTCTACCTCCTCAGCCAAAGCTGCCCCCTCATATCTTAATCCCAGGTTTCTGGTCACAGACAGCAAAAGGCTTGTGCTGTTTTAAGCTCATGCTCACACAACACAGAAGAAGCAATAAAGGTCCTAAAGATATGGTGGTAGCCTTCTGTATCTTTTCTGAATTAAAGTCCCGGTGAATTCTAAATATCCAGGATCCACTTTCTGTAGATTTTAGCAGAAAAAACAAGGATATCAGCATATGACCAACTGACTCAGTTATGCTGACTGGAAGCTACTGTTGATGGCGTCGAGATCGCAAACAAAGGAGAGGGAACCACCAAGGTCTAAGGACAAAGCTATGGCTAACCCTGCACCAGCTATCGCTACCCAGTATCTTCCTCACCAATGTTTGGTCCTTGGCTAACAAAATGGACAAGCTATGACTTTGGATCACCTCACAGAGAATGTTTATGGATTGCAACGTCATAATTTTCACTGAAATGTGGCTTAACAACAGCATCCCAGACAATGTGATAAAGCTGCAGGGATGCCGCATCTTCAGAGCGCACAGAATGCCAGAGCACTCCGGTAAGACCAGGGGCGGAAGACTATGTATCTATGTGAACAAAACTTGGTGTACAGACTCTGTTATCACCGGGAGTCACTGTTCTGCCAATCTGGAATATCTGATGATCAAGAGCAGGCCCTTTTATCTGCCCAGAGAGTTTACATCAGGGGTGGGCAAACTGTTCCACAAAGGGCCGCTGTGGCTGCAGGTTTTCTTTCCAACCAATCAAGAGCTCACAGTTTGACCAATCAGCTGTCTGAAGAGTGAGATCAGTTGATTGAATGAGTCAAGTCTGGTGTGCTGCTGCTTTGTGGAACAGTTTGCCCACCCCTGGTTTACATCCACTGTGATAAGTGCATCTTATATCCCCCCGATGCTAATGCTAAACTAGCAATGAAAGAATTGTGTGCTGCTATCCGCAAACAACTAACTGCACACTCTGATGAAGCCTTTATTGTTGCTGGAGACTTCAACCACTCCAACTTGAGGACTGTTCTCCCCAAATTTCACCAGAATGTCTGCTGTCCCACCAGAGGAGACAAAACCCTGGACCATATATATACAAACATTCCTGAGGCTTACAAAGCCACCCCCCTCCCCCACCTGGACAGTCTGATCACCTCTCATTGTTCCTACTCCCCAAGTACACACCACTCGTCAGATGTATGAAGCAGTCAGTGAGGACTGCTACAGTATGGCCAGAGGGAGTGGACTCCACACTCCAGTACCATTTCCAACACACAGACTGCAGTATGTTCGCCACCTGGGCCATGCTGGTAGTGATGGGAATTCGGGTTCTTTAAAGAAAGCCAGTTTTTACGGCTCAGCTCTCTTTAAAGAACCAGCTCGTTCGGTTCCCAAGTGGCTCCTCAGACTTTTTTTAATTACTAATATACAAAACATACTTTATATCAAATTTAACTTCATTTCCTACCATCACTCATTTTCTCACCTTTTCAGCATTTTGTTTCTGGCACGGCTAACTCTGTGTGTATGTGTGTGTCAATTGCGTGTTTAACAACAGCGATGAGTCAAACTACAGGGATGAGGTTCAGCAGCTGGCGATGTGGTGCACCAACAACAACCTGACCCTCAACACCAAGAAGACGAAGGAGCTCATCATGGATTACAGGAAAACTAAAGGCTGCAGTTACACCCCCATTCACACTGAGGTTGAATGTGTCTCCAGCTTGAAGTTCCTGGGTGTGCACATCTCTGAGGACCTCTTCTAGGTCCTCAACTCCTTCACTTTGATTAAGCACCTCTACTTCCTGAGGAGACTGAAAGTTAACCTGGCTCGTCAAATCCTAGTTAACTTCTAACGCTGCACCATCGAGAGCATCCTGACTAGGGATGCGCCTATCCGATATTGGTATCGGTATCGGTCCCGATATTGAAGAAAATTCTAGATTGGGTATTGGTGACAATAGATCCGATACATAGGGGCCGATCTATTCAGTCTAACGCTATGATATAGGCGCCGCGAGTTGCGTCATGCACAAGCAACACGCAGTGCTGAAGCTCACATGATGTGAACCGCATTGTTTTCAAAATAGAGTGAGCGAAAGGATTGGCTATCAGGAACTTTTTCACACTACCTCAGCTTACAAACTCAACGGATACTTGCAATACCTGTGTAGTAAATGTTCCGAGGGGCTGTGGTAAAATGTCAAGTTATAACACGACCAACTTAATCAAGCACCAACAGAGATTTCACGTCAGGGAGCACGCTGACTTCATTGAACTGGATAAACAAAAAGGAGGCGGTATGTCGCAGCTAACTTTGCAGGAGATGGAGGCAAGAGGTGAAAAATTTAAACCTAATAGTGCGCCGACATGCTTCCTTGAAATTATTTGTCCACATTTATCCCATCCTGGAATGTCCTTCCTCCGCGGTAGACCAGGGGCCCGTTGCACAAAACTAGGATTAAGCCATCCAGGATAAGTGAATGAGCTGGGTTCAACCAATCCAAAACATGACCGTCCAGGCTTAATCGGTTGCACAAAGACCAAGCCAGGATGAGCAGACACGGATTCAACAAGCCAGGTGAAACCTATCCAGGATAAGTATGTGCACGCGGCTTCCTCAAACAGACCCCGCCATTGATCACAGATTCACCGATTCACCATGGCAACTAGAGCGGCATACTTTTTCCCGTCGGAGGCAGAAGTCCTCATGGAGGCTTACGAGGAGGTGAAGGACCAAATTAAAAAGAAAGGCAACACCACTACAGTTATAAAACAATGAGAGAAAGCATGGCAAAGTATTGCAGACTGCCTGAATGCATCAGTAGCGCACAAATACCCACTCACTGCTCTGCTGAAACCATCACAATTACAATCCAAATAGTTGAGTAACATCTCCGAAAACATAGTTGTACTCTGATTATGAATCAGTTGAAATTGTAAGTGAAATTGTGTAAATGTAACTCCATTAGACTGTATAACTCCTTGTTATACCATGGTCTGGGTGAATACTCGAGTCTGATTGGCTGCAGGGTGTCCGTTAAAAAGTGTTATAGGACACCTATAAAAAAGTTCCGGTCAAATAGCCGGATTGTTCTAAATTATTGCCCTGGCTCAAATACTAGTTGGTAACCGTGGCAACAGAAACTGTCTTGCTTACCTTACTTACTTACTTGCTTGATACACATTTAATGATCAGAGTCAATGGTGGATAATATTTCTTGTAATAAAAACGATTTAGGAAACTATCTGTGGACTTTGATTCTTTGAAACAAAATTTCACATCATCCTCTGGACACACACAAGCGGTAAAAGGTGCACTTGCCTTCTGAAATAATACTTCGTATCACGTAACATAACGTTATCTCACTTCCCTCCACTGATTAGGCCTAATATAACAGCTGCGGCCGACTGAGCTGCAGGTTCTGAGGCAACGCGTCACAACGAGAGATATTAAATTGTCCACTCAGCCGCTTCTTGTGGAAAAACTTACGATTTTATTGGTAAAAAAACAACATTACGTATTAATAATTGATTTAATATTTATTTCTTTCGTAAGTGACCATGGTATAAGCAGAGCTTCATGTTGGACAGTTCACGCCTTCGCGTCCATTCATTTCTGATAATGGACACCTCGTTGGGCATTATCCCTTACATAATTTCTCTTTGGGATAAATAAAGTTGATCTTATCTTATCAACTTAGATTGATTTGGCCTCTTATGTTTGTGCCGTATACAAGCTTGCAGGCTACTACATCCATTCATTTGTCTGTTCATTTGTTGTGTACGGATTTGTCTTGCATTTATTTCAGTGTGCAGACGTGGGGTGTATTATATACAGACCGTTGGATGTGTATTTATTCTTGTGTTGTATAATATGCTTTGATTTTGTGCTTTCTCTCTTGTAGAGTCACTGTGTGACTTCAGTTTGGAAAGGAACTGGTGCTTTGATTTATCCTTATTCAATAAAGGAACATCATGTTACTCTTTGATGTGTATTTATATTTATATTGGATGTGTATTTTATATGTAGTCTATGGGAAACTGTCTATCTGATGATTGCAACATCTAAAATCATCATTTATCTACAATGATTGAAATTAATTAAAATTGAAATTAATGATGCTTATGTTTTGTGTTAATGTTTAAATAATGACAGTGGATCTAGTTGAATGTGATAACAGTGTGTAGTGGTCAGTGGAATAGCAATTGGTTTCCGTTTGTGATGACTGCTGACTGAGATAAGGGATGAGATTAAATAGATCCTGGAACTTGGCCTGGTCTGGAGCAGGCTAGCTCCACAGACTAAATCTCCATGGTAACTTATCCCATAACATATCCCACTTTCCGCTATCCTGCTTTTGTGCAACCGGATCACGGCTAAGTTGAGCCAGGATAACCAACATATCCCGGCTTAATCCCTTATCCTAGTTTTGTGCAACGGGCCCCTGGAGTGGTGGGCTGTATAAATACTTTATATTATGACATCCTGCACCATGTGCTTAATTGTGTGTTGTAAGATCACACCATTAAGTTCTGGGATCATGCTCAACCAACAAAGGCATCCATGATATGTGGGGTAGCCCTAATCTGCATGACAATGTGTAGTTGAAAGCTAGTATAACACAACTGTAGTTGTGAAGACAAACCTCCAACCCCTGAGCTATCACCACTGAAGCTACTGTATGTAATGATCTTTCTGCCGGCTTTCTGACAGATGTATGCTCAGCAGATTGAAGGTGGGGCAGACTTACCAGAGACAAGTACTTCTGTGGAGACCAATCCACATGACAACATTACCACGGAACCTGCTCCAGCCCCAGCTCCAGCGATGCATTTTAGGTCAGCTGCAGCAGCCTCAGAGCCTGTAGCAGTACCAGGAACAGGGAAAGGTGAGTTACCCTGCATCACACAGTCATCCACCAGGCAGATGCACTGTCATGGTCCTTTGGAGTCAAGGGCTTCGTTCAGGTCAAACTTAGCTTAATTCATGGAGGAAAATCCACCGCCCTTTGATTTCTGCATTCTTCTTAAAGACAAAAAGAAAGTTGCAGTGCTCACCGGAGAGGCATGTTTTCTTTAAAGAAAATCACCAAGTTTTCACCATTTATGATATCAAGACTGTAGAAACAAAATATATTATAGTCCTACTCAAATTTCCTCTGACAGTCCTTTAAGAAATCATATGCTATGAATGCTTCCATCAGGAAAAATAAGGATTAGATCAGGTCCTAGATACTGATTAAAACCAATTATGGGGAAGTAAAATGTTAAAATATTTCAGTTTTGCCTTCTCAGTGTGCAGCAGTCACTTAGTCATTTTGGCAGATGCTTTTATCCAACATATGAACTCACACACTGATGGTGCAGCACTCTGGCCTCCGCAGTCCACATGCCGAAGTATCCTTGGGCAAGATACTGAACCCCAAGTCTTTCAAATTCTAAAATCTAAGAATAATGTTTTAGTATTTAGAAAAAAAAAATCTTCTGTGTGTCTTATCAGAATGCTGCCAATGTTTGCATTCATGTTGTCATTTAAATCTGAAATAAAGAGTTTACTACCAGTTTACTATGGTGTTGCAAGGGGTTCGGACACGTGAATAGGAGTCTGTTGGTGAAAGAACAAAAATCCAGAGAATAACAGTGTCTTTAAAATCACTTTGAATTTTAATTCAGTGCATCCTTTGTGTGTTTCTATTTTGTGTAGCATCCCTCTCAAACACAGGAGATGATCACAGCCTTTCAGCCACAGTGACTCTTGCAGAGAATGCATCTTCAGATCATGCTACTCAGTGTTCTCAGAAAGAAAAACTGGATGCAAAGGTGGAAAGGTAGGAGCACACATTCTGTACATTCTAGACATTAGATATTAGCATTAGACATGTAACAAACTTTATTAAGACTTCAGAAAGAAATTTGATCAAGTAAAAGTTTAGGCCAGGAGAAGTACGGAGGTGGAGGAATGAATTGTCACGTTGATGATATCACCCCCTTTTTACGTCAGAGCAGGCCCTCTCAAAGTTCTCTCAAGAGTACCTTCGCGTTGCACAGTGCTAACAGCTGTAAACAATGGAGCCGTGACTGAATGGATCTCCAGATGTTGTTTTGAATTGTACAGAAAATTAGCAAAAAGCTTATAACAAGTGTCACCATTTGTACACCCGTAGAGGAACACGTTCAGCCCAGAGTAGTGACGGAAGAAACACACTAAGAACACTAAAACAAAGAAAAGCGATTGATGCTGCTGTAACTAGCTGCCACTCTTGCAGTGCCATTTTGTATTCATTCATTCACTCACTTACTCAGCAGTGAAAGAGGTTCAGTCTGTACTGAGAGTTTTTTTTGTTGTGTTAGAACTCATTTAATGATAGTTGAACTGTGGGTTTTGTATTGAAAAAAGTACAGAATTCATAGTTCACCAGTTCTAGCCTACAGAAAGGGATACTTTTTTCAGTTCAATTAAATTTTATTTGTATAGCACCAAATCAAGTTGTCTCAGGACACTTTCCACTTAGAGCTGGTACAGACCAAACTCTTTTATCTACTGAGAACCAACAATTCCCTCATTTATCAAAAAGGAAAGTTTTAAGCTTACTCTGATGCTTACTCTATGTAGAGACAGTGTCTGCCTCCCAGACGAAGACAGGAAGATGGCTCCACAGGAGAGGAGCTTCATAGCTAAATGCTCTGACTCCTGTTCTACTTTTGGAGACTTTAGGAACCATAAGTAAGCCTGCACTCTGGGAATGCAGTGTTCTATTGGGGTAATTGTTAGGATATGCCTTAGTTGGATTCAAAATGCAGACCAGAGACAAGAGTTGGAAAGAAAACAATTTATTAACAATAATGGTGAACAAAAAGCGCATTCATAAGGAGCGGAAAGAACAACAAAAAGCACACTCTCAAAGAGTGGAGCTAAACAAACACAAAACGCACTCACAACGAGTGGAGATAACAAATAAAGGAACACCAAACGGTGGGTTGAGGCAGGACAAATGCTGGATGTGGGTGGTAGGCATTGAAACAATGTGAGTGGCAAAAGAAAAGGACTATTGTAAGTCTTAAAAAAACACTGAGAGCAACTGGCAAACGACTGGAGAAACTTACAAGACAAATACTCAGGAAACTCATGGAAGAGGTCAGGATAATTTGGCAACAGGCAAGGCTGAGAGCCTTCCCTAAATACTCAGCCCTAGTCACGTTCATGTGCCCCTGGTGTGCTGCTGGTAGGGTGGAGCCAGCTTAGTGCAGGGACACACCCAGCTAAAACAGACAGGGGAACAGACAGACAGATGCATAACACTAAGGGAGAAGGGAAAAAGAGAACACTAGGAAAAGACAAGTTAGCGGATCCTAACAGTAATAAGGTATTCTGAGCTCTTTAAGATATGATGGTGCCTGACCATTTATGGCTTTGTAAGTAAGAATGAGGACTTTTAATTCTATTCTAAATTTTACAGGGAGCCAGTGTAGAGTGGCTAATATTGATGGAATATGATCTCTCTTCCATTCTCGAGCAACTGGATTATATTCAGCAACGAATTTTAGCAGCCTGATAGTAAGGATTTGCAATAATCTAACCTGGAAGTTACAAATGCATGGACTAGTTTGCATCATTTTGAGAAAGGATGTGCCTGATTTTTGCAATGTTATGTAGGTGAAAAAAGGCAGTCCTTGAAATTTGTTTTACATGGGAGTGAGAGGACATGTCCTGATGAAAGATAATTCCCAGATTCTTTACAGGGCTGCTGGAGGCAACCCATAACTGCTATATCATCAGAAGGTGAGGTTCTTAGCTGTTTACGGCTGAGCGCTATAACGTCAGTTTTGTCTGAGTTTAGCATCAGAAAATTGCAGGTCATCCAGGTCTTTATGTCTTGAAGACATGCTTGTAGTCTAGTTAACTGATTGGTTTCTTCTGGAGAAATATATCTGGGTATCATCTGCATAGCAATGAAAAGTGTTTCCTGATAATGTTCCCTAAAGGAAGCATGTATAAGGTGATCATCATCAGACTAGGTCTTCCCCAGAAACTCTGCCAATTATCAATGAAACCCACACCGTTTGCTCGACACCACCTCAGCAGCCAGCTATTGAATGATGACATGCCGCTAAACATGTCATCACTAGTCTGGATTTGGCAGGGGTCCAGCGAAAACTACGGAGTCCGACATGGTCTTTGCATATGTACACAACAATTCCACATTCCGATTCCGATTGGCGTAGTCGGGTGTCATTACCACCAACCTGAATAACAATCTTACTGTATTTACGCTTATCCTTAGCCAGCAGTTTCGAATTTGATTCGACGTTGCCAGCTCTGGCCTTGAGCAGAACTATTGTTACTTTAAATAACAGATAATAAGCTGCTGTAACAAAAGACAGAGCAAATTACACTCAGACAAGCAAGAGCAACAGGCGTACGCTACTATTAACGCAACAACTGCCAACAGGAAGTGAGGCGATACGCTTGTATCAGCACTCAGACCACTGGAGAGCCCAGTGAAACCTGTGCTACTCACAGAGAATCTCAAAGCTTGTCTATTAGATGTAAGAGGCATCACTTAGGTTTATTTTGACATTGTTGTCATGGTGATGTTAACTGCTGGAGAGAGTGTTGTGTGTTCTTGCTGCAGAGTTCAAACATTACCATTACACCGCAGAATTTGCTATCATCTCCTAAATCACAGTTACAGAATGTGTCTTGTTTTATCTAGGACACAGTTTCTATTGCCCTATACAAAAGTGTACTAAGTACTAACATTGTAACCAGTGGTGTAATTGTGCCTGAAGAAGTGTACTCTTTCTGCCCCCCCCCCCTTTTTTTAAAGTGACCATTTCAGTAAAGGATAAACGCCCTGTGTTATTAACACTGACATGTAAAATTCCTTTTGCATATTTAGTTCACCCCAAAAATGTGCCAATAGTATTTGCACATTGTCACTTAACTTCTGCTGCTTGACTTCAGGGAGTAACAATCATTATGATATAATGTAGCATCACAAGGTTGTTTTTTTCTGAAAGCAGATTGTTGTTTGATTTGTTTGCTTCATATTTCCATCATTAATTTAATTATTGACTTAATTATCCAACAGTGCAAGCAGGTAGACCACAGCCAACATTTATTTTCCTAGGATGGCATTGGCAACGTATGACCCGCCCTACTTTGCCTCTGATTGGATCACCCTGATACTCTTCCCCAACCAACCAACAAAGACAACGAGTCATAGCTAATCAGAGTAAGGTGGGTCATGCCTTTGCCAACCTCAGAAAAAATAATTGCAGCACACACAAATGGTGCGCATCAGAGGGAATTTGTGAGTGAATGACGACTGAAAAATAAGTGGGTATACGCCGTATACCTGCGTATACCCTGCACTGCATCGCTGATTGTAACTCTCTTACATACTGACCATAATTTACTCATGCTGAAATTTTCAATATATTGTCCGAATCCCACCTTATTAAACTGAATAGCTGCATAAACTGGACCAATGAGCCAGTCCAGCCCAGAAATCAAGAGTATTTAAATTGTAATAATTATATACATATAATTATGATAATAATAACTAGACAAATTCCCCTCGGCGGGAAATTTGGAGAGTGATACAGTGCGCAAATGCCGGGGCCTGTGGCAAACGCCGGGCCGTGCACGTGCCTAGTGCTATCATATTAGCACGGCAACCCGATATCAAAAGTCAAACCGGTTCATAGGACCCAATTTCAACATCGGTGACAATGCTAAGTTGACATTAGCATGTCAAAAAACACATTGAGAAGGTCTCAAACAGCATTAGAATGCCTTTACCAATCAAATAAAATAACACATTAAAAACCTCTGAACCATCATTAGAACGCAATGAACATTAATTTTAACGTATGTTAGCATATTAGCATTAGCATGCTAACATTAGCATGTTAGCACAACAACCCAACATCAATAGTCAAACCTCCATGCACCAACAAGTTCATAGGACCTCATGTTAGCATTAACATGTTAGCATTGTGGCTAATGCTAACGGGCCAACACCACTCATTATATCACTAACATATACAACTCAACAGTAGGTAGCTTGGCTGTGGCTGGTTAGCATGTCACTATAGAGCTTAATGGAGAACTGATCATTTGACTGAGCTGCACAGCTGCAGCTAAAGCTACGTGTGTGTGTGTGTGTGTGTGTGTGTGTGTGTGTGTGTGTGTGTGTGTGTGTGTGTGTGTGTGGGAGAGGCACTGAGGCTCAGGGGTTGCCACGGCAACTTGAGATCAGGCCACCTGCGGGTCTGCGAGAGTCTGAGAAACGTTTGAATTTGGCCTCTGCGCACCCCTCCGAACAAACGCTTCTCACGCAAAGACCGAAACTCCTATCTCCGAAATTTCTTCACCATGAGTGCTACAAGGCTTTGCTGTACACGCTGATCACTTTCTTTTTTCGCTGGGCTCAAAAATGCCGATTTTAGAGTGAGTTAAAAAAGGGCTGGTTTCTGTCTCTCTTGTTTTTGGTTTGTATTGGACCTTATGGGCGAGGTCAGAGGTGCTCTCCTCTTTAGCCAGGCACATCGTGAGAATCAGCGCAAGCGGCACTACAACTCTGGAAATTTTGATGCGCGTAGAGTGAAATTTGTGCTTTGGAGGAGCGTGGAAAGACGAAAGTTTCACACAATTTTCAGAGCTTCTCTCCACTCTGGCAGTTAATCCCCTCCACTCTAGCGCAAACATTCCATGCAATACACACCTATTATAAACTCACAATTTCTCCCAAAACACTCACGGCCATCGAACGTCGACTGCTCAAAAACTATACGACCTATCAAAACGAGACTTAATACACCAATATACGAGACTTGTTTCTACGTTTTAAAGTTGGAATGGCGTCTCTACGTGAAAGTATGCCGGAGCAGTATCCATCCATCCATCCATTATCTTCCGCTTATCCGGGGCCGGGTTGCGGGGGGAGCAGTCTGAGCAGGGACGCCCAGACTTCCCTCTCCCCGGACACTTCCTCCAACTCTTCCGGGGGGATCCCGAGGCGTTCCCAGGCCAGCCGAGTGACGTAGTCACCCCAGCGTGTCCTGGGTCTTCCCCGGGGCCTCCTCCCAGTGGGACATGCCTGGAACACCTCCCTAGGGAGGTGTCCAGGGGGCATCCGATAGAGATGCCCGAGCCACCTCAGCTGACTCCTCTCGATGCGGAGGAGCAGCGACTCTACTCTGAGCTCCTCCCGGGTGACAGAGCTCCTCACCCTATCTCTAAGGGAGCGCTCCGCCACCCTGCGGAGGAAACTCATTTCAGCCGCTTGTATCCGGGACCTCGTTCTTTCGGTCATGACCCAAAGTTCATGACCATAGGTGAGGGTAGGAACGTAGATTGACCGGTAAATCGAGAGCTTCGCCTTTCGGCTCAGCTCCTTCTTTACCACGACAGACCGATACAGCGACCGCATTACTGCAGCCGCTGCACCGATCCGCCTGTCAATCTCACGTTCCATCCTTCCCTCACTCGTGAACAGGATCCCAAGATACTTAAACTCCTCCACTTGAGGCAGGAACTCTCCTCCAACCTGAAGGGAGCAAGCCACCTTTTTCCGGTCGAGAACCATGGCCTCGGACTTGGAGGTGCTAACTCTCATCCCAGCTGCTTCACACTCGGCTGCGAACCGCCCCAGCGCATGCTGAAGGTCCTGGCTCGAGGAAGCCAACAAGACAACATCATCCGCGAAAAGCAGAGACGAAATCTGCCGGCCCCCGGACCGAACCCCCTCCGGCCCCTGGCTGCGCCTAGAAATCCTGTCCATAAAAATGATGAACAGAACCGGTGACATAGGGCAGCCCTGCCGGAGTCCAACATGCACTGGGAACAGGTCCGACTTACTGCCGGCAATGCGGACCAAGCTCCTGCTCCGGTTGTACAGGGACTGTACAGCCCTCAACAGAGGGCCTCCAACCCCATACTCCTGGAGCACCTCCCACAGAATGACGCGAGGGACACGGTCGAATGCCTTCTCCAAGTCCACGAAGCACATGTGGACTGTTTGGGCAAACTCCCATGAACCCTCAAGCACCCTGTGGAGGGTATAGAGCTGGTCCAGTGTTCCACGGCCAGGACGAAAACCGCATTGTTCCTCTTGAATCCGGGGTTCGACTATCGGCCGGATTCTCCTCTCCAGTACCCTGGAATAGACTTTACCAGGGAGGCTGAGGAGTGTGATCCCCCGATAGTTGGAACACACCCTCCGGTCCCCCTTTTTAAAAAGAGGGACCACCACCCCAGTCTGCCAGTCCAGAGGCACTGTCCCCGTCTGCCACGCGATGCTGCAGAGGCGTGTCAACCAAGACAGTCCTACAACATCCAGAGACTTGAGGTACTCAGGGCGGATCTCATCCACCCCCGGCGCTCTGCCACCGAGGAGCTTGCGAACTGCCTCAGTGACTTCAGCCCCGGTGATGAATGAATCGACCTCCAAGTCCCCAGTCTCTGCTTCCTCTACGGAAGACATGACAGAGGGATTGAGGAGATCCTCGAAGTATTCCTTCCACCGCCCGACAATATCCCCAGTCGAGGTCAACAGCTCCCCACCTCCACTGTAAACAGTGTTGACAGAAAGCTGCTTCCCCCTCCTGAGGCGCCGAACGGTTTGCCAGAATTTCCTCGAGGCCAACCGGTAGTCCTCCTCCATGGCCTCCCCGAACTCCTCCCAGACCCGAGTTCTTGCTTCTACAACCGCCCGAGCTGCCGCACGCTTGGTCTGCCGGTACCCATCAGCTGCCTCAGGAGTCCTATGAGCCAACCAGGCCCGATAGGACTCCTTCTTCAGCTTGACGGCATCCCTTACTTCCGGTGTCCACCACCGGGTTCGGGGGTTGCCGCCACGACAGGCACCGCCGACTTTACGGCCACAGCTATGGACGGCTGCATCAACAATGGAAGTGGAGAACATGGTCCATTCGGACTCAATGTCTCCAACCTCCCTCGGGATCTGGTTGAAGCTCTCCCGGAGGTGGGAGTTGAAAACTTCCCTGACAGCGGGTTCCGCCAGACATTCCCAACAGACCCTCACGGTACGTTTGGGTCTGCCAAGTCTGTCCCGCTTCTTCCCCTGCCAGCGAATCCAACTCACCACCAGGTGGTGATCAGTTGACAGCTCAGCCCCTCTCTTTACCCGAGTGTCCAAGACATACCGCCGAAGGTCAGATGATACGACTACAAAGTCGATCATTGACCTCCGGCCTAGGGTGTCCTGGTGCCATGTGCACTGATGGACACCCTTATGCTCGAACATGGTGTTCGTTATGGACAAACTGTGACTAGCACAGAAATCCAATAACAGAACACCACTCGGGTTCAGATCGGGGAGGCCGTTCCTCCCAATCACTCCCCTCCAGGTGTCACTGTCGCTGCCCACGTGAGCATTGAAGTCTCCCAGCAGAACAATGGAGTCCCCGGTTGGAGCACTTTCCAGTACCCCTCCCAGGGACTCCAAGAAGGCCGGGTACTCTACGCTACTGTTCGGCCCGTAGGCCGAAACAATAGTGAGAGACCTATCCCCAACCCGAAGGCGCAGGGAAGCGACCCTCTCGCTCAGCGGGGAGAACTCCAACACATGGCGGCTGAGCTGGGGGGCTATAAGCAAGCCCACACCAGCTCGCCGCCTCTCACCGCGGGCAACTCCAGAGTAGAAGAGAGTCCAGCCTCTCTCAAGGAGTTGGGTTCCCGAGCCCAGACTGTGCGTGGAGGTGAGCCCGACTATCTCTAGCCGGTACCGCTCAACCTCCCGCACTAGCTCAGGCTCTTTCCCCCACAGTGAGGTGACATTCCATGTCCCCATAGCCAGAGTCGTTGTCCAGGATTTGGGTCGTCGGGGCCCCCGCCCACGACTGCTACCCATTCCACATAGCACCGGCCCCTTCTGATCCTTCCTGCGGGTGGTGGGCCTACGGGAAGGCGGGCCCACGTCGCTCCTTCGGGCTGTGCCCGGCCGGGTCCCGTGGGCAAAGACCCGGCCACCAGGCGCTCGCCTGCGAGCCCCAACCCCAGGCCTGGCTCCAGGGCGGGGCCCCGGTGACGCCAATCCGGGCGACGTACGCTTCCTTGCTTTAATTTCTTTCATAAGGGGCTTCTTGAACTGCTCTTAGTCTGACCCGTCACCTAGAACCTGTTTGCCTTGGGAGACCCTACCAGGGGCATTAAGCCCCGGACAACATAGCCTCTAGGATCATTCGGGTACTCAAACTCCTCCACCACGATAAGGTGGCAGTTCAAGGAGGAGAGCCGGAGCAGTAGTCCTTTCAAAAAGGGGGAGATTTTTTCGCGTTTTTTGCCTTCTCCCATTTACTTTGAATGGGATTTTTTCGTATTCTGTAGAGAAAAATAATAGCCATCGATTCCCGATCGAGCCGCACGTTTTGATATATAATTCGCCTGGGTGCTCGCTGTCGTTTATGACTAGTAGCGAACCGAAAAAAGTACGGAAGAGGAATAACTAGACAAATTCCCCTCGGCGGGAAATTTGGAGAGTGATACAGTGCGCAAACGCCGGGCCGTGTTGCTGACATTATGTGTTGCTGACAGAGGTCAGTGTCCAGTACTAAAAACACAATGTGAAGCAAACATTAGCATGTCAAAAAACACATTGAAAAGGTCGCAAACACCCATCATTCAAGATGAATAATAATCGGAAGAAGAAGAAGAAACACGCAGAAGAACAATAGTGGTTCAGGGCAAAAGCACTGTATCACTAATTATTAGTGATACAGTGCAAAGCACCGAACCACTATTGTTCTTCTGCGTGTTTCTTCTTCTTCTTCTTAAAATTATTATTCCTCTTCCGTACTTTTTTCGGTTCGCTACTAGTCAAAAACGATAGCGAGCACCCAGGCAAATTATATATCAAAACGTGCGGCTCCATTGGACTCGGTCTGCTAATATTTTTCTCTACAGAATACACGTTTTTCGCGTCGTAAAACGCACGAAAAAATCCCAGAAGAAATGAATGGGACGAGCCGAAAAATCCGAAAAAATCTCCCCCTTTTTCAATGGACTACTGCTCCTGCATACTTTCGCCTAGAGACGCCATTCCAACTTTAAAATGTAGACACAAGTCTCGTCTGTTGATGTAGTAATTCTCATTTTGATAGGTCGTATAGTTTTTGAGCAGTCGCCGTTCAATGACCGTGAGCGTTTTGGGAGAAATTGTGAGTTTATAATGGGTGTGTATTGCACGGAATGTTCGCGCTAGAGTGGAGGGGATTAACTGCCAGAGTGGAGAGAAGCTCTGAAAATTGTGTGAAACTTTTGTCTTTCCACGCTCCTCCAAAGCACAAATTTCGCTCTAGACATGTGAAAATTTCTAGAGTTGTTGCGCTGATTCTCACGATGTGTCTGGCTGAGCGAGGAGAGTGCCACTAACTTCGCCCATAAGGTCCAATACAAACCAAAAACAGGAGAGACAGAAACCAGCCCTTTTTTAACTCGCTCTAAAATTGGCATTTTTGAGCCCAGCGAAAAAAGAAAGTGATCGGAGTGTACAGCAAAGCCTTGTGGCTCTCATGGTGAAATTTCGGTGATAGGAGTTTCGGTCTTTGCGTGAGAAGCGTTTGTTCGGAGGGTGCGCAGAGGCCAAATTCAAACTCTCCCACACACAGACAGACACACACACACACACACACATATATATGTAGCTTCAGCTGCAGCTGTGTAGCTCAGTCAAATGATCAGTTCTCCATTAAGCTCTGTAGTGACATGCTAACCAGCCACAGCCTAGGCCGTTTCTCAATACCAAGTACGCCAAGTTCGGACTTACGAACTTGGCAGTTCGGACTTAGCAAGTTCGACTTGGGAGTACAGTCTCTCCAGGACGGGAGGATGCAGGACCGTCATTCTGCAATTGGGACAGCAGTGTACTTGATGACGTTAGCAGGACACATCTCTGAAAACTTTGGAGCAAATTTTAAACTACGCGCTATCGTGATGAATCGACCACAGATTTTAAGTTTTAACATCCACTTTCTCACATAAAATAATCTTAAAACCACATTCCATACTACTAAAACAGCAGTATTTCCAAACTTGTAACTTATAGTTGTGAGTCCTCTCCTCCGGCATCGTTGCGACGAAATGCAATCTGGAATACGTGGTTGCCCCAAGTCCGCACAAGTCACCATCCGATGCATACTCGATAAAATGGGAGGGGCAAGAACACATCGTGGTATTTGAGTGTACTTGTCGAGATGCGGACTTGAGAATTGGAACAGTACTTGGACTCAGAGTGATGACGTTTCACAAGTACACAAGAACACAAGTACAGAGAAGAACGCATATTGAGAAACGGCTCTAGCCTATCACTGGTGAGTTCTAAGTGTTAGTGAGGTCATGAGTGGTGTTGGCCTGTTAGCATTAGCCACAATGCTAACATGCTAATGCTAACATGAGGTCCTATGAACTCCTTGGTGCATGGAGGTTTGACTATTGATATCGGGTTGTTGTGCTAATATGCTAATGTTAGTATGCTAATGCTAATATGCTAATATACTTTAAAATGAATGTTCATTGCGTTCTAAGGGTGTTTGAGACGTTTTCAATGTGTTTTTTGACATGCTAATTTTAGCTTTGTGTTCTGTTTTTAGTATTGAATTTGTCTAGTAATTATTATAATGATATGATAATAATGATAAACATTATTTGTATAACACCTTTCACAAAAGAATTGCAGCCCAAAGCCTTTGTTTTTCAACAAAGAAATCACATGCACCAAGTGCTTCACAAAATAAATAGATAAATAAAAACTGAAATAAAATGACCACTTTTTGGCATAATTTACAAAAGGTGCATCCCCGATTTTCCTCCAGTGCAAAGCAGCTAAAACTGTACTAAAGTCCTTTTGGTTCTGTTTAACAAAATATATTTTTAGAGGGTTTCCTGTGGTCATTTGTGTTTCTACACTGCTCCCAAAAGCTAGGGATATTTGGCTTTCGGGTAAAATTTATGGAAAATGTAAAAGGTTCATGCTACAATGATATTACATTATGAAAGTAGGCCATTTAAGTAGAAGTATGCAGTGGTGATTTCCTCATCTCAAACAATTTATTGAAAAAAAGCCAACAACAGTGGTGGGTATACCACAACAAAAAATGTCAGTGTCTCAATAACTTGTACAGCTTGACAACGATGTCTCATGCTGTTCACAAGTTGACTTATTGTCTGCTAAGGCACAGCATCCCATTCTTCTTGAAGGGCAGCCCTTAGGTCATTGAGGTTCTGGGGTACAGAATTACAAGCCTACACAGCGACTCAGCTGATCCCATAGGTTTTCTATGAGATTCAGGTCTGGCAAAAGTGCAGGCCACTCCATTTGAGGTACCCCAGTCTCAGCAGCCGTTCCATATTGATGCGACCTCGATGAGCTGGAGCATTGTCGTCCATGAAGATGAAATTAGGCCTGTTCACGCAGGGGCACACTGACTGGGTTACTGATGTTATTCAGCTAGTATGGGTTTGTCACTGCACCATTCACAAAGTGTAGGGCAGTCCTGCATTGACAAACACACCTGCCCACACTGTAACACCACCACCAAAGGCTTGTCTGGTGACAACAGTGGCTGATGCATAGCGCTCTCTTTGATGTCTTCAACATCGTTGGCGGCCATCATTTCTGCTCATCGTGAATCGACTTGCATCAGAGAACAGCACTGAGGCCCACTGGTCCCTCGTCCAGTGCAATTGCTCCCTTGCCCATGCAAGACAATGATGCCAATGCCTGGTGGTGTGGTCAGGTGCCCTTGCATGTCGTCTAGCAGTCAGACCACGCTGATGTAAACGAATGGTCTGATGTGACGGAATGGCTTCTATGCCTTTCTGTGACTCTTCCAGTCTCTCTGTATCTCTGTTGCAACCTGCTGAAGACACTCTGTGACACTCTAAGCTCAATGACCACTTCCCTCTGAGAACATCCTGCTTGAAGCCTTGCAATGGCGAGGAACTGTTGATCAATTGCTAGGTGTCGTGTTGGTCTCATGATGTCAAAATGTGAACAGTATGTTGAAGAGGACTGTTTAAATACCAATTCTAATTGAACCAGGAAATGTATTGGTCGATTCATGGATCAAACACCTGTTGTGAATTTTGTCATTCAGCTCCTTGTTAGAGAACAGCAAGTTGTGCGAAAATTACTGAAACACTGAACACTTGGACATGTGCATTCAAAAGTTTAGAGAAGGTCAAATTAAGTTCACCTGTTGAAGTTATGAGGTTATGGTACAGTTTAAGTTCATCCTGAAATTTCACCCAAGAGCCAAATATCCCTCACTTTTTGTGAGTAGTGTATCAACAGCAGTGCTGGTTCTAATTGATATAATCTTTTATTTTGTTATTGAAGAAAGTTGCATGTTTTTCACAGTTTGATGACAAGTGCGGACTGATGAGGACAGTGTTGAGTTGCTGGATAATAGTGGAGAATAATATTCTCTTGGAAGAATATTATCTTGGAAAAGTAATACCTTCTTTCCAGACATATTGCTTAATTATAGACAGGCATGTCTCTTTTGTATTATGTTACAGTGAACTGAGCCCAGTTTTCCTCCATTTTCTTTAATCTTAACAGATATTCTTAATTTCATTATATTGTCCTGTCAGGTTGACCAAGAAGCTGGAGGAGAGACGAGAGCAAAGGAAGATAGAAGAAGAAGAGGTAAGGAGACAAGCCTTTTTGGTCATTAACCTCCTAGGACCTGGCGTCCACATATGTGGACATCATATTTTGGGTTGTCTAGACCTAGTATTGTGGTCTAGACAACAATTTTGCTCTACGAGGGCCTGATCTCCACATACGAGGACATTACACTGCAAATAATAATAATGATATATATCCATCCATTATCTATACCGCCTATCCCTTTCGGGGTTGCGGGGGGCTGGAGCCTATCCCAGCTACAATGGGCGAGAGGCGGGGTACACCCTGAACCGGTCGCCAGCCGATTGCAGGGCCACATGTAAGGACAAACAAACATTCACACTCACACCTACGGAGTCATCAATTAACCTAACGAGCATGTTTTTGGTCTGTGGGAGGAAGCCGGAGTACCCGGAGAGAACCCACGCATGCACGGGAAGAACATGCAAACTTCATACAGAAAGGCCCCGCCTGACCCGGGGATCGAACCGGCAACCTTCTTGCTGTGAGGCACACGCACTACCTGCTGCACCACCGTGCAGCCCAATGATATATATATAACATACATAATATAATAATAATATATAAAAATAATAGTAAAAATATACTGATAATTCTTTGTTTTTAAACTCATCAGGTCCCAATCAGCCCAAATAACAAAAAGAAATTAAAAATACATGCCATGCAAGAGTTCAGGTCTTAGGATGTTAAAGACTACTCCATATTTTCCATTGTGCTGCACCAACGTGTGTAATCACAGTGGCCACAGGGAGGTCACGTCACCCCAATATGTGAAATATGGAAATTTGTTACTAACCGGACACATGATTCAGTTCCTCCAAAAGGTGAAAGAAAGCCTATTTTTTCCCCTCAGTTATCAATGTTAAACATACTGGATGCTCACTGAGCTCCTCCTGTCATATGTCACCCAGCAAGGGTGAACACAACAGTTGTGAGCACATCAGGAGTATAGGACAGAGTTGTTGGTCCATTCTGTCTCGGCTTATCCTCCGCACCCTGTGCACAGATCTCCGATATGCACAGGCTAATCACTTGCAGTTACAGTTAAACACAGTCTGCTTTAATCTCAACATCACTGTTATGTATAAATCAGTGTAGGGCTGGGCGGTATACCAGTTCACACCGAATACTGGTGTATATGTTTCTTATGATATGAATTTTTAATATACTGCTACACCGGTGTATGTATCCACAACGTCCAGAATGCTGCACGACACTGTTTCAGACGGGGCCGTTTTCAATGTTGCTTCTGAACAAGCATGGTGTGGGGCGTGATGAGGGTAAACTGTAGTGCTCAGGTGTTACGTTATGGTGAAGATGGATGGGACAGACATTGAAAGTTCCGAAATCGAAGCTGCAGAACTAGTAGAACATGATGACACAGACGAACTTGTGCCAAAAAGAGGAGCCATGTCTGTTGTTTTTTTCGTCGGGCTAAAGTCGTCGCCGGATAGGCAACACGATCAATTTGCTCTAGTTCAGATGGTCAATGCTCACGCTAGGAAGCACCAATCCTAACGTGTAGCATGTCAGAATGACGGGGAGAATCTCAGTTAAAAGCCTATACCAAGCATTGCCACCAAATGAAACATAATTCATACAGAAATAAATTACATGTGCATGTAACAAAAAGACGAAAATAGCGTATGTCCATTCTAGAGCCTCTGCTGATTTCACCACTTGATGCAAACCACACAAGCCTGGTATCATATAAAAGCAGAAAGTCTGATGATCACGAAGATGTCTGCCTCCTCACTGTGCGACAGAAACTCGGTGAGCTAGCAGCCAAAAAGTAGCAGAAAAATAACTTTGCTAAATCATAAAGTATGTCTTACCTTTGCTGTTTTGGGGTCCAAAGTTAATTTCCAGCTCCTTACATCTCCTCCTATGACTCTGTGTTAGTTTTAGTTCAATCACGAAGGCCATGGTTGTATACATAAAGAGGAGGGGTTTCTAGAGTGGAGGGAGCGCTCTTCATGCAATAACCCAGGTTACCTTTGTGATCGACTGGTCGATCACAAAGGTAACCTGTGGGTTGATCGCATGACATTAAAAAAAAAAAACACGTCAGCCTGTCATCCATCCTGTCACTTGATTGATATACAGGGCAGCCAGTCAGATGACATCTGATGTTTTCTGACACTTAGGTCACTGCGCATGCGCAAACAACGGCGCTAAGTGCAGCAAAACTAACAAGCTAGTTAACAAGTTACCTCCAATTTTTAGCCCCCGTTTTTTTCTCTTAAACTTAAGAAAGGGTATAAAAATGAGTCCAAGTAAGAAGGCAAAGACTTATCACTTTCATACGGAATGGGAGGAGGACTTTTTTTTTCCCGATGACATTTTCAAAGTGCGTTTGCCTCACCTGCAAGACTACCATCGCAATACCAAAGAAGGGAAATGTGGAGCGGCATTTTCGGACTGTTCATGGAAAATACGACACCGACTTCCCGCCGAAAAGCGAGCTGAGAAAGAGAAAGGTGAAGGAACAAAAATGCCAGTTGTCCAGACAGCAGTCATTGTTCTCGCAACATACTTCAAAGGCAAAAGCCGCCACCAAAGCATTGTTTCGGGTGAGTCACCTCATCGTTAAAAACAAGAAGTCTTTCCAAGACGGAGAGATGGCAAAAGAGGCATTCGTTGAAGCAGCTGACTCACAAGGCAGAAATGTTATCTTCGATCAAAGCTCTCCAGCTGTCAAGAAGTACAGTTACATGGCGCAGTGAAGCCATGGCGGAGGATTTGAAGCAGCAACTTTGGAAGGACATCGCGGATTGTGAGTTTTTCTCACTGCAGTTGGATGAATCTACGGACGTGAGTTACACAGCCCAGATGTGCATTTTAATTCGTATGGTGTTTACTGATATCACTGCAAAAGAGGAGCTACTAACAGTACTGTCCATGAAAGAATAGAAGCGAGGAGAGGACATTTTTCAGTCATTCAAAAACTTTATCGAGAAAACCCAGCTCCCAGTGTACAAATTGGTGTCCATCACCATGGATGGAGCACCCGCAATGGTTGGCCGCTTGAATGGATTTATTGCCAAGTGCAGGCAGGACGACGCTTTTCCGGACTTCCTTAATTAACATTGCATAATCCATCAACAAGCGTTATGCGCTAAAATGCTCAACATGAAAGAGATCATGGATGTGGCAACAAAGATCGACTGTTCTATTCGCGCCAGATCTCTTCAAAGACGGTTATTCCGTGCACATCTGGAGAAGGCTGACTGTGACCACTCTGAGTTGTTGCTACACACTGACGAGAAATGGCTTAGTCGAGGGAAATTCCTGCAAAGATTTCGAGAGCTCTGTCCGGAGATTAAGGAGTTTTTCCGTGAAGCTGGACATGCAGAATACAAGCAACTAAATGACGGTCAGTGGCTGTTAGACTTGGCATTTTTAACCGATCTGACAGCATGTTGAATGACCTCAATCTTGAGCTGCAAGCAAAAGACAAAACAGTGATCAACATGATCAGCTCAGTTAATGCATTCAAACGAAAGATGCAACATCTCTCCTCAAAGCTGCAGCGCCATGATTTGGCAAACTTCCAAAACCTGTTGTCAGAGCTGGAGATGCAAGGGAAGGCCTATGGGCAACTTGACAGTGCACGCTACACAGAGCAGATTGACAATTGTCTGTCAGAGTTTAAGAAACTCTTTCAAGACTTTTCTTTCCTCGAGCCAGTCGCTACATTCATGTGTTATCCTTTTCGAGAAGATGCTGAGGTTGATTCACTTGCATCAAAAATTGCAACACTGTTTCACCTGAACTCTTCTGGAGTGGAAGATGAGATTTTGACACTACAAGCCGACATTCAGCTGAAGTCCAGAGCTAATGGACAGTTCTGGAACTTACTCACAGAGGTCAAGTACCCCAACATGAGGAAATGTGCTACCTCCTTGATTGCATTATTCGGCTCCACTTATTTATGTGAGTCAGCCTTTTCCCACCTGAAGATCATTAAGTCCAAGTACCGTTCCACCATGACTGATGATCATTTGGAAGTGTGTTTGAGGCTGGCTGTCAGCAGCTACTGTCCGGACTATGCATAACTGGCTGATTCCATTCAGTGCAAGTCATCAGAGTAAACTCGGGTAATGACAAAAAATGTACAATAGTTAATTGTGTTGTGTTGTGCAATATTGGCTCATGCGGTTATGCAAGGTACATCAACACACATTGTACATATAAAGAATCCTCAGTATATTTATAAATAAATATATGTTTTGCATTTTTGTAGTAGGTAGATCATTTTGACTTGGTCATTTTATAAGTAGCTCGCATGCTGAAAAAGTGAGCACCCCTGTGATAACCTATCTCTGGGCTTACTTCCCTCTGGATAGTCATTGGTGTTACTATGGTGAATTTGGGCACTGCCCCTCGAATCTCTTGACTCTGACTGGTCAATAGAGGTGTTGATCATCAAAATTGACCAATTGGTTGCTGAGCTATTGACCAGTCCAACTGCGCAGTGAGTTTCACCGCTCCGTCTCATTTACACATGAATGAGCAGAGCGCTAACAGAGGACTCTGCCGACCAGCCCGACTTGTTATTTTATTGTTTTATTTGCATTTCGTCCTTTTGTGAGAGATAAGAACAATAGCAAGCAGAAGAAAAGGATGACAAAGTATTTTCAACAGAGGAGTTTCTCTGTATGCTTGGACGAGATAACGGTACTCTGCCCAAATGAGTGCCTGGATATACCTGTGTTAAAACATCTGTCTTCCAGATGAAAGACAAAACAATACCGTCATGTACCGTGAAACTGTTATAATTCTGAAAAATACTGTGATATGCATTTTTAGTCATACCACCCAGCACTAAATCAGTGCAATACTGCTCTTGTTGATTAACATGTTCAGTGAAATGGTCTCAAGGGTGATCTGAGGTTTCCTCAGTCACTTGTCCTCTGAATGCTAGGTCTGTAGTTGATTTGTCTCTAAACTGTGAACCAACCGGGATATCACAGTGTTTTTTAAAACATGTTTGTGGGTCACAATTCCAAAAAATCAATGTGGAATACATTCTCTTGCTTCGTAAATGTTCCTCATTGCTCTGTCTACTGTGGTCTGTGTAGCTGCTGATTACAGTGAAGCTATGTAACTTTTACATGGACAAAAGGCACATTCCTTTCACTCACCTATGGACATGTTTCCTTTCATCTCAGTCCTGGTTTCGCGTCAACGTCTGCTCCCCTTTAAATTGTTTTTCTTTCCCAGGATATTGTGCTTGCCTTCATTCACATAACATCACAATTATATGCAACAGCATGATGAAATTACTAGTGGTGGCAGCAGAGGCCACTGTTGTAGCTGCTTAGCAAAAGTGTGAAGAAGTGTATAGTGCTTGATTGTTTTTAAAAATGCAGTTTATATACATTGATTGGAATGCATAATTAATGTGGTGCCAACCACCCCTGACCTACCTGTGTGTTAACTGTGATTCAGATTGAGATCAAGAAGGAAATTGAACGACGGAAGGTAGGGAAGGATATGCAGGACTTTAAGAGGAAACAGGAAGAGGAGAAGACCAAGAGACTCCTGGAGGAAAGGAACAGAGAAAAGGCAGAGGAGAAGGCTGCCAGGGAGCGGGTGAAACAGCAGATTGCCTTGGTAAGCTCATCTTTCTCCCTCCTCACATATTTGCTGTGGCTGCCTCTGTCGCTGATAACCAACACCTATGCACAGAGGTTTCACATTGAAAGTCCTCCAGTGACGTAGAAGGCATAATCTCTTCCTTATTTGCTGATCAGCAGTGTGTTTCTGCATCTCATGTCTCCTATTGTCTTTTATTTTGTATGTGTTTCTAAGTAATATTTGGTATTAGTATTTGCAATATTTATTTTGAAGGGGGTCCACTTTTTGACCTCTCATTGGTTTCATCTGAAAAGTGTTCTCAGCACTTCAGTGGTATGTCATGAGTCTGTTGTACTGATGGAATTAGGGCTGTGGAGACATAAGTACATTATGTTGAATTTACCATGTTAGATATTAAAGTGCAGGTAATCCACCCTTGCAGTGTTTTTTATGCTGCCTATTATGGCTCAGTATCTGGTTGCCTCCAGCTATCTGAAAACCAGCTTTTATTTGATAATTCACAGTAATTTCAGCAAAATGAGGTAACAGAAATGGATTTCTTTTGTCGATTCTAAAACTCAAAAACAAAATTCGAATGACGCTCGACACAAAATATAATTGTGATTTCAAGCTTTTCCAAGACAGAAAATGAATGTATTCACATCCATCTTTAATGTGTAGACATATGGTATATCATGTACATTAACTTTGTTAACCTGTGTCCCTTCTGTCCTGCAGGACCGAGCTGACAGAGCAGCGCGCTATGCCAAAACGCAGGAGGAGAAGAAGGCAGCCAAGCAGGCACTACTGCATGCCAAACAGGCAGAGCAGGAGGTCAGGAAGGAGACATTAGTCCGGGAGAGGAGGTAAAATGTTCCTTGGACCAAGGAGCAAACTATAAATGTTTCAGCTGCCTACACTGCTGGAGAAAATGTACAGTGCTTGCGGCTGAAAATTTTGCAGATGAAACATTTGAAGTAGATTAAATACTGAAACTTAGACTTAGACTTAATTGATCCCAATCACTTTGTTGCAGCAGCAGGTTAAACATACATACAGTACAGGCCAAAAGTTTGGACACACCTTCTCATTCAATGCGTTTTCTTTATTTTCATGACTATTTACATTGTAGATTCTCACTGAAGGCATCAAAACTATGAATGAACACATGTGGAGTTATGTACTTAACAAAAATGGTGAAATAACTGGAAACATGTTTTATATTCTAGTTTCTTCAAAATAGCCACCCTTTGCTCTGATTACTGCTTTGCACACTCTTGGCATTCTCTCGATGAGCTTCAAGAGTTAGTCACCTGAAATGGTTTTCCAACAGTCTTGAAGGAGTTCCCAGAGGTGTTTAGCACTTGTTGGCCCCTTTGCCTTCACTCTGCAGTCCAGCTCACCCCAAACCATCTCGATTGGTTTCCGGCGACTGTGGAGGCCAGGTCATCTGCCGCAGCACTCCATCACTCTCCTTCTTGGTCGAATAGACCTTACACAGCCTGGAGGTGTGTTTGGGGTCATTGTCCTGTTGAAAAATAAGTGATCTTCGGACTCATCAGACCAAAGCACAGATTTCCACTGGTCTAATGTGCATTCCTTGTGTTTCTTGGCCCAAACAAATCTCTTCTGCTTGTTGCCTCTCCTTAGCAGTGGTTTCCTAGCAGCTATTTGACCATGAAGGCCTGATTCGCGCAGTCTCCTCTTAACAGTTGTTCTAGAGATGGGTCTGCTGCTAGAACTCTGTGTGGCATTCATCTGGTCTCTGATCTGAGCTGCTGTTAACTTGCGATTTCTGAGGCTGGCAACTCGGATGAACTTATCCTCAGAAGCAGAGGTAGCTACCACATGGCTACCACAGCATCCTGCAGTGACATGCCATCCCATCCGGTTTGCGTTTAGTTGGACAATCATTTATTTTTCAACAGGACAATGACCCCAAACACACCTCCAGGCTGTGTAAGGGCTATTTGGCCAAGAAGGAGAGTGATGGAGTGCTGCGGCAGATGACCTGGCCTCCACAGTTGCCGGAAACCAATCGAGATGGTTTGGGGTGAGCTGGACTGCAGAGTGAAGGCAAAGGGGCCAACAAGTGCTAAACACCACTGGGAACTCCTTCAAGACTGTTGGAAAACCATTTCAGGTGACTAACTCTTGAAGCTCATCGAGAGAATGCCAAGAGTGTGCAAAGCAGTAATCAGAGCACAGGGTGGCTATTTTGAAGAAACTAGAACATAAAACATGTTTTTAGTTATTTCACCTTTTTTTGTTAAGTACATAACTCCACATGTGTTCATTCATAGTTTTGATGCCTTCAGTGAGAATCTACAATGTAAATAGTCATGAAAATAAAGAAAAGAATAATCGAATAAGAAGGTGTGTCCAAACTTTTGGCCTGTACAGTATAACCATAGAATATATACAATAAAGAAGAATAAGGATGATAACAAAACTAAGAAATGTTCTTAAAAATATAACTAAATATATAAACACATAGAATATCAGCAATTGTTAAAAATATAAGTAAGTATATAGTTATATAATGTGTATTATAATATATAATACTTATTATGTAATAATATAATACAATAAAATACAACTAAGTATATAAACAAAGATTAAAAGCAGTTCTTAAAGAGAGAGAGCGAGAGCCAGAATTATAAACTATGTAGCAGAAAAAAAATACACTTACTGGCCACTTTATTAGGTACACCTTGCTAGTACCGGTTGGACCAGCTTTTGCCTTCAGAACTGGCTTAATTTTCTGTGGCATACTTTCAACAAGGTGTTCCTCAGCGATTTTGGTCCATATTGACATGATAGCATCATGCAGTTGTTGCAGAATTGCCGGCTGCACATCCACGATGCGAATCTCCCATTCCACCACATCCCAAAGGTGCTCTACTGGATTGAGATCTGGTGACTATGGAGGCCACTGGAGTACAGTGAAGTCATTGTCATGTTCAAGAAACCAGTTTGAGATGATTTCAGTTTTGTGACATGCTGCATTATCCTGCTGGAAGTAGCCATCAGGATGGGTACGCTGTGGTCATAAAGGGATGGACATGGTCAGCAACAATACTCAGGTAGGCTCTGGCATTTAAATGATGCTCAATTGTTACTAAGGGCCCCACCGCCACCACCAGCCTGAACCGTGGATAAAAGGCAGGATGAATCCATGCTTTCATGTTGTCTACTCCAAATTGTGACCCTGCCATCTGAATGTCATAGCTGAAGTCAAGACTCATCAGACCAGGCAACATTTTTCCAATCTTCTATTGTCCAATTTTGGTGAGCCTGTGCAAATTGTAGCATCAGTTTCCTGTTGAGTTGACAGACCCGGTGTGATCTTGCTGTATCTGCTTCAAGGTTTGGCGTGTTGTATGTTCTGATATGGTATTCTGCATACCCTGTTGTAACAAGTGGTTATTTGAGTTACTGTTGCCTTTCTATCATTTTGCCCATTCTCCTCTGACCTCTGACATCAACAAGGCAATTTCATCCACACAACTGCCGCTCACTGGATATTTTCTCTTTTTCTGACCATTCTCTGTAAACCGTAGAGATGGTGGTGCATGAAAATCCCATAGATCAGCAATTCCTCAGATACTCAGACCATTCTGTCTGGCACCAATGGTTTGAACTTCAACAAGTTGTCTTGACCACGTCTACATGCCTGAATACATTGAGTTGCTGCTATATGATTGGCTGATTAGCTATTTGTGTTAACAAGCAATTGAACAGGTGTACCTAATAAAGTGGCCAGTGAGTGTATGTGTAAGTATCAAGTGATAAATAAATGTAAACAATAAACAGTATTGTGCAATATTGAACTAGTGCAAATAATATGTAAACACTGAAATATTGGAGTTTGTGAGGTTAGTGGAGATTAACTGTTTAAATTTTATGAAAAGCAACATACATATGAGATTTTCATACATCACAAGCAAGGTTCAGTGCCCTAATGCAACTTTCTGGTCCAACTGGACATAGGTGCTACAAGACAGTGCTACAAAATAATGCATAGAGTGAACAGTTTTTTTTGTTGTTGGTTTGTTTTTGTTTGTAGTTTTGTTTTATAGAAAGAAGGTGTTCAGTAAAGAGCTTGGTCTTAAGTCTTTTTCTAAAGATCAAGAGGGACTCTGGAGTTTGGTAACTCGTTCCACCACCTGGGAACCGCAAAAGAAAAGAGTCCAGCTAGAGACTTAGGGCCTTTTGGAGCTGGCAACACCAGGCGCTGTTCTTGGGCAGAGTGTAGTGAGCGGGAGGGAGCTTAAACCTGAATGAGGGAGTTCAGGTAGGTTGGAGTGGTTTTGGTGGTTATTTTGTAGGCAAGCATCAAGGACTTATACTTGATGCAGGCAGCAACTGGGAGCCAGTGGAGGGATATGAACAGTGGAGTGACATGTGCTTGTTTGGGCTGGTTAAAGACCAGGTGAACCACTGCATTCTGGATCATCTGCAAGGGTCTTAACAAGCATGCTGGGAGCCCTGCCAGTAAGGAATTATAGTAGTCGAGGCATGATTGTACCAGCGCTTGTACTAGGAGTTGTGTTGCATGCTCAGACAGGTAGGGTCTGATTGCCCTGATGTTGTACAGGGCAAATCGGCATGACCAAGCAACAGAGGTCACATGCTCTTTAAAAGTTAGTTGGTCATCAATCATGACACCCAAGTTTCTAGCAGATTTTTTATGGGAGTGACCAGAGCTGAGTGAAGCTGGATACTGATCTGTTGTTGTATTGAGGGACTGGCCGGGATGACAAGGAGTTCTGGCGGGAACGAAAGAAGGAGCTGGGTATCCTCAACATATGAATGGTATGAGAAGCTATGTAAGCGGATGACTGCACCAAGTGCGGTGGTGTATATTGAAAAGAGAAGGGGTCCAAGCCCTGACCCTTGAGGTACCCCTGTGGATAAGCAGTGGTATTTAGACACTTCTCCCCTCAAAGATACTGCACAGGATCTCCCTGAGAGGTAGGACTCAAACCAACAGAGAGCAGATCCTGAGATACTGAGCTCAGCGAGTGTGGGTAAGAGGATTTGGTGGTTAACTGTGTCAAAGGCAGCCTATAGGTCAAGCAATAGTAGAACAGAGGATTGACCAATAGCCCTAGCTGATCGTAGTGTTTCCACTACAGATAAGCGCGCAGTCTCCATAGAGTGTCTGCATTTGAAACGGATTGGCTGGGATCATACAGGTTGTTATCAGAAAGGAATTCAGAGACCTGATTCAAGATTGAGTCTTGGAAACGAAAATGAGGAGTGAAACCGGCCTGTAATTTTGAACCTGAGCTGGGTCGAGTGTAAGTTTCTTTATTAGTGGGGTTACTCGGGCTTGTTTAAAAGCAGTGGGGAACACACCCATTGTGAGGAGTTGATCATGTGGGTGACAGCAGGGATAAGTGTGGGCGAGATGGCCTGGAGGAGGTCTGAGGGTATAGGGTCCAGTGGACAGGTACTGGGGTGAGAGTCGAGCAGAAGGTTGGAGACTTTCTCCTCTGTGACATGGGAAAATGAGTCTGATTGTCTCTGGTCAGAGGGATCTCTGGTTTTGCTCCATTTTCTCTCAGCTGCTCTGAGCAATGCCCGTTGCTCTCTGATAAGACCGGATAAAACCGGTGAGCCATGGACTGGTGGGGGTTTTACAAGCAAGTTTTGATGAGAATGGCTACCGAAGAGCAGAGTGTGTCTATTGCCTCATTTACAGGTAGTGAGGAGAGCAGTAACCATGATTGCATGATTTTCGAAGGAGGAGCTGTTGCTTAGAGGAGTAGGCTTGGTGAATTTGCAGTTTTTGGAAATGAGTGTGCCCTTACCACCTCCATGTCCATCAGCATGAGGTGTGTGGGAGAAAGTAGAGTCAGCTGAAAGCGCAGCTGGTGTGGCTGTGTTTTCTGGACGGATCCAGGTTTTGGACTTGCTAGGACTTGAATTTGATGAAGTGCTTGGATAAATTTGAAAATAGATAAATGGAGGGCAAAGGAAAAAGCAGAGGGAGTAGATCAGGTTTTTCTGAGTGAGTAGTGGTTCTCAGGATTGCGTCGCCTTTTATGGCCAATGCGTTTTGTTTTTTTGTTGGTTTTTTTTTCGCATGTCCTGGAGGACAGGAATATACTGATAGCACATGGTGCGTGTGCGCAGAAAGGCAGCGGGAGTAGTGTAAGAGTAGTGGTGGTTACCTGTGTCCCTGCTCAGTAGACTCGCAGGTCTTTACCCAAAGGGCTGACGCACAGAGGCTGATGCTTCAGCACAGCCTGTGTGTTAAATATAGGAAGTGCCACAGCTGTGCCCCCTCACAGCTTGTTGCCATGGCTGAACCTGCCCCTTCAGGATTTTGCCAGCTAGTGACAGATAGAGGGTGTGACCCACGTCAGCCGACCCTACTATCAAAACTCAGAGAGTGAGAGCAAATGTTCCGTGACAACAATAACAACAATAACATCAAAGTGTGCTAACAGCCTATCTGCTAGTGTGAGCCAGAAATAACGACCGAAAACACTTACTGATCAATTGCCAACTCCTATCATCCACAACATAGCTTGCTCTTGTGACAGCAGAGCTGGAGCAGTCTGTTGGAGAAGGAGCTGTGCTGTCTGTCCGCCAGGTGGTAAAGAGGATGTTCAGTGTTATCCATGATGGATAACAGTCTGTCCAGTGTCCTCCTCTCCACCATCCCCTCAAAGGTGTCTAATTTGCAGCCAATGATGGAGCCAGCCTTCATGATCAGTTTAAGTCTGTTGGTGCTGCTCCCCCAGCACACTCCAGCAAAGAAGAGTGCACTGGCAACAACAGACTGGTAACAACTTGCTGCACACATTGAACATATCCGAGCCTCCTCAGGAAAGAGAGTCTGCTCACCCTCTTCTTGTAGACAGCATTGATGTTCGTTTTCCAGTTTAGTCTGTTGTCGAGGTGCACTATTTGTAATCCTGCACCACTGTGACATTCTCCCCCAGAATACACAGTGGTTGTGAGGTCAACCCTGTTCCTTCTGAAATCAATCACCATCTCAGATGAAGATGAAGAAAGAATGATGAAGAAACAGATGAAGTTAGTCAAAATAAAAGGATATTGATATATTGAAAGCCACTCAAATAGCAGTTGAAATGAAAGAAATTTAAGTGTAAGTGCAGCGTGAAGTCTTGAAAGCATTTGAATTTTCATTTGAAGAGATTAAAGCAGTTCAAATGTCTATGTTAATGAGACAGTTGAATCTCCTGTGAGGAGCTGAAGCCTACATTGTGACGATGTTACCCAGTCTAGATTTGAACATACTGCATAATACACATCAATATAAACATCTGAGATAAATCAAAATGAAGAGGTTTAAAGGTGCTTTCGCTCCTAACCTGTTTGCCTAGTTAGTGCAGTTCATTTGGGCTGGCTCTAATGTGGGCCAAAAATCAAACAGAGACCACCTGAAAAGGAGGTTTCAGTTTCAGTACAATTTCAAAATAAAACTAGACAAATTCCCCTCGGCGGGAAATTTGGAGAGTGATACAGTGCGCAAACGCCGGGCCGTGTGCCAAACGCCGGGCCGTGCGCATGCCTAGTGCCATCATATTAGCACAGCAACCCGATATCACAAGTCAAACCCGTTCATAGGACCCCATTTCAGCATCGGCGACAATGCTAAGCTGACATTAGCATGTCAAAAAACACATTGAAAAGGTCTGAAACACCCTTAGAATGCCTTTACCAATCATTTTAACATATGTTAGCATGTTAGCATTAGCATGCTAACATTAGTATGTCAAATATCACATTAAAAACCTCTGAACCCCCATTAGAATGCCTTCAACAATCATTTTAGCCTAAGTTAGCATATTAGCATTAGCATGCTAACATTAGCATGTTAGCACACCAACCCGACATCAACAGGTATACCTCCAGGCACCAACAAATTCATAGGACCTCATGTTAGCATTAGCATGTTAGCATTGTGGCTAACGCTAAAGGCCAACATCACTCATTACATCAATAACACATACAACTCACCAGTAGGTAGCTTGGCTGTGGCTGGTTAGCATGTCACTATAGAGCTTAATGGAGAACTGATCATTTGACTGAGCTGCACAGCTGCAGCTCATGCTACATGTGTGTGTGTGTGGGAGAGGCAATTAAGCTCAGAGGTTGCCACGGCAACTTGAGATCAGGCCACCTGCGGGTCTGCGAGACTCTGAGAAACGTCTGAATTTGGCCTCTGCGCACCCTCCGAACAAACGCTTCTCACGCCGACACCGAAACTCCTATTGCCGAAATTTCTTCACCGTGAGAGCCACAAGGCTTTGCTGTACACTTTGATCACTTTCTTTTTTCGCTGGGCTGAAAAATGCGGATTTTACAGCGAGTTAAAAAACAGCTGGTTTCTGTCTCTCCCGTTTTTCATTTGTATTGGACCTTATGGGCGAGGTCAGAGGCGCTCTCCTCGCTCAGAGGCTGAGAACTCAAAAACCGTAAGTCCTATTGCTGAACCAGGCACATCGTGAGAATCAGCGCAAGCGGCACTACAACCTTGAAAAGTTTCGCGCACGTAGAGCGAAATTTGTGCTTTGGAGGAGCGTGGAAAGACAAAAGTTTCACACAATTTTCAGTGCTTCTCTCCACTCTGGCAGTTAATCCCCTCCACTCTAGCGCGAACATTCCGTGCAATACACACCCATTATAAACTCAGAATTTCTCCCAAAACGCTCACGGTCATTGAACTGCGACTGCTCGAAAACTATACGACCTATCAAAACGAGACTTAACACACCCATACACGAGACTTGTGTCTACGTTTTAAAATTGGAACGGCGTCTCTAGGTCAAAGTATGCCGGAGCAGTAGTCCTTTGAAAAAGGGGGAGATTTTTTCACTTTTTTCGCCTCTCCCCATTCATTTCTTATGGGATTTTTTCGTGCGTTTTTCGCGTCTTACGACGCGAAAAACGCGTATTCTGTAGAATAATAGCACACCGATCCCGATCGAGACGCACGTTTTGATATATCATTCGCCTGGGTGCTCGCTATCGTTTCAGATTAGTAGCGAATCAAAAAAAGTACGGATGATGAATAATAACTAGACAAATTCCCCTTGGCGGGAAATTTGGAGAGTGATACAGTGCGCAATCGCCGGGCCGTGCGCGTGCCTAGTGTTCAGCATCAGCGACAATGCTAAGCTCATATACGTGTTTCATGTGGTGTAGTTGACCATCGTCTGGCAGTATTTGCAAATTGTTTCGTGTTTGTCAGTTTCCTTTTCACCATTGTCAGTTATTGAAATGGGAAAATCAGAATGCTGCCTGACATCAGCTCTAAAAGGTATTGGAGCATCCTCACTCTTTTTCTTTAACAGCACATTCATTCCTTTCTCGTACTCGTCGTCTTCCACTTATCCGGGTCCAGGTTGCAGGTGCAGCAGCCTCAACAAGGAAGCCCAGACAGCCCTCTCCTCAGCCACTTCCACCATCTCCTGCTGAGGGATCCCAAGGTGTTCCCAGGCCAGCCAAGAGGCATCATCCCTTCAGCGTGTCCTGAAGGTCTGGCCCTGAGGTGTCCTCCTTGATGAATCTCTTAACTTGGAGGAACAACGGCTCTACTCCAACCTCCTCCTAGATGTCCAAGTTCTTCACCCTGTCTCTGAGGCTGAGCCCAGCCACCCTGCAGAGGAATCTCATTTCGCCTTCCTGTATTCGCAGTTTTGTTCTATCGGTCATTACCCAAAGTTTGTGACCAAAAGTGGGGATCGAACAGTAAATTGAGAGACTGGAGTCTGTCTACTCGACTGCTGTGATTGCGCCCTCTGCTGTTCAACCAAAAACAATACAGTTTTCAACAAAGAGAGATAGTAAATAACCATGTAATGTCCCGATAGTGTAACAGTCCCATGACAGCAACAAGCCATATTTTTGTAGTGGTATCACATGATATGATGTATTGTTACACCCCTAGTAATAACCTCTCAAATATTGCTGTACAGGATGCCTCTTTCTCAACCTGTCATCTTTGTAAACATTAAATTTGCATACTAATAATGCTGATAATCATCTCTTTGTGAGTTCTTCTTGACTCCAGAGAACATCCAGTAAATATACACATTAGAAGAATTGAAGTGCTGCATTGTCTGCTGTCGCCAAGAATCCATTTCCTCACATAGGTCCTGAACATTTTCAATTTTGGAATTTTTCAGAAGTTTCGAGGTGAAAGTGTGTTAAATAGTTCAAAGCCAAAAAAGAGTCCAGAAGAATCATAACTGAAATACGTTTAATATGTTTCATCATGGCTGCATTCCATTATTAACATTTCCTGCTTGAGCAACACAACTGCTGTAAAAAAACATATTTTGCTCATGGTTTTTGGGCCAAATGGTCTGAATGCTGTTTAGGAAGTCTTTCCACTGTTGTAGTTACTAATTATTAACATAACGAGTACAGGATTGTTGCTAATTCTGAGGCCACATGAGAGAGAAAATGGTGCAACAAGACAGATATTACCTGAGGTTTCTGTGCATACAATGTGTTGAATATAAATGGTGTGTGTGTGTGTGTGTGTGTGTTTGTGTGGTGGGGGTGTGTGTGTGTGTGTGTTTTCGTTCGTTCATTTGTTCAGTACCATAGCAAGGATACAGTTTCGCCTCCCGGATGGCTCATCCTTCACCAACCAGTTCCGCTCACAGAGCAGATTACAGGAGGCTCGGCACTTTGCTGTTCAGGTCTGTCTTACTATGTACTTCGATACAGTCATTGTTGTATTTGTTGTCATAATTTTATTGACAAAAATTATAGAACATTATCCTTGAGGTGATCCCCAGGATTTCATCATATTCACTTATCAGTGAAGCTCATGTCATTGCTCTCACAAGAGTAACTCTGTAGTACTTGACTTCCCAAACTGAATCCACACCTAATATTACATAACCACACTACTTAAGATATGAGCATAAACCATGCCATATATTTATTTAATACTTGTTTGATAACAGTAAATGGAGACAGAAACTATGTTAATACAATTAGAAAGTTTGTTTATCATGATAGCAGGAATGTGAGACTAGACTACTTTAGACTAGTAGTAATTATCTAAAATAAATTAATAATAAATCTTAGTGTGAATTCTATACAGGACTTGTATAGAAATTGGTATAAGACCGTAGCTCCAGAGAAGCATAACTGAAATATATTTACAATGTCCCGCTGATGTGAATGTGTGAAACACTGGAAAGAAGGCAAACCTAGTGAACCTATTCAGAATATAAAGTTTTTAGAGGGTTTAGAATGAGCCTCCTTATCAAGAGCTGAACCCTGGCTACACAACAGGAAATAACTGTATATATCTTGCAATGAAACACATGAACAGCCAAATGCAGTATCAACATATCAATAAACACTGGAGTAAGAAATAAAAATACAAAAGCTGGTAATGACAACTGGTTGACTGTCCCAAACTCAAATACATTCCCAACATCATCCACAGACTGGCCATGTTGCTCCTTCAAAGCTGAATGGAAGTGCTGGCTTTCTCCATCAGCAGTCATCAGCAGCGCTATCCAGTATCATAACTCTTACATAGGGATAGTAATTAATAAGATTTTATTGACCAGTGCTACTATAGATTCTGCTGATCGGTCCAATTCTTTATTGATTCCTCAGCCTCTCTATCATCTGATGGTACTAATGAACTGATGAAATGAGAGAGGTATTCTTAGTCAAAGAAAAAATCTACAAAGCCTGCCTGCATGGCACTAATGTTACTAAAAAATAGGATATTTACCCTCTGTAACAGATGTGCTGCTCAGTTGTTCACGTGTACATAACATTCCTGGAATTTAAGCCCACATCATAGAGAGAGATGTGTTTAACAATATCGCTAGAGTTTCCGCTAGAGTTTCCACCCTTACTCTGTCATTTTCAGACATTACAACTAGCTATGTTTCCGTTTTCTTCGTGAAATGAAGCTGCACATTTAGCAGTTTCTTCATCTCCACCATGAATTCTTGTTACAGCAGCATATACACATCATCACACACACAGCATATGACATCATTGCTCTACAATGCACAACTGTCAGAAATGGTTCTCAAGGGTTCTGGTTATCAATTCCCATTCCTCCCTTGGGGGCTAACTAAAAAAAAAAACCATGAGCTTGTGGTCCTATTTCAGCAGCTTGATGGAAGTACCATCTAAGCTTGGCAAGCAAACTGTGAATTAAGCCACAAATTAATCCAGTAGCTTATATCTGTGTTAGCTATGAAACCATTAGCTTTTTTACCTACAGGGGTAATCCAAATGTTAATTAAATTGAGAACCAGAGAGCAGGCAGTCTTAAATGGGTTCTGTGTATTTATACTGTCTTCCAAATTATGATACACATTGGTGGACACACCAATGGTGTTTTTTGCAGCATGGGTTGATGTTTAGGGTAAGGGTCAACATAGGTTACCAAAGCAATGTACCCTAGTTGAAACTCTGATGTTGTACAATCTCGGGAGTCAATGGACTTAACAGTGACTTACCAGTGATTCCATGTGGGACACTCAAATCTTTGAATAATGTGATAGCATACTAAAGTGTACCACATTCATAGTACTGTAAATCTCTTCATTCAGAATCACTGTGAAATATTTTGTACCGCCCATGTCGTAGGAGGTGGGAAACCGCTACGGAAGCTTCTCCCTGGCTACCATGTTCCCTCGGCGGGAGTTCACTAGTGAAGACCTTAACAAGACTCTGCTCGAACTAGAACTGGCTCCAAGTGCTTCCATCGTGCTTCTGCCAGTGAGTAGACCAGATTCCACATTTCATGTTTCATTCAGTCAACTTCCCGCCGAAACTGACTAGACCCTGATTAACATAAATAGACCAGTGCATGCTGCTCAGAAGAGCTACCTGATCTTCTTGGATGTCACTGTGACATTCTTAAACACTGGCACTTTTCATTGACACTTTAAAAGAATGTTTTTTTGGAAATTATTTGATGTTCAGTCAGGACCAAAGTATCTTAACTTTGCAGAGGGATCCACGGGGAAACAGCATGGCTAGCTCCTTACAAATAAATGTATGTCTGAAAATGTTAAACGTCTTATAAATGTGCCTCTTGTATCAACATTATTTGGATGCTCTCCCTCTCAGCAGTCAGGCAGACCGGGTAATGCAGTGGTCCAGACCTCTGGGAGCGGTATCTGGGCAGTCCTTGGATCACTCTTCTATCCTCTGCTGGCTGTATGGAGATTCCTCAGCTCCATCATGTTTACAAACCCAGCCCCTGCTGGAACAACAGCCAGACACCCCACCCACCAGTCCAACTCTTATACCAACTCAGCTTCTGACAAACCAAAGAGGTGAGGGCTTGTAAACAGCAGTATGCAAAACAGCAGTAGGGTGGTAAAGATTTACCCATATGTGTCAGAAATGTGACTCCATCAGACTACATTGATCCACAACCACAGATCAAAAGCAAATTCTGTTTGTAATTCATCTAAAGTTGAGGGGGTTAACACTTTTGAATCCATGCAGTGTTGTTGAAAACACCAAATTTAGATGGAAGACACTGTCTCTGGAACTCAAGTCAACACATCACTGTCAAATGCCTCCACCCCTTGGCCACTAATGTATCATGCTTGTGTTAACTGTTGTTGGGTTAGTACAGTGACCACAATGGGATATTTATGAATGAGCACTTAAAACTAAAATTAAATGCATTTGTTTTTTTAATTCATCATTCCCAATACATTGTCATTCATGAGCAAATAAAATGTAATTTCTGAGCTTTATCAGAATTAAATCACAACTGAATTAAAACTGAATCAGCAAAAATAACAAATATAACATCGTTCATTTGAATCCATTCAGTGGTTCTGCTGCTATAGTCTTATTTGATCTGGTTTGACCATTAGCTTATGGTAGATAAAGCAAACTTAGAATACAGTCGATATTGTTGTGTGACAGCTTTTGATGTTATTGAGCCAGTTAGGTGAGTTCTCTCTTCTTTGCTTGTGCTACTGTTTACCATGCTACTAGTTTATAGGATTACGACTCAGTTACATCAGCACTTTACAACAATCAATGCTTTTGAGATTTTATTGTTATATACAGTATGTATAAACTGTATATGCCATTTTCTTCTGTGTCAACTCAGAGAAACACTCTCCAAGCACACTCTGGAGAAAAAGCCCAAGGACTTCAAGAAAGATGGTAAAATTTGCAGACTCCGGACTCAGGAGGACAGTGAGGATGACAACAACACCTGGAATGGGAACTCCACCCAGCAGATGTAGCACAGTGACAGCAGCTCTCCCTTCCTTTTGCTCTCCTTGTGCGATTAGATCAGTCTGACCAGTTCAAGGTTTCTGCTACACTTCAGGCTCATCCTCATGTTTTCTCTTTCTCTTACTGCTTTCCAGGCCTACACCCTGCACCTCACCTACATGGGTAGATCAATACTAATCAACAGAATCTCCTTTAGGTTTTAGATGAGTATTTTGTGTTGATTATGACATTATTCTGTCTCAGAACCTGGGCTCAGATTACAGCAGGCTTAAGCTCCGATCAGACTTTGAAAAGCTATACAGTACCAGCATCCTTTGGTAAGTAGCTTATAGCTTATCATTCTCAAGTGACCTAGGTTGCCGTGATTGTCAGGCACCAAATTCCTTGAAAAGAGAAAGTTAACAGTTAACCTGACCTGAAGATGTTGTAATCTGAGCCTGTCTTCACATTATGTTGTGGAGTCACTACTTTGTGGATATGTCTAACTTTGAAAAGTGAATGGCTGATTGCCAGTGATTCATACTGATTGGTATCTATCAGTGGAATGATGTTTTTTTTTTTTTTTGTTTGTTTTAGATATATGAAATTCTTCTTGGCAGAGAACTAGAGAACTTTATGCCAATAACCCCCCCCCCCCCCCCCCCCTCCCCCCCCCCCCCCCCCCCCCCCCCCCCCCCCCCCGAACCTACACATATACACACACCATGGCAGTATGGTAGTGTTTCTACCAGTGGCTGGCTACTGTATTGCCCCTCAACCAGCAATGAAAATTAAAGCAGCCTGTCTTTTTAAAATAACAACAACAACAACTTTGAGTTGTGTCTTGTCTGAATCATTCCTGACCTGTTTCATCCAGGCTGACATGATGTCACCATAATCCAGAATTGTTGGCTCTTTGGACACAGTTGGAGCTTTGATTTGTTATCTTAAATTATAATGTTATTTTGAAAAGCTATCATGCCATGCCACCTCATCTGTACTTGTTGCCATTCCTGTCAAAATCACTAATAAAGCAGATCCATCTTACCTAAATTATAAGTCTATCATTTATGAAACCCCATCAAATATAACTAGACTATTTCCATTCCAACATGCAGGTTATACTCCTAACTGAAGTCTGTTTTTTACTGTCAGTTCATCAAAATATAATTTCATACCGTGTTTGCTGGCCCTTGAACCTAGAATGTCTTTTGTTCATATTATCACAAACTAATTTTAGGTTTACTGATTTCAATTTTATGTAACATTAAGTTTATCATGTAAAGGAACTTGATTATTGAGAAAATAACATAACTCATTAATTCATTTTACATGGAAAGCAATGTCCGTTACATTCAAGCCATTGCCAAACAACCTCACACAATGCTGATGAATCCTGTCATCACAAAATAAATATCTGTATTTTGCAATATACCAGTGGTTTTAAATCTTGTGTCTGTGGCAATATATAATATAATACCCTGGTGCACCGGCAGTCCAGTCTTCATCAAAATGGTTAAAGTTACCACAAATGAGCACAATTATTTCACTGTACAAGTACACCAATGCAAGGGTCACATATCAACAACATCTTTCAGTTTACCTGCTAACATGAGTGAAATTTGATATTGCACTGCCACGTTTTGCTGGTGATTGCAGGAATAGCATGCTCGTCGGTATCTTTATTAGAGTGAATCAACCTTATGCATGAATCATACATAAATAATAGCTTAATTAAATGCATGATCAGTGAAGATGACAATATAGAAAGATGCATGGCAAAAATAGCATATTATTTTGGAGACCCCCCATATAGTGAAAGGAGGCATCATTTACATGTGTAAGGGTTTGAGCTTCAGAACTTATGATCAAGAACCATTGTCAGAACAACATTAAAGCAGTTAAAGCTACCTGATCCAGTCATGTCAGTCAAGCTACCTCAAGTGCATGGGGTAGTAAAAATAATGACATAATGACTACATATAGTAAGTTATTTGGGTAGCACGGTGGCACAAGTGGTGTGTGTGTTGCCTCACAGCTAGAAGGTCCCCGGTTCGAATCCTGTTGTGGGCACTGGTGGCGTGTCCTCCACCATGCCTTTGGTGCCTGCTGCTCGAGGAAAAAGGGGCCTTTCTGTGTGGAGTTTGCATGTTCTCCCCGTGTTCACCCGGGGTTTCCTCCGTAATAACCCCCACTAAAAACATGCAAGAAGATCACCACCTGACCAATGGTGACAAAGGAGGACTGGTCCCCGGGCACTGGCGTTAGCCCACCGCTCCTGGTCTGCCGCGGAGGATCGACAGACTGAGGATGGAGTCAAATGCAGAGAAAACAATTTCACGGAAGCATGGCGTGTGTGCATGTAGTGTGCACAACTAACGTGTGACAAATAAAAGTACATTAATTCTACTTCTTACTACTTACTTACTAGTACCTACTCTACTACTTATTTTGGGACTTGGCTTCAGAACAATGACATTAAGACAATGACATCAAGACATCATAACAGAAAACAGCATTGATTTACTTTGAATTGTAAGAAGCAGAGGGGAAAAAAATGATTGGATGCAATATGTCACATAAGGAGGCGCTTCATTCATTATTTTAATTAAACTTGGAGTGAGTTCTGATAGTCCCACCCTCAGGGTAAAGCAGCCATTGTTGTGGTGAGGACAGTTAATGGAGGTAGGAATGAGTGACATTGTATATCGTTATTTTCCGCAGACTGCAAACTCCAGTACTGCATACATTTCAAGCTATACTACATTGCATCTTGTGAATTATATTCAGTGAGAAAACATTTGCATATTTTTTTGGAATAAGTAAACAAATACAATGCAACAGCAATCATGTGTAGTAAATTACAGTTATTCATTTTTAAAGGGACAGTTCACCTCAAAATCGAAAATACATACCATCTAGATCATATATGTCAAACTCAAGGATGGAATTATCTGGCCCGCATGACAATATCTAATTATTATTAGAGCTGGCCCGCCAGTATATTGCACACACCACTAGTGCTACAAGTCCTGCAATGCACTGCCAGTGCATTGGCACATCAATCAAAGGCCCGCAAATGTGAGTCACTGCCCCACTCTTTCATCAGCAGCCTGATGGAGCTAGTTACCTGTGGTCAACTTTCAGCTACTCTCTCCCTGAAAAATGGCTAAATGTAAGGCGGACTTTAAAAACAGGTTTTCAAGGCAGGTGGGAGGCAGAGTATATGTTCGTGGATATGAAGGACAAAGCTGTCTGTCTTCTGTGCAGAGAAAGTGTGGCTGTAATAAAAAAATTTTATGTAAGACAGTATGAAACGAAACACCATAGACAGATAAATTACTCTGGAAAACCTGCATAAAGAGACATAAGAAGTGAATGCAAATGATTTTTCTTGTGTTCTTAATGTTGTTTATAAATTAAAATGGTTTTATAAGCCGTTAGTTTCAGGTTCAAGTATCTGGCTTAGGCTAGTGTGCATCAGAGAGCGGCAAACTCATTTTTAATATATGTTTACTTTTTGCACTCTTTTCTTGCTACCACTGAGCATGTTTGGTTTTTCTTTGAAGGAAATTATTTTTTTGGCTGTTGTTTTTCAATAAACATTGAACCAGTCTGGCCCTTGACATGGAACATATTTTTTAATTTTGGCCCACTGTGTATTTGAGTTTGACACCCCTGATGTAGATTGTTTTGGCTTACAGAGTTCTACAGATACCGGCTGTAGAGATGTCTGCCTTCACTCAAATATAATGGAACTTGATGGCACTCAGCTTGTTGCTAAACACACCAAAAAAATTAAAAAAAAAACTCAACAGCAATGTCGCTAATTTCTTTTCTCACATTATTCTCCATGAGCAATATAGATTGTCACCTGATGGAATACATTCAACTTGATGAGCTGTATGTTAGTAATAATACCGAACAGTGTAATTACAGCAGGGCAAACTGTATACATTGTGTTTTGTTTTGTTTTTTTTTTGGTCACAGACATCTACCTACATTTAGTTGGTGATTAAGGATATCATTTTTTTCCCCATTTGCTTCAGGTAATAGTAAAATTTTGCACAGCATGTCATCCACACACTAATGATGAAGGCACAGAAACTATAGACCACCTTGGATTATGTTTTTATGCTTGGTCCTGATTTGATGTCAAGTCTGCTTTACAGTACTGGTATTGCAGCTAATAGAACACCAGTTAGAAAATTGGTTAGTCTATTGAAACATGTCACAGACAGTATTCAATCAATAAACGGAATTTCACTTTGATTTGGCGAGAAACTTCAGTGATCTCCACATATCATTCAGTAGGGGACCATGTCAGGCCTAAATTCAATTCAGTTCAGTTCAGTTCAGTTCAATTCAATTCAATTTTATTTGTATAGTGCCAAATCACAAAAAAAAAAGTTGTCTCACGACACTTTCCATATAGAGCTGGTACAGACCAAGCTCTTGTATCTACAGAGAAAAATGCAAATCTTGCAAAGCTTTATTTAAACACAGTCCAGTCTTTAGTCCATTTATTGCTCAGGTAAGAGGAAGAAAAAAAAAAGATTTTGGAGGGAACTGTCCCTTTATCACAGAAAGCAAGTCAACATTAAAGCCAGTAAATACATCCATGAATGTGGACATTTGCAAACACATGAGCAGTACAAATGTTTCTCTCCTAACATGCAGGCATTAACTCGGATATGTGAACTGAACACACTGTGCTGCAGTGGTAGCCCTTACTCTCCAGTGAAGGTTGGGTTCGTCACAGTGGTGGTGGCATTTTGGAACAGGGGGTTGTCAGCCTGAAAACAGAGAAAACTTGATGATTAGTTTGTTTTTACCAATTGTGTTTTTTCAACAACCAGTGGCTGGCACAAACAAAGGCTGGAAAGTGAGTTACCTGTACAATAATAGTCACATGGTAATTGAGAATAATGTGTATTTCTTGTGCCATTAGCACAACAGATTAAAAACTGACTATATTAAGAGGTATTCTGTCCATTAAGGTGACTTAGACTTTACTTTATTGATCCCAATATAAAATATAGAAAATATAACCAAATATAAAAACAAATGTTAACAGCAGTTAACAGTTAACAAGAGAGAGAGAGAGAGAGAGAGAGAGAGAGAGAGAGAGAGAGAGAGAGAGAGAGAGAGGTAAGAGCTATAAACAATACACAGCACTGTGCAATATTGCAGAAGTGCAAATAATATGTGCATTGAAACATTGGGGTGTGTGAGGTTGGTAGAGATTAACTGTTTAAACTACTATTGTACAGTGTGATGGCTTGTGGCAGGAATGATTTCCTGAAGCGGTCGTTGTGACAGCAGAGCTGGAGCAGTCTATTGGAGAGGGAGCTCCGCTGTCTGTCCACCAGGACGGAAGAGGATGTTGAGGGTTATCCATGATGGATAACAGTCTGTCCAGTGTCCTCTCCACCACCTCCTCAAAAGTGTCTGATTTGCAGCCAACACTGGAGTCGCCCTTCCAGATCAGTTTGTTCAGTCTGTTGGTGTCGCCGGCTCCGATGCTGCTCCCCAGCATACTGCAGCAAAGAAGAGTGCACTGGTCTCACCACCGCTGAGTTGTCCAAAAACTTCTGTAGGTAGCACAATGAGGAGTCATACTGGAAGCCCGAGGTGTACAAGGTAATGAGAAAAGGAGACAAAACAGTCCTCTGTGGTGCTCCTGCACTACTTTCCATGGTCTTAGACAGAACGCTGTCCAGTCGAACAAACTGTGGTCTGTCTATCAGGTAGTCAGTAATCCAGGAGATTGTGGGTGCATCAACTCCCTTCACCTACAGCTTCTCACCCATGAGCAACGGATGGATGGTATTAAATACACTGGAGAAATCAAAGAAAGTGATCCTCACAGTGCTGCCACTACAATCCAGGTGGGCGTGAGCATGCTGCAGCAGGTGTATGATGGCATCGTCCACACCCACACATCCCTAACATCCCCAGTCCAAGAGAGGGATCACCAGGGGAGGATGAGGGTTGGAGAGAGAAAGCTTGGACAGAGTGGGGTTATGGAGGCTGTGGTGGACAATGGTGAGGTGTGAGGGGGTGGAGGAATCTGAGGCCACTCCTGACTGTGAGCTAAACCTGTTGAAAAATGGTTTAGCTTATTGGCCCTCTCAAGGCTGCTGGCTGCTGGTCTGTCTCTTGCCTTGAGCCCTGTGATCGCCTTCATTCCTGTCCACACATCCTTCACTCTGTTCTGCTGGAGTTTGGCCTCCAGCTTCCTCCATCTCTATTCTGCCTCAGCTTCTCCCTCAGCTCGTGTTGATCACTCCTCAGTTCTGAAGGCTTATTTCTTCCTATTAAGCAGACTTTTCAGTTCACGGGTTCAGCTGTTCATGTGTGTAGACAGCGGGCCCACTCCTCTCTGTATGGCCCTCCATTACGAAGAGTGCAAAAAGTCACAGAAGGGCCACTACTGCACGCAAACATCACAACACAGTCACCAGAAACAAAGTTGCAAAGATAGACTTAAAAAAGAACGAACAAAGACAACGGAGCTACTGCAACAGGCAGCGACCTAACATGGCGCTGCGACGATTTTATAATAAATATTGCAACACTTTAATAATAAATAATGGTAGTAATAAACTCTATTTATAGCACAATTTTCAAAACAAAGTTACAAAGTGTTTTGTATTGTTGCAATGTTGAAACTGGATTAAAACATGTAAATAAAGCCAGACAATCCATCCATCCATTTTCTATGCCGCTTATCCCTTTCGGGGTCACGGGGGGGCTGGAGCTTATCTCGGCTGTCAATTGGCGGGAAGCGGGGTACACCCTGGACCGGTTGCCAGCCGATCGCAGGGCAACATATATATGACAAAAAACCATTGGGGCAATTTAGAGTCAGCAATTAACCTAATGAGCAGCAGTGGTGGACAGTAACGGAGTAAATTTACTTAAGTACTTTACTTAAGTACAGATTTTAAGGATTTGTACTTTACTTGAGTAGTATATTGATTTGATACTTATTACTCTTACTCGAGTAACATTTCCAAGACGAATCTGTTACTTTTACTCGAGTAGATTTCTGGGAAGGCTAAAAAGTAAGCGTTACATTTAGTTTTTGGCTGCTGTAAATGCAATTGGCCACGCGATGTGTTCGTCAAAAAAAGAAATCAATCACAGTGCACGTTCTCCACTGTGAGCTACGTAAAAGCGGAAATGCATCATTCACGGAAGCGGGACCAATATCCATATAAGGAAGACGCCGGGGACGCACGCTGCGATGCTCCACTCACAAATACAAGGCGGCAATGGCAACAGTAGGGAATGAAGAAAGAGACTCCGGCACTGAGTCTGATGATAATGGTGATGTCCATGAGCTTTCTGCAGACGCAGAAGAACACCCGTGGCCTTATTTGAAGTCCATGTTCGAGAAGTGAAAAACGCGGACACAGACAAGAAGGGCTATGTTTTCAAATGCCTCCTGTGTTTACCGAAGCCAAACTACATCCCTGCTTTCAACAACTCGACATCCAACCTGAAGAAACACGTTGACGTAAGTAAACATTTCAGCACGTTTAAGAGCATGTGGGTCTTCTATTTTTTCGATATGAAACTTGGCTCGACACTTTACACTTCATAACAAACCAGCTGTTGGTTCTCAGCATGGTAGCTAGAACACTATGGTTCTCAAAGTGGGTCCGGCCCCTGGTGTTTATGAGTCAATTTGGGGGTTCTTGACATGAAAAGGTTTAAGAACCACGGGGCTAGAGGACTACAAATGAGACCCATGATTAGAAGGAGTAAAATTATTTAGTTCTGTACAGTTCCCCAGTCATTGTAGCAGCAATAATGATCATACCTATAAATACACAGTATATTGATTCCCAAACTGGGGTCTGGGACCCTTATGGGTCTGTAACTCAAAGTGTGCAAATGGAACGAAATGGACCTGTTGGTTCATTCCAATGTTAAATTAACATTGAATTTACAATATTAATGTGGATCCCAGAGAGTGAAATGCCATTAAATGCATGTAAAATTGGAGGTCCTTGAAATTAAAGTGATTGAGAAACACTGCTAGATAAAAAATACATCATCTTTTATGGGGTCCCTGGCATATTTTTTGAAATGGGGTCTGTGGGCTATAAGTGTCATGTTGGGATCCTTGACAAGAACTTTTTGAACCAATTGTAAATACAACATTAATTGAATAATCAAATAATAGATTTGAGGATTAAATGATGGAATGATTTGAATTGCGCAATTTCCTGAAAGTGAGACATGAACATCAAAATTATTAACAATATGGTCACCATTTTCTGATTTTGATTCTAATCTGTTAACTATTTTTAACTGAAGTTATACTTTGTCTTTTACAGAGAAAACATAAACAACATGCAGCAAAGTACTCAGAACTGACTACAGCATCTCAGAAGAGAAAATACCGGTCTGAGAGCTCTTCTACCCATGTGAAACAATTGAAAATTGATGAACCCAATCAAGGCTTTCAGAGAGTCACTCAGAAAACTGTTGACAATTCTGTACTCAACTTCATAGCTCAAGGTCTCCAGCCCTTCTCTGTAGTTGAGCTGCCAGCTTTCAAGGAACTTGTCACAGATCTACAGCCACAGAGAACTGTTATGTCTCGAACCACCGTCCAGAGTAAGCTTCGCTGTGGCACAACTCCGATGAAGGACAGGGTAAAGGAAGAAATGAGGAAGGCTTCATATATAGCCACGACAACAGACTGCTGGTCTGCAAGGAGAAGGAGCTTTCTTGGCGTTACAGCACACTGGTTAGATCCTCGCACCTTCAAGAGGCATTCTGTGGCTCTCGCATGTCGACATTTGAAGGGCTCTCATACATTCGACATCTTAGCAGGTGCGTTGAATGACATACATTTGGAGTATGACATCCGTGACAAGATTGTCAGAACCACAACTGACAATGGATCCAACTTCATAAAAGTGTTCTGTATCTTTGGAGATGAGAACAACAATGCTGCTGCTGCTGCTCCAGAGCAGACAACTTATGAAGATAACAAAAGTGATGACTGATGACCTTGAGAATGAGGAGGAGGAGATGGAGTTCATTGATTTAGAAGCCATTTTGGCTGAAGACGATGGTCTCCAGTACCAACTGCCAAAACATCAGAGGTGTGCTTGCCATTTGTTAAATTTAGTGTCTTCTGTTGATGCTGCTGAAGCGGACAAGGCCGGCAACTACAAGAAGCTCTCAAGGTCAGCTGTCGCCAAATGTCAAGCTCTCTGGAATAAGATGTCACGTTATTGCTGCAGAGATTGTGGAAAAGCATTGCAAACTCCAGCTTGTACAACCTTGTGCCACAAGATGGAACTCCTTTTACCAGGCTGTGGAGCGGATCGTGAAGATCATCAAGGAGCAAGGAGAGGGGGCTTTGAGAAATGTCTGTGCTGACCTCAATCTTGGAATGTAAGTAGTCAGTGAATGTGTTTAATTTCCTGCTGTAGATATACTTACCGTACTACAATTGCCACACAACCTGTTGGGGTTTTCTTCTGAAAGTAACTAGTTATTTTTCCTCTAATTTAAATTTATTAATGTGTCTGTCTGTCTTTAGGTTCAGTCAGGCTGAAATGTGCTTTTTGGCTGAGTATGCCAAAACCATGGCTCCAGTTGCGAAGGCCCTGAACGTACTGCAGGGAGACGTCAAAGTCAGCATGGGACATCTCCTCCCTACAATCGCTGTGCTCATCTCAAAGCTTGAGAACGTCAGACCGTCGCTGAAATACTGTCAGCCGCTGGTTGATGCCCTCCTAGGTAGGGGTGGTTCAGAATAGTCAGATATTCACATAATTTCTAAAAGGGTAAAATGATTGTTTTGCAGCAAAGGCTACATTGTAATTAACCACTTAAACCCCAGCATTGGTATTGTGAGGAAAGCTTCCGTTGACTGACAAGCTCACAATGTGCTGCGTCGCATTTTGAGCTTGTCGATCAGCTATTTTTATCAGAAGCTTACTCCACAATAACAGAAAAGACACTCATATGGGGTTTATGTGGTTAAACCCTACTCATAGTAACTATATTTTAAAGAATACTTAGTATGTGTGTAATATAATGCCATTTTGCTTGGAGGTAATTAATGTAACCCCACTCTCTCCTTCCGGGTCTTTAACACATCCCTACTGCTAGGTGGGGTGGAGAAGCGTTTTGGAGAAATGATGTCTGACCCAGAGCTGATTGCTGCTGCTATCCTTCAACCAATGTTCAAAACGACCTGGACGACTGATGATGTCCTCCAATGAGGTGAGAATTGTATCAGTCAAGATATGAGCAAGTCCGCAGCCAAATGACTCTTCAAGCATGTCTGATGAAGATGATTTCTTCTCTGGTTTAAAGCACACACACACACCCAGGAAACCACCAAGCAGCTGGATACATACCTGGCATGTACATCTGAAGGTATGGACATTTTCACACCCTGCCCAGTGGTAGCCAGACTGTCGCTGAAGTTAAACACAGGCCTACCGGCCTCTGCTGCTTATGAAAGGCTTTTCAGTACAGCTGGATTGCTCTTCACCCCAAGATGTGGAAAGATTCACTCACAGAACTTGGAAAACCAGCTGCTACTGAAATTGAATAAGGCCTTCTTCAATTTCAGGAAGACCGCGACACACAGATAGGCAGACAGGCAGCACGCAGACCGACCCACACAGACACACAGACTGATCCACACGGACAGACAGACCCACCCACACGGACACACACGGACGGACGGAGAGACTGAGACGGACAGGGACGGACGGACAGACAGACAGACAGACAGACAGACAGACAGACAGACGGACAGACAGGCACGCACGCACGCACGGACAGACAGACAGAAAGAGATACTCGCACACAGACACAGACCGACAGAAAGAGATACACTCACACGCAGATGGAGACAGTTTGTTGTGGTTAAATATTGTTGTACTACTACTGTTAATATGCTGTTTATGTTCTTCCAGTCAAGTCAAGTTATTTCAACAGTTGAGTTCTTGAAAGCAGAGTTGTAGATTGCTAAAGAATGTCTTCAATGCTCCTCTCAGTGAGGGAGGAGACAGAAAATGCCCTGCTGTACCTAAACATGGGTTGGAGGCGTTGTGATCGGCTATTTTCACAATTCTTAAGTTTTTCTTTCCAAATGTGTGCGTAGTTTAATTCCTATCTTGTGCTAGTGTAGCCTAATTGTACAATAGGTTTGTACTCCCTTTTTTATTTATTTATTTTTGTATGGCTCTTTTTGTCTTTGTTAAAAAAAGGTTAATGTGCTAATGGTAATTTTGAGGCTCTAGACTTCCTGGAAGTGTTGGCATGGTCAGTCACTGTTTCATGTGGTTTAATAAAACATGGATGACAATCGCTTTCCTTTCTGATGACCCGATTCGTTTAATTACTTTGTAGGATTTTCTGCAGGCTTTCTATAGCATAGTATTAGTCCTGTGGTTTGCAACCTTTTTCATATCAAGGTCCAATTTATAAGCCATTTGAACGACGGACCACCATTGGATGATATTTAAAATGTTGCTGGATAAGATCTTGTTCGCAGTTCCATGCTGTATTGATGTGGGTATCATAGGAGAAGCGATGACTGGCAATACTTGCTGCTTATACAATACTCGCTGCTTATACATTCTGTAGGTGTGTCGACTTCTTGTAAATTAAGTAATGTACATTTTTAAGGTATATAATTTTAATGTAGATGTTTAACAATTTAAACCTTGAGAGCATAAAGTGAAAGCAAATGGACCTATAAAGGTCCATTTGGGTCCAGGGAGTTGAAGGTCCTATACATTTGAAAGGGAGGGGAAGCAGCAAATCATTGATGTGGAAAAAAGAAATTTACTTTTAAAAGCAAGTACTTTGTTACTCTTACTCAAGTAACATTTTGACTGAGCTACTTTTACTTGTAGTGGAGTAAGTTTGACAAGGTGAATTTGTACTCTTACTCAAGTACTGAGGTCATGTACTCACTCCACCATTGATGAGCACTAATGAGCATGTTTTTGGTCTGTGGGAGGAAGTACCTGGAGAGAACCCATGCATGCACAGGAAGAACATGCAAACTTCACACAGAAAGGCCCGACCCAGGAATCGAACCAGCGATCACCACCGTGCAGCCCCTGAATACAGCTGGAATGATCATTCACTCCCCTCCCTCTTAGACATCTACAACAACCACCTTACCTGCAAAGCAACCAGCATTGTGTATTTTGGTAAGTGAGATAAATGTATTATTGAGAGTGGTTGCGAACCCCTTCTCCCTTTTCAGGTTGCTTATTTGATTGCACCTGCTTAAGCAGGTAATGTGTGGATTGATACTACAGGATTGATACTTAAGCACTTACAAACTAGTCATTGGGTTTTGATTCCTTTGCCACATTTAAACATTAAAAAAAAAAAAAACACACCCTGAAAGTTATGAGGTAGCTGAACAAAAACAAGATGTCCATACATCCAAGTCTCCCTTACCACCCTCTCTCAGACAAAAAAAAAAAAAAAAAAAGTATATCCAGACACAGATGCTCATCAGTTATTATGTCTGCCAAGGAAGTGGTGGAGGTTATGCTTTTTGCACCCTTTGTACCCTAGATTCCTAAACGTCATCATCACAATCTCGATTTTAATTTTGTTGTGACATGGTGGTAATCAGAATAAAAATATAACTATTTATGATGACAATTAAAGTTCAGGTTCCCTATTGTCAGTGGAAGCCCTTAATCTTTTTTAGATGATTCACAAGCCAAGATAATTGTTTCTGACTTGCAGGTTTCCACCTTTTTATCAAGGTGGATGATATGCAACAGTAAATCCTGATATATAGTGAAATTCCAAAGCTATATGGCACATCAAAACAACACAGAAAGACAGCAAGAACAACTGAAGCTTATTGGATTGTGTCAGGACATATTGACCAGATTTGGAGATGCTGGCTTGCACTCTTTAGACGGTCCATGTGACTGGTCAAAGAGGTTGAGATCCCTCTTTTCCTATCACACATCAGAACTGTGAGTAAAAGGACTTTCATCACCCAGTCCCAGGATGGTAAAGTAGTACATATGAGCTTTTGTCATATAAGCTGCAACAATGATTGAATTTAAGCTGCTGTTATTGGTCTATTAGGGTAAGATTCTGCAGGACTGAGAATGGGACACATTGGGGTCCAGTACTTCCTGTACAGGGATTCAGACATATTGTTTGCACACAGCAAACAATATGTCTGAACTCCTCACAGAAATATTTGATCGCTAGTAAGGCCCATGCTGTTATGAAGGACATATGGTCTGAGCTTTGTGGAAAACCTGCTGGCTGCCAGACACTCTTCTGTTTCTAAGTTTTGATTCACAATGTCCCTGTAATAATGACAAGAGCTGGCGGTGGCTTTTGTTTGTTATAGCTATGGTTGTGTTGTATACATTTGTTGTTAATGGGTGTAAAACTTACAACATGCAGAGTTGTGTGTGTGCATTGAATTGACATGGTTGTACTGGCTTAGTGTTGTGATGAAGCTGAGTCAATGCACCATCCTGACCTCTACTGCCAGTTGTACTGGCCTCATGCCTCACACATAGCATAGCATGTTACTAGCCAGTAATAGTATTCAATACTGGCCTTCTATTTACATTGCTGCAGTACATAACAGTCCAATTAGAATGTTTTTTTTTTAGAGTTGATCATGTATCTTGCCATTCAAACCCAAAGGGAGGCATGCTTTGCTGCACAACACTTTACAACAAACAACAGGAAATGTAACGGAAATAAAACCATAAAAGCTCTAGTTCTTAAATGTTGATTGATTGATTTTAGTATTTAATTTTGTACATTCAAATTAAGCATCTCACCTCTGCCCACTTGGATTTTTTCTTTTCATTTTCAAATTTCCTGAACTCTTTCAGGTCCTTCATGTAGATGAGTAACTTGATGAGCATCAGCAGCACAATGCCAATGAGAGCCACAGATGCAATGGAGCCTCCGATGATAGCTGTGACGTTCGGTGGCTCAGGACAGTCTGGAGGAAGAAGAACAAATTCAAATAGGTTTTACACATAATCTAAAATGCAAAACTATAAAGCCATATAAAAATGAAATGGGGCTAATGTCTTTTTTCCAGCAATTTTGGTTGGTGTGCAGGTCGGTGGTTTGAACTCTGGCCTCGGCATTGCACACGTCAAAGTAGGATACTGATCCTCAAATTGCTCCGATGCTGTGCCATCAGTGAATGAATGGTTAAAGTTTGGAATGAGCAGGCGGCCTAGCCACCATTGTATGAATGGGTGAATGCAGACTAGAAAAGTGCTATTTAAATACAGTTCATTTACTGTTTACATTTCCTTCTGGATGAATTGTAATAAATCTGGTGATCCTCTGACTTTTCATTTAGCACCAACATCGGCACAACATTTTTATTTGGACAGTACTTTTGTTTATGACCAAAGTACTGTTAAAAGTTATGATGAGAATCTGAAGACATTTCCACTAGCCTCAGCTTTACTTTGTGTTATGTAGTTAATTGCAAATGTTAAAATGTGTGAACATGGTAAACATTATACCTGCAGAACATTGACATGGGAGCATTGTCATTGTGACCATGTTATCATGCTGGTGCTAGCATTTAGCTCAAAGCACTGCTATTCCTAAGTACAGCCTTTCGACTTTAAACTGTGTCTTTACTAATACCAGTTTGGGAAATTATTTTGTTGCAGCAGCAAATTAACATACAGCCAAACACATGTACACAACAGATGTATAAAAAAGTAACAAAAAAATTCACAAAAATTAGAAACAGGAATAACAGGAGTTTGTTAAAAATAAAAATATAACTAAGTAAATTAACTAACTAACTAACTAAATATATAGTTATATAATATGTATTATAACGTATAATACATACTATATATTATAATAATATAATAAAAATACAATATAACCAAGTATATAAACAAGTTTTTTACAGCAAAATATTTTGTGCAGTTTCAGATGATGAATAAATGTAAACAGACTATATGTGCAATAATGCAGTAATGCAGATAATATGTAAAATGTTGGGGTTTGTGAGGTTGGTGGATTAACTGTTTAAGTTGCTATTGTACAGTGTGATGGCTCGTGGCAGGAATGATTTCCTGAAGCGGTCCTTATGACAGCAGAGCTGGAGCAGTATATTGGAGAAGGAGCTCCACTGTCTGTCCACCGGGTGGTGAAGAGGATGTTGAGGGTTATCCATGATGGATAACAGTCTGTCCAGTGTCCTCTCCACCACCTCCTCAAAAGTGTCTAGTTTGTAGCCAATAATGGAGCCTTCCTGATCAGTTTGTTCAGTCTGTTGGTGTCACCGGCTCTGATGCTGCTCCTCCAGCACACAGCAACAAAGAAGAGTGCACTGGCAACAACAGACTGGTAGAAGATCTCCAACATCTTGCCGCACGCATTCAATGATCTGAGTTTTCTCAGGAAATAGTCAGCTCATCCCTTTTTTGTAGACAGTGTTGATGTCGGTTTTCCAGTTCAGTCTGTTGTCGAGGTGCACTCTGAGGTATTTGTAATCCTGCACCACTGTGACATTGTCCCCCAGAATACACAGTGGTGGTGTGGTCGTCCTGCTCCGTCTGAAAGCAATCACCATCTCCTTCGTCTTGGCCATGCTTAGCAGGTGACTTTTACCAGACCATTCCACAAACCCTCCACCACTGCTCTGTATTCCTCCTCTTGTTCATCCTTTATACACCTCACCACTGTTTAATCATCTGAAAACTTCTGTAGGCGGCACGATGAACTACTTTCCACAGTCTCAGACAGAAAGTTGCCCAGTTGGACAAACTGCAGTCTGTTTGTCAGGTAATCAACCTAGGAGATTGTGAGCATGTAGGCTCCCATCACTTGCAGGTTCTCACCCAGGAGCAGCAGCTGAATGGTATTAAATGCACTGGAGAAATCAAAGAAAGTGATCCTCACAGTACTGCCACTACAATCCAGGTGGGATTGTGGGATACACACTGCAGCAGGTGTATGATGGCATCGACCACACCCAGATGGGCTAAGCAAACTGTAGAGGGTCCAGTGATGATTTCACCTGCGGTCAGAGGAGGGCCAGGACCAGCCTCTCCAGCACCTTCATCATGAGCATTGTAAGGGCAATGGGTCAGTAGTCGTTGGGGCCAAATGGAGATTTCTTTTTTGGAATAGGAACCATGCAGGACATCTTCCACAGCACCAGGACTCTCTGCAGGCTCAGGCTCAGGTTGAAGAGATGACCCAGGATCACGGACAGCTGGCTGGCACAAGTCGTCAGGACTCTGGAACAAATGCAGTCAGGGCCAGCAGTCTTGCCCAGGTCCAGCATCTCAAGCTGTCTTCTTACCTGGCCCACAGTCAGGCCCCTGACCTGAAAGCTTGTTTCTTCTTGTTCAACAGAATTTTCAGTTCACTGGTGATTCAGGGCTTGTTGTCGGGAAAGCAGTGTACAGTCCAGGTTGGCAGCTCAGCTCTGCCTAGAGGGGGAAGGGCAGTCACACTGTATGCATCCTTTGCATTAGCATACAGTAAGTCTAATGTGCCGCTGTGTCTGGTGGGACAGTTGATAAACTGGTTGAAAGTTGGCAGAGTTTTGTCCAAAGTATTGTGGTTAAAGTCTCCAGTAATGACTACAAACGCATTTGATTGCTTTGTTTGTAGCTCCGCTAAGTTGAAGTGGATGACGTGACATGCTACTTCCTCGTCTTGTTTAATGTTTCCAAATAGCAGAACTGCATTTAAACAATTAAACAGATCACAGAGAGTTTTCTGTATTTAATGAGGAACTTACCTCTCTCTTTCAGAATTTCAGCCTTGTAGTTATCTTCTCCAACCAACTGGTCCAGCTTAAATTTCATCCAGCAGCCCTTTGTGTCCTTCTGTTGGCACTGCCTTGTTGGTATGGTGAACTGGTCTACCATCTCATGATGAATGCTATTGCTGCAAGCCACACTGCAGTTTTTTTTTAAAGGACCTGAGTCAAAACCAAGGCATTCAATGCAGTTCCTGAGAACAAAATCAAGAGCAACAACTTAGTTCATCAGTGGGGCAACTTTGTTCATTTATGATTAAAGAAATTGTAGAAGATGAGTAGAAGTTTGGACTCCTTACAATTTGGTCTGGCAAGGGTCAGGGCAGCCGAGACATATTTGGCATCGTGGACGCTGGTATTCCCCCTGACACTCACAGCGGTTACACTTGCAAGTCCCTCTGCCGTAGCACACAGTGTTGTTAAGGGTGCGACAGCCCTCCTCAGACACCTTGCACTGACAGGCTGAGCCCTCGTAACCTGAGTAGCATTCACATCTGCCACAGTTACACTTACCGTTTCCTATAAATAGTGAGGAATGGAGAGCAGAGTTAGAGTGCTGCTATACCTTATTTGAACTACACATTTGTGTATGCAGATTACCTCACATACCCTGCATTCCCTCTGAGGGCTGATTGTGTGCAATCTCAGGAATTTTATCTCAAATATAAAATATTTCCCTGGTCCAACTAAGTTTATGAATAGTGCAGATCAGCAGGGTCTGAAAAAGGGTCTAGCTGATGTGTTCATTCTCAAAAATATTACTGTACATCAGGGCAATTGCCAGCCAACCACTGCATCTATTCTGCATCCTGCCTCCATGGTCAACCAGATATCCATTTCAGATTAAGGTGCAAAACATTCTCTGGCCTCTGCCATCCCAGCTCCTCCTTATCTCAGCCCAGCTCATCCTAAGCTCGTCTCAGGTCAAAAATCCCTCAAGATAAAGACATAAATCTTGTGAGCCTCATACCATCCTTTAACTGTGAGTTTCTAGAACCTTTCAGTATCTACTGTGATGTGATCTGGTCCATCTTCTAAAAATCATTCTCCAGCAAAGCTCCTCTCTATATTTATCACTCAAACAATCACCTGCTCAAAATGCTCCACCTTTCCCCACATTGCCATTTCACCCTCCATCTCTGCCAAATTTACAGCCAGTACAACATGCCAATCTACATCTTCATCTTTAAGTGTCTCCTGATTAAAATGAAGCTTAGCAAAAGGTCAATAAGATAGACTATCTTCATCCTTTTTTTAGTTCAGTTTTTCTCTTTCCTGCTCTGTCTCTCCATTTTTCCACTTCTAACTCAATCACCTGACTGAGGGCTTTAAACCAATCAGATTATGCCACAACCTCTGTGAGCCAATCATAATGTTGCTGTCAAACTTCCTTTCTTTTTCTAAAACTGTTCCTTTCCCTTGTAGCAGAACCCTCTCTTACCCCCTGTTCCTTGAGGAGAAATGGAGTTGGAAAAAATCCCTTTTAAGATTTATTGACCATTTGGACTGTTTACAGGAAGGTGTGATTTCGGAGAGAGACAGGATATCTGGCTTAAAAACACCTTCCCCCATTCTTTTAGGGAAGTGGGAAGCACAGACAGTTTGATTGCAGAGGTTACCTTTCACCTAGTGTTGTTCATGGAGATGCAATTTTTTTTCCTTTACAGCTACACCCGATAAGGATAATAACACCATCTGAATGATATAAGTGCCAGGGCTCAGAGGAATCTCCAAAATCAGATAATGCTGATTGTAAATTAGACATTCCTGTAGCAAACTGTTTTTGTATGTCTGTGTCCTTCTTTTCTATCACACCAGGATAATGTTATCTATATGTTTGAGTTAACTTTGGATGTTCTCACAGTACTAAACTCATAATCTGTATGATACCAATGCTTTTCCTGTGTTTCTATCTTACAAAATGACAAATCTATGATTTTAATCCTCCTAGAAAGTTTTTCTGAGTTTCTACCACGGAACCATACTGCCATCTAGAGGTTCATAGCGTTTAGGTTTTGGATACTTGACATGAGACAATTTTAATAAGTAGTAATAATAATAAAGCTCATTTAGGCAAATGCAGTCTGCCTTTCCTTATCTCATTGTTCTATTTAGTTAGTTATACTATTATTCATCATATATGTTGGAATGAGTATTGAAGAATGTTAGCACATATGTTAGTATGATCATAGAACAATGCGGTTGTTATTCATAAAGGTATGAATCGCATGTTGTGAACGATGTTGAAATGTTATTGAAAACTGATCATTGAGAATATATGTGATTGAGCATAGTGAGAAGCAGATTAATCTATCACACGAATCGTTAATATTCTCTCTCTTTAGCATTAAATGACAGTGTTCGCCTGCAAATCATCCCACAGTCTAGTCGTCATAGACAAGCCCTGGAGTGAAAGATACTGTCCGCCCTGTCTCTCTCGCTCGCTTAGTTGTTGTTCATTCTTTTTCTAGTTTTTCAATCTTCATGAAACTTTAATTTTTGCTTACCACGTTAAGCCACATAACTTTTCCAAAGTTAAATCCTAGTCACGTAATAATATTTTTGGAGACATTTTCGACCAGCCATTGAAGAGACTCTCAATTTTATTATTAACCTAAAGTGTTTGCCATGTAGCTGCCAACTCTTCTCACCAAAGCCCTACAGCCAGCCTCAACCCATCTGTGTGGATTATAACCATCAGAAGCCACTCTGTGATGATTTTTCATCATATCCAGCACCCATGGGTCTCTCCCCTGAGGACATCAGTCACTCTTCAACACCAGTGTCTGGACTCCATCAGGGCATGTTATAATTGGCTCTGTCTAGTGATTTTATGTGTTCTTATTCCGTACTTTTCTTTCTGCACGTGTGTAACCTGATGAATGTCCTTGTACTGTTCAGAGCAATGAGATAGCATGACTGGTGAAAGCCAGTTTTGATAACAAGAGGCAGATGATGCTTCTTTTTTCTGTCAGTGAGTTGCATTAGATACACACCTAAACAACACTGAGACACAGGTTGCTTATGACATTCCAAGGACAAGATCTGGACAGTAGTTGGGCTGTCCATGTCTTGGTAACTGGCCAATTACATTCAGTTGCGTACATCCAACCTCTGTACAGGGCTGGCTCAGCCCAAGAAGATGAATGTGAACTTTTATCAGAGATCTGTGCTCATTCTGATGGAGATCCTGCTTGAGGTCTGTCACTCCATGCCCAGTGCTGCTATACTTTATCTGCGACCTCAATAAATACTTCGGCTGTGAACTAAAGATTTCTCCAACCTGTTCTTGGGCTGCCAATAAAAGAATTGGGGCTAACAATTTGGTGCCGTGACCTGGATTTGCTGACTCTGAGACTGTGTCCGATTGATGACCGCCGGAGTTGATTGGAGGAGAACTTTTTTCAGACAATTCCAGGCGCCTAAATCAAAGGTATGCAGAAACCTGTTTTCTATCAGAAACGTCTGCACATTGGACTCTCTAAATTAAAATTGTCTGATTAATACCATCCCCTGATTGCTATAATTGTAGTACTTTGATACTAAAAAGTAAACTGACTGTTTATTAACTGAATGGTCACATGTAAAGTATAAACACATAGTCTCACGTGAGGGAAAGTAAATAAGTGTCCTAGCTAGGCGAAAAGAATCCCTGGTTGAGCCGTTGAGCAATAAATGAATCTCTGGTTGAGCCGTTGAGCGTATGACAAAAAAAAAAAGAAGAAAAGAAAGAAATCTGGTTGAGCCATTAAGTGTATTAAAAGAATAAATAAATAAACCTACGGTTGAGCTGTTTGAAGGAGGACACAGGGATAGGGAGTGGTTTTCTACTTGATTGATATTTTTACTGTGTGAGTGACAGTGTATCGCACAGTTCAGACTGATCCTGCACTGACACAGATCTCAAGCAGTTCTGTAAAAGGGAGGCATTGGGCTAGTTTAGAGGGGATTTTCAGTTCAAGTGTTACAGAGGTTGGTGAATTAAAACAAATGAACAGACTGGGAGAACCCCCAGAGATCAAGCACACACATTACTAGACTTTGTGTAGAAGCTTCTTGATCGGGTCCTCACTCGGGCTCTGCGCCATTCACCCTCTCTAACATGTGTAAAAATATTTAAAGATGTCACAGAAAGGTATTGATAAGTGGAAGGACTGTAAACTCGGCTCCTTGGGGTCGGCATTGTTTGAAACAGTGGCTAGTGTGATGTCTGGAAACTCTCAGTTTTGTGTTCACACTGTCCTGTTGGACTCAGTTATATTATGCACTGCTAGTGGCAGGTTACTGTGCCTTTAAGGCTTACAGCAGTTTGTACGGCAAGGGTCGTAAAATGAGAGGTTTTGCGGTGGTTCAGTAAACGCTGCATGAACGGAGCTACACAGTGTGGTTTTTGAGTCTTACACAAACATAACAGCTAGATGGCAGAAGAACGTTCCGAAAGAGGGAGAAGAGAAAGGAATGGATAGATTCATAGATTGGATTAGGGAAATGCAAATGAGGGGAATGTTTGGAGAATGTGAAAGCACTTCACCAAAACTGAGCGATTTCAATATGTTTTTGAAGCAGGCAACAGGAAGCCTGGACCAGCTGAGGCAGGAAGGCTGCAGAGAGGCAAGGCAGAAAAAGATGTAAAAAAAAAAAAAAAAAGGCAGAAACATTTCTGATAAATTGTCAGTGTTTTTTAGAAGTCATACACTCTATTCACATACAGTCCTCTGCACAACCAAAACATCAAATGCCAGTTAAGACCTTGACTCTCCAGAGACACAATGGACTTTCACTGACATTAAAACTGCTCCGCCTTTTCATTTGGATGTTGATGAAAAGAATGGTTTTGTAAATGCAACTTGCAGAAGTACTATTCAGTCTACAATGGTGAGGAGTCATCATTTGGTGCCCACACAAAATTTAATTTCTGTAACAGGGCCCAGATGCTGTACCGGGAGAAAGCCAGCCTGGCAACATAGTGAGTATTAATGGAAGAACATTCCCATTATGCAAAATTTCCGTTGTGCTAATTGTCATGAGTTTGCAGATCTCAGAAGCTATGCCACCCATCTACGGCGGCAAATAATACTATACTAGCTAGGGATGTCCCAATCACGTTTTTTGCCCCCGAGTCTGAGTCGGAGTCATTTGATTTTGTCCCGATCCGATACTTCTATAAAACATTATGAAATGAACTAAGAGCAAAGAATAAGATCCAGGATGTCCCTTATTTTTTTTATTTTTTTTTTACCAATGGCTCTTATTTTACATTTAACACTTATGCACAATTGTGCATGCATGCACTGCAGTGTATTGTAAACTTCTATGAGATAGCTTGAATAACAGTGTCAAGTCAGAACAGAACACAGAAATAAAATACAATTTTTTTCACATTAGGAATAGTGGAACATTAAGTAAGCCGTTGTGATAAATAAACTGTGAAATAACGTATGTTAACGTATGTTCTGAGTTTCTGTTGCCACAGTTACCAACTAGCGTTTGAGCCAGCGCAATAATTTAGAACAATCAGGCTATTTGACCGGAACCTTTTTATAGGCGTCCACAACACTTTTTAACGGACACACTGCAGCCAATCAGAATCAAGTATTCACCCAGACCATGGTATAAAGACTCAATAGTCTAGTATTAAAACAAATAGCTGCTTAACTTAAAATAGGCATCAAAATATCAAATGCAAACAAATGAGCAAATAAAAGTGACTGATATCACGTAGCCTAAGGCCAGTATTGTGCGTTTTGGAACTGCACTCCTAACTCATATTCTCAGTGCAGTGTATTGTAAACTGCAGTGCAGTGTATTGAGGTGTCGTATCAAGTTTATGGTGTTAAAGGCAGCTTTGTCCTTCCCACCTCTCAAGATCCCGAGCTTCAAAACAAACTGTTGTGTGCTGCCATGTTGCGCGCATTCACTGTTCAGTGGCATCTGTCACAGACACAGACCCAGCCTGTAAACGTTGGTAGTTAATAAATACTATTTTATTCTCATTTATTTTTAATCACTAGCCCATATATTGTAAATGTGATTAAAAATAGCAAGAAATATACATATGTATATATATTATTTATCCAATATCTGATTGGGACATAACGTCAGATCCGATCGAGTCTGCAGTCACGCGATCGGCCCCGATTTCCGATCACATGATGGGATCGGGACAGCCTAATACTAGCTATTGGCAGATGTTGAGATGGCCTACAAAAAAACAAAAAACTAGAAGACATCACACTGGAGTCCAAAAAACTTTGATTATCTATTCTTTGAGGTAGTAGATGACTAAAAGAAAAAAAAGTATCATGATAACTAAATAACTATTTGCAGTTTTGAGGTGTGAGGGTGCGAAGGTGTTCCTCCTTAAGTCAAGTGGGCCACTAGCCTATTTGAAGACCCAAAATGGTGTGTTCCTTTCTGCTCTAACAAAGGTGTGCCCATTCTTGCAAGATGTGGTGGATGAGGAAGCACTCGTGCTCAAGAGAGTCTTCAGGCGAGAGAGGGTCTTCAGGGACCAGTTGGACCCACTGGCCTTCCCTGATGACCACCTTCATGAGAGATACAGGTTTTCTGCAGATGGCATCAGGTATCTGTCCAGATGGCTGGGTCCCAGGATCAAACACCGCACAGCATGGAGCCATGCACTGAGTGTCGAGCAGATGATTTGTGTGGTCTTGCGCTTCTTTGCAAATGGAGGCTTCCTGTACTCAGTGGGGGATGCAGAACATCTGAACAAGGCCACAATTTGCCACACAATACGGAGTGTGTGTCTGGCTATTAAAACACTGTCAGATGTCCTTATCTCCTTCCCTGGCCACAGAAGCCTCTGAGACATCAAGGAGGAGTTTTATAGGTAAGAGAAACTACAAATTACAGGACAACTGTTAACAGTCATAGTAGGATACTCATTGCTTTGTGTTACTAAATGTCATTGGTGCACTGGACTGCACACATATCAAGATAAAATCCCCCTCAGGTGCCCATGAGGCAGATTTTGTGAATAGGGAATCCTTTCACAGCATTAATGTTCATGTGAACATGACTTTTTGACATTGTCAATTAATGAACACTGTACATCACTTGTGATGTGCGTTAACAGGTTTAATAGTCTTCATCTTATAATTTCAGATGGTCTGCAATGCTGACTGTCTGATCAGCAATGTTGTGGCAAAGTGGTCTGGCTCAGTCCATGACTCCCAAGTCTTTTGGACCTCTGGAATCTATCAGTGCCTATCACAGGGTGAGCCACACAACCTCTTTTAATAACCACTTTTTACATCATAGCTGTCAAGAATGTCACTCTACTTATGAGGTTGTGATGATGAGATTTTGTATTGACAGGTGAATTCTCTGGTGTCTTGGTGGGGGACAGGGGGTATGCTTGCCAGCCTTTTCTCCTGACACTGTACACAGACCCCCAGGAAGCAGAGCAGGCCTACAATCATGCCCATACCAGGACAAGGGCCAGGATTGAAATGACCTTTGGCTAGGGATGGGAATTGATAAGAATTTAACGATTACGATTCCATTATCGATTTTGCTTATCGATCCGATTCCTTATAGATTATCTTATCGATTCTCATTGGGTGAGGAAATAAGAATACAAATGGGTTTGTTTGCGTTAACTGTCTTTTAGATTTTCATCTCTGCACAGAAAATATAACATATACAGTATGCACAAATGATGTGTGACGTAACCTCAGAACAAACCTAAAAAGTAGGTGAGCTACTTCTCAGAGTAGGGAATGAATGAAGCAGAACTACACTGGTTAAAATAACAACATGCACCACTGACAGAGCTCAAATTTCTGATTTTCATCTGAACAGATATGCCAGATAAATTGCAACGAATTAACCTACTGAAATTCAGGGGCATCTACAGTCGCAAATGGGTGCAAACCTTTCACCACAAATCTAGTGACTGCTCTGTGACATTCCTTTATCCTCGTCTTGGTCATTTTACTCTTCCCTGCCTCAGTGAAAGGAGTGGATAGAGGTGCACGAGACCTGCCAGTGCCTGCTACAGTCTCTGAGCCAGTGTGAGTGCTGGCCTCTGAGCCAGCCTGACTCTAGCAGTCATCGTCATCTAAATTTGATGGAACGACATTGATGCTTGATGCTTGACATTGATGCTTGATCAGATGCTGAAAGCAGTTTACACAGTGAAATGGCGCTAACCTTAACACAACAGACACGGCTTGTAAGAGTTCAAAATTACCTTTGGCACTAATAACAGATGACACCCTGGTGTTTGTTCTGCCACTAGATTCACAAGCATCACTAAGTAGTGTACCAAACATTCCCGCAAATGAATTGCATGCTGTGTGGACAAAGAATGAGGTATTTCTCCCCTTTGAAGAAGTGGAAACTTTGCATGTGTTGCAAGTGGCCCTGGTGTCATCTTTTCGCATGAAAAATAGCCATACTTTGAAGCGTTTCTGCCTCGACGCCATATCGGCTACGTTCTAAACCAAAACAATGCAGCGTGTGTGACGTTATCGCACATGTGCAAGACAGGCAGAATCATTAACCAGGCAGGCAAACGATTCCAAGGAATTGAGCTACTGGGAGCCGGTTCTCAAAAAAAAAAAAAAAAGGTTCTCGATTCCCATCCCTACCTTTGGCCTCCTTAAGGCACACTTTCATCGTCTTCATGACTTACGGGTCAGCCCTTTGAGGGTATGTGACATCACTGTGGCCTGTGCTGTCCTCCACAATGTGGCCTGCCTGAGGAAGGAGAGGGCCCCCAGAGTGCCATCACATGGACTGGGACAATCCTGCCATCTTCCCTGATGACGACAGCGGTCGGCTGGTCAGGGACCAATATGTGTTAAATTATTTTAGTTAACATGCATGCTTTAAATTTCAGTTAAATATGTCCTGCATTGGCAGAGACGTATGCTGTGAATTTCAGTTAAATATGGCTGCATTGGCAGAGGAATTTGTGTTTTGTTTTTTTTTTCAATTTAGATTGATTTGGCCTCTTATGTTTGTGCTGTATACTGTGTGTATACAAGCTTGCAGGGAGGCTACTGCATCCATTCATTTGTCTGTTCATTTGTTGTGTACGGATTTGTCCTGCATTTATTTCAGTGTGGAGACGTGGGGTGTACTATATACAGACCTTTTTGAATGTGTATTTATTCTTGTGTTGTATAATATGCTTTGATTCTGTGCTTTCTATCTTGTAGAGTCACTGTGTGACTTCGGTTTTGAAAGGAACTGATGCTTTGATTTATCCTTATTCAATAAAGGAACATCATGTTACTCTTTGATGTGTATTTATATTTATATTGGATGTGTATTTTATATATAGTCTATGGGAAACTGTCTATCTAATGATTGCAACATCATCTAAAATCATAATTTATCTACAATGATTGAAATTAAATTAAATAAATTAAAATTGAAATTAATGATGCTTATGTTTTGTGTTAATGTTTAAATAATGACAGTGGATCTAGTTGAATGTGATAACAATGTGTAGTGGCAGTGGGAATAACGATTGGTTTCCGTTTGTGATGACTGCTGACTGAGATAAGGGATGAGATTAAATAGATCCTGGAACTTAGCCTGGTCTGGAGCAGGCAAGCTCCACAGAATACCACCTAAAAGATATCACTAAATATTTTGTACAGTCATGTGAGATATGGGGCTCTATTTTCGACTCTGCCGCCAGCGCGGCGCAGGCTGCTCCACAGACTGCGCCACAGGCAGTTCGACCGGCGCAGGCAGGCGCACGCCGCACTTGGTATTTTGGTAAGTACAGAGGTGCGCCAGGATAGGCGTTGTGGCTCAGTAGGGGGGAGGTGCCGGAATTTTCGACCATTTCGGTCTGCGCCGGCGGCGTAAAAGTGCGCTGAAAGCACGCCACCTCAGACCTGGTCAACTCTGTGCGCCAGCGGCGCAAGTGGATTTTCGTAAACCGGCGGAGTCGTGCGCTCACGTCACCAACACTTCACAGTCAGGTTTCCACAGTGTCTGGCATTTCACTGTGATCAATAATTAGCAACAGCCGCAATTCAATGCAACTATCTGAGTCAGCACATACAGTCAGACCTAAATTTATATATTTTGATCCGTATCTCATCTGACCACATCGAAAGCGCGTTCAAATTGCCTGGTGACAAACATATATGCCACTCTCCCCGGGTCGGCACATGACTCGTTCATCCTGGCGAATTCTAGCATCCCTACAGTCTTTCAAGGGGACACCTCTCTGGATGGGTGGCTGCTAGGTGATAACGGCTATCCACTGAAAACGTGGTTGATGACGCCATATATCACACCGTCAACAAGACGGCAGCATGGTTTTAACAGTGTTTTCAGCAGTGCTCGGTCAGTCATCGAACACACACTGCGATCAATAATTAGCAACAGCGACGATTCAATGCAGCTATCTGAGTCAGCACATACAGTCAGACCTATATTTTGATCAGCATCTCATCTGACGACATTGCAAGCGCGTTCGGCACGTGTAATGGTCACTCACCCTGACCGAATGTACACAGGTGAAACAGGGAGGCGAACTAATCAGTTAACGTCGCTGTGCCAACCAGAAACAACACCAGAGACATCCTACAGAGCATATACTGCATCTATCTCAGAGCACTCGAGAGACAGAGAGAGAGACAGAAACATGGAAAAAACGTAAGTGATGATCGTTGTCCGCTATTACCCACGTAATTTCATTCCAAATACAAATGTAATCATAGTAATGCTTAACGTTATCTACAAAGATGGAGTACATCATTGCTTTGAGGAGGATGAAGAAGAGGCCGAGGATTTACCATCTAAGGACCTCATACATTAGATTAAATGTCTGCAGCCGCAGCATGAGTTCAGTGCGTGTTACTCAGTCTTGTCTTAAGTTATGTTTTAGTTTTGTTTGTTACTTCTTAATTGTCTTAGTCTTGTACAGTCGCTTTGCTCTTTAAGTTTTTCCCATCTTCGAGCTACGCAAAAGCCAAACCGAGTAGCGTGATTTAATTTTCTGAAGACGTGTTTCTATAGTTTGCCGTAAACCTTCCTTTTTCTAAGCCACATGTTTTTGTTTTAGTCTGTAAATTTTAGTCAAATAATAATAATTTTGTAGACCCTCTTCGATCGGCCATCGAAGAGACTATCAATTTTGTTACTATCCGTCTAAAATAATCCTTCACGGACTCAACCGAACCAAAACTCTGCAGCCAGCTGTTGATCCTTGGTCTGGGTTAACAACCATCCGGAGCCGTCCCTTATCTGTAACCGACACCGTAGAACCCAGTTCGAGAGACATCACCGTCCAACATCAGCTCTTCACCTTGGTGTGCCTGGGCCTTCCACCGGACCACCGAGCAGATCGAGCCACGGACGAGCACCTGGGCATCTTCGAGTTAGTTCGGAGCAGAACTCACCGGGACGCCAGCAATCCAGTAGGCATGCTCAGCAGGTTTGAATAAGAGTTGGTCTGTGAGGTTAAGATACTGCTAAAATATCCAAATTCTCTCAACTGCTCGTTTAATCCCTTAACTTTACGTTCGCGTCCCTATTATCCCCTTTACAACTACTTCTCACTATCGCCAAACTTGTTTGTCATTGTGCTGCCATAAGTTTCTTTTTGTGTTCTGTCATATCACCTCATATCTTCTGTCGTACTATTCATGATATATCATTCATTATCCATAATTCTGCTTAATAAATGAGATTTTATTAAGTCCTGGTTAAACGGTGTCCTTTTGAGCTGAATATATACGATCCCTGTATCCAGAGTTTACGCTTCAGATTATCAGACTGATTTACTGTTAGTTCATTCATTAGTATTTTATCAGCGTTATAGCAGTTAATTTCTGCAGTCCTTCTTAGCTGATGAAGGTGGTGCCCCGTCATTTTATCAATGAATGCAACATCAAATTAAGGTAGTTCCCCTACAATGACCAGAGATGCCATAGCGGGCCTATATGAACAATTGGCTGCTACTTCATGGATGACTTACCAAAACAGAATGGCCCGCGATTTCCCTCAAGCTGAAAGAGGTGGTGTGTGTGCTATATTTTCCCAGGACTGTTGTGTTTTCATCCTAAACAATGCCGCTATCAGAGATCTGTGCTCTCTCTGACAGAACTCCAGTGTGAGTTCTGTCACTCCGGGCCCAGCCCTGCTATACTTCACCTGTGATTTCTCTGGTCTGTTCTTGGTCTTCCAATAAAAGAATCAGGGCTAGCAGGCATATTCCCTGTACAGCTCACTGCATCATTATGCCCTTAAAATATGATGTGACCACACTGGGCTCTAATCACCACTTTATTTATTCAACTATCCTATGGTGCATTCTGTTAAATAAATTTATCTAATTACTCGTAAAGTCTCTTTTCCATTAAGTCCCTCCTGATTGAAATTTTGGGGACATCATGGTAGCCTTGGGGTACAAGACACTGATGATGCAATTGAAATGTCTCTTGTCCATGCAGGGAAATTTTTGCATTTGATCCCTTCTCCCTTCTCTCTTCCCTCATTGTCAGATATTTACAATCCACAACCCAAAGTAAAGGTACAAACTCCTCCCTCCCTACCACCTTGTTAGATAGCAATCTAGAAGAAAAAACTGCCAGCCAGTAAACATAAATGTAAACAATGCAGGTTTATAAATAGTAAATGCTCTCCAAATGATTTATGAGGTACAAAATACAGTTGTTAGGTCAATGACAATGTGTTTTTCGAGAAATACCTGTATCTGTTAAACCTCAATGTAAAAAGTAATTTCTTTTGCTGTAACTTTAAAATTACTTTAAAATGAAGATAATTTGAAAATGACTGAAACCTTACCTCCACATAATTTATTCTGGAACTTCTCACAATGTTCATCATCACACTCGCAGAAGTCACCATGGTAACTGCTTCCACTCTCTGTGGTGTGGCATTGGCACCTGCCACACACACAGTCTCCTCGACCCTCACACTCGGTGCCATTGTGCTTCTGACAGGATGCTCGCAGGGAGCGCTCATCTCTATCACCGATGGAGCATTCGCAGAACTGACCGACGTAGCCTTCACTGCAGCTGAATGAAGGACAAATAGAGAAGAGCAATCAAACCTAAAAGCAAAAGCAAAAAATCTGCGAACTGTAACAAAAACACAAATAAAGAGCTAGCCTCTATTGTTATACATTGACTGTAGGTTGGGCATGGATTGTGGATTGTAGTCTCTGGTCAACCATCCACTCAGACCCTCTCTCTAACATTGTGATCACATATACTGCCTCAAAGTAAGCTGGTTCTCTCTCTCTGTTTGCAGCTGTGTTAAATAATGAGGAAATAATTGACCTACTTAGCTCTGATTGAATAGTTTTTTTCTCCCAATGGCAAAATTATGGATAACTAAGTAGTTAATGTCACAATCATTGTATTTTCATGCATTATTTTTCTTCCTGGTAGTGCATTACAGTGTCACTATGATGGTCAGTCATTCCCATGCAGAAGGTGGTGCCAGAAAGTTATTGGGAGTTAACATGCACAATTAAAGGCAGCCTATTGTGCCTAAAGTGTTTAACCTGTTTGTGTTAATTCATCAATAATTATTCTCACAAGAAATTGCTTGTCAGGAAAACATAAATGTCTCATAGGACATCCTTAAACACAACAGAATGTGGACTGGAATAGTTTTACACACCATCTCCAAAAGGTGAGAGCCATACAAAATACTTCCCAAGGACATCATCAAAAACAGTGACAAAAACAAAAACAAAACAAAAAACAAAATCAAAAACAAATCTTGAGTTTACAGAAGGATCAGCCTGCACTAACTTGATCAACTGTCAATACCCCACATCTCCAGACATGGCTAATGAACAAACAATCAAAGAACAAAGAGCCGGGCTAAGCCACAGCCCTCTAATATAAAGGGGCACAGAATTTTATTGATTTTATTCTATTGTCTTATTTTTCCTTTGCATCTAAAGTATGGCTATGAATATAAACCAACCATGTGAATTAATAAAATCAAAAGCAAACAGAAAAGGAGTTAGTACAATGATATAAGATTCATCCATCCATCCATCCATTGTCTATACCCGATTATCCCTTTCTGGGGTTGCGGGGGGGGCTGGAGCCTATCCCAGCTGTCAACGGCCGAGAGGCAGGGTATACCCTAAACCAGTCACCAGCCAATCCCAGGGCAACATATACAAACAAACAACCATTCACGCTCACACTCACACCTAAGGACAATTTTTTAGTCACCAATTAACCTAATGAGCATGTTTTTGGTCTGTGGGAGGAAACTGGAATGCCTGGAGAGAACCCACGCATGCACAGAAAAGGCCCTGCCCAACTCGGGGATCGAACAGGCAATCTTCTTGTTATGAGGCACGCGCACTACCTGCTGCACCACCGTGCCACCATGATATAAGATCATCAGATCATATCAGATCATAATATTGATTTATTTTGTTTTAGTGAAACCTAGTTTGTACTGAGTATTTACGTATTTTTGACCCAAGCCTATTAATCAACCATCAACCTAAACTCAACTGGAATTCATCTGAAAACCTTGTTGTCAGTATTTCACACCAAACCTGGAAAACATTACAGCCAATTCTTTCGAGAGTACACTGTGCTCCTGTTACTTATTCTGAATTTCTATTGGGAATCTGGAGTTTGTATCAAGTTTATTCCTTAAAATAATAGTTACAGTTATTTTAGGTGATTTTGATATTCATATGTGTCACCATGCCTTCCATCTCTCATCTGTTGCCATTTCCATCAGTTCACTGCTCTGCCAGTACTTTTCCACTCTCAGGCACTGTTTATACTGTAAACATTACTGAGACATTTCCCTTCATTTGTGCCCTTCGTTTACATGCAAACAGAGAATTCGCCTCTGAAAACAATGCATTCTAAAAACTCTGGCCACAGTGGAGATTTTGGAAAACTTCATTTGCACGTTTGCATGTAAACTGAAAAAAATGGAGAAAAACAGAGTTTCAGGTCACATTATACGCCAGAACTTGCACCTGTGCCAAAAGTGCAACCTATGTTTACTGTAGAGTTTCATTTGGCTTTGGTGATCATAGATGCATTCAGAGAACATTTATGTTGGTGCAAATACAGCTGTTCTATTATATCGAGCAGCAGAGACGAATGAGTGCTCGGAGGTCAACAATTTTGCAACAACTTCTCCCCCCTCCAGAAGAGCCAGTCCGTGTTACCATCAGCGTCGATGGCATACATACACAGGTTAGTGTAAATGAAATGTTTTCTGAAAACGGATATGTGTGCACAATGTTATTTTTGAAAACAGAGAGGGTGAAATGTACGTTTAGGAAAATAGCCGGCTACGTGTAAACATAGTGTCACTGTCATTGTCAGCCACGCCCACCCATCTACTCACCTGATCCTCATTGCCAAACAACCCAGTATTTAACATGCTCTCCCACACTCACTCACTGCCAGATTGTTCTTTGTATCTATGCAGAACTCTCTAGCATTCACTATTGGAGTGACCTTATTACCTGCCTTGCCTGCCTCTTACTATGTCAGAGCTCCTGTTCCCTGGTGAATACCTCAGCCTTCTGTCTCTGATTGAGAGTTTTGCCCTGCACTTCCTGGATCTTTGTCTGTCTGTGATTATTTGGTGTTTGGTTCACCAACACTTCAAGAGACTTCCTCTGCTTCTTTGGTGCTTGGCTGCATCAAATATATAGAGACTACAGTTCTGAATTGAACTTTGAACTGCATTGCTGGTTATCTGTCCCTGCCAAGTCTGAGATTAAAGGCACTATAAGTAATTCCTGTGTACTGGTGCTGCTGCATTTGGGTCCTAACACACCCATTACAATGTGGACATCAATGTCAATGACAGTATATTGACTCGAGGTGTCTGATTCAATACATTAAGATGTTAGAATTGAAACATAAAGTGTGATCACTATAAGAACATGTTTTGAACTCAGTCTACTCTGAGCATTGAAGGATAAAGGTCATATAAGAGCGGGACAAGCTTGAGTAAAACCATATGTGGTGATGTGTTTGTAGAGGCCCCTTAGATGGGGACCCCAGATAGAGCTGTCAATCCATCAACTTGTATAAGTAAACAGCTGGATAGCTGAGTGTTCTAAAGACAACAACGTACAGGTGCAATAACATCTGTGATTGGTCGAAGTGTGTAGCAGATGTCATCTATATATTTGGGGATCAAGGAGAGAAGGACGGAGATCCTACCGATTGGACCCAGGCTCTCCATCAGACTACCGGCGTCTAATTTAATACTAAGCTTGCTAATAAAATTTCTCTTTAACACAAGCTTGTATCAGCAGAGTTCTTTCTACACCATCATCACACTATCGCTTGTTTCAATGAGGACCCGAAGTAAACTTCACTCTCTAACCTGCTGCCATTTTCCTTTATCTGTTCACTTGTTCAGTCAGTACTCCCCGGCCAGCCATGCCCACCTGCCCACTCACCTGATCACACACCTGAGATCCATTCAAAATCAGTCTAGTATTTAAGGTGCTCTCCCACACCCACTCAGGGCCAAATTGTTCTTCGCTCTCATGCATATACCTTTGGACTGATCTCTTGTTGCCAAAACAGCCTGTTTATGACTTTCTGAGGGGGTATTCCAGAAAGCGGGCTATGTGAAAACTCTGAGTTTTCTGTTCCAGAAAGAGAGGTAACTGAAACTCTGAGTCAGTCACTATGGTAACAGATTCTGTGAACATAACCTGCTCACTGGCAGGTTTACTATAAGAAACCCTGAGTTTCTACCTGTCTCCTCCCACATGAAGAAAGATGACATGGATTGCCCATTCATTCCCAATCCGATTTTTATCGAAGCCCAACTGATTCGAAATGCTTTATGTCGTGAGAGAATTGTCTGACCCAGATTAGATGTCCTGTCATTTCCAGAAGAATACCTGTTGGAATGCTACCGCTTTTCATCAAACGGTATAATTTATCTCGATAACATTCTCCAGCCATACATCACCAACCTCACACACCATGGCTGTGCACTCACATCACAGCAAATTTTATGCATAGCGCTACTTTTTTTTGCAAACGGTAGTTTTTTGTACAACATTCGGGATGCAGAGCACTTGGGAAAGGCAACAGTGTGTAGAGCTATGACGAAAGTAACCCTCGCACTGAAACGCCTGTTACCAATGATGATAGTGACTGGTGACTGATGTAGAAATCATATATTCTATTCTATATTCATATTTATTTTAAATTATGATATACATACTGCTGCAACCTCAGAGTGGGTTCAGTAGCTTAATTAGCTGTCATTTTGCAGGGCTTCCAAATGTGATAGGGGGAGATGGGACACAAATTCCTATTATTGCACCTGCAGAAAACTAAGGGGACTATGTGTATGTTTTTGTGTTCATTATGCCTTTTTTTATGTGAAGCACTTGATGTATGTGATTTTTTTTTGTAAAGCTACAATTCCTGTGTGAAAATTGTTATATAAATAATAAGCCTACTTAGCCTACTTTAGGATGCAAAATGAATCAGAGATGGAAGAAGATGTTGACTTAAAATGATTTTTTTCTGGAACCTCCATCCAACCATAAGCAGTTACCTGGTATTTGATCCTCTCGCAATGGAGATCCAGTGGATCAGTAGATATAGGAAATAGCCTTTAAGACATACAAACAGAAAAAGTCTAAAAAGCCAGTAACACTATGACCATCCAAAGTCTTGCTGTATCAACAAGGCTATGCCAACCTACTTACCACCTACACAACTCACCAGTATCTGGAAGACCACCACACCTCAGGACTACCTTTTGCCTTCAACTATCAAAACTTATAGAAGAATGTGAAAGGAACAAAAGCCTATTATGATCAGAAGAAAGAATACTCAGTTCTCACATATCTCTATACACTATGCCAGACTTGACTGATGAAACCGGTGATAGCAGTGAACATATTCTTGCTTCATTTTGTTATTTTAGTAGATCCTTTTAGTTATTTTTAGTGAGGACATGGGTGGCTAATGCAAGCCCAGAAGATCAGTGAAGACAGATAAGTAGGAGGCATTTCACCAGTTCAAACATGTATTAGGCAAGTTCTGGTCTCAAAGAATGATGCCATATGCTCAGGTCAAAATCAAAATACTAGACAGATACATACATGGATCCAACAACATACACACAAGAGCACAAACACACAAACTCAGGCACATTACAACTTAGATGTTCTATTCAGTTCTGTTATGGCAAGAAGGGCACAAAACCCCTGCTGAAATTCATTTTCTTCCATGTCAGTGACCTGTGGTGGTACTGGTGAATATATACAAAGTGTGGGTTGAGAGGGTGACTCTGGTCAAATATTATGGTATGTGCTCTGCATGGCTGTGCTGTTGAAGTCTGGGAGGTTGATTTTGGCGTCCTTGTCTGTAATTTCTGTAAGTTCTCAGAGGAGGTTGACAGCATATTAAAGAAGGGGGAGCAGCATAGGAGGATGGATTGAACTATGCTTTCATAGAATAGTAACAGAAGTTGGGGAGCCACAAAGTGCTTTGACTTTGCAGATGATGGAGAGTCTTTGTTGACAACGTTTATGGCTGTCAACGGTGTGTTGTTCAAAGCTCAGTTTATTGTCCAGGGTGAGTCTGAGATATCTGTAATTGTCTGCCATTTCAACAACTATACTATTGGTTGCTGATGGGGGTGTAGGTGGGGTTGGAGGCGGAGGAGGTTGAAGACCAGTTTTTTTTTGTTTTGAGACATTTATCTGCAAATGACTGTCTGGGCACCACTGTGTGAGATGGTAGATGGAGTCATAGTAGCTGCCAACTGAGTTGTTATTATTGTTGAGTAGTGCATGTACAGCACTACTGTACTACTACTTAGAGGTACAAGAGCAGTCAAAAGTTTGGACACACCTTCTCATTCAATGGGTTTTTTTTTTTTTTTTTCATTTTTAAATTGTAGATTAATACTAAAGACATCCAAACTATGAAGGAACACATATGGAATGATGTAGTAAACAAAAAGGTCTTTAACAAACCAGACTATGTTATATAATTTAGATTCTTCAAAGTAGTCACTATTTGCTTTGATGACAGCTTTGCACACTCTTGGCATGCTCTCAGTCAGCTTCATGAGGTAGTCACCTGGAATGGTTTTCCAGCAGTCTTAGACTTAGACTGGTTCTTTATTGATCCCAATTTGGGAAGTTATTCTGTTGCACTAGCAATTTAAACATACAGACAAACACAAAATATAAACAACAGTTGTTTAAAAAATATAACAAATGTTATATTTAATATATAAACAAGAAAAACACCAGTTTGTTACCGTGTACCCTGCCTCTCGCCCGTTGACGGCTTGGATAGGCTCCAGCACCCCCGCAACCCCAAAAGGGATACGTGGTATAGAAAATGGATGGATGGATGGATAAAATTATAATGATATGATAAAAATACAATATAATTGAGAAGAAATATATAAACAAGTATTTACAGTAGTTCCAAAAGAAAAAACTGTGCAGCTGTAGATGATAAACAATGTAAACAATAGATAGTGTGTGTGCAATATTGCAGAAAAATATGTAACACTTGAATTTTGGGGTTTTTGAGGTTGGTGGTGGTGAGGCTAAGTTGCTATTGTACAGTGTGATGGCTTGTGGCAGGAATGATTTCCTGAAGTGGTTCCTGGAGCAGTCTATTGGAGAAAGAGCGCTGCTGTCTGTTTGTGAGGTGGCGAAAAGGATGTTCAGGATTATCCATGATGGAAATGAGTTTTTGCAGTGTCCTCCTCTCCACCACCTACTCAAAAGTGTCCAATTTGCAGCTAATAATGGAGCTGACCTTCATGATCAGTTTGTTCAGTCTGTTGGTGTCACTGGCTCCAATGCTGCTCCCCCAGCACACAGCAGCAAAGAAGAGTGCACTGGACTGGTAGACTGGTAGAAGATCTCCAACATCTTGCTGCACATGTTGAATGGTCTGATGAGTCTGCTCATCCTCTTCTTGTAAATAGCGTTGATGTTAGTTTTTCAGTTCAGTCTGTTGTTGAGGTGGACTCCGAGGTACTTGTAATCATCCACCACTGTGACATTCTCCCCCAGAATACACAGTGGTTGTGTGGTCGTCCTGTTCCTTCTGAAATCAATAACCATCTCCTTGGTCTTGGCCATGTTAAGCAGCAGGTGATTTCTACCAGACCATCCCACAAAACGGTCCACCACTGCTCTGTATTCCTCCCCTTGTCCATCCTTTATACACCCCACCACCATTGAGTTGTCCAAAAACTTCTGTAGGTGGCACGATGAAAAGTTGTACTGAAAGTCTAAGGTGTACAAGGTAAAAAGAAAAGGAGACAGAACAGTCCCCTGTGGCACTCCTGTACTACTTTCCACAGTCTCAGACAGAACGTTGCCCAGTCGGACAAACTGCGGTCTGTCTGTCAGGTAGCAGAGGTTGAAAGTAACGAATTACGTTTACTTGCATTACTGTAATTGAGTAGTTTTGAGTAGTGTACTTATACTTTTAAAAGTACTCATTAAGAACTGTAATTTTACTTTTATTTAAGTATGTTTTGTTTGAAGTATTGTTTCGGTACATTTTAAATCACATCCGTTACTGAGTGAAAAAAAAAAAAGTTATATCAAAAAAGAAAAAAAAAAATCACATCCTAGAAACTACTGCAATGAATGATGGGAAGGAGAGCTGGCACTAAAGTCACACCAACGATGGAGACCATGGAGACAGACAAATCAGACAGCAGTGCTGCAGACCCAGCTGAAAGTGAAACCCTGTCCAATTCTGCTGAAGTTGAACTCAAAAGAAGTGAAGAAGTGCACCAGTGGCCATATTTAAGTGACCACTTTGGCTTCAAGTGCGAGAAAGGCAACAATTTTCAATTTCAATTTTATTTTATTTTATTTGTATAGCGCCAAATCACAACAGACGTTGTCTCAGGACACTTTCCATATAGAGCTCTTTAGACCAAGCTCTTTATTACGCAGTGTAAACTGTGTTTGCCCAGAGAGACGGAGCTAGCTGCTTATAAAAACTCAACATCAAACCTGCACAAGCATGTTGAGGTAAGTTAGCGGTTCCTTTTCACAGTTTAGCTGGTAAGAGGCTTGTTATAATAACCCCCAAAGACATCAGTGGATAACATTGCTAATGTTGGTTGGCACTAGCAACCTGTTGGTAACTACCTAATGAGGTTATTATTAATTATGCTAACACTCTGTTAGCCTACCTGACGTGATCAAAAACAGATGTCAGTACCTAGTAAGTTTTACAACATCCAATAGGCTAAATAATGCTAAACAGTGTCTAGAGTAAACCAATAATGTTTATTTGATTTGATGACTGCAGATCTGTAGACTAAATTCACACATTAACTCATTATTGCCTCCATGACAGGTGCTCTGTTTAGCTAGTCTATGAAAATTATGAAGAAAAAAAAATTATGTCCTATGTTTGACTGTAAGTAAGGGTAAGACTTCATATACAGTCATCAGGATTAACAGCTGTACGAATGTTAGTGATAACTAATTGTGGAGTTGTATGAGATACTTATGTCAAGTCAGTCAGTGTATTATCAGACAGAACCAGAGATAAACTGCTGAGCACAGGGCCAACAACACGTAAACAAATAATTCTTCTTTTAGGAGGTTAAAATTATTTTTTATTGCTGTGTTGCTGTCCCCCTGTGCTCAGCTACGTAGTACCTCATACAACCCCACTTCAGAAAACCGGAACTTTCCATGTAATATCATATCATAATCATTTAATATGATACATACCTTCCACTATCTTTAATAGCCTTGTTTATATCTTCAGGCATCTTTGTGAGCAACAATTGTGCATTATGATGTGTAAAGGACAAAATGTGATGTGTGTAGAAAATCTTTTATCTATGAATGTAAATATTTGAAATTCAGCGTGTTTAATGAAGACAGTAGTGATTTACATACTGATGAAAATATTTTGTTCACACAGGAAACATCCATCAAAGCTGAAGACTTTGTGGCAACACAGAAGCAAACCCTGGGACCACCAGAAACCCCAAGCAAGCAAGCAAAAATAACTGAAATGATGGCAGTGGGTCCAAACAGACGTGTGCCACAGGCAAAAGTTGACAAGCTCATGGTTAACTTCCATTTTCTGTGGTTGAACAACCAGCTTTCAGAGAACTTTTAATCACACTGAATCCTCAATGCAAGGTAATTTCCATACCCAATCTCCAGACCAGCAAAGAGAGCTCCCTCTATGTTGGTCTGGAGACTGGGTCTGGCCAATCAGATGAAGAAGACTTTGATGCCATACCTCAGTAAGGTCAGCTATGTAGGCACCACCACAGATTGTTGGACAGCACACCAGCAAAGTTACATAGGGGTCACAGCTCATTGGATAGATGAGATGAGCTGATGAAACCTTGGAGAGGAGATCTGCTGTACTTGCTTGCATGAGGCTGAAAGGTTCCCACACCTTTGATGCCCTTGATGACATTCATTGTCAATACAGAATCAGGGGGAAAGTGGTAAGAACTATAACAAACAGCGCCTCAAACTTCTCTTAAAGTATTCAGTGTGTTTGGTTAGCAAAGCCAGTCTGAGGAAAGAGAGTTAGAATCAGATCAAGATTCATCTGAAGAACCCACAGCTGACTACCTGGACACATTCACTATCCTGAAACAAGATAACGGTCTTGAGTACCGGCTTCCTCCACATCAAAGGTGTGCATGTCACCTCTTAAACTTAGTGGCCACAACAAATGCTACCATGACAGAAGAGAAGAATGACACATACAAACGACTAACACATGCAGCTTTTGGGAAATGCCAAGCAGTCTTGAACAAGTCAGGTCGGTCATACATGGCAGCAGAAATTGTGCAAGATGAGTGCAAGCTCCAGCTCATCCGGCCGAATCAAACTCGGTGGAACTCGACATACTGTGGAGCGAATCATACAGATAATATAAATGAAGGGGGAGGATGCTATCAGGAATGTCTGCGAAGAATTCAAAGTGAAAAAGTGAGTTTAATTCTCATTTCTAAAGAGAGTGCCTGAAGCTACCTTGCTTATTGATTTGTTTTTCAACTTATTGATTTGTTTTTTGATAGGAAAAGTACATTTCCAGACTTGGGTACACATTCTCCACCTATTCCTGCAGGAAACTTGCTTAAAGTTGTATAATTTCATACAGGCTGAATCCAGCTGAAATTGCTTTCCTGACCGAGTACTGCACTGTGATGACGCCTTTGAAGGCTTTAAACATCCTTCAGTCTGAGACCAACACGCACATGGGGTGGCTCCTGCCAGTGATCTGTGTTTATCTCTCAACAGGTCTGGCCTATGTGAGACAACACCTTGACCAGATGACAGAGGTGGTGGACCAGGTTGGGCAACATTCATCAGATGAAGAAGATTTCTTCTCCTCCATGAAGTCCAGAGGTCACAAGGTACAGGGAAGCTGGATGGGTACCTTGCCTGTGTCTCAAACCAGATGGATCTGCTTAACTCACACACACATCAAAAAACTTTCTCTCAAACTCAACACTGGCTTGAGATTTATATCCTCTTGTCCTTTTTGCACTACACAAGAGAGCCCCTCAACACCCGCTGGTAAAAAAAAAAAAAAAAAGTAACTAAGTAACTTTCAGAGGTGTGGACTCTCATGACTTGGACTCGAGCCAGACTCGAGTCATGAATTTGATGACTTTAGACTCGACTTGACAAAATGTTACAAGACTTGCAACTCGACTTGGACTTTAACAGCAATGACTCATGACTTCACTTGGACTTGAGCCCTTTGACTTGAAAAGACTTGCTACTTGCACCAAAACACAAAGATTAAAATGTATCTTAAAAGCGAACGTTTTGCATCTCTCTCTCTCAGTGTGCGCATTTGTGTGTGTGTGTGTGTGTGTGTGTGTAGATGCAGGCAAAGTATTCAATCAGATTAGATCTATGTTGTTTTGATCCGAGAGCATCCAATCATCGATATAGTGGTGGACCATCTCTCTCTCTCTCTCTCTCTCTCTCTCTCTCTCTCTCTCTCTCGATAGATAGATAGATAGATAGATAGATAGATAGATAGATAGATAGATAGATAGATAGATAGATAGAATATGTGACCAGTTTGAGGAACTATGTGATGAATACAACATCAAAGATAAACTGGACTACATTATTAGTGACAATGCTGCTAACATGCACAAAGCATTCACTATGTGCTTCCCCACTGAACAAGAAGATTATGATGACAGGGATCATCTTGATGACCCAGAGCTCTGGCATGACTTAACCCTGGAAGACCAGCAAACAGTAGATATTGCTATGGCAAAGAAACAGCGCTTGCAGTGTTTTGCGCATACTCTTCAGCGGGTGGTGGGAGACGGCTTGAAAGAAAAAAAAGTGGCATCTCCTTTTTCAAAGTTATCAAAACTCAGCTTACTACTGCACACAAGCACAACATTCAGAGATGTGTTCAGAGATGCTGAATTTGGGGAACAGAAAAGCATTCCTGCTGCTGTCAACACAAAATGGAACTCAACACTGAGGCAGTTCTCCAGTGTGATCATCTAAAGCTCTGTTCTGTTCTGGAAAAGTCTGGGCACAAGGAGTTGTCATTCATAGTACGGGAGTGGACTCTGTTGAAGGAGTTGGTGGACATCTTGAAGCCGTTTGGTGAAGCAACTGATATGACACAGGGGGAGAAGGTAGTCACAATCAGTGCTGTTGTTTCATCTGTCTTGTCCCTCAATCACCACCTTGAGAAACTGAAGCCACAAGTCCGTTTCCTGGGCGGCATGGTCAGAAGTCTCCAGGCATCCCTGAACAAAAGATTTCTTGGAATCTTCATCAATGTGAAAATGGCCAGGGCACAAGATGGGGTCACTGCTCCCTTTGCAGACCCAGTCTACCTCAAAGCAGCTGCCTTGGATCCAGCCTTTTCTCTGTTGTTGGTCCCATGTGCTGGTCAATTGTGACGTCAAGGCAGAGGTGGCACAATGAGTTAAAGGTAAATATTACTGAGTTTAATGTAACTTTTTTTTTTCTCATAATCTGATCAATAATACTTAAGTTTAACACACTTTATTTCACACACTAATTGTAATAAGGGCTCTTTTGTTTCTGCTAATTGCCACAACTGATCCTGCGAGATGCAGCACGGACAGAGCAACCTGTGCCTCCTGTTGATGAAGAAGAGCAAGCTTGGACAAGGAGAAGGGCTGTTTGCGGAATACCATAAAAGGCAGAAGAAGGATGTGGGGACCATCCAGCACTACAGCTAAGTCACTACCTTGACATTGCCGAAGGATAGAATGCTCTTTTGTTCTGGGCAATGAACATGAATATTCTTCCTTCACTGTGTGACCATCAGAGTGTTGGCAGTGCCTGCCTCCAGTGCTCCAGTGGAGCGAGTTTTCAGCCATGGTGGCATCATTCTTTGGCCCCAATGACTGACAGACTTTTGGCAAATTTGGTCTTTTGCAAATACAATGCAGCATAGGGCCCTGAAATAATGGAAAATGCACAACCCTGTTCAATGTTATGTTCATGTATTTGTTGTGTTTCTCCCTGTATCGCAAACACACACATGCACACGCACACATACACAAAAACCTGTTTGTGTTAGTCGTTTAAGGATAACCTAAATGTTCCTGAATATAGAAACCTAGCAGTGTCTTGGATAATTTATTGATAAAAAATGTGCATTCAATGGTCAACTGCTGTAGTGCTAGTTAAAGTGCAATATTCTATGGAAATGCACTCAGCACTCTGCAATCAGCACTTTATGTACTTTTTTTTTTTTTTTTCAAATAATTTAAGTTGCACTTTATCGAATGTGTTTATTCTGTGCCGAAATAGTTTAAAAGGAAGAATATTTTTGAGGAATATGTCAAAGATGGAGACATCTTCTTTGGAACAGGAAACACGCAGGACATCTTCCACAGCACCGGGACTCTCTGCAGACTCAGGCTGAGGTTGAAGAGATGACCCAAGATCACGGACAGCTGGCTGGCACAAGTCCTCAGGACTCTGGAATAAATGCTGTCAGGGCCAGCAGCCTTGCCCAGGTGCAACATCTCCAGCTGTCTTCTTTCCTGGCCTGCAGTCAGGCAGGGGATGGTGCTAGTGGAGGGGGTGCTGTGGAAGAAGGTGGGGGATGTGGGATTTTGGGTCCAAGGGAGGGGTCATCGGGGGGGCTGAGGGTTGGAGGGAGAAAGCTTGGGCAGAGGGGAGTTGTGGAGGCCATTGTTGATAGTGGTGGGGCGTGAAGGGGCAGGGGAATGTAGGACCACTCCTGGCTGTGAGCTAAACCTGTTGAAAAAGTGGTTTAGCTCATTGGCCCTCTCAAGGCTGCCGGCTGCTGGTCTGTCCTTTGCCTTGAGCCCCGTGATCTCCTTCATTCCTGTCCACACATCGTTCATTCTGTTCTGCTGGAGTTTGGCCTCCAGCTTCCTCCTGGAGACATCTCTGCTCTGCCTCAGCTTGTCCCTCAGCTCGTGTTGAACAATCCTCAGTTCTTTTTTGTCCCCCGCTCTGAAAGCTTGTTTCTTCCTGTTTAGCAGAATTTTCAGTTCACTGGCGATCCAGGGCATGTTGTTGGGAAAGCAGCATACAGTCTGGGTTGGCAGTATGGTCTGTCCACAGAATTTGATGCACTCTCTGATACACTCTCACTGTTCACTAATACTTACTGTCAGCACTGTCAGGCTGTTGATATCCTCCCCATGTGGCTCACACAACACATCCCAGTCTATTGTCTCAAAGCAGTCCACCTCCTCAGGCTGCCTCTGGACAAGAAGGACATACTGAGGTGTTAACAACAGGGGGGACTGTATGTATCCTTTGCATTAGCATACAGTAGGTCATTACCATTGTCTCTGGTGGGACAGTTAATAAACTTTGTTTTTATGTTTTACATTTGTAGCTCCGCTACGGTGGAGTGGATGACGTTACATGCCGCTTCCCCGTCAGTCTTCGGAGGGATGTAAACAGTGATCCCGATGGTGGACTTGAACTCCCGAGGCAAATAATAAGGCCCTATCCCACAGCTAGCAGCTCAGTGTCCGGGCTGCAGAAACACCCTTTAACGGTAACATGACCGGGATTACACCACTTCTCATTCACAAACAGTGCAATCCCTCCTCCCTTCTTTTTACCGCTCTGAGCTACGTCTCCGTCCACTGGCACACAGCTTAAGCCGGGTACTTCCACGCCAGGACGTCTGAATGCAGCCACAAGTCAGTGAAGGCCATAAGGCTGCACTGTCGGTATTACCACTGAGTCCTGACCAGCGCAACAAACTTGTCCATCTTACTTGCTAAGGACCTCACGTTCCCAGTGATGATCACCGGGACAGTGTGTATCTCCGTGCCTTCGCCCTCCGTTTGGCTCCGGTTATACAGACCCGATGTCGTCTCTTTAGCTCGTCCGGGACTACAATCCTCTCTCCGGGCAGCAGCATAGGTCTACACAACACGATCAGCTACTTGCATGTGTAGACAATGCCCCACTCCCCTCTGTATGGTCCACCGTGACAACGAGTGCAAAAAGTAACAGAAACGCCACCAAAAAAGTTGTAAAACTGCGCACAAATATTGCAACGCAGTTACCAAAAGTGAGTTAAGAAATTGAATTTAAAAGAAACAGAAAACAAAACACACAAAAACGAACGAAAATGACAGAGCTCCTGCAACAAGCTGTAACCTTCCCTGAGGTGCTGAACACTTGTTGGTTGCTTGCCTTCACTCTGCGGTCCATCTCATCCCAAACCATCTCAACTGGGTTTCGGTCAGGTGATTGTCGAGGCCAGGTCATCTGAAGCAGCACTCCATCACTCTCTTTCTTGTTCAAATAGCCCTTACGTAGCCTGGAGGTGTGGGCTCATTGTCCTGTTGAAAAACAAATGATGGTCCCACTACGCACATACCAGATGGGACGACTTATCACTGCAGAATGTTGTGGTAGCCATGCTGGTTAAGTGTGCCTTGAATTTGGAACCAACAGTGTCACCAGCAAAGCACCCCCACACCATCACAGCTCTTCTTCCGTGCTGCACAGTGGGAACCTCACATGCAGAAACCATCCACTCATCTTTGTTCATGTCCATTCCTTGTGTGTCTTTTCCCAAGCAATTCTCTTCTTGTTGTTCTTCCTAAGAAGTGGCTTCTTTGCAGCAATTCGACCATGGAGGCCTGATTCACACAGTTTCCTCTTAACAGTTGATGTTGAGATGTGTCTGCTACTTGAACTCTGTGAAGCATTTATATGGGCTCTAATCTGAGGCGCTGTTAATTTGTGGTTTCTGAGGTTGGTAACTCTGATTTAACTTATCCTCTGCAGCAGAGTTAACTTGTGGTCTTCCTTTCCTGTGGCGTTCCTCATGAGAGCAGTTTCATCATAGCATTTGAGGTACTTGAGGACATTCAAAGTTCTTGAAATTTTCTGAATTGACTGACCTTCATGTCATAAAGTAATGATGGACTGTCATTTCTCTTTACTTAGTTGAGTGGTTCTTGCCATAATATGGATTAGAACAGTTGTCAAATAGGGCTATTCACTGTATAGACCTTTGTACCAACCCTACCTCTGCACAACACAACTGATGGTCTCAAACACATTAAGAAGGCAAGAAGTTCCAGAAATTAACTCTTGACAAGGCACACCTTTTAATTGAAAATCATTTCTGGTAACTACCTCATAAAGCTGACTGAGAGAATGCCAAGAATGTGCAGCGCTATCATCAAAGCAAATGGTGACTACTTCGAATAATCTAAAATATATGTGTCCAAACTTTTGACTGGTACTGTATGTAAGGATGGGTGAGGGGCTGATACTGGTGTCATTGGTATAGAGGGCAAACAGGAAGGGGCTCAGGACACATCCTCGAGGGGTTCTAGTGTTGGTGATGGAAAATGTTATGCTGCCTATCCTATAATCCTATAACAGATTCTGGTCTATAACTGAGGAAATTGTGTACCTAGTGTATGAGAAGTGGTGGTATGTTCAAGCGATAGAGTTTCCTGGTCATCTGGTGGCACTGGATGGTATTGAATGCTGAGCAGAAGTCAATGAGGAGGAGTCTGGTGAAGTTACCAGGTGATTTGAGGTGTAGTAGTAGGGGGTGGAGGAGACAAGCTACTGCATCCTCAGGCCCCCTTTTAACTTTGTGAACTGGTTTGGATTCAAGAGTGGTTTGACAGTTGGGAGGATGATGTTGATAGGTGAGGGCAACTGAGCGGTAGTGGTTTGGTTTGGAGAGGTGGGGTTTCTTGGCTACCAGTATGATCGTGGATGTTCTCCACATGGTGGTCACTGAGACAGTCCTGTAAGACTCCCAGAAAAGGGGGTGCATGATGGGAGAGAGCTCTGCGGCACACTCCTTCAGCATTCATGCTTGGACACCATCAACTGCTGGCATACATCCTCCACAGTAAAGGGAGCAAGGTGTGTTGACTCAGGGATGGGGAGGGTATCCAGTATTGTCTTACATTCCTCTGAGTAGTTCATGGTGTCAAACCTAGTCTAAAAGGTGTTCAGGTTTCCAGCAAAAGAGATGGGGTCAGTTATTACAGCTAACTTGGGTTTTGGATCATGACCAGTGAGTGTACTAACTTTCTGAAAAGCTTGTCTTGTGTTCATGGTGGAGAATTCCAGTTCCGGTTTTTCTTTATATCTAAGTTTGGCTTTAAAGTTTTAGTTTTTGATTTGGTGTATTGTGATTTTGACTGAAACCCAGTCCTCACATTGAAAGGCTCTCTGTTTTTCTCAAGGGCTGTGCATTATATGTGGGGTAATCCAAGATTTTGAGTTTGGATATTTCTTGAAAAATTTTAACTGGGATTGTCGTGGAAATGCAGACATGAAGCATAGAGCAAGTTCAGGCAGACCGCAGAGGTCAAGCTCATTGGCTGAGGGCTCAACTCAAGTGATTCTCTGCCTCACTCCTTATTGTCACATCTCAAATGGCATGCTCTATTTAAGCTGTCATCACCTGCTCACCTGTTTGCTGTTTCCTCTGCAAGCCATTTAAAACCCACCTCCACCTCAGCTCCACCTTTATGCAATGTCTGAGTTTATCAATGCAATTTCTGTTTCTGTTCTGTTCCCTTGGGGGTCTTTGCTGCTGCTCTCCCTGCATATAGTCGTTTCATGTAGGCACATAGAAAACCATAGAGGTGCTCTCTTTGCTTCAGGCTGTTCATGCGTGAAAGGGCAGGGAGGTCCCAGAACAGAGCCATATGGCTGTGTAATGCTGTATTAACAGGGGGGCTATGGCTCAGGAGTTAGAGCAGTCATCCACCAATCAGAGGGTCGACAGTCCAGATGCTGAAGTATCCTTGGGAAAGACACTGAACCCCAAAACTGTGCCATCGGTGTGTGAGTGGATAACGCTCATGAGCAGATGGTTTAGCTGCTGTATGACTATGTGCGCCAATGGGTGAATGTAGACTTGAGTTGTAAAAGCACTTTGAGTGGTCTTCAGACTAGAAAAGCGCTATATGTCGCAAATACAGTCCATTGACCATTTAATGTATTAACATTAACAAATATACTTTGACTAAAGTGGTCCTGACTGAATTTAATATTACTAAAACCCTCTCATTCAGACTTCCACCTGAGAAAATGTCCCAGACTTGTTCTGGAGGGACTGTACATTGGATGTGATGATGGAGGGAAGACGGATTTAAAGGGCTCCTTTCTCTCTTATTTATGTAACGGCATTACATATAACTAGCTACTCCCAACACTAGTTATGAAATCAACTTCATCCTCACCCTCTTTGGCTGCAACATTATCTTCCCTGCTACCACATGGGCTCAGCAGTTATCAGTTCACATATGTGCAAGTAGTACATTTCTTTTCCGGCAACTGGGTGAGTCAGAATGCTTTCCCCGCCAAATTTCATTCCTTCATTTACTGTATCGTCACTGTATGAGTAGTTAGCATTTTATAGTGTCATTGTTGGGTCAGTCTGTGTAAACAGTGATATTAATGCATGTTTTATGTATATAAAAATGTTGCCCTTGTCTTCTCTAACTTTCAGCCACTTTACCTATTTATTTCCCTTTTCTTCTTTCTACCTGGATTCAAATTATTTCCCAAAGTTAATTTGTACATTACATTAGAAACTCATGACTGATCCCCAAGAGAAACATTTTAATTATGCTAAGTAAATACTTTTCTGGACAAAAATTAAAGTGGTTTTGTGAGATTATTAAAATTATATTTCCACAGAACTGAGTGTTTGAACAAATGACTAATGCTGGCATTTTACATGAAGACAGCCTCCAACAGGCATATTGATTAAAATTGTTTACTTTAGATTTACACCCAAGGCCAACATATAATAACTGATGCATGCATTGAATGAACCCAATACACACTGGTTTTAAGAGATCAATATAACTTTCAATGCCAACTAAGTGACAAAATTATTCTGTAGGAGGTGTAATGCTTACCTGCAAATACCACAGCTGACTCTTCCTTTGCCCTTGCAGTGTGGGTGGCTATTGTCTTCGGTGTCTTCACATTCACACTCACAGTTTGTAGATAAGGTCACTGTCAATGTATCTTTAATGCCCAGTGGTCTTATTGTAAAAGACTTGTCCGTCATACATGAGTCCACCGTCACGGTAACATCGAAAGAAATCTGGAGGGGGCAGTTAGATTTGGAGAGTCAGACAGAGGTGTAATACATTTACCACATTTTCAACATATGAAATAAATACTTTTATTCAAAGGTTAAAATGACATATTCAAATTCTTGATCCCTTCTTGTATTCATATTCAATATATTGGACCTCTCCTTTCCAGCTCATCCTGAATCTGATCTTCACAAATCCTCTTTTCTAGCATCTTGGCATCTTATTTGCAACACACCTTCTGGCCCAGTCTGGACAGACATTCTTGACCTCCAAGCAACAGGGAAGAGGTATATCTACGACAGCCCAACAATGTTGTGTTAGAGTCTACAGTCTGAAGTCTAAGGTCTTGATTTACTGGTCGATCTATGTTCCAACGCTCACTTGTGATCATTTGCTTTGAGTAGTGACCAAAAGAATAAGGTCACAAATTCAAGTAGCAGAGATGAGTTTATTTAATAGTGTGGCAGGGTTCAACGTAAGAGGTAGAGGGAAGAGCGCCGACGAACACTTTGTGGAGAACCGCTGCTCCTTCACATTGAAAGGAACCAGTTAAGGGGGTTTGGGCTTTTGATTAAGATTTTTCCAGGCCACCTCCCTTTGTAGGTGCTGTGGGCATGTTTGAAATTTATTAGACCTAAGACCATTTTCTGTGGTCAACACCAATGGATTTGGATTTGGTTTGTAAACATGTTGGCTCCAAAGTATACAGTAACATCAAGGCCACACAGCAGCTCTGTACCTAGAGAAAAAAGCTAAAGTGACACGGAGCCTCAAAGAAGCAGAGTGCATCTCAACAACCACAAATGGGTGGACTTCACATGCTACTCATAGTTATATTACAGTCACAGCTCATGCTATGACCAGCGGATGGGAAATTAATAGTTATAGCAGTAAGCAGTAAGCAGCAATAGTATTAGCAGCATTTTTTCATTGCAGTTCAGCTGCAACAGCTGTGTTGACCACCACACAGAGACTGTTAAACCTGGCACTCATCATGGATGTGGTCACAGAATGGAACAGCTCTTACAGTGATTTTATAAAAGGCCTGCAACTAACTGCTGCATTATTTTTGTTTTGAAATTGTACATGGTTCAATCATTTATGGCCAAAGAAAATTCATGCCACCATGTCCTCCACTATGCCTTCAGTGACTTCTGCTCAAGGAGGGGGCCTTTCTGTGTGGAGTTTGCATGTTCTCCCCGTGTTCATGTGGGGTATCCTCCATAAAAAAAACCCACTAAAAACATGCAAGAAGGTCACCACCTGACCAATGGTGACGAAAGGAACTGGGTCCCTGGGCACTGCTGTCAGCTGGCAGCCCACCGCTCCTGGTCTGCCGTGGAGGAAGGACGGACCAAGGACGGGTCAAGGGCGGAGAAATAACTTCACATAAGCATGGCGTGTGTGCATGTAGTGCATTGCATTGTTGAGTGTGATAATAAAAAGTATGTTTCTTCTTCTTCTTCTTCAATTTAGGTTAAAAACATTTTTTTTGTGAATTAAGATTCTGTATACACTCCTTTATCAATATAGGGCTTTTCCTTTTCTTTTCTATTTTTTTCTTTAATAGATATAGTATTGTGACCTTAATATCTAGGCATTATTGAACCAAGAGTTTTTGATATTGGTACATCCTTACAAACAACAAATAAACAAACTAAATAAATAAATAACAAAACATAAGAGAGCAAAGAAAACAGTTACGACCATGTTCAACTGGGAGGACAAGGGAAAGGACTTGGACCAGGTTAAGTGGATGGACAATGGATGGATGGATTTAATGAAAACCACCCAATACAGTGTCAAAACAAGAACTGTATGCAATTGTTATATGAACATCATGATGAAATGTTATTTTAAAAATCTAATAACTGACCTCCTGTCCCGCAGGCACATTTTCACAAATCCCTTCGCTGTCCCCTGGTGGTCTTGCATCAGCACATTTAGGGGTGTAGACAACTCTTACATTGTCAGGGAGACTGTCATGGGTCACAGTTACTTTTGAGGACAACTTCTGTCATGGATTACACATGTGAATGTTGTGAGATGTAGAGAAAAATAGCACAATATAATGAGTAAAAATGTATTGGTCAAATGGTCAAGTCCAATGGTGAGTTGGTAACTTACATTGTAGGCGCTTTTAATCAATTGAACAACATTTTTAGAATCTGATGACAGAACTCCCACTTCTGACTTTTTGATCATTTTAGAGAGTTCCTGGAACAAAACACAAGATGACATGAAAAATCAATAAGAAGTAAGAATTTAATGTGTGCTCTATGAACAAATAAAAGGGGGTACACATATGAAAGGTAAATTTTATTTACCTGGTACACAATCTCCACATTTTTTGTCACTGCAAATATTGGCTGAATATTGTGTTTTTCCAGCTGCATAGCTAGTTGTCCAACAGATGGGTAGTCCTGCACACAACAATTTGTGATATCAGTGAGCTTTATAAACCTCATGTCCATGTTACACCTCATAAACAACCATTTGAGGTGCCAACCACAGAACAAAACTCACTATCAGTGTTTTTCATGAAAATTTATTTTTGGAATCAGTGTAGCCATAGTAAGTTATAGTCATAAAGGGCAGCTGTAATTTATGACTATAACTTAAGTATTATTTTTACACTTTTGCCTATCATTTAAAATAACTTAAATGACTGTAGATTTGCTTATTTGATTCCTTACATACCATATCAGTGCTCTTGGTATAAAGGTTGTTTTCCATGTGGCAATGTTCATCATTATGTTCCAGTATGCCAGCTAATTTTCCATCCCCGGCCATGTGGAATCCAGCATCAGTAGTCAGCACAATCAGCCGAGTGCTACTGTTCCTCCAACCTATTTTGTCCTGAACAACAATAAGGACCATTTAAGCAAGAAAACTGCAAAGGTCAAGTTAAAAGGAACTTACTGTAATGATCCTACAGACCTGTTCTATCCCTAGTATGTCCTTTTCCTGTCCCCTAGTATTATTGTTGCCTGTCTGTTCTCCTCTGTCTGTCTAGCTGGGTATTCACCTACATCCAGCCAGCTCTGCCTCTTCAGGTGCACACCTGATGCGCATGATCCTGATTAAGGCACAGGATAAAAGGGGAGAGCTCTCACTTAACTGTGTCAGATTGTCCTGAATCCCTGGTGGTGTGTTTGTTTGTGTTCTCCTCGCCTGTTGAGTTGCTAATGTTAACTGTTTTTGGACTGCCACATTGTGTGCTTTTTTTTGTTTCAGTGTCTTCTGCCGCGTAAGTTCATGCCTGAAACCCGCTTCGTCTGAGCTTCCTTAGTTTCTCCCCACTCCTTCCAAGTGTGCTTTTTCTTTATTTCTGTATCCACTCCTGATGAGTGCATTTTCTGTTTCACCCGTTGTGTTTAAAATAAATTGCTTTGTCTGTCTCTGTCTCTCGTCTGCATCTTTGGGTCCAAACAAATTCCTAGACGTAAGTCAACACTTATTGGTTAAAAAAACTGTGCTGACACTTGGCCTCCCACAAAATACGTTCATACCCTATGTTTCCCTCCTTTTTTAGGCAGCTAAAACACTTGCTTAAGGCCAGATTGTCTTGTTATTGAATAGAAAAAGGCAATGTTTTTTTTTTCTGTTTTTTTTCAATATTTAACCAAGACCCCCACCTGCCCCTAAACTGAACCTGAACTGGTATATTATAATTATCCATCCATCCATTTTCTATACCGCGTATCCCTTTGGGGGTTGTGGGGGGTGCTGGAGCCTATCCCAGCCGTCAACGGGCGAGAGGCGGGGTACACCCTGAACCGGTCGGCAGTCAATCGCAGGGCATATATTATAATTATAATAAGTATTGTTTTACAGTATGGTCTACATTTTAGAAAAGCTTCAGAACCCAGCCTCAGTTCTGACATTTCTCAAAATGACATTATTCCTTCAACCAAAGTATATATTGTCAAGTGCTGACAATATCATTTGGCCCAGTTTGTCCAGACATTTGACATAGCTGATGCAGCAAACATGCTATGCCCTTTAAGCTTATACATCCTGTTCAAAAGCATAGAATTATACATTCTGTTGTTGAAAGGACCCATACAGAGGGGTTTTTAGTTTTATGCTTGATTACCTTGTATTACTCACAGTACATTGTTATCTCTTTGGTTGAGTCCTTACCCCACATACAGCAGCCTGCATCATGGCATCAAGACTTCCCTCAGGAGAGTCCAAGTTCCCAGAAATGAACTGCTCTGTCACTTTTTTTTTGAACTCATCCTCCCTTGGTGTCATACTAAGCACATGCCTGTAGCCAAAGGCAGCCTGACACTGCTGGTCATTCTCATCACATGGCTTCTGCAGTTTCTTCTCATTGGTGTTAGTGTAAGGAAGGACCGTCTTATCAACAAAGGCACCAAACCCTATAGTTAGAGAAATATCTATTAGTTCCTAATAGGTACAAGGGAAGAATTCAGTGCACACGGGATCAGACTCTCTGTGATCACCTGTCCTGTTTTTAATCTGGTGAAAATCAACATATATTTTTTCTCATTTACATTTTTTCCTTTTCTTTTTTGGGGGGACTCTCAAATACTGTGTTTACCAGCAGCCATTACAGTGCTGCTGAGCTGCAGATTATTTTATGATCACAACATTTTCAGCCAAAATGAGCTGCAAACATATGCTCTCTAAATGATATTATAAATGTGGCTGCTGAAGAACACATGCTACATGTCTGTAGACTCCTAAGCAAATTGCCAGGTAGCTATCAGGGTGTATTTTGGTGGATTATAGCCTTGCTGCCTATACTGCATCACCAGAGACCATTATTTTAGTATATGCCCTGAATTCAAAACACTGCTAATTGTGGGGTAGATCAAAGGAAATTCACTCTGATCATTAGATCAGGATAATATTTCTTGCAATAAAAACGATTTTGGAAACCATCTGTGGACTTTGATTCTTTGAAACAAAATTTCGCATCATCCTCTGGACACGCACAAGCGGTAAGAGGTGCACCCTCTGAAATGATACTTTGTATCACGTAACATAACGTTAAGCAATCATCTCACTTCTCTCCACTGATTAGGCCTAATATAACAGCTGCGGCCGACCGAGCTGCAGGTTCTGTGGGCAGAGCCGGTTACTTGGCAACGCGTCACAATGAGAGATATTAAATAGTCCACTCAGCCGCTTCTGGTGGAAAAACTTACGATTTTAACGGTAAAAAACAAAAACAAACAAACAACAACAACAACAAAACATTAACGTATTAATAATTGATTTAATATTTATTTTTTTCTTAAGTGACCATGGTATAAGCGGAATAATGCCAGACAAGGTGTCCTTTATCAGAAATGAATGGACGACGCGGAGGCGTGAACCGTCCGACGCAACGGCCATAGCTCCATAGCTACATAGCTACATAGCTACATCTCATTTCTTACAAGAGGTGCACCCTTATTCTGAGGGTTAGGCAAATGTTTGTGGCTACAACAAGTACATATTTAAAAATGCCTTACAATGTAAATATATTTAATATTGATAATTGTTAAATTGATTACATTGATTTACAATGTAATCTATTTTAAGTCCCTCTTATAAACAAACCTCTTCTTGTACCCACTTAGATTATGTGTCCGATATTGGTTACCAGTACCAGGTACTGATGCATGAAATGTACAAGATAATTAGACCGTAAGATGTAGCTGTATTCTAAAATGTTTCCATATAATAAATATTGGTATTTTGGAAGATTATCAGGTGCAGATTTCAATCGTATTACCTATTTGAGCATTTCCAGTGATGTTATTCAGAGTTGCAAAAAGATCTCGTCCCAGTTCTTTGATATTTTCTAAGTCATCTTTCATTGAATAAGACAGGTCCATCAGGTAGTAGAGATCAACTGGATAACCCTGAACTCTTTTGAAAGAAACACTGAATGTGGTAGAGAGCCCTGTAAACACAGAAGAGAAACAAGCTAATGAGAAACAAAAGAAAACAAGAAATATAACCATGGTCATTTATGCACAAAACAATACACTGTATAATATTAAAATTATTATTTAGTATTTATTTAGTTTAGTATTTATTATTATTATTATTATTGAAGTTCAAGTCAATCCAATCCTCAAATCAAATGTGATGATAGATGATACTGAAAAACATGAAAAGCATGTTTTGCCCACCCTAGTTCTCACAAATTCAGATAATGACATTTTACTTTGACCTGGAAACACTGATTTCTTCAAAAATCAAAGGTCAGCATTAACCGATTCCACTAACCGGGTCGCAGTCTCAGACTAATCTTCTGTGGACTTAGTTGAACAGGCTCTTGCTGGTTGAATGACACAGACAGTGGATGTTCTTGGACAATGCTAAGGTTGTTCATGGGGGAAATGATTTCTTCCTTCTTGCATCCTCTCTCTATTAACTGAGCTTGGGTGTCACAGCGTGCTGCTTCCTGCTCACCTGCTTTGGTGAAATTCTGTACAAAGGGGAGGCAAAAACACCCAAAACAGATAAGAATGGTATTTTATGTATTAGATAAACTAAGTTCATAAACCAAGTTCACACATCTGTTACTTTATATAATGTTTTTCTATTACACTCTTGTATAAGCTTTATAAGCTCCGTAGGCCAAGTTTAGGGTTCAATATATTCAGTATATTGTACACCACCCCACTCTGCTCAAAAGACATATTTCACACAAATACAGTTTATCTTTAATTATTTATTCACCAGTCATTTCCAGTCTGTGCCACTTTTGCTATTTTTTCAATCACTGTTATCACAGGTTATAATTTTTGCTAAATTCAAAGAGCAATTTTCAATTGAGACTGCGATGGACAATGAATGAAGTATTTTGGTTTAGTTTCTGTCTGTGTCTATTCAGTAACCTAAATTAACTGAAGCCAACAGTGCACTGCACTATTACGATGCCATCTCCAACAACCCAGGCAAGTGAGCACCACTGAAGAATGGAGAAGCTCAACCTGCAAGTAGAAGGTTGGATCTGCCAGGATTCATGGGGATTGGCAAACAAGGCCTTCACTGTATGTTGTGGCCTGTCAGCAGCTGACACACCCAAAAGACTTTGCAAAAGACAAATAATTTTGCCTTTAGGCTACTACCTGTTCCGTCCACCAATGAAACAAACCCTGTGCAGTTTTTCACAATAAAAGCACTCCAGTTCACATTTCATTGTAAGTGTTGAGTTTCAATGTCAATAGCTTAACAGTGATAACAGAACAGTGAAACTCAACCCACAGATCAGCTTCAAAGACCTACAACATGATCTTGCTGCAGATGGTGTCACTGTGCATCATTCGACTATTCAGCGCACTTTGCACAAGGAGATGCTGTATGGGAGAGTAATGCGGCAGAAGCCTTTTCTGCACACACGCCACAAACAGAGTCGTTTGAGGTATGCTAAAGCACATTTGGACAAGCCAGCCTCATTTTGGAATAAGGTGCTGTGGACTGATGAAACAAAAATTGAGTTATTTGGACATAACAAGGGGCGGTATGCATGGCGGAAGAAGAACACAGCATTCCAAGACAAACACTTGCTACCCACAGTAAAATTTGGTGGTGGTTCCATCATGCTGTGGGGCTGTGTGGCCAGTGCAGGAACCTTGTTAAAGCTGAAGGTCGCATGGATTCCAGTCAGTATCAGCGGATTCTTGCGAACAATGTTCAAGAATCAGTGACAAAGTTGAAGTTGCGCCAGGGCTGGATACTTCAACAAGACAACTACCCTAAACATTGCTCAAAGTCCACTCAGGCATTCATGCAGAGGAACAAGTACAACGTTTTGGAATGGCCATCTCAGTCCCTGGACCTGAATATTATTGAAAATCTGTGGTGTGATTTAAAGCGGGCTGTCCATGCTCGGAAACCATCAAACCTGACTGAACTGGAGATGTTTTGTAAAGAAGAATGGTCAAAAATACCTTCAACAAGAATCCAGACCCTCATTGGAAGCTATAGGAAGCATTTAGAGGCTGTTATTTCTGCAAAAGGAGGATCTAATAAATATTGATGTAATTTTTCTGTTGGGGTGCCCAAATTTATGCACCCGTCTACTTTTGTTTAAGTAATTATTGCACAATTTCTGTAAATCCTATAAACTTCATTTCACTTCTCAAATATCACTGTGTTTGTCTGCTATATGATATATTTAACTGAAATTGCTGATTCGAACAACCAATGATTTATAAAGGAAAATCTTGAAAATGATCAGGGGTGCCCAAACTTTTTCATACGACTGTAATAATAATAATAATAATAATAATAATAATAATAATAATAATAATAATAAGAAGAAGAAGAAGAAGAATTACAATAATTAGTGAATGGAAATGGAATATCTGTTGGAGAAGTGTTCTCAGTTGTACTGATGAAATTAGAACTGTAGAAATGTATTCCTATCAAGACAGCAGTAAACATGGAGGGAATTGAGATTGCATTAACTGTTATGAATGTTTTAAACAAGTGTTTTTAAAAAAAGGAAATGAAGGTATGGTTCTTTCTGCATTGAAATAAACAAAAGCCCAAGCCACAGTTGGAGAGTTCATGGTACACCGCAGAGTAGTGGGAAGCAAATCTATAGTTGATTAAGCATTAGTGCTCAACTAAATAGTCATTTAGAAAGATTTTCGGGTAATTGTCAAAATATGGTTCTTAAAAGCATAAGACAATATACTTACTAACATTTTCCCAGGAGTCAGGAGGAGCACGCAGGACATGTGTAGCAGGTATTACAGAGATTACTTGTAAATGAAGGATGAGTTGGTCTCCTACGAGCTGCCATCTGTCCACTCCCGGGAGGCTCCTGTTTCCCTCTACTCTTCCACCCTCCCAACATTTTCACAGGAGACACCCAAACTCATGCAGCTTGGCTGCACCAGACTCACCCCTGAGGAGAGACAGCGGTGGCGCCACGGCCAACCTCTGCCTGTATTGTGGCCAGGCCAGCCACTTTGTTTCCTGCTGCCCAGCAAAAGACAGTGTACCTCCGCACTGTCCCCTCAATGACCCCTGTTCCAGTCCAAACTCCTCCTCCTGGAGGGCGCTCACACTCTGGCTATGTTCATTGACTCTAGGACCAATGCCAGCATCATGGATGAAGAGCCAGCTGGGAATTTATCTGGTCCCCCTCTCCAGACCCATTTCAGCCAGTGTACTCGACAGCTATCTACTAGGAACTGTTACCCATCAGACTTCGCCAGTTCATGTCCTGCTGTCCAGTTATTATCATGAGACCATCCTGTTTCACATCCTGAAGTCACCACACATTCCTTTCATCCTGGGGTATTCCCTGGTTACGACCACGTAACCCTCACATAGATTTAACTATGGAGGTCATACTGGGATGGGGTGCCTCATGCTACCAGCTCTGTCTCAAGAACAGCACAGCCCCTTACTGTGCCCTCACCCCGAGCTTCACTCCTGATCTGACCAGGGGGCCACCATCTTCACTAAGCTCAACCTCCGCAAAGCCTACCATCTGGTGTGGATGCGGGAGGGGGATGAGTGGAACACCCCTAATGGGTGGAAGGCCTATTGGGCTTCTGCTGACTGGTTTCACGATAGTCTGTAAAGGCAGGTACTGATTTTCAATGATGTAGTACTGTTGGTCTCTTTCCCTCTTGATTACCTGGTGATACATGTAGGGGCTGCTGCTCCAGATCACATACAGACCAAGCCATACATCCACATAAATTCCTTGGAGGGATTCAACATACTTTGGGCCTCATCTCAGCTGTAACTGTTTCCCTTTCACTTGAAGGTAAACTTTGTTCAGTATCCTGGCAGATGACCCAAGATACGTGGGTTCTGGTTGGTGTTTTTGCATAGGCAGGTACGGTCAGCGCTTCTGTGAAGCATTTCCATCTACTACTTCTGATAAATGGGTCTGTTGTCCAGGGACTAATGAGTCAGGTTCCCTTGTATATTCCCAATTGCTACAAAAATAATTGCTGTGCCAAAATTTTAACCCTTAACACCAAATCTTGTGTCAGATGATGTAATTGCAGTATATATCGTTTGGGAGTCCCAGTAATGGAGTTCCGGTTCGTGTGCAAACTTCATTACAGCATTTAGGATAAATAAAATCATTTAGCATAAATCTCAACTGGCGGCTTTCTTTTTTGTTGCACTGATGATCGAGGTAGTGAGCTCCTGGACAGTCTATGGCGGTACTTGGTGGCGTCGGAACTTCCCATAGGTGCTCAATTGGATTTAGGTGAGGGGAACACGAAAGCCAGTCAATGCCATCAATGCCTTCATCATACAGAAACTCCTTGCACACTCTGGCCATATGAGGCCGGGCATTGTTCAGCACCAGGAGGAATCCAGTGCCCACAGCACCAGCATAAGGTCTGACAGGATTTCATCTTGGTACCTAACAGCGGTAAAGGTACCATTGGCTATGACGTGGAGGTCTGTGCGACCCTCCAAGGATATGCCTCTCCAGACCATCACTGACCCACCACCGAACCGGTCATGCTGTATGATGTTACAGGCAGCATAACATTCACCATAGTGTCTCCAGACTCTTTGACGCCTGTCACATGTGCTCAGTGTGAACCTGCTGCGCTCTGGCAAATGCCAATCAAATTGCGTGATGCTGGGCTGTGAGTACAGGTCCCACTAGAGGACTTCGGGCCCTCATGCCAGCCTCATGGAGTCTGTTTCTGACAGTTTGGTCAGAAACATGCACACCAGTAGCCTGTTGGAGGTCATTTTGTAGGGCTCTGGCAGTGCTCCTCCTGTTCCACCTCACACAAAGGAGCAGATACTGTTCCTGCTGCTGGGTTGATACCCTTCTATGGCCCTGAACAACTCTCCTTGTGTAATGGTCAAGATTTACTCTTGAGACAGCAAATCTTCTTGCGGCTGCATGTATGGATGTGCCTTCCTGGAGGAGATGGACTACCTGTGCAGCCTGACTGAGCCGCAGGTTCCGCCTAATGCTACCAGTAGTGACAAGGACACTAACAGAATTCAAGACTAGAGAAGAAGTCAGGAAGGATAAGGAGAGAACAATTCTCTGTGGCCACCACATGCAAAACCATTCCCTTTTTGGAGGTTGTATTGTATTTGGCTCTCCATTGCATGTGTTCTCACTTTCATTTGCACCAAAGCAGGTTTAATTGAGTCACAATCACTTGTTCTTCTTCCTTCCTTCTGGACAAATTGATATCCCTGAAGCTTAACTTACTTGGTGATATACTGTGATCATTAAGTGTTGCCATTTTTTTTAGCAATGTATATATGTATGTGTTATATATAAATCCCCCTCTCACACCCCAAGGGGTGGTGTGTATCTTTTTCCTCAACCTTGGATCCTGGGGCTTGGGAGTTTAAGGGTTCTGCACTTTATCTTAGCTGTTCCCAGGACTGCACTCTTCTGGACAGAGACCTTAGACGTTGCTCCTGGAATCTGCTGAGGCCATTCTCCCAGTTTGTGGGTCACAATTACCAATGGCACCACTGTTGCCTTTATTCCCCATATCTTCTGTAGCTCCTCTTTATATATATATATATATATATATATATATATATATATATATATATATATATATATAGACACACACACACACACACACACACACACACACATGTATAAATGTGCATAGGATAAATGTGTTACATAAACTTTGTTTCTCACCAGCTGTTTACACCACACACAGTATGGTCCAGATCTGATACAGTCCCCACAGGAGTTGATCACAGACTTCGAGCAAACTTCCCCTTGTTGACACAATCCTGTAAAGAGAAACACAAACTATATACAACACAATCTCTTAAAAAAATTTAAGTCAGTCCATATTCAACTCTTAAATAATGTGCAACACACATAATTCATTTTCATCATGTTTATGTCTACCTTGTACATAAATTATTTAATGTGTTTCATAGGGATGGGCAGGTTAACATTAACATTAACATGTTCTTCAGATATGTCCACAGCTTTGAAGAATCTCCTGGCAGCGTCGAGTGCCAACTTAATCCTTTCTGACTTCCATTTCCTGTTCATGCAGATATTCTGATCAGCTACAGTTCTTTCCTGTGTTGGTTCCTGTTGCACTGCCACCATTTCAGGATTTCTCTCCACTCTCATAGTAGCTTCAGTCTTTGACAAACCCTTGTCTGGTCTGATCATACTCACTTTCATTTTCTCACTTCTTTTTCAACAGTCTGCTGACACTACATGGTGATTTCCCTTGCAGTGCGGGCATTTTGTTTGCTCTGCATTGCATTCCTACACATTGCAGAAATCTTTCCCACCTTTTCCCATCTTCTGATTCCTCTTGTGTCTACATGTCTATTCCTGACAGCAGAAGCATCTGAGATTGCCTCTCTCATATGGCCTCCCTTTGTAACATACATACTCAAGGTACACTCTTCCTGGCAACTCACCTCCAAAAGTCAAGCACTCCAAATTAATGTCCTCCTTCACCTCTTCTCTGAATCTTGTCAGTCTTCTTGCTTCACACACACGTTGAAAATGACTTGGCCTCTACTGACATTGGCACACCACTTACCACTCTTTCTTCCCTGCTCCAGATCCAACTGACATTTCACACAGTTACAGTATACTCTCCAAATGCACTAATCTTTAGGGCTCTATCTCCACTTGCAGATCCTTGAAGATTCCATCAGTGACTGCTCCCCACCAGAAAAACGTCTTCTTTGCTCATGAACTGACTGAAATCACTAGAATACTTCTGTACCTCTGTGAGGCCTATGTCATCCAGCTCCCTGCTGCTCTGCTGGACCTTGCTATGCTCCAGCCATCTGACCAGTCAGCTAGCATGAAACCAGCCATTTCCCTGCCCAAACTTGTCCTTGAGCCATCTCCTGGGAAGACTTCCAGAAGGAGTCTTGGTCTGACTGTTTTATTTTGGTTTATAATTGTATTTCAGCTCCTTAAATAACAAAATGATGTTGTATATATTTGGTACAGTGTGCCTCAAAGATATATATCTGTATCTCTTTATGCCACCTGTATGTTTGTTACTATGAGGCTTTAAGATTTGTAAAAAAAAATATGTAATGTTAACTTTTTAAAACTTACCATTTCTTCTCATCAGCAAGAGCAGAACAAACAGTAAACACAGACCCATGTCCTGATGACAAAAAACACATGTTTTTTAGATAATTTAGTTATTTTTGATAGATAAGAATTAAAATCATGAGATTTACAAGTAAGAATAAAGTACAACAAGGATCCCTTAAAATACAAATTCTTAATTACTAATTTATCCTTGAAAACATGAAATCCCTTAAGGTTGTTTGGTATTTCAAAATGTATACATTATTTACTTTTTAATCAGGGGGGATCAATAAAGGATCTTATCTTTTGTTATAAACAGTACCTTTAAGGGACTGCTGCTCGCACTGTCAAAAAAGTTTTTACATTCAAAGTCAATGCACATATTCATGAAAGTCATAAGAAAATGTGCAACTTCCTTATCAACCAACTGCCATAGATAGGCGGGATAACACATACGCACTGCACTGCACTGCAACTGTGGTTGCAGGTGCCGCAGTAACACTGCACTGTGCCATCTTATAGACATCTCTAAAGTATCCTAAAGCCTGCTGCCAGGGCACTGAATGACTTTACACTGTCTATATCACCAAACTTTATATTGATGGAAAGAGTTGTGGCAAAGGACTGATACATTCAGGTTATCAATACTGGTGCTCCCCAGGGATGCGTCAGCTCTCCTATTCTCTTCACGAGATTGCAGGAATCACCATTCTAACAACTGCATTTTTAAGTTCTCCGATGACACGGCCATACTGAGTCTACTGTCAGTGGACTCAGATATTGCTGTGTACAAGTCAGAGATAGAAAGCTGTGTGCAGTGGTGTGAGGAAAATAATCTGGTTTTAAATGTCAAAAAAATGAAAGAAATGGTGTTCGATCCCAGGTCCATTGGTGATCATAGTGCTGTGTTTATGAATGGGGAGAGAGTTGAGCAGGTTACAGTACACAAGTATTTAGGTATTCATTTTGACTCCCAGTTACATTGGGCTTATCACGTTGATTATGTTTGTTCAAGAGTCAGTCGACGTCTGTATTTTCTGCGCAGGCTCAAGGTCCATGGTGTAGATAAAAATCTATTTTTATTGTTTTATAGAGCAGCCATTGAAACCATCATCCGCTATGGAATGTCAACATGGTTTGGTAACCTGTCCGTCAAATTTAGATCACAACTCCAAAACCTGATCAAAAGGGCAGGTAAAATAATTGGCATGCTGCCCCCATCTTCTCTACAGGAGATATTTGAACAGACAGTTATGAAACAAGGTCAAAAAATCACCACAGATCCGAACCACACCCTCTACAAAGAGTATGAACTGATGCCTTCAGCCAGAAGGTACAGGATACCAAACTGTAAGTTGAACAGGTACAAATTCTCGTTTATCCCACCATCAGTCAAGCTACTTAACAGCAGGAAATGAAGTGGATGTGTGTTAGTGCACTGCTGTGAGAAGAGGGGAATGTGCAATAATGTGGCATAGGCCATTGCTGCTGTGGTTAATTTCTTTATAGGGCATTGTGAAATCATTTCATTTATTTCAGGATATAGTGTAAACATTTTGTTTGAATTTATTTATCAAGAGCAGTGTGCAATATGGATTGGGGGTAATGTGTGAATTGTGTGTTGTATGACAATTGTGGTTTGATTGTATATGTGGGGCATGGATCTGGGTTGGCTGTGTGGCTGTGGCGCCTTGAGTCTCTTTTTTGTCCAAGATGAATTTCTCCCAAGGGAGACAATAAAGATTTATCTTATCTTATCTTATAAAAAACCCTTGAAATGCCCTTGAAATGGAGAAAATGCAGTGAAGTTCCATATAGGTTGTCCAGTATGCTAGAAAATTAGTTGGCCTCTAAATGCCTCTAAATGGTTAAATAGTTAATAGATTTTATTGTGGAGGTGGAATAGTTATACTTTAAATGAGTCATACAATGTAACTATTTTAATCGTCACCAGGGTTTACACTGTTTCGCCATAAATTCATCAGGATTTTCTGTGTGCTCATACCACATCTATTCACATCTACTGCCCCTGCCTCTACGACATCCACCACTAAGTGGCGGTGTCCATGTGGCCTACCATTGCAGAGACCAGAGGCCTGTACCATAAAGCTGGATTACGGCTTAGCGAGATAACTTCAGGCTTAACCCTGGCTTTTCGGTACCATAAAGGTGGCTTACTTTCTATCGGACTACGTTACCGTGGTAACCTATGCTGAACACCTAACCTGCTCTGGAGCAGGATAAGTTCAGGATAAGAGCTCAGCAGGTATAAAAGCCCCACCTACTGACCAATCAGTTCTCTTGGAAAATGGCCTGTCCGTTTTATGAAAACCCGGTGGATCTTGGTGCACAGCTTGTGCGAAGAGCACTCCGGCGCAAGAGAATATTTAGAGATCGCTGTAATCCGTTCGAATTGTCTGAACAATCACTGTGCGAAAGGTACAGGTTTTCGGGAGAGGGGTTACAATACATCTGTCAGCTGCTGGAGCCTTACATCAATAATGTAACGCACCGCAACCACGCGCTGACAGTCCCGCAGACAGTGTGCATTGCACTGAGGTTTTTTGCCACAGGTAATATATTTCTTAGTGATGTTTGTAATTATTATGATGTCTTTAAATCCCTTGTTGGATGGGTTACAAGCAAGCCACAGATAAAATGCCATTAATCAATTATTTGTTTAAGTAAATCATGGATTGATTGATTCATTCATAGGTACTTTTATGTATTCTGTTGGCGATGCCGAAAACCTCGGGAAAAACACAGTATGTAGAGCTGTTTCCTGGCCACCTGCCCACGTAATGCATCAAAGAGGGCTTTTATGACATCGCAGGTAAGCAAGGTTGATGTGTAATTTGCATAATGTAGACTAAGCCCTGGGATGTTTGCCGTTGTATATTGTATTGTATATAGCCTCCAACATGTAGGCCTACATATACATATGCTACATGTATAAGATATAGTAAGCGTACTGACCACTTTGAAGTATATTTTTATACTTATATTTGATTTGCTCCCATGTTCTCTTTGCTCCACTCGGGTTGCATCTGAAATAATAAGGCTACAATCACATGCCATAACGAAAAATGTCATACACACATACATTTATGGAACACACAAATGTTACTGTAGTCAGATATACAAGTGCAGTCATAGTGGGGAAGTAATATTATAATGGCACTAACTTACGCATTGACACAGTCGGCGATTTTTTGCCAGCAATCCTTGCGCCGTTTGGCAGCTGCAACTGTGTTGCTTTTTGCCTGGATTATTGATTTGCATTCCTCGTATTTATTAATTATTATTGTTTGCTCCTCCGTAGTGAAATATGTGGCTCGGGCTGATTTTTCCATGTTTGCGATTGGTTGCATGCAGCAAACTCCGCCCTTTTTATGTGAGCACGCACAGATCTAGATTGGACAAGCCTGAATTGAATTAGTGAGTTTATAACCGGCTTTATGGTACCGAAAATCCGGAGGGCGGATGTCTCATTAAGTGAAGCCCGATAAGTAAGAGGAAGCCCGGCTAGGTTAATCAAGCTTTATGGTACAGGCCTCAGGTTTCACCTACACAGAAGCTTGTTTCCCAGATTGGCCTGTCTGACATACAACAGATTTTCTACCCAAGAAGTAACAACATAAATTTCTCAGTAGCATGACGTTGTTATAGAGCTTTGAAACCAGCACAGGGAGTAAGTTGCGGTACATGTGTGAGTCAAAAAAGCAATGGACATGGGAGAGGGGAGACTGCAATTTGTTTCACATTAACTGTAAACAATAAATGTTGGCTTCTTTTAACCTGACCTTAACCAAGTGGCTATTTCAGTCAAAATTGTCACATTTCTGTTTCTCTTCAATAAAATCTCAGAGAGACATGAGCATGGTTTCTGTACATAAATGTCATTTATACATCTTGCCCTATGCAGACTGCTAGGGAATGAGCAGTATGATGTATCTGGACTGACAGCACGATTGACCTGCCCATAAGCAGTGGATTGTGAATCAGTATTGTACTTTGTCTTCATCCTATAAAACAGTTTTGTTAGATGCCCATTCATATTCTCAATGGAGCCTTTTTTATATTTCTTGAGATTTTCCAGTTGTTAACTTTGTAGTGCAAGAACCAAGACATCATCAGTCAATGGTTTCCCACCTGCCAACTGTGCATGAAACTGAATACAGTTCTCTGGTGGGCGACATGGAACGTACCGCAGTTTTTGGTTTATTTATGCTTCAATCTGGACAACTCACCTTGCTTTGATCAACAATTATATTTATTACTATGACTTATTATGACTAATATTAGTGATGCTACACAAGGTAGAATAATTCTTATATAATATATAATGTTAGGTCAAAAATGTCAAATGAAAGCCTTAACTATGAAAAGTCCAAAAGACTGATCTGTATAGGACAGCATAGACAACAATGTCACTCACTGTGGCTGCATTTAGGTGTGTCCATATTCAGACACACTAAAATGCTAACCAGCAAACAGAATTCAGTAATTTTCTATAAGAGTTGTTTATTAGTTGTAAACTTGTAAAAATGGGTGCACATTGACGATTTGACAACACTCATCTAAAAAAAATGACTTAATCAATAAATGATCAGTGACTCACTGATGTAACAAAAAAAAAAAAAAAAAAACATTTAAGGTTAAAATATCAAAGGTCCTTGGAGCATCATGGGACTGCATGTGAGAATGATGGTCACCCCAATGATATGTATGAAACATCCACCCACTCCCAAGTGTAATACTGAATATGAATACAAGGTTTCCTGTACACAGAGCCCTGTGCTGCACTCAACACTGTTGACACCATATAAGGCAGATGAGAACAGTGATGTGTTGCATCATCAGTACATTTCCTCTTTGTGAGTCAGGCTGAAGAAGCACTCACAAGAAAGCGGAATACATCTATCTTGTATATATAGATAATTGTGTCATAATCATACTGCTGCTACTGCTGCATCACTGACTACAGTACACAACACTAGCCTCAATTACACATTTTCAAATGAGATTTTAGATGGACAGATGTTGGGGTGGCAGTTGGTTGATAATTGTGGATATTGTACTTAAACCCTTACTGTACAAAATGTAGCATAAAACAGAGCTATGGCTTCAGAATGATCAAATATGAATCAGCACATATATGAAACAGTCTGTATACAGTTTAGATTTATTTCAGTTACTGCATCTAGTCATTCATACTATGCACTTGTTGTACAACTCTATCTTAAAGGAATAATAATATATTTTGTTTGTAAGACACCATCTGACCATAAAATATAGCTGCAGTGCTGAAAAGAATTAAGACACATTAAAATGAAACAATGTAACTTTTAAATTACATACCTTACATTCATTCTCATAAAAAGCAAAAGTTAGATTTCTGAGCAATATAATGTACCACACCCTTCCAAACTTCCATTTCGGCCCATTGGTCTAAGTGTTAGGGTATGATCATGACCATGTGTGTGTGCATGCACATTCAACTTATTGATAGGTGCACACTGTAGCTATAGCATTACTATAGCATTGCACACAATGAGAACAGTAGCAGGCCCCCCTTAAACAGCATTAAGCACATCCAACAGCATTTTGCAGAATTATACACTCCCATCGGCAGTATTTCCAGTTGTCACATTTCATCATTTTCACTTATAAAATAACTCTTATCCTTAGCTCTTTAAACTGAATAAGTAAGTAATCTAATTCTGTGTTTATCTCCTGAGATTCTGACATGCTCGGTGTGTCAGTCATTGTGTTGCAGTCTGAAATTATTAATCAATATCAAAGAGGAATCCAAACACATTCTTTAATTCCTGCATTTAACTACTTAACTATAAAGCAAAGCTATGTATGTATGTATGTATGTATGTATGTATGTATGTATGTATGTATGTATGTATGTATGTATGTATGTATGTATGTATGTATGTTCTTCCCATATCTTGAGAAATTCTCAACGGATCTATTTCACATTTGGTGGGTGTACTGCTAAGGACCAAACTTAATATTGAGGAACAAGTGAACACCACTCTGTTCAATGTCAGTGGCAGAACGTCAGGGATTTGAAGTTATTGCTAATGCAAACTGAATACTTCCTACAGCTTCACATTATCATTTAACTGGGAAATACACAAATTGACTTTTATTATGAAGTAGTCACAGGAAATGTAATGTATTTGTCAGTGAGATATGTCATAAGTAGTAGTAGCAGTCTTTGTAGATTATCTACAAAGCAAGAGTATGGTCCTTTTGCCCATTTTTTGACAGCAGATCAGATGGAATATTGCAGGGCATAATGTAACAAGAATGAGCATCCACAGTGAGCTGTTAGATGACAAGCTGCAGACGACAGGCTGCACACTTCCAACTTTTTAGCAATCTAATACCTTTGCCCTGCTATCCCTGTGGACAGCTTAGGGTTTAAAAGTTACATCATCATTTTTGCTACTGTTTTCTGTGTGTGGTTTTCAGAAACTTAGAGTGTGTTCAAGTATTCAACATGTCATTTTTTTCCTTAGATATTCAGTGAAACTACACAGATAAAGAAATTATAACGTAACAAAACAACACATAAAAAAGTATTGAATACAGTAAGAAAAAGCACTACATCAGCTGATTTTAATATTAGTTCTGTGATCTGCTGGAGGGTTAGTACTTTTGTAGGGGTTTGCACAGAACCAATAAAAGGCAGATGGTGTCATTATTCTATAGCCATTGCATTGTACAATCAACATTTATAATGATGAGTTAAAGCAAAAACTGTTCTATTTCCTGTTTAGATAAAGATCTTAATACACTGTCCTATGTTGTATATTCTACTCAGTGGAGACAACACTTAATCTTACTAAATAGAGAAGCAGCAGCAAGGTTAGCAAAGATGCAAATGTATTTTGATGCTTTTTTGCTTCATCGTTAATGTGAAAGGTGATTATTGCTGTTAACTACAAAGGAGCACAGAGTAATTAGGTGCTAATTCTCTAATTGAATTTGTGTGTTGTGATGTGTTAGATCTGGTCAAAAATCAGTCAAAACATTTTTTGTTGAGGAACTTAGATCCAAATCATTAATAAATAGCATCATATTTTAGTTACTCTGGAAAAAATAGGTTACTATATGACTAAACATGTCAGACAATTTTGACATTTCTACATATGAGAACGTTCTCAAAGACCATCTATTGGTAGAAAGTGGCTCATTTGTACAGTTAATATGATATGATGCCGGAGGAATTAGTTGTACTTGGCAGTAAAACATCTTTAACTGAAAATGTTTTGAAATGTGTTTATAAATTAAATTCATATAATGTAATCAAACATTTAAACATTAAATTGAAATGTGATTCTTGGTCCCCTTTTGTGAAAATGTATTAGTCAGTAGTTAATTCTGTCAACTTCCTCTCAGAAAACAAGAAGCCTGTCTTCCTCATTTGGCTTCATATGAATGTCCAGACTGTCACAAACCAGTAGAGTAGCTATGTAGACATTTTTTCCATGCAATGGTAGTCTGACTTTTGTGATTTTAGATGACACTTTGAAATAAAATATGATTGTTTGTGATGTGAAATCTTTTATTGTGTCCTTCATGAGACTTCATTTGAACATTATTCGCTGTTTGTGTAAAAATATCAAAAATAAAAGTGAAGAGGGTTGATCAGTTCAAAAAATGTCTTAACTAAAGTAAAATATTAATATAATAATAAAAGCAAAACTTACCGGTAACAGAAATATGCAGCACTCGTCTGTGGTTTACAGCTTGTGTTGAACTCTTTCCGGGTGCAGAGACTCCACCCACATGACAGGAAGCTTGAATCAACTGTGTTCAAGAGAACAACGAGGGTTGTGTCACAGAGTAGGCCACACATCATGATGTTAAAATAAATTGCCATTACACTGCCAGTGGGTTGAAATATCTAACTCTTATATCTGACTTAAGTCACTAAAATAAGGATAGTAGACTTGGTCTGTCCCTGACAACTTGAAATTTGAAAGTAAAAACATTCAAAATCTAAAATCACATAGGAGTAATATATTTGTATTATTATACAGTACATACATATACTATACACATACCATAATACTTGGACACTGTCCTTCTTTCTTAATCTCTACATCATAAACCTGTTTCTGATTTGCACTACTGTTCAAGGCTAATATATATATCGCTCTCTCTGTCCCCCCACCTCTCTACCCCTCTACTCCTCTAACCAACCAGTCAAGGCAGATGACTGCCACTTGCCAAAAAATGCAATATTTAATGAAATTGAAAATGGAATCCGTTAATTTACTTATATGACTAATATTGATCATGCCTCTCCATTACATATGAAATAAGATGAAATACAGTTCCTGAGCCTCAGATTTCCTTCCATTTGCATAGTTAGGCAATATGTAGCTAAACAGGAAAAGGTTGACAATGCCATGTTTGGAGTTTTTAAGTCCTGACAGCTTGAAATTGTGAGAGAAAAAGAATGTCATCTTGCATCCAGTGTGTAAGAAAAGAACAGTACCACAGCCTGTAGTCCACAGGTCCTTTATTCCTACAGCTGTCAGACTGTTTAACACCATCATCATGTAATGTAACTGTTTTGTGTTTGGGCCAAAACCCCGAATAATTGGTTTGGACCCAAGGATGCAGACCAGAGAGGAAAGATAATAAACAAGATTTATTTCTATAAATAATGTGGCAAACAGAAGCGCACTCAAAAGGAGTGGAGGGAAATAAAGAAAAGTGCACTCCAAAAGGGAGTGGTGAAAAATAAAGGAAGCTCTGTTGAAAAGGGTCAGAGGCAAGGCACATGCTTACACAGCAGGCAGGCAACCGAAACACATAAGCACACTATAAGTGGCAGCTTAGGAAAATACATTAGCAAACTCACAAGGAGAGGAGATGTAGCAAGTAGGAATCAAGACAGCCCCAAGAATTCAGGACAATCCTGCAACAGGTAAGAGAGAGCTCTCCCCTTTTATCATGTCATGCGCATCAGGTGTGCACCTGTGGAGACACAAGACACACCCAGCTAGACAGACAGGGGAAACAGAGAGACAATATATAACACTGGGGGAGAAGGAAAAAGGAAAACACTAGGAATAGACAGGTCTGTAGGATTGTAACAGTACAGTTTGGAAAGCCAAACTGACTGACCTGATTTGTAGAGAGGGCCCTGTGATGATTGGTGGGGCGTTGTTTGACTCGCTGGGGGCATTCAAGAGCCCTGGTGTCCATAGCCCAAATGTCTTTAATCCTCTTCACATACTTGGCCACCGATGGAACGGCAATCTCAGCCTCTTGAGAGGGAAACAGTGGAGAGAGACCACTGGCAGAGGAAGTCAGAGAGTCATGGGTGTACTCAACCCATGGAAGGCAAGAGCTCCACTCCAATGGGTTGTCAATACATAGGCACTGTAACGCCGTTTCCAAATCTTAGTTTGTCCTCTGTCTGCCCGTTAGACTGAGGATGGAAACCAGAAGTAAGGCTGACGGTGCCCCCAAAGCTTTGGCGAATGCTTTCCTTACCTGAGAGATGAACTGGGGCCCTCAGTCAGAGACAATATCATGGGGAATACCATGTAGTCTGATGACATGGAGTGTGGTAAGTTCAGCCATTTCCAGAGCCAAGGGCAGCTTATGTAGAGGGACATATTAAGCACCTTTAGAGAACAGTCAACTACAGTGAGGATGGTGGTTTTCCTTGGGAAGGTGTCAATCCAGTGACAAAGTTGAGTGTCATATGAGACCAGGGTCTCCCAGGTATGGGCAGTGCGAGGAGGACACCGGCTTTAGGAGAGGCTTTGCTGCGAGTGCAGGTGGTACAGGAAGCAACATACTTGCAAGCATCAGCCTCTGGTGATGGCCACCAGAAGTGCCGCCTAAGCAGCGAGATGGTATGGTTGGTTCCAGCATGGCAGGTGAGGCGGTTAGCATGGGTCCAGTTCAGCACATGTGAACGAGCAGTGTTTGGTGCGAACAGTCTGTCTTTGGGTCCATTACCTGGATCCAAATGATGCTGCTGGGCCTCCCTAATCACCCCTCGATCTCCCGAGAGAGCTGCATTGACTCAATCTTGGGAATGATGGTTCTAGGTTGGGCCTCAGAGTCTGGAGAACAAATTGCGGGACAGTGCGACAGGCTTGGTATTCCTGGACTGTAGGTGAGTGAAAAGTTAAAACTGCCCACAATGCCCACCAGGCCTGGCGAGAGTTCAGTCTTTTGGCCAATTTGATATAGTTTTTGTGGTCAGTCCACAGTACAAATGGCTGCTCACCTCCCTCAAGCCAGTGTCTCCATTTCTCCAGTGCTCGCTTAGCGGCCAGCAATTCCTGATTACCGACGTCATAGTTCTGCTCAGCTTTGGAGAGACGGCATGAGAAAAATGCACAAGGGTGCAAACAGTTATCTGGATCCCCACACTAGGAAAGTAGAGCTAACCCAGTATCAGATGCATCCACCTCCACTATGCATGCTTTGGCTGGGTTAGACTGAACCAGAATGGGTGCTGATGTAAACAGCTCCTTGAGTTTCTTAAAGACCCTGTCAGCCTCCATTGACCAGCTAAACTTCACTTTGGAAGAAGTCAGCTTGGTTAATGAGATGTCTGTGGGAAATTCTCCTTGTTGCTCCTTGAGAGTTGCTAATTCTCTGAAGAATTATAGACTTGGTGTGATGAATCAGGTCTCTTTAATACATGCAGCATGGAGGGAAGACTCATGCAGAGTGTTCTCCAAAGATCTCCACAATGTCTTGGCTTTTATACTGTCCAGCAACAAAAGGACAACTGGTTGTGACATGTACCTGATAATGGTAAATCTTTCCTTCAAAAACAATGACCATTTGGGGGAGTGCATTCATCCTGTTTCCCAGGGTTCATACTACACCATAAATTCCTCAGGTACACCTGAATTTTCCCCCTTCATCCTGTTTCCCTCACCTTTCTCACCTTAGTGAGAAAGGGCCACAAAAACTTTTGCAATTGATAGACTGATTCCTAGGATAAGTAAGTCATCTAATTCCTGCATTCCTTGTTTTTTGACAAAGGGCTTTATTTTCATCCCTGCCCCTGGCGGGGCACAGGGTGCACACCCCGCGCAGTGGTATTTTCATGCAGCATAGGCAAGCGCGCGGTGCACTTAGTATTTTGGTTAACCGAGGCGCACAGAGGTACGCCAGGATGGGCGTTGTGGCGCAGTAGGGGGAGGTGTCGGCATAATCCGCTGGCGGATTTGGATTTTCGGTCCATTTCGGTCCACGCCAGTGGCGCAAAAGTGTGCTGAAAGCTCGCCACCCCAGACGTGGTCAACTCTGTGCGCCAGCGGCGCACCACTGGGCATGTAGATTTTCATAATCCAGCGGAGTCGTGCGCCCCCGTTACCAATACAGATGGAGCGGCCTCGAAATTCCCCCAATTTCATGCTGGGGCCCTGGTGGGTCCATGACCGGTCCCTGCTCTGCAGTAGGCGGGTTCGTGACTGTAATGAGATCCCCTGCGATGACGTCATCGGCGCGGGGCCTACTCGTAACGCCCCTAAGCTCCATTTGTGGAAACTACCTGCACTCGCTAGATCAGTCCACCAGGAGGAGCAGTCATTATTACCGTGTCAGCTTTGCTGAGTCGTTCATTAGATCTGCACATAGCCTCCACTGCTGTAAGAAAAACTGCTTGTCTAGTAGAGCACCCTGTGCAGTTTTTTAAATATAATTATGCTCAATCATCCACATTATTGTAGTGCTCGTTCACAAACTTCTTGGATCTGCTCATCTGCCCATCCTGCCTTTTCCTCCACATCTCTCTCCACCTTTGGAGAGGCTCCCAGCGCATCTCCGCGTGCCGAGTGATTTGTGCCCAGAAAATTAATCGTGAATAACAGAAGTTGTGTGTCGCGTTTTTCTAGCATTCTGAACTGCTAAACAGTTAAATGTTTAATACTCTGCCTGATTCGCGGAGCCACTCTGCTTTTCAGTTGGTGGGTTTCCTGTTTGTAGCGCATTTTAGATTTGCGGGTCGCTATTTGATGTGGTTACCAGCAATACGCAGAGTCCTGTATGTGTGTGTACTGTATATTACTGGACAGAAATCATTTACAGTGCGCTGAAGAGGGAGGGACGGGAGGATGAAATGCCAATTTCAGCCTGTGATCTGTTAATGTCTGACTGAACAGCCTCATGGAAGTGATATTTTACAGTTCTACATATTTTAATCTAACGAAATTCATTAAAACAAGTCACTTGGTGCTTTCAAAGTCATGTCATTGAGCTGAAAGGTTCCAGATTTCGTTCGCCTTCACAGGCGGCTGCGGAGCACCGCAGACGGCTCGCACTGCGCACTGCGATGTTCAACATCATAGGCTTAATATACTGTAGTTAATTATCACTGATCTTTTTCATCACTCTGTCTGTGTGACTGTCTGTGTCCTCCTCTCTGTGTCTCTTTTTTCAGACTGTTCACGCGATGAATATAAACAGTAACTATTAAAAAAAGTTATAGTCGCGGGTAAACATAGTGCTCAGAAGCGCACCAAAAATGCATTTTTTACGTCAGGCGTTGTGCACGCGTGTTTGATATTAATATTGTGCCGCTGCACCTCAAATAAATGTTTTTTTGGGAAACGGAAATGTTCAACATGACTTCATCATGTTAGACCAGGCAGACAGGTTCTTACTACAACATCAACTCTCTCTCCGCAGCCAGCGAGCCTCATCCCCCGCACGGACACCTACATTCAATCATGAATAATCCTAATGGGCCAGTCAGACCCATGAAAAAAAACAATGTTGTGGGGCATAAAGGGCCAATGGGCCAATGTAGATGGGCCAATCTACTTGTTTTTATTGGCCAATCAGTTAACACACACACATGAAAACGGCCAAGAAACAGTGAAATCAGTATCATGAGTATTTCTCAGATGATGATTTCTGTATCTATCTAATCCGTGGCATGCAATATTTCACCCCGATTTTGGATAAAGTATAAATCCAATTGTTTCATTGTTTCAGCTGTCGTGGCCAAATCTCGTTAACTTATTAAGCTCTTCCGCACAGTGTGGCATCTATTTTAATTATTAGAGAGCTGCTCTAATGGCCACTGATAGACAGTCCATCCTATTCTAAAAACTGTTGGTGGTTTGTGAACTTCACTGCATTTGTGCATTTGAAGCGATTAACTCCCGGCACATTTCAGAGCTGAGTAAACCTGTAGTTTCACTGACACATCGCGCATCATCACCACGGGCGTCATGATGTTCTCCTGTCTGTCACTCTGTCAGGCATGTGTAGTGTCGAGCCGGCCGCGTTGTTGGCTGAAAAGTCATTATTTGCATTACAGTGTATCCTTTGTTCTAACTCAATGGATGGTCGCCAGCCAAACAGGCTCCCAGCCCCCACTGTCCCACAGACTAGCTATGGCCAGTAAAATAGGTGGAGGGCTGAGGGGAGCGCGTACCCCCAGTAATTAAAAATCAATTTGTGCCACAGATATTAATATTGTGTCGCTGGCTACTTTATAGACTTCACTAAATGTTTCCATTACACTTAATTACATTTATGGATAAGCCAACTTTCCCACCTCCCTCATGCATCAAAATGTATATTATCAGTCCGACCAGGAAATCTTGCGATCGCAAAAATTAGCGCATATTCAACCAATACTAATATGATTGTCTACTGGCCGCTTGCTGGTCTATTTTTGCCGAGAGCCGCGCGCCTGTTGCAGTAAACACAGGCAAGCCCTGGAATCTCCAGATGATGCGCTCTGCTCCTGCAGCTCTGTCTCTGTTCCAGCGCATGTAAAGTAAAATTAGGTCATCATTTTTGTTGATAATTATCAAAAGCAAACTCTATGTAAACAGATGGAGCCTGTTTATTCTTGGAGTCACAGGCTGTTTTGTAAAGCTACATCACTTTTATGACTCAGGAATGATTTTGTAACTTTTTTTTTTTCAAAGAAGATAACATGCAGCAAAGGGCTGAATGACAGAATCGAACCCATAGCCGCTGCAGAGAGCTTCATACATAGGGCGGAGGCACTACCAACTGCGCCAAATCTCCGCCACATGATTTCGTAATTTTGAGCTGATGCTTCTCATTCTCAAGTTAAAACTGTGGTTTTTTTTTAAGATGGGAACTGAATCTTTTTGACTGTTTCTGTAATGTGAAGTATGGTTATTATCATATAGGAAGTGATTATATACAACTTTTTTACATGAGTTTGTTTTTTTTTGATTGCAACAATCACAAAAACATTCATACAATATATTGTGAGAGAAAAACTTAGGAATTTTCTGTTTGCAAATCGAAAATATGCATTAAAACAGGCTGATGGAAACACACATTTAAGACTTTTTTAAGACTTTGTGCAAGAAATATTTTTCTAAGTTGATCTAAATAATCAACGTAAAATAGTTGAGTAACTGTGACTACCTAAGTACAAATAAGCCTACTAAAGCAGATGAATGTAGTGGAGTAAAAATCTTTGCCCTTGAGATGTGTTCCTGTGAGGGACACGCCATCTCCTGGTGACACCCTGCAATTGAATGAAGAGGCGTGTTTATAGTGGATTCTGGGCACACCCCCAAGAGGAGGGGGGGACTGGTAGCTGGCTGGCAGCCGGCTGGGAGCCGGCTGGGAGCTGGATGGCCTCTGGCCTGAAGGGGAATTTCAAGGCCGCTCCATCTGTACCTCACAGGCAGGTTTCCACAGTGTCTGGCACTGCGATCAATAATAAGCAACAGCCACGATTCAATGCAACTATCTGAGTCAGCGCATACAGTCAGACCTAAATTTATATATTTTGATCAGTATTTCATCTGACCACATCGCAAGTGTTTTCAGCATGCATAATGGTCACTCAACTTGACCGAAGCCGTGGCATCCTACAGAGCATATATACTGCATCTATCTCAGAGCACTCGAGAGACAGAGAGAGACAGACACATGGAAAAAATGTAAGTGATGATCGTTGTCCGCTATTACCCACGTCATTTCATTCCAAATACAAATGTTATCATTGTAATGCTTAACGTTATCTACAAAGATGGAGTACATCATTGCTTTGAGGAGGATGAGGAGGAGTGCAGGTGGGCCACAAGAATAACACCTTCAACACTGTAGGCTACGCAATTTTCTTTTATCATCTACTCTTTTGCATGTCACAGGAACAAATGACATCTGCCAAGGGAGGTCTTCGATGTGGTAGCGCGCATCCCTGGCTGCGCTCTCCCGGTCGCGGTAAGGGTAACAGCGGCTCTGACCTTCTTCGCCACCGGGTCTTTTCAACATACCGTGGCCTCGGTGGTAGGGTTCACTGTCCGCTGTCTGCTCAGCTGTACATGCAGTTTCCTCCAGTCTAGTCTGACATGCAAATGAGCACATAATTTTCCCTGCAACACCTGAGAGCCGGCTGGAAACTACGTGAGGGTTCTTGTTGAAATTTGGATTCCCTGGGGTCCTGGGAGCAATCAACTGCACTCATGTGCAGTTGCGCGCCCCCGAGACCCGAAGCCCACATTTATGTGGGTTGGCACGGGTTGGCACATGACTCGTTCATCCTGGTGAATTCCAGCATCCCTACAGTCTTTCAGGGGGACACCCCTCTGGATGGGTGGCTGCTAGGTGATAACGGCTATCCACTGAAAACGTGGTTGATTCAATTCAATTCAATTTATTTGTATAGCACCAAATCACAACAGAAGTTGTCTCAGGACACTTTCCATATAGAGCTGGTACAGACCAAGCTCTTTTATCTACAGAGAACCAACGATTCCCCCATGATCAAGCACTTGGCGACAGTGGCGAGGAAAAACTTCCTTTTAACAGGCAGAAACCTCGGGCAGAACCAGACTCTGGGTGGGCGGTTGGGTGAGAGAGGGAGAGCAAGAGAGGGAGAGTGAGACAGACACAGAAAGACAGACAGAAAGACAGACAGAGATGCAGTTAGAGAGAGAGAGAGACAGAGAGAGAGAGAGACAGACATGCAATCACAGTACCAGTGACAGTGGATGTAATAATAGCAGTAGCAGTTGCAGTGGATGTCAGGCAGGGCCAAGGCAGGAGACGCAGCTGCAATCCACAATCCAGATTCAGCCACTGTGTAACCTGCAAGACGACAAAGCACAGAGACTCCGGGGAAGGAGCTAAGTTAGTAACACGCCGTGGTAGGACATGAAAGCGTGCAGATGGAGAGGGACAGAAGGACAGAGGAGCTCGGTGTATCTTTGGAGGTCCCCCGACAGTCTAATCCTATAGCAGCATAACTAGGGGCTGGTCCAGGACAAGCCTGAGCCAGCCCTAACTATAAGCTTTATCAAAAAGGAAAGTTTTAAGCCTACTCTTAAATGTAGAGACCGTGTCTGCCTCCCGGACAAAGACTGGAAGATGGTTCCACAGGAGAGGAGCTTGATAGCTAAATGCTCTGACTCCTGTTCTGCTTTTTGAGACTTTAGGAACCATAAGTAGACCTGCATTCTGGGAACGCAGTGTTCGAGTGGGGCAATAAAGTACTATGAGCTCTTTAAGATAAGAAGGTGCCTGGCCATTTATGGCTTTGTAAGTAAGGAGGAGAATTTAAAAAAATATGCCTGATTTTTGCGATATCACGTAGGTGAAAAAAGGCAGTCCTTGAAATTTGTTTTACATGGGAGTGAAAGGACATGTCTTGGTCAAAGATGACTCCCAGATTCTTTACAGTGGTGCTGGAGGCCAGCGCAATGCCATCCATAGCTGCTATTTCATCAGAAAGTGACTTTCTAAGATGTTTAGGGCCTACTACTATAACTTCAGTTTTGTCTGAGTTTAGCATCAGAAAATTGCAGGTCATCCAGGTCTTTATGTCATGAAGACATGCTTGTAGTCTAGTTAACTGACTGGTTTCTTCCGGCTTCATTGATAAATATAGCTGGGTATCATCTGCATATCAATGAAAATTTATTGAGTGCTTCCTGATAATCTTACCTAAAGGAAGCATATATAAGGTGAATAGAATTGGTCCAAGCACAGAACTCTGCGGAACTCCATAGCTGACTTTAGTGAGCACAGAGGAGTCGTCATTAACGCGTACAAACTGAGAGCGATCTGACAAGTAGGATTTAAACCTGCTTAGCGCAGTTCCCTTAATGCCAATGAAGTGTTCCAGTGTCTGCAATAGGATGCCATGGTCAATGGTGTCAAATGCAGCACTAAGATCCAATAAGACTAGTACAGAGACAAATCCTTTATCAGATGCAATTAGAAGGTCATTTGTAACTTTAACCAGTGCTGTCTCTGTGCTATGATGTACTCTAAATCCTGACTGGAAATCCTCAAATAAACTACAGAGTTGATGACGATATATCACACCTTCAACAAGACGGCAGCGTGATTTTAACGGTGTTTTCAGCAGTGCTCGGTCAGTCATCGAACGCACAAAATGTGTCTTCAAAATGTGTTTTAGATGTCTGGGCCGGACGGGTGGTTCATTAACATACAGCCCTCAGAGTGTCGGTGCATTCTTCGCGGCATGTTGCGTTTTACACAACATGGCTGTACGATGTGGATGCACTCCATGGAGAACAGAGAAAAGGCCGAACTGCATGTGCCATGTCAACTGGGAGAGCAGCAGAGCGCACGGGAGAGGAGGGAGCGCCTCGCCGCTCAGCTTTGTCATTAAGTGAGTGTTTGCGGTTACATCAGTTCAAAAAACATCTGACGATCAATAACTTTTCACACTAAACAGATAGACAATATTGAAATAAATTTTCCGAGGCAGTAGATACGGCCACTGTGAGCCTGGACCTCGTCAGTCAGTCTCCTCCTGGGAGAAGTTTGGGCTTCAGACAGTTTCCTGCGCAGGCTCAGTCATCCTCGAAACCTGCCATGCGCCTCACCAGCAGCGTTTTTAAAGGTGAGGTGAGGAGCTGGTGTGATTGGTGAAGATTGGACTCCCTCCTTCCAAGTTGCACCACTGGGTGGGACTGAGATGAGAAGGGGGAGTAGTTGCGCCGGCAGCACAGTGCAGTCTGCACCACCACGCCCCATCTGCGAAGCGGACCTGACTTTGCTTCGGTGGAATTGAAACTAGAGCCCAAAGTGTCAACAGAACATATTTAAGAATTACATTAACATCTCAATTTTGGAAAATCTGTTGTGGCCGTGGTTTAGCAATCTGCTCTGACTGTTCTGTGTATTCTTTCAGGGCTGGAGCAAGGCAGGGGCGGGGCTGATCGTTGCTGGGGTTTGAGCGTCTACCTAACATACCTGTCACTAATTGCCGCTAATCAGGACTCCCCTTCTTAAGCATGCTTCTCCCACACTCTGGTGCCAGATGATACCCGTGCTTACGCTTGTGTCTACGTCTCAGTGCTGATCGCCTGGCCACTGCCTCGTGTTCTCCAGCCGTTTTGCCTTTGTGCACGCTGTGTGACTTTTGTGAGTTTTTGTTCCTGCCTGAGTGCTATCCCTTTGCGGAGATTTCTGTTTTAAGTGTCTGTCGAGTTGTTCTCCAGCGCTTGTGGGTTCTTTTGTGTGCTGTGTGCTTTTTTTTCCCAGCGGAGTTTTTGCCGTCATCCCTGAGTTCTTACCTGAGGCTGTCGAGTTTTCTCCAGCACCTGAGTTTCTTCTCACCAGTGAGTTTTTTCCCCGAGTGGTGATTTTGAGTTTTTTGTGGTGGCTGTTGAGTTTCCCTCCAGCGTTTGTTTTTGGACCTTTTGCCCGTGTGCATTTCTTTAACGGAGTTTTGTGTTTTTTCATTAGAAGCTGTTGAGTGTCCTCCAGCAGAGACTGCCATCTCCGTTCCCGTTTATCGGCGCCCTCAGTTGTTTTCTTCTTTTGTTGTGACTTTGAGAATAAACTGTGATTTCTGCCACTCTGCATCTGAGTCCTGTTTCAGAGTCCGTCACAAAATCATCAATACAGATAACAATGAAAACAAACCATGATTACACAAAGTCATCATTTGATTCACTGTAAGGGTTTCCTGGTGCCCATTCCGACATAGGGTGAAGCCCTGGTTCATCATTATTAATTAGTTCAATGGGTATTTTAACATACAGTGACTTTTTCCTCCTCCAATGACCCCATTTATCCATTTATATATCAGGGCTCACAGACAAGTAAGCACACACGTACAGAAGCATAGCATAATACCAAAGACAATGAAGACAGGAGTAAATACATGAATGACCATGGTACTCTAGGGGCCAAAGTGATCAGTTAACCATTTGTTGAAACTAAAACCTACAGTTCTTTTCTCCTGATCAACTGTTCTATTTTGGCTATTTTGATGTCATCTTCTTCTGGGGTCTCCTGACCCTGCATTGCCACTTCTCCCCTCTGTTTCTTCTTGCGCCCTCGATGATAATAGTCCATTGCCATCCTTTCTGGAGTCTGACTGGTTGTAGGAACAGCTGTCATCTTGCTGCTCAGTTGGAAACCACAGTTGGACTATGACAGTTGTGATGATCAACCACATGATGGAAACTGCAATCAAGATCTTCCACCAGGAACCCTTTCAGCTCCCTGCCAGCTGGGTTGTTTCTTTTTCATCCAAGGCATCGCTGGGGAAAGGTTTGCAAGGATGGATGAATCCACATGTCTCTCCTGGCTATCTGAACAGCAGTTAGAGTGGTCAGCAGCACCTGGTATGGTCCTGTCCACCACAGTTGACGCCAGTGTTTCCTTCTGAGATCCTTCACCAGCACCCACTTTTCAGGTTGGATGTTATGCAGCTTTACCGCTGTAGGCTCAGGAGGGGCAGCTTTCACCTTATGAAAGATAAGCTTCAAGACATGACTAAGTGTACAACAGTATCTTAACATGTCATCATCTGTTCCTGTCAGTCTTAACCTATTTTGCAGGAAAGGGGTCTTGGTCATCTGCATAAGACGCCCAGTAAGTATCTCATAAGGAGAGAGTCCAGTTGTCTTATGTGGGCGGCCTCTCATTAACATTAATGCAAGTGGTAAAACTTCAACCCATGAGAGATTAGTTTTCTGCCATTAACTTTGTCAATTTTGTTTTCAAAGTCTGGTTAGCCCTTTCCACTGCCCCTCCACTAGCTGGGTGGGAGGCACAATGTGTTTTCAAATTTATTTGGAGGCTCTCTGAAGGGCTCTGAATTATGTTAACAAAATGAGACCCTTTGTCACTGGTTAACTTGGATGAAAATCCCCATCATGGGATTACTTCTCTCAACAATGCTTTTGCAACTGAGACAGCTGTAGCATGTTTATATGGGAAACACTAAATCCATTTTGAAAACATGTCAACAATGACAAAGCAAAATTTATAACCCCTGACATGACGGCTGGGCTGACAAGGGCATTGTTTCACCTCTGCCAACATTGCTTGTTTCACAAATTAAACATTTTTTGCAAAAACTTTCAGCAAATGTAGAAAATCCTGGTGCATACCATAATCTATTTACAATATCCATTATCCCCACTTTTGATACATGGTCAGGACCATGTGTCAATTTTGCTAGGAAAGGGAATATGGATTTTGTGAGAACTGGGAGGCCATTAAAGTTTACCCAGACTCTAGTTGGTTCATTACACCCTTTCCTTTTCCATAATGGCTTTTCTCCATTATTAGCTCCTTTTTGAAGCAAAGAGACATTATTCAGAGAAAAAAAAATGTCATGTTGGATAGACATTAAATGCATATTGAGAATCTGTGTAGACTGTGGCGGTCCTTTTCCTAGAATAAAAGTACAGGTGCAAACAATTCAGCTGCCTGAGCCAATCGATCTGAAACTTTCAACTGCATTATATTCCATACATATGGCATAAAAAACACAAGGGGAAACATTAGAGGGGTTCTCATGGCAGAACCTGCTACAAAGAACACACATTCAGGGTTAGACAGGGGTGTGTGTGCAGTGCATCACGTGGTTGTGACACAACGTCAACCACCTGCAGAATGAATGAGAATGAGAATGATGTTCTCCATCTTCAGTTGTAGGAAGCAGAGTTGATGGGTTAAGGACAGTTCAGTGTTTCAAGGTCACATGCAACATTGTCAATAGAAAATTTTGCCAGTACAGTAGTCTTGCTGGTGTTAGGTGAACGGAACATGCACAAGAAGTGGACACATAGCAACAATGTCAGCCTCAGGAGTCCAAGTCAAAAAGTCAGTCATGGTCAAATGTTTTCCCCCATGTGTGATGTCATACAGGGGTTAAGAGATCTCCACAAAATCACAAATCCATGGACGGCAATAGCCTGCTAAGCCCAAAAAGGACATTATTTGCTTTTGTTTGTAGCTTTGGAACATCCAAGCTGGTCTGGATGCAGCCCGGACCTAATTTGAGACCCTCTGGAGTGAAAATATGGCCAAGATAATGCACTGATTGCGCAACAAGCTGCAACTTGTCTTTTGAAACTTTGTGACCATTTTCTCTCAGAAAACAAAGCAGTGCCACTGTGTCAGCCTGACAATTCTTTTGTATAGAAGAAGCCACCAAAAGATCATCAACAGACTGAGTAAGTGTACTGCCACACAATGGTTGCCAATGCAATTGGTACAGCTGCAGTAAACAGACTGGGGCTGGAGGCAAAACCTGTGGCATCCATGTTCAAGCGTAACATTTACCATTGAAAGTGAAAGCAAACCAAAATTGTGAGTCAGGGTGAACAGGAATGCTGAAATATGCATTCGCTAAATCAGTAACTGTAAATCAACAGGAGTTTGCCGGAACCTGTGACATTAGGTACAGTTGGGCTGGATGTTGAACAGCTTCATTTACTGCCCTGAGGTGTTGGACTGGTCTCCACCCCTCATTTGGTTTCTTCACAGGTAAGATGGGGTGTTACATGGTGAATTAGAGCATTCTAGAATGGCACTTTTGATTTATGAGATGACAGGAGCAATGGCTGTCACATTAACACCCTGTACATCGAGAATCAACTTAGGTGGTGTCTTAGCTCTTAATGTTAATTGTACACATTGGTGGTATATGACAACTAGTTCATCAATGTCGTCATGATTGTCGGGGTGTGTGTGAATGTGTGTATGCTGCTCAATGCTCTGACCTGCCTCTGCTGTGTCCTATGGCTGTGTCACTGGGAGTCCTTGAGAATCAACAGACAGTCCAGTGGTCAGGAGTTGGTTTGGAAAGCCTCGGGGGTTGCACAATTTTGTGAGATGTGCCTGTAGCCTTCACACCTGTAGCATCTCAATTTGCCATCCAGCTGCCTTTGAAATGCTGGCTGTGGACCCAGTCCTCTTCTTCCTCTGCCTTTCTGGTGAGACCATTTTCTTTGCCCAGGATGTTTTGGGCCCCCCTATAGTCTTTTGCTGATCAGGTAGCTCCTCAGCTATCTCCTTCAGTTCATCTGGATGCCATGGCCTGTACACAAGCACCTCTGGATTCCAATATGCATTTGGCTCATCACCTGTTGGTCATGGCTGGGGGCTGGGAAACACCATCGTAGGCATCTGGGGTATGCCCCCTTTGTCCCCTTGACTTTGTAACCAGTAGTCAAAAGATGCTGCTGTAGACAAGGGGCTCTATTTTCAACTCCGCCGCCGTCGTGGCGCAGGCTTGGCGCAAAGTCAGGTCCGCTTCTCAGTCCCACCCAGCGGCGCAACTCGGAAAGAGGGAGGGAAGAAGGCGTGGAGTGGGTTTGACACAGCCGAGTCAAATTTTCACCAATCACAGCAGCTCCTCGCCTCACCTTTAAGAACGCCGCTGGCGAGGCGCATGGCAAGTTTCAAGGACGACTGAGACCGCACAGGAAAGTGTCCGACGCCCAAACTTCTCCCAGGAGGAGACTGACGTCACTCATGTCTCATGATATCCGTTTGTATTATGCTCTGTAGGATGCCACGGCTGTTTCTGGTTGGCACAGCAACATTAATTGATTAGTTTACATCCCAGTTTCACCTGTGTACATTTGGTCAGGGTGAGTGACCATTACGCGTGCCGAACGCACTGCTGAGAACACCGTTAAAACCACGCTGCCGTCTTGTTGAAGGTGTGATATATGGCGTCATCAACCACGTTCTCAGTGGATAGCCGTTATCACCTAGCAGCCCATCCAGAGGGGTGTGCCCCTGAGAGACTGAAGGGATGCTAGAATTCACCAGGATGAACGAGTTATGTGCCGACCCGGGGAAAGTGGCATATACGTTTGTCACCAGACAATTTGAGTCACAGATCACCAGACATCCCTGTTTCACCTGTGTACATTCGGTAAGGTTGAGTGACCATTGCGCGTGCCAAACGCACTTGCGATGTGGTCAGATGAGATATGGATTAAAATATATAAATTTAGGTCTGACTGTATGTGCTGACTCAGGTAGTTGCATTGAATTGTGGCTGCTGCTAATTATTGATTGCAGTGAAGTGCCAGACACAGTGGAAACCTGACTGTGAGGTATTGGTCTGGGGTGGTGAGCTTTCAGCGCACTTCTGCGCCACTGGCGTGAACCGAAATGGACCGAAAATCCAAATCCGCCGGCGGATTATGCCGACACCTCCCCCTACTGCGCCACAACGTCCATCCTGGCGTACCTCTGTGCGCCTCGGTTTACCAAAATACCAAGTGCACCACGCGCCTGCCTGTGCTGCATGAAAATACCACTGCGCAGGGTGTGTACCCTGCGCCCTGCCGGGGGCAGGGATGAAAATAAAGCCCTTTGTGTCAAAAAACAAGGAATGCAGGAATTAGATGACTTACTTATCCCAGGAATCAGTCTATCCAAAATATACCAAAATACCAAGTGCGCCTGCCTGCGCTGCTCGAAAATACCACTGTGCCAGCAGCGGAGTCGAAAATAGAGCCCTAAGACTTCTTGGAAGAAGCAAGGTTAGTCTGCAGGGCTCCTAACTTAGCCTTAAAATTCCTAGCAAGGAATCTTAGCTTAAGAGTGATTCAGGAAGTGTCTGAGAGCAACTCTGAGCAAGGAGGGTACAGAAACTTTTATCTTAGTGAGGAGGTGTGGTTGATCCCGTTGCTAGGTATGACGCAGTCTTCTAAAAGCTGTGATTGGTTGTTACAAAAGGGAAAAAGACAAAAAAGAAAAAAGCTCCTAGTAATGAATGGACAGTAAAATCAACCGATCATATAACTTGGACTGTATTAAGAAATGTGTAATCGTGACATTAATTTTATGTCATGATGATGAAACTCAGCAAAATTAAATTAATTGTGACACAGCTGCAAAATGTTTGAATGTACCTCATTCACATGCCAATTATATTGATTTGCTTATTGTTATGTCTACTGTCCATACTGGTAATTTTACTATTAAATGTATTTGATATTAGCAAATATTAGCAATTCCTGTGATTGCTGGCATCCTTATAAAAAGCGGTTTGATTTGGCACAATGACCAAAACAATGAACGAAATGGATAAAAAGAGAACAAGAAAGCCAGACTGGACACAAGAGCAGTGTCTGCTATTAGCACAGCTCGTGGATGAAAATAAAACAGTATTAAGAGGGAAATTGGGTCCCAGAATCACAGCCCAAGGGAAGAGGCAGACTTGGGAGCGCATTGCCCAGCAGATAAATGCGTCGGTCCCTCTCCTTTTACACACGAGCGACGAGTGTGAGAAGCGCTGGTATGTGCTGCAATCCCAAGCGAGAGCAGAGATTGCAGCACACAAGCGAAGTTGTTCTCAGACAGGTGAGTGTTGTATGCTACCATTTAGGTTATGGCTGCTGATATGGCTTACTTTGATATTAATTATTGTATGAATGTAATAGAATTTCATATGCTCATTTATTGGACTGTTAAGGGGGTGGATCACCAGCTAAACAGCTCTCGCAGGTGGCAGACACTGTGTTTAGCGTGTTGGGAAAGTCCGACACCAGTATCACCGGCCTGAAGGAGGGCGTTGATAGTTCCTTGATTCAGCTGGCAGAACTACGTCAAAGGTAGGGCAAATAGATTTTCATAACGTAGCATAGACACGTCAAGAAAAAAATCATTTATCTACAGTAGGAGCCTATATAATTTATTGTGTAGCTATTTTGGATGTGAAATGCATGAAAAGAAATAAAACAGAGCAATAATAATAAACAAGGATGACAAATATTTCGTCTTTCTGCAGCTCTGAGCTAACAGAGGAACCGGGGCCTTCCACATCACATGCCCATGCTCAGCCTGAGATAGCTCCTGCTCCTGCTCCTGCTCCTGCTCCTGCTCCTGCTCCTGCTCCTGCTCCTGCTCCCTCGCCAACACCATCCCTGCTGGAGAAGAAATTGGAGGCTGAGATGGATGTGCTCAAACAGCACAAAAAAACTCCTCCTTCTAGGAGGAGTACTACAGACTCAAAATTGAGCATCTGAAAAATAAATTGACTGATAAATAGATATTATGCATCTTGTGTCTTTACTATAACGCATTGAATGTTTACGTATGTTGTTTCAATACAGCCACCATTACCCTATTTGGAAATTACCTAAAGTGCAACTGTGTAAATTGAGCTCTGTCAGAATTCCCAGTCAGAGCGAAACTCCCCTCCTGCTGAGGATGAATGTCTTCATCATCTGCATCATCACTGTTGTCCTGGCCATCCTCGGGAGGTTCTGGGATTTGCCTGGCCTTACAGATGTTGTGGAGTACTGAGCCTGGTCATTTTGCCACAACGTCCAAAATCATATAGTCCGCATTGAAAACAATCTGTGTTGATATTATGATACCACTTTCTGTTGACAAAAATGACCTCGTCTTGAGATGATACAGTTATGCGGACATGAGTCCCATCAATGACACCAGCAACACCAGGGAAACCCACTATGCCCATGAAGGCCAACATTTGTCTCAACTAGTAAGCATCCAGCGGAAAGCGAACAAATCATGCAACAATATGAGGCTGTGAAAGCGCCATAATGGTCTGACTGCTCACTTGCTGACAGAGGGTTGTGACAGACCCAAGTCATCACTGCTACACTGTTGCATTCTACCTGTCGCCAGGTATATGACTTTCATCTCAGGAGTTGTTGCGTTACTGCGCTGGGTGAGACAAGTAAGCTCATTCCTGATGAGGTCAACCACAAACATTATCCCTGCACAATCGAGCCGGTAGCGTGGTATTAAATCGTTGTCATTTAACATACAGAAAATATCTCTCCTTCCTCTTGGTCTTTCCGTCATCTTGCCTGTTTAAGACACTCTTAGGCTTCTTAAGTCCTCCTCCCTCTGTAGTATAATTTTTTTCCAACAGATATGTGAAGAATCAAGTATAACACTGTAACTAATGGTAGACAATAGTAGCAGCTCTGTGGAGCTTGATATGATAGTAGAAATTGATTGCTTGAGTAAAGAAGGAGCGCATAAAAGGTCAAGATGACACGGTGCAAAGATAAGCAGAGAGGTTGCTGTGCAGCAATGGTGATGTGCAACAGTGACACTGTGCAGCTAAAAATATGAGGGCAGGGCACCTGTATCATGAATCTTTGGGGCTTTCCATGGCCTTGCAGGTGTCCCCGCAGCTGTCTTCGCCAGTTCTGACTAGCTTCAGACCAGGATGGTTGTGACCTAATATAACCCTACGTGTCCTTACATAACCTTACTGTATTTAATCCATGTTTGAATATTTGTTATAATCATAAAAGAACTGAACGGTCTTATAATCATAACTATGATTTACTGTGCTTTAACGAATGATGATTTGGGATGATTCAATATACTTTACTATATTTTTAATACACTCTCTATGTGATATGTTCTTATGTTTGTATGCAATTATGATGATAAACTGTATTCTGATGTTGTTTTTAAAAAACAGAGCCCATAAAAAGTCAAAACTAATGGTGTAAAATTAGAGGAATAGAGAGGAGAAGAGAGGAGACAGCAGCCAAAAAGTACCTAATGGTGTAAAAAAATAGAAGAGCCTAGAAAAAAAGAAAAGATGCCCCAAGGGCGGGGAATACCTTGAGCAGAACTGTATAAAAGGCGGAGCACTGACCATTGTAAGTGAGAGACTTCTTCAGATTTACACCCTGTGTGTTTCTGGATATCTCTGCCTTTGTTGTCGCGGCAATAAAGTGTTTGCTTCTCGGACTCTGACTCCTGCAGATCCTTTTTGAGCACTTATCTCAGACAGCTGAATTCGACTATTTCTGGCCTGTTGTGGATCGTTCATTTGGCCTTCACATTCCACGACACCTCCTCTTAATAGTTTTTCACCTTAGGAGCTCTCTTGAGGCCTAAGATGCTTGGTGAATAACTTTTAATCTTAGCAAGGGAATATTCTAAGCAAAAATCTTAGAATTCCAGGAATTCTAAGATTTTTCTAAGAATGACGTCACTAAGAGCTACTTTTAGCCTTAGAATGCTTTGTGAATACGGGCCCTGGTTTTTTAGAGTCAGAGAGAGCGGACAGGTCAGGGTGGAATACTCTTTCTTCCTCCCCCCTTTCAGAATCTCCCTGGTGGCTTTTAGCTGCAGGGGTGGACCCCTGTGGAGAAGTTGTTCCTTGAGGAAGAGGGACTGCAGGCATGGAGACAATGTATAGAGGGGGCGGAGCCATTTCCCTATTCCTTGCCCTCCATATTTTTTCCTTTCTTTCACACACACTTTCTTGATTCATTTCTTGTTTCAGCATCAATTCTGTCACTGACTTTGCTTGGCTCATTTCTGCTACTCTCTCCCACTTCTGATAAGCTTGCTAGTCCAGCTTTTTCTTCCCTACTTTCTTTTTCCTCCATGTTTTCTACTACCAGTACTCTACACCTTCTTAAACAATCAGTGCTCAATGTGCCTATCAATGGAAACACCCCCTGGATATCATGGTGCCAAGGTAGAACATCCTTAACCACATTTTTCCCCATTTTTCTGCCATTATTTTAGCAGGGCCTGTAAGAGGTCAGGTAATGGTTTTAATTTCCCCATTTTGTTCCCCATAATTCTAACTGACTCACTACTGGGACAGCTGTGCTTTAGACTCTCAATGGCCTTATCAGTCACACAAAATTCACAGACACACTGATATTTCCATACAAGTATGATTGGATCTCATCAAACACACACTACCTTGGAGTAAGTCATTCAGCCAGGCGGTTTGTATGACACAGTCCGAGCAACACACCCCTTTAGTATGCGCACATACTAGACGCCAAATGAGTCACAACAAAGTTCATTTTCTTTCTCATTTCTTGTTCTTTTCTTTCAGTTTTACTTCTATCAGTAATATGTTTTTGTTTGTTTGTTTTGTTTTTTTTCACACTGAGGGATCCCCCTATTGGGAATACAATCTTAATTGTCCAGACATTTAAATATTTCAAACTTTTATACCCATATTTCCTTGTCATGATATCCACAATCGGACCCTCCGGAGATCCAATCTCAACAGAGCCTTTACTCCCCATACCAGCTGTGGAGGTCATGCACGACAATTACAATACAGACATCTGTAAGGACTGCTTCGTTCTATGCTACTAGCATTAAAAACGTTTTTACACTTTGAACTCTGAGTCAGCCCTTGACTCAGACACAACTGTGCATAAAATGAAAATTTTTAGTCAAATTAAAATCCTAAAAAATCAAAAAGAATTTCTGAATTTCTATAAGGATTATCTAGAACTTCTTCCTATTTCTTAATAACATAAAACATATACGTAGACATGCACACAACATTGTAGACATATATATATATAATGAGCTCTTTCACGTGAGTCACAAATTCCAACAGCCTCTTGCTGCACCGATATCCCTCTTCTTTTTTTTTTTCTATTTTCTGTTCATACAGTTTCAACACCACAAAAGAATTACTTGAAACCAGTTTACACTGCCCCGTGGGTCTTAAGTGTAAACTGTCCCAGCACCACACAGGAATTACATGGGACCTCAATACTCAATACCTAACTAACTCAATAACTCAATACCTTAAAAAAAACTTTCAAACCTACACAAGTTACATAGAGGCTGTTCCCAAACCTACACAAGAATTACATGGGAACAGAGTGTCCATCCCATCTTTGTCACCAAATTATGTAAGGGAGATTCTCCTTGTTGCTCATTGAGAGTTGCTAATTCTCTGAAGAATTATAGACTCGGTGTGATGAATCAGGTATCTTTAATATATGCAGCATGGAGGGAAGACTCATGCAGAGTGCTCTCTGCAGATCTCCACAATGTCTTGGCTTTTATACTGTTCAGCAACAAAAGGACAACTGGTTGTGACATGTACCTGGTAATGGTAAATCTTTCCTTCAAAAACAATGACCATTTGGGGGAGTGCATTCATCCTGTTTTCCAGGGTTCATACTACACCATAAATTCCTCAGGTAAAATGAATTACACCCGAAATTTCCCCCTTCATTCTGTTTCCCTCATTGAATGTCCTTTTGTCCTCTTTCTCACCTTAGTGAGAAAGGGCCACAAAAACTTTTACAATTCATAGACTGATTCCTGGGATTAGTAAATCATCTAATTCCTACCGACACTCTCAAAAGCACACTCAAAAGGAGTGGAGGGAAATTTTAAAAAAAGCGCACTCCAAAAGAGAGTGGTGCAAAACTATGGAAGCTCCATTGAAACGGGTCAGAGGCAAGGCACACACTGATGCGGCAGGCAGTTCATGAAAAGACATTAGCTAACTCACAAGGAGAGGAGATGGTGTAGCAAGTACTCACACTTGTAGGAATCACGACACTGCCAAGAATTCAGGACAATCTGGATACAAGTAAGAGAGAGCTCTCCCCTTTTATTCTGTGCCTTAATCAGTGTCATGCACATCAGGTGTGCACCTGTGGAGGCAAAGCTGGCCAGGTGTAGAGACGGATCCAGCTAGACAGAAAGGGGAAATTATAACATTCAGCAGATAGATAACAGATAAGATTCAACATTGGCGGAGAAGGAAAAAGGACAATGCTAGGAACAGACAGGTCTGTAGGATCGTAACATGTTGATGCTGTCTTTCCCAATTTTACATCATAAACCTACTGTTTTTTTGCACTACTATTATCAGTGCTAATATACTTATACTCACATTATCCATTACATCTTGCGCAATTTTTAAGTTGTTGTATATTTATCATCTATATCGGCAACAGTTTTTTCATAAACTATAGATATTGTACATAATACATAGACTTGTATATATATATGTAGTTGATTTTCTGTTTCATATCCTAGAACTGTTAAGGCTGAGCCTTGAATTGTTTAGCTGAACTTAAACAAGCAGAACAGCTATGAAAGTAAAAGAACAAAGGGAATTTATTTAAACAAAAGGCAAAAACTCTCAAACAGAAAACGCTCTCTAACAATGCGGAAATGTAACCAAACAAAACTCACAGGGAGACATTCTAAATAGCAATATTTTTACAATCACACAGAGATAAGATGTAACACACGGGCGAGATCAGGATGATGTGGCAACCAGTGGAGCAGAAAGCCAACCTTAAATACTGCTGGTCTGATGAGCCCAATGTGCAGCAGGTGCACAGGTGATTAGATGGAGCCAGCAGAAGGTGTAGGAGTCATGCCCAGTCTCAGACAGACAGAGGAACGACAGACATACAACACGAAGGGATAAGGGAAAAAGAAAAACACTCAGCAGATTCTAACAAGAACAGTTGCACCATCAACATAACTGTAATACAAAGTACAAAGTTTAAAAAAAAAAAAGTATTGGACAAATCAATATTCTGACGTGATGGTAGTGCTAGAAGAAAGTTGGATGACCACCAAAATCATTAGGATTCAGACTGTGGGCACCATGGAATTCTATGGCAAGCCATCAGGTGTAATAGAACCATCAGGTGTAATAGAACAGTCTGTATCAATGTGGTCAATTAATATTGCAATATTTCATTTTGCCTTGCTATCCACCAGCTGATTAGCAAGAAAACTAGCCTGGAAGGCAATTATTGTCACAATTCATCTCTGCACTTACCTGCCCCCAGAGTTTCCTTAGACACACCCCGCTCACCTGTTCACCTGGCTGTCATCAGCCTCATCAGCCGGCGTATTTAAGGAGCAGCTTCTCCTCAACTCAGTGCCGCATTGTCAGTGCTTCATGCCAGACTCTCCAGCGTTATTGTCAAATCTTTGCGTGATCATCTTTGTGTATTCCTGTCCTGATCTCCCAGACTCTCCTGTCTGGGTTCTCAGTCCTCACCTTCGAGCTTCACCACTCTGTGGCGATGCAGATCTCCTTCCTTCACGGAAGTGAAAGAGCCATCTTCTGAACAGAGATCGGCTTCCCACTGTTCAAAGTCTGTCAGTGATTTTGTACACCGAAGCAATCTCATTAAAGCAAGTCCATCTGACCTCGCTCTCTGCTTAGTATGGTACACTGTCAGCTTGGTTTCCTCATTGTTCGTCCTGTATGGTAAGTGGCCGGTACGACACCTGGGTCATAAACACACCTACTACAATTATGGTCAGTGTTGCTTCCCTGATCCCAGAAGAAAGTAGTATCTACATCACTAAGCCTCCAATCAGTTTCTTGAGGTGAAAGATTTCTGAAACTTTGCTACTTGACAAATGTTGAAGCAATTCTTAAAATATAACTAAGTATATAAACATAGAATAACAGCAATTTTGAAAATATAACTAAGTATATAAAATATGTAATATATAACTAAGTGTATTAACAGGAGTTCTTAAAGAGAGAGAGTTTTTTTTTTTTAATTTAACCTTTATTTAACCAGGTAAAACGTCACTATAAATAACAGACAGACAATAAACGATATGATAGAGCAGCCAGTAACTAAGGTCAAAGGTTGACATTTAAAGTGCAGCAGTGGAAGTCACAATAACAATTTTAAAAACACAATTTTAAAAACACAAGCACTGTTCCAAGGTCTCGCAATGTCTGTCAGTCAAGAGAGAGCAAAAGTTCTCCAATGGAATAAGCTCTGACATTTTTAAATCAGGGTATTCCATGCTGATGGGGCAGCAAAACTGAAAGCTCTTTTCCCCTGTTCAGTCCTGACATGGGGGACAATCAGGTGAATGATAAGGCGTAGCAGCTTTTAGTTATTTGCAGAAGTGTACACAAGTACGTTGGAACAAGGTCAAGAAGAGCTTTATAAATGAGAGTCAACCAGTGTATGTACCGGCGGACACTCAGAGATGGCCATCCAGACTTGGCATAGAGTTCACGGTGATGGGTGAGTCTGCTACAGCCAGTGACAAACCTCAGTGCACAGTGATAGACGGTGTTCAAGGACTGTTAACATTTAGCTGAAGCTGTCATGTACAGAACATCACCATAATCAAGCAGAGGTAAAAAAAAAAGTTGCAGAAACAAGATATTTGTGAGCTCGGAGAGAGAAGCACGATTTGTTTCTATAATAGAAACCAATTTTAATCCTGAGCTTGGTGACCAAGCTGGCAATATGCACTTTGAATGATAGCTCATGATCAATAAGAAAACCCAAGTACTTGTTATTTGAGACAAGTTCAATGGGAACACCTCATGAGGTTAAGATTGAGGGGATGTTCCCTGGTAAATCACCAGATCTAGAAAATACCATCAGTTTGGTTTTTTGTGCATTTAAAACTAATTTAAGATTTTTGCGATCGAGATTGAACAACATTAAAAGCAGATTGTAAAAACTCAAGAGCCTGCACAATTGAGGGTGACCAACAATAGATGACAGTGTCATCTGCATAAAAATGGTAAGAGGCATTTGACAGGTTATCACAGATTTTGTTTATATAAATAGAAAATAAAATAGGCCCCAAGACTGAACCTTGGGGCACACCTTTGGAAACCTCAGAAAATGACGAGGTGGAACCAGCCATCTGAACACACTGGGTTCTATCAGACAAATAATTGGCAAACCACAAGGCTGTATTTTTAGACAGGCCAATCTGATATAGCATGTTTATCAGTAAACCGTGATCTACTGTGTCAAATGCCTTTGACAAGTCAATAAAAAGTGCAACACAGTATTTCTTGCAGTCCAAAGCATAGTTAAAATTATTCAGAACCTTAAGAGTGGCTGTGACTGTGCTGTGTTGCTTTCTGAAACCAGATTGGAAAGTTGATAAAATATTATTTGTTTCAAGAAAATCTTGGGGCTGATCACTGACCAGTCGTTCGAACACTTTGGAGAGCACACAAAGTTTGGATATCGGACGGTAATTATTTACATCCGAAGGTTCCCCCCCTTTTAACAGGGTAAGAACAAAAGCTGACTTCCAGATTTTTGGAATTTTACTAGTGATAAAGCTTAAATTAAAAATGTGCGAAAGAGGCTCAGCAATGAAATCTGCAGACAATTTGAGAAAGAACGGGTCCAGTTTGTCAGGACCCGCTGCTTTTTTAGCGTCCAGTTTGGACAAAACTCTCTGCACATCAGAGGCAGACACAGGAGTAAAATAAAAACAATTTGCACTACTATTTGCAACCTGAGCATCCATAATTGAGACAGGCTTGACGAGTTCGGGGTTTACAGTGTAAAATAAATAACCAGCAGAAATAAAGTGTTCGTTTAACCAGTTCAACATGTCAGATTTTTTAGTCAGAGTACATGAACCTTTCATCAAAAAATTTGGGAGTTCAGTTGTTGATCCAAGACCAGAACTCTTCACAACTTTCTAAAATTTCTTGGGGTTGTTTACGTTTTTGGTTGTTTCAGAGAGGTAAAACTCTGACTTGGCCTTCTTAATAAAGGATGTACATTTATTGCGAAGCTGCCTGAAGGAGAGCCAGTTGGCCTCATTTTTAGTTTTTCTTGTCTTGGCCCAGGCAGTATCTCTTGTCATAAGCAATTGACCAATTTCTGGACAGAACCAGGGGTTATTTCGTCCCTTAACACAAAATTTGCGTAGGGGTGCATGTTTATCAATTAATCTCAGAAATTATCATAGAAGTATTTCCAAGCAAGTTCAACATCATCAAAGAGCGAAACTCTGCTCCAATCAAAAACTGACAAATCATGGTAAAAAGCTTGCTCATAAAAGTGTTTAAAATCTCTTTTCAGCAGCAGATGTGGCTTGGTTTTTGGGAGCTTGGCATTTCTCACAGTAGCAACAGCACAGTGGTCACTTAAATCATTCACAAAAATACCTACTCCAGTGTACTTGTGGGGAACATTAGTTATGATTAAATCAATTAATGATGATCTGGTAGGCTGTTTTACATTAGGGCGGGTTGACTATGAATTAGCTGGGCAAGATTGAATGAATCACAGACAGATTTCAAGCTATTTGATGCGGATGTTAGCCAAGCAAGATTTAGATCTCCAACCAAAACAAGTTCACTCAAATTAAACCTGGAGATAATATCTGACAGTGACGACAGGGCTTCATTACATGCTGAGGGTGGTCTATAGCAACCCATAACTGTTATAGACTGACCCTGTGCAAAATCAAGTTTTAGGGCAAGGAGCTTAAATTGCTTGCTCAAGGACACAGAGGATAGGATAGACATGTGGTACCTATTTTTTAACATAGATGGCTATACCCCTGCATTTCCTGGGACGATCACAGTGACACGATAGCCTTTTATTAAAATGTCATTGTCTGAAATTGATTTTGTCAGCCAGGTTTCAGACAGGACAAGAATGTCAGTGTCAGTTGACTGAATCCAAATTTTTACAAAGTCTATTTTTGGGAGCAAACTTCGTATGTTTAGATGGAGAATGCCAAGGCCACATCTGGCACTGAAGTCATCAGGGGTAGCAATACAATTCAGAGTGGGGCCTGGGTTAGGCTGAACATTGCCAGACAGAAGTAGCAAAAGCAGAATGAAACATTTTCTCTTAAGATCACAAAATGATGCAGAGTCACCCTTATTTGACATGGCAAGGTCAATAAATGATGCTTCTGTAAGAGAAAAATAGTTTTTGAAGACAAGATTACACATTGAACGAAGCAATTTAAGATAATTTAAAACTGGCCCACAAGAGGACACTGGCAAGTATTCATCCAGCTCAGCAGGAGCAGAGGACCAGGTGATAGTCATTGCCTTAAGAAGGCACAGAGGTGGGCGGGACCCCTTAGCGGGTACATTACGATGGACAACAGTTCCATGGGACCAGAGAACGAAAAATAGGGGCAGTGCAAGTAATAATTTCATTGTTAATGTCTCTAGACGAGATAGTCATGCAGTTAAAGATGCTAATAGTGTTAGGAGTGGACGGCAGAGAGGTGAGAGTTACTTGTGGAATCACCTGCAGGGGTACGCTGAGTAGAGTGGTCTGCAGCAGGACCGCTGTGCTCTCCCACGACGCGGGCTATCAGTGGCTGACAGTAAGCAGCTAGCTTACCAGCCAGCCACCAGATGCCAACTCTCCGGGCAACCGCTAGCGGCTAACTCACCAGCTAACAGCCAGCAATCCGGGGTGTTGGAAGACGGATCCCGGTGTAGCCACAGGACCCGGCAGCTAACAGGCAAATCGGCTTTAGCTTCGGCATCCAGCGGAGAGTAGACAAACAGCTGAAGGATCCAAGAGACAGGAGCGAACAGCAACAGATGGACACCCTGGAGCCGGTATCTGCGTCCAGTACCATGACAATGTCAGAAGTACCGGCAACAGCACCGCACCACAGCCGCGACTCACTCGCGTAGGGGACCGAGATGCAGCAGCCTGAGCAGTCGAGACACTTTGTCAACCAAGCAGACGTGCTGGTAGGGATTTCCAGCACGACAACAGCGTAAACTCAGCAGGGCTTCACAGGTGGACCAAAAGGTAAAAAGCCGGTAGGCAGGCAGTACTTTGTTGATGATTAATTTCCTCACAGATTAGCTCGATTTAGTGTTCACATGGAGATGAGTCCAGTTAGAAACCATTAAAATAAGAATAAGAAATATCACACTCGGTGAAAGTTAGTAAAAGTTCGTTAAAACGCCGTCAAAAGAAACTGAGCCATAGAGTAAACAACGCTAGGATGTGTGCGCGGCCATCTTGGAATCTTGTTGCTTATCTTGTTGCTTATAAACTATGTACCAGAAGAAAATATGTTGAAAGTGATAAATAAATGTAAGCAATTAACAGTATTGTGCAATATTGCAGTAGTGCAAGTAATATGTAAACATTGAACTACTGGGGTTTGTGAGGTTTGCAGAGATTAACTGTTTAAATTACTGTTGTATAGTGTGATGGCTCATGGCAGAAATGATTTCCTGAAGCAAACTGTGGTTTGTCTGTCAGGTAGTCAGTAATCCAGGAGATTGTGGGTGCGTCGACTCAGGAACAGTGGCTGGATGGTATTAAATGCACTGGAGAAATGAAAGTGATCCTCACAGTGCTGCCGCTACAATCCAGGTGGGAGTGAGCATGCTGCAGCAGGTGAATGATGGTATTGTCCACACCCAGATGAGGTGGGTAGGCGAACTGTAGAGCAGGCATGTCAAACTCATTCCACAAAGGGCCGTGCGGTTTTTCCTCCAACCAATCAAGAGCACACAGTCTGACCAATCAGCTGTCTGAAGACTGAGATCAACTAATGAAATGAGTCAAGTCTGGTGTGCTGCTGCTTGGTTGGAAAGAAAACTTTCAGCCACACGGCCCTTTGTGGAATGAGTTTGACACGCCTGCTGTAGAGGGTCCACTGATAATTGCACCTGTGGTCAGAGGTGGGCCTGAGTAACACAACTCATGGTTGGTTGGGATAAACCCATATAAAGACATGATCAATCTGTCTTTATCAACAGGCTACGTACCACAGTCCTTTAAAGTAGCTGTAAAAGCAGCAGCAAGTGTTCTGACAAAAACAAGGAAGAGACGGTCTTAGAGACAAATTTCCACATGAGAAACATTCAAATGTGGATGTTAATGAAGGATGATATCATTTTATTTTGCTTAAATTGCAAATATTGCATGCAATATTTGCAATTTATTGCAAGCAAAATAATGTTCAACTTTTGAATTCATATTACCAGACTACCTGCCCGTTGGCAAAAATTTGTATACCAGACTACTGTCTGATTGTGCTGTAACTAAATTTAAGGATATGATCCCATCAGCATTTAATTCAATGCCACGTCTCAGAGGACTCCTATGCTAACTTTAGTCCCTCCCAAACTGACTACCTGGTTGATAGTGCTACAGCTAAATGCGTATGACACTTGACTCTGTTGCCCCTCTAAAAAAACTGTGTCATTGTTTCCGTCTGTCTGTCTGTCTGTCTGTGACTGCATTTCTGTCTGTCTCTTTGTCTGTCTCACTCTCTCTCTCTTGCTCTCTCTCTCACCCAACTGGTCGAGGCAGATGGCTACCCACCTGGTTCTGCCTGAGGTTTCTGCCTGTTAAAAGGAAGTTTTTCCTTGCCGCTGTCGCCAAGTGCTTGCTCATGAGGGAATTGTTGGGTCTCTGTAGATAAAAGAGTTCGGCCTGTACCAGCTCTATATGGAAAGTGTCCTGAGACAACTTTTGTTGTGATTTGGCACTATACAAATAAAATTGAATTGAAAAAAGAACATAATAAAACAGAGGTTAGCTGTCATATTTTTCTATTTGCTTTATATATATGTGTGTGTGTGTGTGTGTGTGTGTGTGTGTGTGTGTGTGTGTGTGTGTGTGTGTATCAAATATAAAACACAAAAAATGTATACTGAGAATATATATATAGAAAACAAAACATAAAACAAATATACTGATAAAAAATAAACAGAGTATATACATGTAGCAGAACTGGCCTCTAACTGACCTTCTCTTCTCCTCTGCATTCCTCAGGACAAATGCAGTTGTAAAACAGACTAACTTTTAAGAATTATTTACCATCTGGAATGTCCACAAGTAGAGGTTATCCCATAAAACGGAAACAAGAGATATCTTACCAACGCTATTACCAAGAAGGGAAATTACCAACACCTTCACATCAAAGACTACCTTGCTCACAATGTTTGTCACGAGGATCCTAAGGCTCCCTCATGATGGCCAATAGGAAATACGGACAATAAAACTGGCCAGCAGAACAAAGGCCAGGCCTCAGAGTAATCCACAAACCAGATCATGCAGATGGGTTGTAAATTGGACAGCCCTGAAACAAACCGTTTGTAGATTTGGGTGCCTTGTCTTCTAGCATACCAGAATAACTGAATCTCTATATTTGACTTGACTTTGGATGTTTTCACATTACTAAGCTCATAATCTGTATAATATCAATGCTTTTCCCATGTTTGCATCTTATGAAATGACAAAGCTGTGATTTTTACTTTCTTACAAAATTTGTCTGAGGTTCAACCATGGAGCCATCCTGCCATTTTAGAGTTCATAGGGTTTAAGTTGATTGTGATTTATGAGACATATCATAAGGAGTAGCCATAATGGTGATAATCATTTCGGGCAAATGTAGTCTGCCTTTCTATAATTTCATTAATATGTTATGATAATTATCCCTTGAACAATCAGATACATATTACGATGAGTGTTAGAAATTGTTGTCTTGATTATTGAAGATTGTTATCCACCCATAAGAGTTGCCTAATGCCTGTTATGAACAATGTTAAAATGCCATTGAAGAATTGTCCATTTAAGATATACGTGATTGACCATAGTGAGAAGCAGATGAGCCCCTCGTTTAAATCATTAGTTACTCCTCGCCTCATAAAACGAAATTGCGCTTCTATGACCCATCCCTCGTGAAGGACGGTCTAATGAATAAGCCGCCCCGGAGCGAGATTTAAACGACTGCAGACGCAGCGAGAAGGCAGTGCGCGTTACTCCGTTAGTTTAATTGTCTTTTTGTTTCTTCTTGTCTAGTTGTCTTTTTGTCTTCGTGTTTTTGTTCCGTCGTTTTCTAAGTCTCTTGTACTGAGTTCATTCTTCAGAAGACGTATTTTTCTAGTTTACTCTCCTTGAAACTTTAATTTTACTTGCCACGCTAAGCCGATGATTTGTTTTGTCTTTAGTAAATTCTCGTCAAGTAATAATAATTTTGGAGACACTTTTCGACTGGCCATCGAAGAGGTTATCAATCTTATTATTGTTAAATCTAAAGTCTTGCTTCGCAGTTACCAACCAAGCTAAAGCCCTGCAGCCTGCTGCTAACCCGCTCGTCCGGTTCATATAACCATCCAAAGCTGTTCCTCGCCTGTCACCGACACCGTCGAAATCCAGTTCCTGAATCATCACTGTCCAATATCAGCTCTCAACCTTGGTGTGCCAGGGTTTTCCACCAGACTGCCGAGCAGACGAGCCACGGACAGACACTGGAAGCACCTTCAGCTAGTTTGAAGCAGGCCTCTACAGGAACGTTGCTGACAAGTAGGCATGCATCAAGCGGGTTTGAATAAGAGTTGATCCGTGAGGTTACGATGCTGTCAATTCATACAGATTTTCTCAACTATTCGTTTAATCCCTTAACTTTATGTTCGCGTCCCTATTATCCCCTCACAACTACTTCTCACTATCGCCAAACTTGTTTTGCCATTGTGTTGCCATAAGTTTCTTTTGTGTTCTGTCATATCACCTCATATCTTCTGTCATACCATTCAAGATACATTATTCATTACCCATAATTGTGCTTAATAAGTGAGATTCTGATTGAAGTCCTGGTTAGACGGTGTCCTTTTGAGCTGAATATATACGATCCCTGTATCCAGAGTTTACACTTCAGATTATCAGACTGGTTTACCGTTAGTTCATTCGTTATTATTTTATCAGCATTATAGCAGTTAATTTCTGCAGTCCTTCTTAGCTGAAGAAGGTGGTGCCCCATCGTTTTATCAACGAATGCAACATCAAATTAAGTTAGTTCCCCTAGATACAGAAGGATGTGGAAAATTGAATTTGGTCAAATATGTATCAGAACAGTCAGTGAAAAGTCCAAGGGCCATTCAGAGGGAGGAGTTGTACAGGCTGATGGCCACAGGCAGGAATGATTTCCTGTGGCGTTCAGTCTTGAGGTACTCCTGTGCCTGGCCAGCATATCATGAAGTGGGTGTGAGACGTTGTCCAAGATAGTCCATAGTTTAGTCAGCATCCTCCTCTCTGACACCACCGTCAGAGAGTCACACTCCATCCCCACAACGTCACTGGCCTTGCGGATCAGTTTGTTGAGTCTGTTAGCGTTAGCCATCCATGTAACCATATATTCCTGCTCTGAACTCTTAACAGTAATGACTTCATGAGCTCCTCAATAAAATTCTTACTATTAGTGACAGAATTCATCACCTCCTGACATCAACAGGTACCGATTTATCTTTAAACACAGAAACCGTCAAAACTGTTATTAAACCTGTTGCAGTTTTAAACTGTTTTTCACCTGTCGACCAACAAATTTCAATTCATGCGCCATCAGAATCATCAACCTGTATTCTAGACCCCATCCCAACTAAGCTGCTTAAAAAAGTCTTACCCTTAATTGGCTCTTCCTTGTTAGAATCAGAATCAGAATTACTTTATTTATCCCTGGGGGGAAATTGTTTTTAGCAGTGCTCCATGCAAAACAGAATTATAAATTAGAATAAAAATTAGAAAGAAGGACGAGAGGGAATATATATATAAGGGCAATATAAAAGAAACAGACATGATTAATCTGTCTTTATCAACAGGCTACGTACCACAGTCCTTTAAAGTGGCTGTAAAAGCAGCAGCAAGTGTTCTGACAAAAACGAGGAAGAGAGATCATATTTCTCCAGGCTTGGCCTGGACCAGGCCCCATTTATGCTGCATAGGATTAGACTGTTGGGGGACCTCCAAAGATACACCGAGCTCCTCTGTTCTTTTCTCCCTCTCTATCTACACGCTTTCATGTCCTACCGAGGCGTTTTACTTACTTAGCTTCTTCCAGCTTCTTGTCTTTGTGCTTTGTCATCTCGCAGGTTCCCATGGATAGTGGCTGAATCTGGATTGTTGATTACAGCTACATTTCCTGCCACGGCCCTGCATGACACCCACTGCACCTGCTACTACTACTATTACATCCACCGTCACTGTTACTGTGATTGCATTTCTGTCTGTCTCTCTCTGTCTGTCTGTCTGTCTCTCTCTCTCTTGCTCTCTCTCTCACCCAACCGGTTGAGGCAAATGGCTGCCCAACTAGAGTCTGGTTCTGCCTGAGGATTCTAAATGTTAAAAGGAAGTTTTTCCTCGCCACTGTTGCCAAGTGCTTGCTCATGAGGGAATTGTTGGGTCTCTGTAGATAAAAGAGCTTGGTCTGTACCAGCTCTATATGGAAAGTGTCCTGAGACAACTTCTGTTGTGATTTGGTGTTATACAAATAAAACTGAAATTGAATATATACTCAAGCACAGTACAAGTATATTGTTGAAGTGCACTTGTTGAGTGTACTAGGTTGATTTCCACTACGGATGTTTGCATTATGCTTAGTTATTAGGGGTTCACTGAAATGACATAATTCCCCCTCATCTTCTCCACGTTTACACTTGAAGAGTGCACTGTACTCCTATTGCTCTGTATATAGTAGTGGTTAAAATTGACAACAGAAGGCAAAACACACTGATCTTTGGCTGAGGAAGTTGTGAATCATCCCAGATGCTGCATCTCTCTTCAGATAAGTTTCTTTGACAGGTAATTGACATCAATGGTGTAGTCTAGTTTTTTGTAGTGAGTATACTGTCTATACTTGTACTCACCCGTTCCAGAACAAAGCGTCTTAGAACAACAACCATCTTGGAGCAACACCTCATAAGCACCATCATGACCTTGTGTCTGATGCTGCTTACTAACATGTTGGTAACCAAACAGTCTTTCAGAATGCTCTCAAGATGTATATGGTAGGCTGTGCATATTATTACGGGGGGGGGGGTTATTCGCGCCTTTGTGAAGATGCAAATAGCTCTAATTATGTTGCATCGTCAATATAAGAATCCAATGTCCACACTTTGAACTTACGTTTCTGGTCTTTACTGAACCATTATTATGCAAGTTACATGTTGCGTCAGACACTTCTTCAGCGTGCACGACAGAATTGACCTTCACAGCTCTAACACTCTCAGTCCGCCCTCTGCTGGACTCTTAGGACTGCAACATCATGTACATGGCTGTCAATTCAACTTATTAACATCCAAGGACTAATAATTACCAGAGCAGGGAGTATTGACTATAACCAGAATAAATGTATGGACAACAAATGATGATCTGCGACACCACAAATTAGCACATTAGCAATACTACCGACGTTGATCTACTCAGACTGGCCTGCTGGCTTCACAAGCAACCATTGGATGATTCCACAGGCATTTTAAAAGGAAACCATCATGTGATTGGATAGCAACTCCAATCACATGAGTGAGTGATCATGCGATTGGATGGCAACTCTGCTGTTATTGGTCGTCTTTGCACCACAAAAAATAAATAAATGAATAATAAAAAATTGTAGTAGTGGTAGTAGTAGTAGTTTTCAGAGGGTGGATAGTCAAATAAATGAATAAGTTTTATATATATGTATTTTAATGATTCATTTATTTGATGATCCACCTTCTGAAAACTACACTACTACACAGTAGAACTCAAAGAACACAGTTGACAGAAACATTTTGAAAAAGTCTTTAATGAAATCGTGGCAAACACAGATCAACATCAACAAGGATCAACCAAATAAAATCAGTGACTACTGGGGGAAAAAAAGCAAGGAAATGTGCAGAGGGGTTCACTGATAAGAGTCTCTGGGTTGGGCCATGCCGCTGGTCCATGGTGCATGAAAAAAAAAGAGTCTAAGGCCTCTGGAAATGCTTCTTTGCTGCCTCTGGGTCATACTGAACTGCCGCCTGTCGCTTTGAAGGGGACTCAATGCGAAGCCTCTTGCGGTGTCGCCACATACTTTGGGTCGCTCTCCAGCTGCTCTTGAAGTGTCTGGCAGAGTTGGGAGAGCTAGGACACTCCTTCTTCCAGCAGCTGTAAATACAGGTATTAATATAACATTAGTACTGCTAAGAAACAATAATACATGATAACATATGTGACCATGTTTGTCAAAAACAATGCAGCGAATAAATAAAATTCAGCCCATTTTTACATTGTTGTGAAAATAAAGCGGCTTTCATGTAACAGCTTCCTTCTCTGTCTGCTGTGAGCTGAAATCTTCACAGCTGCTGCCTGAACTGAAAGAGCTGCCTGGGCATATCTGAAGCTCCTCCGCACCGCACTCCTCTGCCCTGTAATATGTCTTACAGGCTGCTGGAAGAAAATATATATTCGTTTGAAATAATTAAGACAGGCTTCATTAAAAACAACAACAACAAACAACAGAAAGGGGTTAAAAAAAAAAACTTACACAAAAGGACTGTCTGTTGCGTAGAAAGAAAAACATGCTGTGATTTTGCTAGGTATTTTGATTTTCTATTTTTGTACCTGCATATTTTATAAAACATGTAAACTTCTTTAAACTGACATCATCGAAAATTAAAAAAAGAAAAGTTACGTAGGTGTGTTCCCTTTTTATTCCTACTTAAAGAATCATCAGTGGACTTATCCTGCTGGAATTTTGCAAGCTAATCACACAACCATTTTTCATCTGGTGTTGTGGTGGCAAAATGCGAAAAATTGTGACGTGTCCAAGAACTGGAACTAGATGCTATCATTTTCACAATTTGATTTAGCAATTTAAGTGGAAAATGAAAGGCTTTTAAGTGTCAGGACACTATATAACCTATAAAATTATTTAAACACACTTTTAAATCCTCATGAAAAAAAAAATCTTTGTCTGTATTCTGTAGGCACAGAACACACACACATACACACACACAATCCCAATTTGCATTTGTATAGCTTGCAGCATTTACATTTGCATTTTAACACCTCACGGTCAAAGGGGCTGAGAGAGAACTTCCACGGCAATATACAGTGACAATGATTGAAGGAAATGCTACTTTTCATACTTTACTTTTCCTATTGCCCCCTATTGTTATTCTGCGGGTTTTTAGTGATTTTAGTGATTTAGCTTCGCCCCTGCTGTGTTCAGTGCAAAGCACTGAACCACTATTGTTCTTCTGTTTCTTTTTGTCGGTATTTTTTTCGGTTCGCTACTAGTCAAAAACAATAGCGAGCACCCAGGCAAATTATATATCAAAATAAGCGGCTTGATCGGGAATGGTGTGCTATTATTTTTCTCTACAGAATAAAAAACTCGTCACCACGGCAACCGCTGGATTTATAATGGGTGTGTATTGCGTCCGTGCTAGAGTGGAGGGGATTAACTGCCAGAGTGGAGAGACGCTCTGAAAATTGCCTGAAACTTTCGTCTTTCCACGCTCCTCCAAAGCACAAATTTCACTCTATGCGTTTGAAATTTTCCAGAGTTGTAGTGCCGCTTGTGCTGATTCTGGAGTAAAACAGTCTGACTGCAGATCTGACCATAATATCACGTTTTACAGCTTTTACAGCTGTGCAAACGTCATCAGTAATTGACGTCGCTTCGGACTGACACTGTGGAGCGAGGATTTTTCATTTCGGAGTTTCGTTTCCTCCATCCTCACGTCCCTTCCTCGCATCCCTCTTTCATGTCCTCGCTGGGCGGAGCTAAGACGCGAGGAGAGGAAGCGAGTGGAGGAGACGAGGAGACCAATTTATGTAATGAAAAGCACCCTCTGTAGTGACATGCTAACCAGCCACAGCCAAGCTACCTACTGGTGAGTTGTATATGTTAGTGATGTAATGAGTGATGTTGGCCTGTTAGCATTAGCCACAATGCTAACATGAGGTCCTATGAACTTGTTGGTACGTGGAGGTGTGACTGTTGATGTGGGGTTGTTGTGCTAACATGCTAATGATTAGCATGCTAATGCTAATATGCTAACCTATGTTAAAATGGGTGCTTTTCATTACGTTTAATTGTGCCTCCTCGTCTCCTCTCTCCTTCGTCGACCCGGAAGTCGTTTCCCCTCCGCCATGATGAAGGATCTTCCAATTGCTTAAATGCACCTGAAGGAGACGAGGAGCGAGGAGAGAGGAGGCTTCTGAAGGAGATCAGAGTGAGGATACACCGGTGTAGCCTACGCGGAAGTCTTTTATTATTTAAGGGGCGTGTCGTATGTGGCACACGTTTGAATCATGGCGGGAGCAGGTCTTCACAAATGTAATCTTGATTCTTGTTTCAACTGTGTCCTTTTAACAATTGTATCTGTCACCAAGAAATTAATGAAAATTCTTGGTATATATTTACGGTTTTTTAAAGCAAGGCTACAAGGCTGTTGGTTTAATCTACCACACACCTGTCCTCTGTTATGCCTCTAACGGCATATAATTGAAACTTCATCAATAGCAATCAGGAGTAGAACAGTCTGACTGCAGATCTGACCATAATATCACGTTTTACAGCTTTTACAGCTGTGCAAACGTCATCAATAATTGACGTCGCTTCGGACTGACGTTGTGGAGCGAGGATTTTTCATTTCGGAGTTTCGTTTCTTCCGTCCTCACGTCCCTTCCTCGCATCCCTCTTTCATGTCCTCGCTGGGCGGAGCTAAGACGCGAGGAGAGGAGTGTGAAGGTGTTCTAATGATGGCTCAGATGTTTTTAATGTGTTACTTGACATGCTAATGTTAGCATGCTAATGTTAACATGCTAACATACGTTAAAATGATTGTTAATGGCATTCTAATGGCATTTGAGACCTTCTCAATGTGTTTTCTGACATGCTAATGTCAGCTTCGTGTTGTGTTTTTAGTGCTGGACACGGCCAGCGATTGCGCACTGTATCACTCTCCAAATTTCCTGCCGAGGGGAATTTGTCTAGTTAGTGATACAGTGCTGAGCACTGAACACTGTTGTTCTTCTGTTCCTTACAAATTTCGGTTTGCTACTAGTCAAAAACAATAGCGAGCACCCAGGCAAATTATATATCAAAACGTGCGGCTCGATCGGGAATGGTGTGCTATTATTTTTCTCTACAGAATACGCGTTTTTCGCGTCATAAGTTTTATGAGTCAGTTGTGAAAACTACGGTGGCTGGGAGGTGCAAACCAGAATTACAAAGTGCAAAACACTTTTACAAAGCTTGAAACAAATTTACATTTTGAAAACATTTTTACAAATCATAAAACAAAATTACATTGTCAAAACACATTTACAAGCACTGTATCCCTGGAAGGGATAACCGGAGCGGCCAATCCGAACTGTTGTATTTGTGTTTGGCGGTCATAGTGTTGGTTGCCGAAGAAGAAGGAGAGGAGGAGGACTTCATCATGGCCTAAGATGGACAGTGGTCTGGTGGTGTTTTGCCCATTTTGCGGACAACATCTGAACGGCATAACGCGGTTCTGTTCTTCATGTGGACGATCTCTACATTTTTTACATGGTGAAGACCCGATAGAAGGACCGAGCACCCAGGGGACATCCCTACAGCCGTCAAATTCTAATCAAAGTAAGTGTAGCATAGCGCTCGCTACCTGAAGTATGTGAGTGGATGTGAATAGCGCTATTGGTTAAGCTAACTTTCTATTATGAAATGGCACTTTGTTAACCTCAGCAGAAAGACCTTGCCCGTCATATAAGCAGTTTCTTGAGTACAGAAACTCCAAGTCAAAAGAGTGTCAGTCTTTTAACTACGGGCCGAGAGGAAGACATCTGGTTAAAGAACGAGAGCGCGTCCAGGTAGGTTGTACTGACTGTCTTAGCTTATCAATACTCTTTCATATTAGATTTATTGTACAGATTGAATTAAATTAAAAAGAAAAAGTAATATCTTTGATGCAGGCATCTGTGCGTAGAACAGCACCTGTTGTGCAACACAAGATGTTTTCCTAAAGCAACCAGGCACAACAGTGTAACGATCTTAAGTGTAACTTGTAGTCATGTTTGGCTCACTATGAAACTGTGGTGGCACAAATTAGATCATGTAAGGACACCACACTCTCCATAATTAATGGGAAACACTGATGTATGTATAATCGTTTATATTGTCTATGTATAATACATGAAACTAACCACATCTTTTTCATTTTTTAGATAAATATCGGATTGATGGTGCGAAATTAAACTGATGGAGCTGATTTAAGACCTCTTAGAGGGAAAACACTCCCGTTATTTGTGGACCCAGAGGTAGCAGCATCTGATGTACTGAAACAAGCTGTCCAGAAAATGAGAAAATTTAACAAAGACATGCAAGAAGGACCGTATATCCTTTTGTATCCAGACTGCTCAGAGGTGGTCCATGTGCCTGGGTCAGAAAGGCCATTCAAATTGGCTGAAATTAAAAAGGAACTAGGGAAGCCATATTCCAGGATCACCTTTTTCATTTGCTTAGAGACACATTTTAAAGGAGGTTAGTTGATATCATGATTCAATATTTTTACAAATTTTAAACTCTACTGAAGGATACCTCTATAGTATCTACATGATCTGTTGAATTCTTTTTTTGTTTTTTACTGCAGAGTTTGATACCTCAGGCTCTGATTCTGAAATTGTCATCACTTCAAGGAGCACAGCTAAATTCAATCGAGCTGACACTGTGGTGCATCAATTATTAATTTATTTTTTTCTAATTCCTATTTACATATGAATATTTATTGATTTATCTATGACAACACTGACAACCTTTCTCCATGTTAAGCGAAAAGTTATGGAAGCTATTATAAATTGTTGATACAATTTATGTGTTTCCTCTCAGGTTTTTGAACCACAAAACCAAAGTACTCCCAAACACAAACCTGAAGATGAAAGGTATGTACATTTTGCAATCTAGCCTTTATTATTTATTATCCAGCCTTTTTTATTTGTTTACATTCTTAGATGACTATTGTAGGCTTGAAGGACAATAATAAATAATATAATAATTTTATCACTTTGGTCATGTTTCAGAGATGCACTGGGATATTCAGCAACAATTCAGCCTGAGCAGGTAATAAGGCAGACTATTGCAGCCTGATGTTTCTTACTCTCAGTGTTGTTTGAGAGTAAACTTCTTGCTACAGGTAAGTAAAAAATGATAGTGAATCACATCATTCCAATTGAATTTACTGGGAAGAAATTTGTGTTTGAAAAATGTTTTAACGTGGAAATTGTAATTTCCCAACAGTAAATACACTGACCTGTATGCACCAGGTGTTGAGGAAGAGGACGAGGAGCTGTTTGCAGTCAGTGTGGAGAATTTCCAACACACAGCAGTGTAAAATGAACTTCTGACGGTGGCATTCCAGTTTTTTAATGTGCAACATTGATGGTATTTAAGTAATTGTTCTAAAAGTGTGCACTGTCTCGGATATCCATTGATTAGGTCACTTTTTCTCATTACAGGGAGGAGACGAATGTAACAGTACCTGTCACTTCCTATTGATCACAAAAGAGTCAGCAGGTTCAACATCTCAAGGGCTAATGTTTGGGATGGAGCTGTCAGAGGTTTCAAGCATACAACATATTCTGAAACCTGTGACATGCTGATCAGATTTAGTGATGATGCTGGTGTTTTTGAGGAGGGGATTGACACAGGTGGTCCAAGACGAGAAAATTTTAACTCTGCTAATGAAACACCTGAAAGACCGGCCCATTTTTGATGGACCAGAAGGACATCGGTTCTTGGTCTACAATGCAAATGGTATGCATAGGGTTTGATGTGTACTATGCTAATGGTTGGTTAATGATAATTTAACATAAATATCACGTGGCATACGCTTTTTTCCTCAATGCCTTAAACTATATAATGTATTCTCTGTTTTATTTTGCAATATAAATTCATTCACAGCTGTTAGGGAGGATGAATACTTCCTGGCAGGAAAGATGATCGCAGTGTCAGTTGTACATGGAGGTCCAGGACCCCATTTCTTGTCAGAAGATCTTGTACATTATCTTGCCGGCCAGCCATTCAAATCAACAGTTAATTTAATAACTGATGAAGAAGTAGGGAAAGCTTTGAGAGAGGTGAGAATAGCATAAAGCTATTGTGTGTTTTACAGTTTTACATGATTCCTGTAGTGTTTTAAGACAATTTTTACTTCCTATATTGCATACACAGAATTGGCTATCATTTATTTTAGTAGTTTTTTATAGGGCAGGGTTACACCATGCTATGTATGTCACTGAATGAAAATATGCAAGGATATACAGTACATACAATTTTTTTTACTTGGGTGAATATGCCTCTTTTTGTGTCTTTAAGATTGAGAATGCTGCTTCAGTGGATGCTCTGCAAGAATGTATCATGAGATACAGCACAATGTTACAGACAGCAGGTTGTCTGAGACACGTGGCCGCCGTGGAAGAAAAGAATGAAATCGTTGCAGACTACCTCCGATGGTATATTATTGACCGCAACTCATCTGTAATTGACAGGTATCATATTTTTAATGATATGATTTTCTTTTTTATGTATTTTTGTTTGAAATTGTTTTTTAAAATTCCTTATGGGATGTATATCTGTAATCAGTCAGCCACTGTGACAAAATTTGTGCCGTAGTGTGTTACAACTGATATGTGATGTTTGTCTCTCCATTCCCTGCCTTGTGCCAGTCTCTTGCCACCTTTCCCTCTATGTCATTCATGTTTTGTTTTCTTTAGATAATTTAAATGCAGTTGGCACTGCACAGCAGTGAAACAATGTTTGTGTTCACTTTGTAGATTTAAAGATGGTCTTTCAGCCCTTCAGTTTCTTACTGCACTACAGCAACACCCTTCCTTGCTGACCCCTGTCCTGTGCCACTCTGCAAAGCGACTCACTGGCTTTGAACTTGAGAGACTCTTCAAACCTGACCTCAGCCCTTCAGGAAGCAACAGGAGGCTAAGAGAAAGCCAAACCTTGGCCTACTGGGCAGATTATCTCCTTGACTGTGAAGGTTTGTATGATTTTTTTTTAACTACTTGGAAAATGTCTCTACATTTAAGAGTAGGCTTAAAACTTTCCTTTTTGATAAAGCTTATAGTTAGGGCTGGCTCAGGCTTGTCCTGGACCAGCCCCTAGTTATGCTGCTATAGGATTAGACTGTCGGGGGACATCCAAAGATACACCGAGCTCCTCTGTCCTTCTGTCCCTCTCCATCCGCACGCTTTCATGTCCTACCACGGTGTGTTACTAACTTAGCTCCTTCCCCGGAGTCTCTGTGTTTTGTCGTCTTGCAGGTTCCCATGGACAGTGGCTGAATCTGGATTGTGGATTGCAGCTGCGTCTCCTGCCATGGCCCTGCCTGACATCCACTGCAACTGCTACTACTGTTATTACATCCACTGTCACTGTTACTGTGATTGCATGTCTGTCTCTCTGTCTCTCTCTCTCTGTCTCTCTCTCTCTCTCTCTCTGACTGCATTTCTGTCTGTCTGTCTGTCTGTCTCACTCTCCCTCTCTTGCTCTTCCTCCCTCACCCAACCGGTCGAGGCAGATGGCCGCCCACCCAGAGTCTGGTTCTGCTCGAGGTTTCTGCCTGTTAAAAGGAAGTTTTTCCTCGCCACTGTCGCCAAGTGCTTGCTCATGGGGGAATTGTTGGTTTCTTTGTAGATAAAAGAGCTTGGTTTGTACCAGCTCTATATGGAAAGTGTCCTGAGACAACTTCTGTTGTGATTTGGCGCTATACAAATAAAATTGGAATTGAATTGAAAACCACATTACCATGATATACCTATACATATACCTATACATGCTGCTGTGTCTGTGGAGGATGTTCTGATGTTTGTGACTGGGCTGACATCACTTCCCCCTTCTGGGTTGGAACCATCGCCACAAATAGAGTTCCTTGATGACTCTACATTCCCAATGGCAAATACATGTTCAAACTTGTTGAAATTACCACTCCTAGATTCATATAGTGCATTTAAGTCACAAATGGACTTCGGAATTCAAAATAGTCCAGGATTTGGCTGTTTTTAAGCCATATGACTGGATGAACCATAGAGCTCAGACTCTAAAAATTGTTTGTTCTTTGTGGCTTTTGTTCTCAGTTACCATGTTGGCAGTTGTTTTACATCCATGATTCTCAAACTGGTCTGTTTATGAATAACTGTTTCAGATTTAGAATGGAAAAAGTCTTTTATTTTGTTCTCTGAATTACAAATATGTAACAGTCATTACTTTGCTTTATTCTTATTCATGTATTTCACACTTTGAATTTGTCACCCACAGTTTCACTATTTCAGACACTTTGTGTACATGCTCCACCATTACAATAAACCTCTCCTCAATTCATAGCTGAGAAATTTCTTTTAGTTTCAGACAGAGCTCAGTTGCAGACTGCCAGCTCTCTGGCTTCTGTAAATGACTGTGCGCCATGGCTAAGTCCAGGTACTCCTGCATGTTTGCGTCCCCACATGGAGCTCTTGTCAGGAGAGCCTCAGGAAAAGCATCCATCGCAGCCTGTTCGATTTTAAATCCACAGTCTCTGGAGCCAGACCTTTGTTAAACAGAAGACATAATTTCACTTATTTATTTTTTAAGATAAAAGGAAAACAAATGCAAACATCAATCTATTCGAATATTACCTGTGTGGTAAGTAGTAGAGCTCATTGGGCACTCCACCTGGACATGATGCTGTTCTGGAGGGGCGAATCCTGTGACTGTTCCACAGTCTCACACACTCATCCAAGTCCTTCTGAATGACATCACCAAAGTAGTATCTCAGTAGACACTGATGCTCGTGACTCCCGTTGAAGTATCCAGCATCTCTAAGGTCTGCAAATAGCTCCATCCAGAACTGACACCTATCAGAAATAATAATAAAAAAAAATGTTAAGCATATGTTTGAATTAATTAAATCAAAGCTTATACATAATACTTACAGTTACTTAATGAAGGACACTTACCTTCCCTTTCTCAATAGGGACCACCAGGACTCAATCCTCTGGTTGTTTGTGGATGAGCCATACATGTGGCTGGACGCTCCTGAGTAGTAGTCAGTGTGGTGATGGCGTAGAGTGCACTGAATTGCGGCCATGGTCCCATTCTCTGTGCAGCAATCAGTCCTCAGTCTCATGGGAATGACACCGAGGTTTCGCACACATGAGAGGAAATAGTGAGCGATCACACTTGGGTCATTATTTGTTGGTCCACATGCAAGCCACAGAACTTTACGTGAAAATCCATCGATCGCGCCTGAAATTGCCAAACCGTATGGCTTAAGTTTATCATAGCCGTCCGCGTGCCACATATAGTTTGGTCCCATGGAGTGGTAAGTTCTTCTTGTGAACCTTCTCCTTGCTCTTCTCTCGCACCCTCGAGGATTGTACTTTTGTTTGAGTACCTGCCACATCATAACCGGTTATCCCTTCCGGGTCATCCACGGAGTTGGTACATTCCCTTTCCGTTAGATTTTGGAACTTGTAAAACTGTTTCGCCATTTGTAAATTTGTCTCGGAGTTTGTAAAGGTGTTTTTCGTCTTAATTTGTTTATTGAAATGTAATTTTGTTTCAGTGCTTGTAAATGTGTTTTGACAATGTAATTTTGTTTTATGATTTGTAACACATAATTTATGCAGAGAATTAACAACTAGACAATTTCCGCTGGGGAAATTTTGAAAGGGCCATGGGGGCTACTGCTGGAGTGTGTACATTGTGAAAATGCGAACAGCATTGGCTTAGCATCGGCTAATGCTAAGCTAACATTAGCATGTCAAATACCACATTAGAAAGATCTGAAACACCTTTAGAATGCATTTAAGAATCATTTTTCTGTAGGTTAGCATGTTAGAATTAGCATGCTAATTATTAGCATATTCGCACAACAACCTGATATCAGAAGTCAAACCTGTTTACACCAACAACTTCATAGGACCTCATTTCAAACACCAATAATAGTAAGACAAGCGGCTTGTTATCAAGCCACTGCAGAGCTTGATGACAAGCTGATCATTTGAATAGGCTGCATAGCTGCAGCTGAAGCTACGTATATGTGTGTGTGTGTGTGTGTGTGTGTGTGTGTGTGTGTGTGTGTGTGTGTGTGTGGCAGAGGAGTGCTCAGAGAAGCAATGAGGCTCAGAGGTTGCCATGGCAACTTGGGATGAGCCCTTTTGGCTCTGTGAGGGTCTGAGAAATGTCTGAATTTGGCCTCAGTGCACCCCTCGAACAAACACTTCTCACGCAAACAACAAAACTGCTATTGCCGAAATTATTAAATTATTTTCTTGCTGGGGTCTAAAATATGGATTTTATAACCAGTTAAAAAATGGGTGGCTTCTGTCTCTCCTGACCCTATGGGCCAGGTCAGAGTTACTCTCCTCGCTCAGAGCAGCAGAAGTCAAACATCGTAAGTCTTATTGTTTAGCCAGGCACATTGTGAGAATCAGCTGCGGTGCTGTGCTCGCTATTGATTTTGACTAGTAGCAAACTGAAATTTGTATGGAAGATGAATAATAATAATAATAATAATAATAATAAGAAGAAGAAGAAGAAGAAGAAGAAAAAGAATAATAAGAACTAGAAAATTTCCCCCCGACGGGAAATTTTGAGAGTGATACAGTGCGCGAACGCCGGGGTGTGTGGCTAGTGCTGTGGAGGTCAGTGTCCAGTACTAAAAACAGAATACTGACCTCTATAGCAATGCAGTACATTATGATGAGATTTCATCAGAGATTTCAAACAAGTAATGCTAAGCTAATATTAGCATGTCAAATAACACATTCAAAAAATCTCAAATACCATCAAAATGCATTTAAGAATCCATCCATCCATCCATTTTCTATGCCGCTTATCCCTTTTGGGGTTGCGGGGGGGCCAGAGCCTATCTCGGCTGTCAACGGGCGGGAGGCGGGGTACACCCTGGACCGGTCGCCAGCCGATCGCAGGGCACATACACACAACCATTCACACTCACACCTAGGGGCAATTTAGAGTCACCAATCAACCTAATGAGCATGTTTTTGGTCTGTGGGAGGAAGCCGGAGTGCCCGGAGAGAACCCACGCATGCACGGGAAGAACATGCAAACTTCACACAGAAAGGCCCGACCCGGGAATTGAACCTGCGACCTTCTTGCTGTGAGGCACACGCACTACCTGCTGCGCCACCGTACAGCCCCATTTAAGAATCATTTCAACATAGGTTAGCATGTTAGCATTAGCATGCTAATCATTAGCATATTAGCACAACAACCTGATATCAAAAGTCAAACCTGTTCATAGGACCTCATGTTAGCATTAGCCACAATACTAATAGTGGCTAATGCTAAGCTAACATTGGGGAGTCACATGAGGAAGACCTGGGGGATGGCCACGTTTTAGATAAGCTCCCGTTCTTCGCCGACAACTAATAACAATTAACTTATATAAACTCTCTGTGGAAGTTTAATTAATGTCTTAAGTAGTCGATACTCCTGTACAGTCAAAGTTACACGAAGCTACCACGTAATGAACCAGGGAAAATGAAGTGTACAAACGCGCTTGACTTCAGCTACCATACAAGCTAACCCTGTTAGCCCCACCTGCAGCGAAGCTAGCCAAAGGAACAACATGGGGGATATCCTCGCAGAAATCTCAAAGATGAGCTCAACCCTGAATAAAGTGGCGAGTGATGTGTCGACGATTAAGTCGGACACAACAGAACTCAAAAACACAGTAAGTGCTTTGCAAACACGGCTTGAAGAGGTGGAAAGTCATGTTTCTGATATGGAGGACAGTAATGCTAGCATGATGAATGAAAACAAAGTGCTAAGACAGAGAGTGGAGCAACTTTGGAGCCGTGTTGATGACCAAGAAAATCGAGGGAGACGTAAGAACATTAAACTGTTTGGACTGAAAGAAGGAAAAGAAACAGGAAATGCAATGAATGATTACATAAAGAAAATACTGAACGAAGGACTGGGGCTACAGGGGGAGGAGTATGAGATCGAGAGGAGGCACAGAAGTGGGGGATCCAGGCCAGGTGACAACCAGCCACCGCGGATGATACTGGTGAAATTCCTATGCTACACGGCTCGGCAGAAAGTTTTGGCAGCCGCGAAAAGAGAGAGAGGGATATGGTGGGAGGACTGCACTCTCTCAATCTATGAAGATATGACCAAGGAGCGCTCCGACCTGCGAAGACGGTTCTCCCCGATAATGAAAGCTCTGTGGGATCATCAGGTGAAACACACGCTGGCACACCCGGCAATTCTGAGGTTTACATGGAAGGGGAAGAGACTGAGCTTCACTGACCAAAAGAAAGCTGAGACTTATGTTCGGGAAAACGTTCAAAGCACGGAGAACGACTGACTGTATGACGTGAATATGAAGGAGAGTGGAACTTTATTTTGAAGGCACGGCGGAGACGGAGACTCTGGGACGCTGCTGTTACCGGACAATGAGAGGAGGAGAAGGTACCGTCTATAGGGCCCACGCAGACCGGAATCATATCAAGCCCAAGGCTGACTACACTGTCATGTTCATTTTATAGGCGGTGTTTTTTGAGTTACTGTTATTTGGTATTGTACATGTCCCTGTTCAGGGACACTGGTTATGGAGGCATTTTCATTTACATTTTTATAATGGCAGGAATGAGGCATCAATATGTGTGGAGGTAGCGAGGGACAGTTATGGACGAGGGTAAAATAAGACTAAGATTTATTCTTTGGAAGTAATGAGCAGTGGACATATCAATATAGTGACATGGAATATTAATGGTTGTAGCATACCAATTAAACACAAAAAAATACTCACCTACCTTAAATCTAAAGGCACAGATATTGCATATATTCAGGAAACACATTTCAGGGACCAAGATGAAGCTTTAAAAATGAAATGTGATTGGGTTGGACATGTCTTTCATAACTTAGTCTTGAGTAAGAGTTGTGGGGTTGTTATCCTCATCAACAAAAAACTGAATTTTGCTATAGTAAATCAATATAAGGACTCTCATGGACGGATCCTAGTTGTGGAAGCACTTATTAATGGAGTTAAAGTCGTACTTTGCAACTTATATGCCATCCATTCATCCATTTTCTATGCGGCTTATCCCTTTCGGGGTCGCGGGGGGGCCGGAGCCTATCTTGGCTGTCAATGCAACTTATATGCGCCAAGCAAAAAAAACACATAATTTTTTCATGAGGTCAATAAAATACTGGTCGATTCAGATGGTCAGATTATTTTAGGGGGAGATTTCAATCAAACATTAGATGATCATTTGGATCGCAGTAATGTCAGAACAGGGACATGCCCCAAAGACGGAGCAGCTTTAGATAATTTACAGGAAGAACTAGGTCTGACAGATATTTGGAGACTTATAAATCCCCCCCCCCCCCCCCCCCAAAAAAAACATGAATACACATTTTATTCCCACTCAAATAGATCTTACTCACGAATAGATTTTTTTTGGTTGCCAGCTCACTTGATGACCTGGTAATAGACTGCAAGATAGGAGTTATAGCAATAACAGACCATGCTCTGGTCGAATTACATGTAAATTTACACTCTACTAATGGTAATGGTGGGAGGTGGAGACTAAATACAAGTTTATTGCAGGATGAACAGTTTGCTACAAGACTTGGTGAAGATATTAGGGTGTTTTTGGATATTAATAGAGGAACAACAGAAACTAGACTAGCTACTGTTTGGGATGCACTCAAGGCGTTCATCAGAGGAAAATGTATAGCTTATAGTTCATGGAGGAAAAAGGACAATAAAGAAAAAGTACAACAATTGGAAAAAGAAATAGGTAAATTAGAGAAGCAACTTGCTGAACAATACAGTGAAGAATACTTCAGAAGAATTTGTAAACTAAAATGTGAATTACATGAATTATACAATAAAAAGGCAGAGTATTCACTATTTAGACTCAAAACAAATTTTTATGAAAGTGGGGAAAAGACTGGACGATTATTGGCAAGACAATTAAAACACCTAGATTCAAATAACACTATTAGAAAAGATGATAAATTGTTCACTTCAGCTAAAAAAATTAACTAAGTTTTCAAAAACTTTTATGAAGATTTGTATACGACTACATGTTCGGCTGAGCTGAAGAATTGAACTCTTCCTTCCAGAAGGTTGAGCTACCACAACTGTCTTCAGAGGAAAAGGATAGATTGGATGCTCCCATAACGGAAGCTGAAGTTAGAACTGCAATTAAGGGTATGAAAACCAGGAAATCACCTGGCATAGATGGTTTCCTGGTGGAGTATTATAAGAAGTATGTTGATATTCTTTGTTCATTTCTCACAGAGGTTTTCCAGGAAGCGTTTCAATATGGCTCACTCCCAGAAAGTTTTAACCAGGCTATTATATCACTGATACCAAAGAAAGATAAAGATTCAATGGACCCAGCCAATTATAGACCTATAAGCCTAATAAATGTTGATTGTAAAATACTCTCCAAGACACTAGCACTAAGATTAGATCAGGTTCTACCTAATATTATTCACAAGGACCAAGTTGGATTTATAAAAAATAGATTTTCATCCGATAATATGAGGAGACTGTTGCATTTAATTTGGATGAACAGAACTAACTCTCACCCTGTTTCAGCCATATCACTTGATGCTCAAAAAGCATTCGATAGGGTGGAATGGGCTTTTTTATTTACAACTCTTTCAAAATTTGGGTTTGGTGATAGTTTCTGCAGGTGGATAAAAGTCTTATATTCCGGCCCTAAAGCTGCAGTCTTTACTAATGGGATAATATCTCAGTTTTTCAGTATAACCAGGTCAACTAGACAGGGGTGCAGTCTAAGTCCACTATTGTTCACAATTTTTTTGGAGCCTTTGGCCACGTCGATTAGAGCAGAGTCAAGAATCAAGGGTGTCATCGGAGGTGGCAGGGAGCATAAATTATTTCTTTATGCTGATGACATTTTGGTACTGAGTCAGGACCCAGCCAATTCTGTGTCAATTTTATTAGAAATTATTGAAGCATATTCTAAAGTCTCCGGTTATTGCATTAATTGGCACAAATCAGAAACCATGCCAGTGTCTCAAACCTGTTCACATAACCAGCTATCAGCCTTTAATTTCAAATGGTTACCAAAAGGGATGAAATATCTAGGTATAGAATTAGATCCAGATATTAGGGAAATTATGACAACTAATAAGGAAAAAGTATTAAACAAAATTAAAGCTAATTTGGATAATTGGAGTAAATTACATCTGACGTTATGGGGTAAAGTAAATGCAATAAAAATGGTTGTGGCACCACAAATAAATTACCTAACTGGAATGATAAACATATGCATTCCAAAACAATTATTGATTAGATATGACAAAATGATAAAACAATTTCTCTGGGATGGGAAAATTCAAATTCTGTAAGCCTCTCTGATTTTTTTGAGCACATCGTGAGAGACAAAACAAATTTGTCTACAAATGGGGAAAAAAATCATTCGTGTAGAGTGTAAATTGTGGCTGGGAGGACTGTGGAAAGAGAAAAAATCTGGAGTAATTTTCGGCTTTCTCCCACTCTGACCGATGACATCACCCGCTCAGACACAGGTGCACACGCACACACGCCTACTCTCAGTGCAGCAGACACATGCATTCAGATGGAGAAAAAGTGATTTTCTGCCTCTGCACTGGTTTGACATTTGGGCTTATGCTGACAAAACGGTAGCTCCTATGAGAAAAAAACACAGACCGTCATCGCAGTAAGGACCTCCTGAACGATTCAGTGTGATTTCGATGTTTTTACAGTCAGTATTTTGCAGACACTTGCAAGTTTAAAAAAGGGGTCCGTTCTGCTTTTCTCAGAAAATCTTTGTATTGGAGTCAAGGAGAAACAGAGACAGACGTGGCCGCACTTCAAAATTAAATTCTGTACGTCTACAAACGTGTAGAGTGTAAATTGTGGCCGGGAGGAGTGTGGAAAGAGAAAAAATCTGGAGATTTTTTTGGCTCTCTCCCACTCTGACCAATGACATCACCCACTCTGACACGAACATGCCGTGCAATACACACCCCATTATAATCTCAATATTTCTCCAGCGCTCGCCGTGGTGATGGGCCCTCACACGCAGAAACATGCAAAGGAACAGGAGTGTTCAGTGCTCAGCACTGTATCACTAATAAGAAGAAAAAACACGCATTATAACAATAGGGCTCGAGGCTATTGCCCCGTGGCCCTAATAACATCCACTCAAATGCAAGTTGTACTGATAACCTGATCACATCTCACATTTTTCCTCTGTTTTCATTTGCAATCATCATATTTAAATTACCTAAATGTGTATGTCTTGTATATATTGTAAATTACCATAGGGTATATTCAATTTTCAATTCAATTTTATTTGTATAGCGCCAAATCACAAAAACAGTTGTCTCAGGACACTTTCCATATAGAGCTGGTACAGGCCAAGCTCTTTTACCTACAGAGACCCAACAATTCCCTCATGAGCAAGCACTTGGCGACAGCGGCGAGGAAAAACTTCCTTTTAACATGTAGAAACCACAGGCAGAACCTGGCTCTGGGTGGGCAGCCATCTGCCTCGACCAGTTGGGTCAGACGGGGAGAGCAAGAGAGAGAGAATGAGACAGAGAGAGAGAGACAGACAGACAGAAATGCAGTCAGAGAGAGAGACAGACAGACAGACAGACAGAGAGAGGCAGACAGACATGCAGTCACAGTAACAGTGACAGTGGATGTAATAACAGTAGTAGCAGTTGCAGTGGACGTCAGGCAGGGCCAAGGCAGGAGATGACGTAGCTGCAATCCACAATCCAGATTCAGCTACTGTCCATGGGAACCTGCGAGATGACAAAGCACAGAGACTCCGGGGAAGGAGCTAAGTTAGTAACATGCCGTGGTGGGACATGAAAGCGTGCAGATGGAGAGGGAGAGAAAGACAGAGGAGCTCGGTGTATCTTTGGAGGTCCCCCAACAGTCTAATCCTATAGCAGCATAACTAGGGGCTGGTCCAGGACAAGCCTGAGCCAGCCCTAACTATAAGCTTTATCAAAAAGGAAAGTTTTAAGCCTACTCTTAAATGTAGAGACAGTGTCTGCCTCCCGGACCAAGACTGGAAGATGGTTCCACAGGAGAGGAGCTTGATAGCTAAATGCTCTGGCTCCTGTTCTGCTTTTGGAGACTTTAGGAACCATAAGTAGACCTGCATTCTGGGAACGCCATGTTCGATTGGGGTAATAAGGTAATATGAGCTCTTTAAGATAAGTAGATGCCTGGCCATTTATGGCTTTGTAAGTAAGGAGGAGAATTTTAAATTCTCCTCTAAACTTTACAGGGAGCCAGTGCAGAGTGGCTAGTATTGGAGAAATATGATCTCTCTTCCTGATTTTTGTCAGAACACGTGCTGCAGCGTTCTGGAGCAACTGGAGAATATTCAGCAATGAATTTGGGCAGCCTGATAGTAAGGAATTGCAATAATCCAGCCTGGAAGTTACGAATGCATGGATTAGTTTTTCTGCATCATTTTGAGACAAAATATGCCTGATTTTTGCAATATTACGTAGGTGAAAAAAGGCAGTCCTTGAAATTTGTTTTACATGGGAGTGAAAAGACATGTCCTGATCAAAGATAACTCCCAGATTATTTACAGTGGTGCTGGAGGCCAGCGCAATGCCATCCATAACTGCTATGTCATCAGAAAGTGACTTTCTAAGATGTTTAGGGCCTACTACTATAACTTCAGTTTTGTCCGAGTTTAGCATCAGAAAATTGCAGGTCATCCAGGTCTTTATGTCATGAAGACATGCTTGTTGTCTAGTTAACTGACTAGTATCTTCTGGCTTCATTGATAAATATAGCTGGGTATCATCTGCATAGCAATGAAAATTTATTGAGTGCTTCCTGATAATCTTACCTAAAGGAAGCATATATAAGGTGAATAGAAATGGTCCAAGCACAGAACCCTGTGGAACTCCATAGCTGACTTTAGCGAGCACAGAGGAGTCATTAACGTGTACAAACTGAGAGCGATCTGACAAGTAGGATTTAAACCAGCTTAGCGCAGTTCCCTTAATGCCAATGAAGTGTTCCAGTCTCTGCAATAGGAAACCATGGTCAATGGTGTCAAATGCAGCACTAAGATCCAATAAGACTAGTACAGAGACAAATCCTTTATCAGATGCAATTAGAAGGTCATTTGTAACTTTAACCAGTGCTGTCTCTGTGCTATGATGTACTCTAAATCCTGACTGGAAAACCTCAAATAAACTATTTTTGCATAGAAAGTCGCACAGCTGATAAGCAACTGCTTTCTCAAAAGTTTTTGAGAAAAAGGGAAGGTTGAATTTCGGTCTATAGTTGGCTAAAACTTGATGATTTTGATGATAAAATTATTTAAATTAGTTGGTGAAGGTCGACAGGTGTAAAACAGTCTAAAACCGCGACAGGCTGAGTAACAGTTTCTACGGTTTCTGTGTTTGAAGACAAAACAGTACCTGTTGACGGCAGGAGCTGATGAATTCTGTTTCTAATAAACAAATAGAATTTTATCATTAAAGAAGCTCATGAAGTCATTACTGTTCAGAGCTAAAGGAATACATGGTTCAACAGAATTATGGCTCTCTGTCAGCCTGGCTACAGTGCTGAAGAGAAACCTGGGATTGTTCTTATTTTCCTCTATTAGTGCAAAGTAATAGGCTGCCCTGGCACTGCGGAGAGCCTTCCTGTATATTTTAAGACTGTCTTGCCAGGTGAACCGAAGTTCTTCCAAATTGGTAGAACGCCATTTCCTTTCTATTTTCTTTTTTAGGGGAGCAACAGAGTCAAGTGTCATTAGCAATGAACCTGTAGCACTATAAACTATCAGTCAATCTGGGAGGGACTAAGGTTAGCATAGGAATCCTCTGTTGTATTGAGACATGGCATTTAATTAAATGCTGATGGGATCATATCCTTAAATTTAGCTACAGCACTATCAGGCAGCAGGCTGGTATAAGAATTTTTGCCTACTGGCTGTTAGTCTGGTAATATGTATTCAAAAGTTATTAAATGATGGTCCAATAAAAGAGGATTCTGTGAGGAGACTATTAAGTCGTCAATTTCAATGCCATATGTCAGAACAAGGTCTCAACTCTGAGCTGTCAGGGGTAAGGTTCATAAATAAAATCGGGCAAAGTTTCTAAAGATGAGAGCTGCTCCCTCCAAAGTGGGATGGATGCCGTCTCTCCTAATCAGACCAGGTCTTCCCCAGAAAGTCTGCCAATTATCAATGAAGCCCACACCATTTGCTGGACACCACCTCGACAGCCAGCGATTGAATGATGACATGCGGCTAAACATATCACTGGTCAGATTTGGTAGGGGTCCAGAGAAAATTATGGAGTCCGACATCGTTTTTGCATATGTACACACTGATTCCACATTCATTTTAGTGACCTCCGATTCGCGCAATCATTACTGCCGACGTGAATAACAATCTTATTGTATTTATACTTACCCTTAGCCAGCAGTTTCAAATATGATTCAATGTCACCCGCTCTGCCCCCCGGCAGGCATTTGACTATGGTCGCTGTTGTCGCTAACTTCTCAAAATGGAGCTGCCAAAAATCAGAGTTGGTTTCTCAGTGGGTGGGTCGCTGAGTGGGGAGAACCTGTTAGAAACATGAAGTGGTTGGTGGTGACCCGTGGGCTTCAGCTTGGGACTATGCTTCCTTCGAACAGTCACCCAGCCTCCCTGGTTTCCCGGCTGCTCGGGAGCTGTCGAGGGACACCAAGTTGCACTTGGTCAGTCCGCACCGGCTACGGGGGCCTGGCTAACCACAGCTAATGGTTTGGTTTCCATAGTGCGGAGCCGAGCTTCCAATTCACTAAGCCTCGCCTCCAACTCACCAAATAAACTACATTTATTACACATACCAGTATCACTAAAGGAGGCAGAGGGGTAGCTAAACATGTGACACACCAAGCAGGAGAAAGCTGGAGAGGGACAGAGAGAAGCCATCGCTAGCTGCTAGGCTAAGCTGGTGTAGTTAGCAGAGCAGACAAGCGTGCAGACAAATAAAATTAACGGTCGCTAAATAAACAGATTTATGGGTGCTTGAGCAGAACTAATGTTACTTTAGAGAGCGGATAATAGGCTGCTGTCACAAAACACAGAGCAAATTACACTCAGAGGAGCAAGAGCGACAAACGCATACTGCTACTAACGCAGCAGCCGGAAACAGGAAGTGGGACGATATGCTTATCTCAGCACGTCAGCACATCCTCAAGAGGGAGACACTAACTCACACACCTGAGTTATAACACTTGTGCAATATTTTTTTTTGTCTTCTTGTCCTCTTACTTTTTGCACTTTGTCTTGTTGCTGCTGTAACATGTGAATTTCCCCCATTGTGGGATAAATAAAGTCTATCTTATCTTATCTTGATGCAGTCACCGTCACCCTCTAGTGGTCAGAAAAAATTAAACGTTGCATTTTTGACCATTGTAATGTTTGCATTCCCTTTCTCTAAATTATTTCAAGCATCAATATCCATGCCATTAATACAATTAATCTTCAAGAATGGCAAAGGATAGAACCAGAAATGAGACAATTTGAAAGAAAAGGCAACATAAAGTGTCTTAGTAAACTTCAGTGAACCTTGGCATAGATTCTGCAAGTTTATAAACACTACAGGGAGCGATGGAGCACCATTCTTCCTAAAGATATTCCCTCATTTGGTGTTTGCTTCAAATCTCCCACAGGTGCTCATTTCAGGTGACTGTGGGTCATTGCATATGATTTACGTTATTTTCATCCTCAAACTATTCAGTGAGCCCTCGTGCCTCATGTCAATACTCTATGTATTTTTCTGTGCACTAACAAGATGTTTCAGTTGTGAGATTTTTTTACTTTAATCCCTGGGTGCATAAACATGCATGCGTAGATTAAATGTCAGTTACCTCTGACCTTTGTAATCTCTGTTCCCCCCGACCACATAAACTAAGTAAACCAAAAGTACAGAGAATAGGAGTTAAACATAAAAATCTAATCAAAATTAAAACAACCACTGCGATAGCACAACAAGATAGGATTAAATGTGGACTCCTTAACATCAGATCTCTGTCCTCTAAAGCTGTTCTAGTAAATGAGTTAGTATCAGACCATAATATTGATTTATTTTGTCTGACTGAAACCTGGCTGTGTCCTGAAGAGTATGTGAGCCTAAATGAAGCTACTCCTCCAAGCCATATTAATACTCACATTCCTCGAGGCAGCGGCAGAGGAGGTGGAGTTGCAGCCATTTTTGACTCAAGCCTTTTGATCAACCCTAAATCTAAACTCGACTATAACTCATTTGAAAGCCTTGTTCTCACTCTTTCTCATGAAAAATGGAAAACAGTGCAGCCAGTTTTATTAGTTATAGTATACTGCTCTCCTGGTCCTTACTCCGAATTTCTTGCTGAGTTTTCGGAGTTTCTATCAGGTTTAGTCCTTAAAGCAGATAAAGTAATTATTGTAGGTGACTTTAATGTACATGTTGACCTTGATAATGACAGCCTTAGCACTGTGTTTATCCCAGTATTAGACTCAGTTGGCTTCCATCAGAATGTACATGAACCGACTCACTGTTTTAACCACACCCTCGACCTTGTTCTGACATATGGCATTGAAATCGAAGACTTAATAGTCTCCTCACAGAATCCTCTTTTATCGGACCATCATTTAACAACTTTCGAATTCATATTACCAGACTACCAGCCAGTAGGCAAAAATTCTTATACCAGACTCCTGTCTGACAGTGCTGTAGTTAAATTTAAGGATATGATCCCATCAGTATTTAATTCAATGCTATGTCTCAATACAACAAAGGATTCCTATGCTAACATTAGTCCCTCCCAGGTTGACTACCTGGTTGATCGTGCTACAGGTTCATTGCATATGACACTTGACTGTTGCTCCCCTAAAAAAGAAGATAATTAAACAGAGGAGGTTAGCTCCATGGTATACTCCTCAAACCCGCAAATTAAAGCAAACTTCACGGAAAATAGAAAGGAAATGGTGCTCTACAAATTTGGAAGAATTTCGGTTCGCCTGGCAAGAAAGTCTTAAAATATACAGGAAAGCCCTCCGCAGTGCCAGGGCGGCTTATTACTCTGCACTAATAGAGGAAAATAAGAACAATCCCAGGTTTCTCTTCACAACATCTCACGACAAGAACGGGAAGCGATGGAGAAGTACATCCAGGAGTCTTTGGCGGCAGGAATCATCAGACCCTCCACTTCTCCTCTTGGAGCGGGTTTTTTCTTCGTGGAGAAAAAAGACAAGTCCCTCAGACCCTGCATTGACTATCGTGGACTTAACGAAATCACGGTACTTAACAAGTATCCTATCCCTCTCATTAACTCCGCATTCGACTCTCTCCAGCAGGCCAAAGTTTTCACCAAGCTGTACCTGCGCAACGCCTACCACTTGGTTCGCATCAGGGAGTGGGACGAATGGAAGACGGCCTTCAACACACCCTTGGGCCACTTCGAGTATCTTGTTATGCCTTTTGGGCTCACCAATGCCCCTGCCGTTTTCCAGGCCTTAATTAATGACATTTTGCGTGACTTCCTTAACAGATTTGTCTTTGTTTACCTGGATGACATCCTCATCTTCTTTCAGTCCCCAGAGGAGCATGTCAACCACGTCCAGCAGGTCCTCTCCAGGTTACTGGAAAACAAGCTTTTTGTTAAAGCTGAAAAGTGTGAATTCCATGCCACAACTGTTTCTGTCCTGGGTTTTATCATACAACCTGAGGGCCGACCCAGAAAAGACCAGAGCTGTGGCAGAGTGGCCTGTCCCTGAGACCCGGAAGGAGTTGCAGCATTTTCTCGGCTTCGCCAACTTCTACCGGAGGTTTGTTAGGGATTATAGTAAAATAGCCACCCCCCTGACCAAGTTGACTTCTGTTAAGGTGAAGTTTGACTGGTCAGCGGAGGCTGACAAGGCCTTTCGTAAGCTCAAATCATTGTTCACCTCCACTCCTGTCCTCATCCAGCCCGACCCCTCCAGACCGTTTGTGGTGGAGGTCGATGCTTCCGACACCAGGGTAGGGGCTGTCCTGTCGCAGTATGCTGAACCAGACAACCGGCTGCACCCGTGTGCCTTTTTCTCTTGTTGTCTCTCCCCTGCTGAACAGAACTATGATCTGGGCAATCGGGAACTGTTAGCGGTTAAACTGGCCTTGGAGGAGTGGAGACACTGGCTGGAGGGGGCTGAACATCCCTTTGTGGTCTGGACGGACCATAAGAATCTTGCCAACATCAGAGCGGCGAAGCGCCTCAACTCCCGCTGGGCGCTTTTCTTCAGCTGCTTTAACTTTTCTCTCACCTACAGACCAGGTTCCCGCAACACCAAGCCTGATGCCCTCTCCAGACAATTCTCTCCCGCTGAGTCCACCTCCGAGCTGGAAAGCATCCTTCCCAATGATCGCATCATCGCCGCTCTTTCCTGGGAAATTGAGGGGGCGGTCAGGGAGGCCCAGCGTCTTCATCCTGACCCAGGTAATGGGCCACGCAATAAGCTCTTTGTCCCTCCTATCGTTCATTCGCAGGTGTTACAATGGACTCATGCTCACCGGCTGGCCTGTCATCCCGGAGCTAATCGCACCATCTCCCTGCTGCGTCGCTACTTCTGGTGGCCCGCTCTGGAAGCAGACACATGGGAATTCGTTGCTGCTTGTCCACCTGTGCCAGGGGTAAGGCCTCCCACAAGGCTCCAGCTGGACTTCTTCTTCCCCTCCCTGTCCCCAGCAGACCCTGGTCACACATCGCTGTAGACTTTGTTACTGGACTACCTCCCTCTAAAGGCAACACCACTATTCTCACTATTGTGGTCCGGTTTTCTAAAGCCACACATTTCATTGCCCTCCCCAAGCTTCCCTCTGCCCTAGAGACTGCTGAGCTACTGGTCACCCACATGGTCCGGCTGCACGGTATACCTGTCGACATTGTGTCGGACTGCGGGCCCCAATTCTCCTCGCAGGTGTGGAAGGCTTTCGCCAAGGCCCTGGGCACCAAGGTTAGGCTCACCTCTGGGTTCCATCCCGAGTCCAATGGGCAGACGGAGAGGGCGAACCAGGATCTGGAGACAGCGCTTCGGTGCATCTGCGCTGACGACCCTGCAGACTGGAGCCGTTTCCTTCCCTGGGTGGAGTATTCCCACAACTCCCTCACTTCATCTGCCAGTGGCCTGTCTCCGTTCGAAGCCTCCCTAGGCTACCAACCCCCTCTGTTTCCTGCTCAGGAGGCTGAAATCTCTGTTCCTTCCATAGCCGACCATGTCAAGAGGATCAGGGGGTTTTGGCAGACGGCTACCAGGGCACTGGAACGTAACCAGGGCGTGAAACAGCGTGCGGCAGACCGACACAGATCCCCGGCACCGGAGTACAAGACAGGTCAGTCAGTCTGGTTGTCTACAAGAAACATTCCACTTAAAACAGACTCTCGCAAAATGTCGCCCAGGTACATCGGACCCTTCCCCATCACCAAGATCATTAACCCCCAGGCTGTCACACTCAAACTCCCGGAGACGATGAGGATTCATCCTACCTTCCACGTCTCGCAGCTTAAACCTGTCTCCTCCAGCCCTCTGTGTCCTCCTTCTGATCCCCCCCTCTGCCCCAAATCATTGATGGGGGTTCAGTCTTTACTGTGCGACGCCTGGTGGACGTCAGAAGACGGGGCAGGGGATTCCAATACCTGGTCGATTGGGAGGGGTACGGGCCGGAGGAGCGCTCCTGGGTGCCTTGATCCTTCATTCTTGACCACACCCTCATCGATGACTTCCATCGAAGACACCCGGATCGACCTGCTAGGCCGCCAAGAGGCGACCATTGGGGGGGTACTGTTAAGATCCTAGCTTCCTGTCTCTCTGCTTGTGTCTCCTCTCCCTTTTTCCCCTATGTGTGTGTCTGTCTGTCACCCCTGTTCCCGCGGCTGGGCATCCCTGTACCTGCAGCTGGCTCCGCCTCCAGGTGTTCACCTGGAGCACCTTCATTGTTTGGAGTATTTAAAGAGCTGACAGTCTTCTCCCAGTCGCCGGATTATTCTCGGTCTACTGGTTGTAAGTACTACATCTCTTGTTCCATCTCATTTCAGAGAAAGTGTTTTGTGTTCTTCCGTCTACGTTCCAGCCACTTATTGTGTGCTGTGTTTTTTGTTCTTTCAGTGTCTCCTGCCGCTTCCACGCATGCCTCATACCCGCTTCGTCGGAGCTCCTTGAGTTTTCCTCCACTTCAGTTTGAGTGCGCCTTTTGTTTATCGTTTTCCACTCCTTTTGAGTGCGTCTTTTGTTTGTTTCCATTTCCGCTCGGTGAGCGTGTTTTGTGTTCTCGTTTTGTTAATAAATTAGTTCTTGATTCATTTAAGTCCTGTCTCCGGGTCTGCATTACTGGGTCCAGTTAGTTATTGGCTTACCAGCCTAACAATGATAGCAGATAAGATACTATCCCTCTAAATTTACAGATGGAGCGGCCTCGAAATTCCCCTCCAGGCCAGAGGCCATCCAGCTCCCAGCCGGCTCCCAGCCGGCTGCCAGCCAGCTACCAGTCCCCCCCTCCTCTTGGGGGTGTGCCCAGAATCCACTATAAACACGCCTCTTCATTCAATTGCAGGGTGTCACCAGGAGATGGCGTGTCCCTCACAGGAACACATCTCAAGGGCAAAGATTTTTACTCCACTACATTCATCTGCTTTAGTAGGCTTATTTGTACTTAGGCAGTCACAGTTACTCAACTATTTTACGTTGATTATTTAGATCAACTTAGAAAAATATTTCTCGCACAAAGTCTTAAAAAAGTCTTAAATGTGTGTTTCCATCAGCCTGTTTTAATGCATATTTTCGATTTGCAAACAGAAAATTCCTAAGTTTTTCTCTTACAATATACTGTATGAATGTTTTTGTGATTGTTGCGATCAAAAAAAACAAACTCATGTAAAAAAGTTGTATATAATCACTTCATATATGACAATAACCATACTTCACATTACAGAAACAGTCGAAAAGATTCAGTTCCCATCTTAAAAAAAACCCAAACAGTTTTAACTTGAGAATGAGAAGCATCAGCTCAAAATTACAGAATCATGTGGCGGAGATTTGGCGCAGTTGGTAGAGCGTCCGCCCCATGTATGAAGCTCTCTGCAGCGGCTACAGGTTCGATTCCGTCATTCAGCCCTTTGCTGCATATTATCTTCTTCTTCGAAAAAAAAAAAGTTACAAAATCATTCCTGAGTCATAAAAGTGATGTAGCTTTACAAAACAGCCTGTGACTCCAAGAATAAACAGGCTCCATCTGTTTACATAGAGTTTGCTTTTGATAATTATCAACAAAAATGATGACCTAATTTTACTTTACATGCACTGGAACAGAGACAGAGCTGCAGGAGCAGAGCGCATCATCTGGAGATTCCAGGGCTTGCCTGTGTTTACTGCAACAGGCGCGCGGCTCTCGGCAAAAATAGACCAGGAAGCGGCCAATAGACAGTCATATTAGTATTGGTTGAATATGCGCTAATTTTTGCGATCGCAAGATTTCCTGGTCGGACTGATAATATACATTTTGATGCATGAGGGAGGTGGGAAAGTTGGCTTATCCATAAATGTAATTAGGTGTAATGGAAACATTTAGTGAAGTCTATAAAGTAGCCAGCGACACAATATTAATATCTGTGGCACAAATTGATTTTTAATTACTGGGGGTACGCGCTCCCCTCAGCCCTCCACCTATTTTACTGGCCATAGCTAGTCTGTGGGACAGTGGGGGATGGGAGCCTGTTTGGCTGGCGACCATCCATTGAGTTAGAACAAAGGATACACTGTAATGCAAATAATGACTTTTCAGCCAACAACGCGGCCGGCTCGACACTACACATGCCTGACAGAGTGACAGACAGGAGAACATCATGACGCCTGTGGTGATGATGCGCGATGTGTCAGTGAAACTACAGGTTTACTCAGCTCTGAAATGTGCCGGGAGTTAATCGCTTCAAATGCACAAATGCAGTGAAGTTCACAAACCACCAACAGTTTATAGAATAGAATGGACTGTTTATCAGTGGCCATTAGAGCAGCTCTCTAATAATTAAAATAGATGTCACACTGTGCGGAAGAGCTTAATAAGTTAACAAGAGATTTGGCCACGACAGCTGAAACAATGAAACAATTGGATTTATACTTTATCCAAAATCGGGGTGAAATATTGCATGCCACGGATTAGATAGATACAGAAATCATCATCTGAGAAATACTCATGATACTGATTTCACTGTTTATTGGCCGTTTTCATGTGTGTGAAAACGGCCAACTGATTGGCCAATAAAAACAATCAGATTGGCCCATCTACATCGGCCCATTGGCCCTTTATGCCCCACAACATTGTTTTTTTTCATGGGTCTGATTGGCCCATTAGGATTATTCATGATTGAATGTAGGTGTCCGTGCGGGGGATGAGGCTCGCTGGCTGCGGAGGGAGAGTTGATCTTGTAGTAAGAACCTGTCTGCCTGGTCTAACATGATGAAGTCATGTTGAACATTTCCGTTTCCCAAAAAAACATTTATTTGAGGTGCAGCGGCACAATATTAATATCAAACACGCGTGCACAACGCCTGACGTAAAAAATCCATTCTTGGTGTGCTTCTGAGCACTATGTTTACCCGCGACTATAACTTTTTTTAATAGTTACTGTTTATATTCATTGCGTGAACAGTCTGAAAAAAGAGACAGAGACACAGAGAGGACACAGACAGTCACACAGACAGAGTGATGAAAAAGATCACTAATAATTAACTACAGTATATTAAGCCTATGATGTTAAACATCGCAGTGCGCAGTGCGAGCCGTCTGCGGCGCTCCGCAGCCGCCTGTGAAGGCGAACGAAATCTGGAACCTTTCAGCTCAATGACATGGCTTTGAAAACACCAAGTGACTTGTTTTAACGAATTTCGTTAGATTGAATATGTAGAACTGTAAAATATCACTTCCATGAGGCTGTTCAGTCAGACATTAACAGATCACAGGCTGAAATTGGCATTTCATCCTCCCGTCCCTCCCTCTTCAGTGCACTGTAAATGATTTCTGTCCAGTAATATACTGTACACACACATACAGGACTCTGTGTATTGCTGGTCACCGCATCAAATAGCGACCCGCAAATCTAAAATGCGCTACAAACAGGAAACCCACCAACTGAAAAGCAGAGTGGCTCCGCGAATCAGGCAGAGTATTAAACATTTAACTGTTTAGCAGTTCAGAATGCTAGAAAAACGCAACGCACAACTTCTGTTATTCACGATTAATTTTCTGGGCACAAATTACTCGGCACGCGGAGATGCGCTGGGAGCCTCTCCAAAGGTGGAGAGAGATGTGGAGGAAAAGGCAGGATGGGCAGATGAGCAGATCCAAGAAGTTTGTGAACGAGCACTACAATAATGTGGATGATTAAGCATAATTATATTTAAAAAAACTGCACAGGGTGCTCCACTAGACAAGCAGTTTTTCTTACAGCAGTGGAGGCTATGTGCAGATCTAATGAACGACTCAGCACAGCTGACACGGTAATAATGACTGCTCCTCCTGGTGGACTGATCGAGCGAGTGCAGGTAGTTTCCGCAAATGGAGCTTAGGGGCGTTACGAGTTGGCCCCGCGCCGATGACGTCATCGCGGGGGATCTCATTACAATCACGAACCCGCCTACTGCAGAGCAGGGACCGGTCACATTTTTTCAAAAGCACTTTTGCCAGACTCGCTGATCACAGACTCACAATAGCCCACTATGGTGAGAATGCAGCACATCAAAAAAAAAAAAAAAAAAAAAAAAAAAAGCCCGCTTTCTACCTATTCCAACAGACATGAAAATACAAGTGAACAGATTCTCTGCAAGTGAAACTGCAATATTACATCTTAAAAATCAAATCCGCATATATCCACCATGAAACTAACAGTGTAACGTTACTGATATATGGCACATTAGCCTGTAATAAGTTCAGTCATGCCTGCAAATGGGGACCATGTTTGTTCCAAAAGCACCTTTGCAAGACTTGCTAATCAAACACAATTTCATCAGCGAAAGAAAGACGACAAAGTGCTATCAATTTAGCCTATGTCCCAGAGAGGATAATCTAAGTGAGTCAGATCATATTAAACCGCTTACCTTGCTAACGTTGACTTGACCTGACCAGCAAGGGAAGATGGGCTGGAACAACAGCAAAGTCCAGAGAAGTCAGAGGGACTATGGGGGCAGAGATGTTGACGTCACTTCTACTGAGAATACTTCAAAGATGTCTTTGATGTGCTGGATGAACTGCACATCAAAGATGTTTCTATTCTGGAGTCCAGGTGGAGTTTTTTTTTTTTTCTTTGTCAGAGGATTGTAAATGCATTGCACATTTAAGTACAGGTTGTGAACAGAAAGAGCACTTGCATTCAAACATCTTGATGCATCATTCAAACAACACATTAACTATGCACTGCGAGACCTTGGTAATGTCAAGAGAGACAGCACTCACTGTCCTCGTCTAAATTTTTTGGACATTGTTACAGCCCATCTTCAGTTACCAGGAAGGTCAAGTCAATGTTAGCAAAGTAAGCACTGTAATATGATTGGAATCATTAAGATTATCCATGCATTTATGCTTCAAATGGCCAGAGTTCAGACCATGTCCAGCCAGATCACATTAATGCTATGCATGTTAAGCCATGTTAACACTGAAAGGATTTATTTTCTTTTTTGTCACCACCAAAATTGTCTGTGACTACTGATGCAAAAGTGCTTTGGTAAAACATGGATCCCATTACCCTGCATGACTGAACATATTACAGGCTAATATGCCATAGTACACTGCGTTATCTAACGTTATGCTGCTAGTTTCATGCTAGATGTGTGCCAGTTTGAGGTGAAGCAGTTGTGAAGTTGAAGTCTTGCAAAGGTGCTTTTGGAAAAAACGTGGTCCCCATTTGCAGACATGACCGAACTTATTGCAGGCTAATGTGCCATATAGTATGGTGGATATACTGTATGTGGGTTTGATTTTTAAGATGTAAAATTATGGCTGCTTCACTTGTATTTTCATGTGTGTTGGAATAGGTAGAAAGCAGGTGGTGGTTTGTTTTTGTTTTTTTTGTTTGGCTGTGCTGCATTCTCACCATAATGGGATTGTGAGTCTGCGATTAGCGAGTCTGGCAAAAGTGCTTTTGAAAAAACGTGGTCCCCATTGTAATGATAAGTGCTAACAAAGTTGTCACCCATAGGTGGCAGCATTGCATCAGTTGGCCATATACAGAATAAATATTGTGACAGCAAGGCATTAGCAAATGTGAGTTACCCAGTGCAAGTATAAGAATAAACATAAACATAAACTTCCATTTGATGTTTTATTAATGGATAAACAAGAACTTTACATGGTACCAGGAGTGGGGTTAAGAAAGAGAAGCAACAAAACAAAATGGAAGCAGTAAAACCACCAGGTCCATTGAAACTGACTGGAAACATTAGATGCAAGTTGGAGGACTTTCGAACAGCATTTCCAGCTGTATATTATTGCAGTTGGAGTGGATCAACGAGCAGAGGAAAAAAAAAATGCTGCTCACCATCGCCTGCCTAGAAGCAATAGAAGTCCTCAACAAATTTGTGTTTGCTCAACCTGATGACAAAACACAGACAGTGATGATTTGAGTGAAACATTTTTCATAAAGATGGTGTCATATGTTGAAGATGTTAACACATGGTCCTCAAGAGCAGATGATACAGGCCAGACTGTTAATTCGGTAACTGAAGATAAATGGACTGCTCCACTGTTACTTAATGGGACTATTGTAACATTTAAATTGACACAGGGGCCAAAGCTAATTTGATCAGTGAGAAAGAATTCAAAGCACTGACACAGAAGCCTTGAAAATTCACAGAAAAAGTCATACCCCTGAGGGCTTATAATAATCAGCTAATACAAACAAAAGGTGGATGCAGACTGAAGGTGACAGATAAAGGCAAACAGAATAACCTGTTGTTCACCATTGTGCCTAATGGACATGAGTCAGTCGGAGATAAAGCATCTGAGGACCTAGGTCTGGTAAAGAGGATCCATCAGATAAACACTGACAACATGAAAATAATCAAGCAAGGCAAAAGACTGGAACACCAACAGTGTAAGGGAACCACAGCCATAGTGGATAAGTTTCCCTCTGTCTTCAAAGGTCATGGGACATTACGGTACACTTACAAAATTCAGTTCAAGGACAATGCCAAGCCTGTGTGCATGCCCCAAGGAGAGTGCCAGCAGCACTCAGAGCTGGCTTGAAAAAAGAGCTGGAAAGGATAACTCAAATAGGTGTCATTGAGAGAGTGGAAGAACCCACAGACTGGGTGAACTCCATCACATGTGTCAAGAAGAAGACTACAGGTGCCATAAGAGTCTGCCTTGATCCCAAAGATCTAAATGACAATATTAAAAGAGAGCATTATCAGATCCCAAAACGGGAAAAGATGATGCGTGAAATGGCACATGTTAAGTTTTTTAGCAAATTAGATGGGTCACATGGGTTCTGGCAGCTGAAACTGGACCCAGAGACCAGCAAATACACTACCTTTAACACGCCATTTGGATGTTACTGTTTCCTGAGGCTCCCATTTGGCATCAAATCAGTGCCAGAGATCTTCCACAGAGCAATGGAGTTCATAATAGTAGGATCTGGAAGGCATCCGAGTCTATATACTTGGTTGTCTGGGGAACAACACAACAACAACATGATGAGAGACTGGAGAAACTCTTACAGAGAATCAAAAAGACTAAAACTAAACAGGGACAAGTGTCTCTTTGGTGTCACAGAGATGACCTTGTTGGGAAACAAGGTCACAAGTGAAGGGGTGGAACTGCCCAGACAGCATGCCTCAGAGAGTTGCTACAGCACAACATAGTGTTTGAGTGGACTGCGCAACATGAGAAAGAGTGGAAAAAATTTAAGAAAACTGTGACCACTCAGCCAGTCCTCACATTCTTTGACCCATCAAAACCAACAAAAATCTCCACTGATGCCTCAAAAGATGACTTGGGAGCTGTACTGCTCCAAATGCATGGAGACAAATGGCAGCCTGTAGCATATGCTTGTCGATCAGTGACAGAGACCGAGCAACGCTATGCTGAAATTGAAAAAGAGACTTTGGGCTTAGTGTTTGGGTGTAGAAAGTTTTACAGTTATGTGTACGAACTGCTGACCTTTATGACATAGACTGACCACAAACCGCTCATCGCAATCAGAAAAGAAAACCTCAATGACATGTCACCCAGAATTCAGTGCATGATGACGGCGTTGCAGTGTTATAACTTGACCTTATTTACACACCAGGAAAACACATTTTACTGGCAGACGCTTTGTCATGAGCACCAGCACCAAGCAGTGACATGCTGGTCAGCCCTGTGTGTGATGATGCTGGTGTTTCAGTAAACACGGTGACTGCTTCTCTCCCAACGTCAGATATCATGTTGCAGCAAATTGTGCAGGAGACGCAAAAGATCCACTGCTGCAGAAAGTGACTCACCATATCCAAAATGGATGGTCAAAAAGAGTCTGCCCAGGGTTCTACCCTGTGCTGCTCTCTCTGTTAGTGTGTTTCTGTCTCTCTCTCTGTGTGTCTCTATCTCTCTCTCTGTGTCTGTGTGTTTCTGTCCCTCTGTCAATATTTGTGTGTCTGTGTGTGTCTTTCTGTCTCTCGGTCTGTGTGTGTGTCTGTGTGTGTCTCTGTCTCTCTCACTGTCTGTGTGTTTCTGTCTGTGTGTGTGTGCGTGCGTGTGTGTGTTTGTGTGTGTGTGTGTTTCTCTCTGTCTTTGTGTCTCCGTCTCTCTGTTTGTGTGTCTGTGTGTTTCTGTCTCTCCGTCTGTGTGTGTGTATTTCCATCTCTCTGTCTGTGTATGTCTGTGTGTGTGTACAAAGTGGTCGTCTGCGGAAATCCACCACCAGTTCTTTGGTTTTCCCTGCGTTGATCTGGAGGCAGTTCCACTGGCACCAGTCCACAAAGTCCTGCGTCAGTTCTCTGTACTCTCTGTCATCCCCATCTGTGATGAGGCCGATGATTGCAGAGTTGTCAGAGAACTTCTGCAGGTGACAGGTGGGTGTGTTGTATGAGAAGTCTGCAGTGTAGAGGGTGAAGAGGAATGGAGCCAGGACCGTTCCCTGCGGGCCCCCCATGCTGCAGACGTCGTGTGTGCCATGTCGGACACACAGTCCCAGGTCCTCACGTACTGTGGATGGTTGTCTGTCTGTGTGTCTGTGTGTTTCTGTCTCTCCGTCTGTGTGTGTGTATTTCCGTCTCTCTGTCTGCGTATGTCTGTGTGTGTGTGTGTGTGTGTGTCTGTCTGTCTGTCTGTCTGTCTGTCTGTCTGTCTGTCTGTCTCTCTCTCTGTTTTTGTGTTTCTGTCTCTCTGTGTGTCTCTGTCTGTCTCTCTGTCTGCGTGTGTCTGTGTGTCTGTGTGTTTCTGTCTCTCTGTGTGTCTCTCTCTCGGTCTGTGTGTCTCCGTCTCTCTGTCTCTGTCTGTGTGTCTGTGTGTTTCTGCCTCTCCGTCTGTGTGTGTGTATTTCTGTCTCTCTGTCTGCATGTGTCTGCATGTGTGTGTCTGTCTGTCTGTCTGTCTGTCTGTCTGTCTGTCTGTCTGTCTGTCTGTCTCTCTCTCTGTTTGTGTGTTTCTGTCTTTCTGTGTGTCTCTGTCTCTCTCTGTGTCTGTATGTTTCTGTCTCTCTGTCTGTGTGTGTCTCTGTCTTTGTTCATGTGTCTGTGTGTTTCTTTCTCTCTTTGTCTGTGTCTGTGTCTTTCTGTCTCTCTGTGTTTCTGTGTGTGTGTGTGTGTGTCTGTGTTTTTCTGTCTCTCTGTCTCTATGTGTGTCTGTCTGTCTGTCTGTCTGTCTGTCTGTCTGTCTGTCTGTCTGTGTGCATGTGTGTTTCTGTCTCTGTCGGTGTGTGTGTGTGTGTGTGTGTGTGTGTGTGTGTGTGTGTGTGTGTCTGTCTGTCTGTCTGTCTGTCTGTCTGTCTGTCTGTCTGTCTCTCTCTCTCTCTCTCTCTCTCTCTCTCTCTCTCTCTCTCTCTCTGTCTGTGTGTTTCTGTCTCTCTCTCTGTGTCTGTGTCTGTGTCTCTGTTTGTATATGTCTGTGTGTTTCTGTCTCTGTCTGAAGTACAGTTCTTGACATTTCAGGGATCTTGTGGTGGTTGTGAGTCCCTCAGTCTGTGGCAGACAGAGACATATTTAGCTGCTAGAGGAGCTGCTGTCCCCTCACCCAGGAAGACTGACAGTTTCCCCTCTGGGGTTAGCATTAGGAAATAAGATAAGATAAGATATACCTTTATTAGTCCCACAGTGGGGAAATTTCAGGTATTACAGCAGCAAAAGTGGATAGCAAACATAGAGGGCATCAGTAAAAGGACATTAAATATTAAATATAAACCAAACAATATAAACAAGGAGTAATGAAATATGAGCAAACAATACTGATATTGCACATTGATATGGTTGATATGATTACACATTGATATGAATATGAACCATCAGTACTGACATTTCACATTGAATGATAGTACTCCTGACTGGAGTATTGATAGTGAATAGTTTCCTATATTGCACATAGGAATTGATATATTGCACCTTAAGTTGAAATACAAATATTTTCTCAGTATGAATGAACACAGTTAATGTGTATTATAGTGCAGTCATACTGAAAGTCTTGTAAGTGTGTGGTCTACTGGGAGCACTGCTGGTTGTAGAGTCTGACTGCTGCAGGAAGGAAGGACCTGCGATAGCGTTCCTTCACACACTTTGGGTGAAGCAGTCTCTCGCTGAAGGAGCTTTCAGTGCTGTTAAAGTGTCCTGCAGGGGGTGGGAGTCATTCTCAATCACAGATGACAGCTTAGCCATCATCCTCCTCTCTCCTACCACCTCCACTGAGTCGAGGGGGCATCCCAGGACAGAGCTGGCCTTCTTGATCAGTTTGTCAAGTCTCTTCCTGTCAGCTGTCGAGATGCTGCTCCCCCAGCAGACCACTCCATAAAAGATGGCTGATGCCACCACAGTGTCATAAAAGGTCTTCAGGAGTGCCCCCTGCACTCCAAATGACCTCAGTCTCCTGAGCAGATAAAGTCCACTCTGGCCTTTTTGTAAAGTGCGGTTGTGTTGTGAGTCCAGTCCAGTTTATTGTTCAGGTGAACACCCAGGTACTTATAAGATGTCACCATCTCAATGTCCGTTCCCTGGATGTTCAACGGTGTCAGGGGGCAGAGTGGTCGTCTGCGGAAATCCACCACCAGTTCTTTGGTTTTCCCTGCGTTGATCTGGAGGCAGTTCCACTGGCACCAGTCCATGAAGTCCTGCGTCAGTTCTCTGTACTCTCTGTCATCCCCATCTGTGATGAGGCCGACGATTGCAGAGTCGTCAGAGAACTTCTGCAGGTGACAGGTGGGTGTGTTGTATGAGAAGTCTGCAGTGTAGAGGGTGAAGAGGAATGGAGCCAGAACCGTTCCCTGCGGGTCCCCCGTGCTGCAGACGACCGTGTCGGACACACAGTCCTGGGTCCTCACGTACTGTGGACGGTTGGTGAGATAGTCCAGAATCCAGTGTCTGAGGTGATGGTTCACCCCGGTGTGCTTCAGCTTGTCCCTCAGAAGTGCAGGCTGAATGGTATTGAAAGCACTGGAGAAATCAAAAAATATGATTCTCACAGTACTCCCAGGTTTCTCCAGGTGAGAGAGAGCTTGGTGTTGGAGGAAGATGACGGTGTCGTCCACCCCGATGCCAGGCTGGTAGGCAAACTGAAGTGGATCTAGTGATGGGCTCACCAAGGGGCGGAGATGAACAAGGACCAGCCGCTCTAGGGTCTTCATTAGGTGGGATGTTAGTGCCACCGGCCTGTAGCTGCTGAGGTCCCTGGGGTGCGGAGTCTTAGGCACCGGTACCACGCAGGATGTTTTCCATAGCTGTGGCACTCTCCCCAGCTTCAGGCTCAGATTGAACATGTGTTCAACAATCCCACACAGCTGATCTGCACAGGACTTGAGGAGCCTGGAGCTGATGCCATCTGGGCCTGCAGCCTTCCTCGCCTTGATCCTCCGGAGCTGGTTTCTCACCTGGGTTGTTGTGAGGGACAGGCTGGTGCAGGGGGGCTGTGTGCTGGAGGGTGTGGGTGGGGGGGTTGAGTTGATGGGATGAGCAGTGGGGGGTGGCGGTGAGCTGAGTGTTGTAGAGGGGGAAAGGGGGGGCTGCAGCATGGAGGACTGGGCTGGGGGTGGGGCAGATGACTGAATTTGTTGAAGAATAAGTTCAGGTCATTCGCCCACTTTTGGTCCCCTGCAGCTTGAGAGTCAGGTTCCTTGTGGCCAGAGATGGTTTTTAGGCCTCTCCAGACTACACTGACATTTTTCTCCTGCAGCTGAACCTCGATCTTCTTTCTGTAGGTGCCCCCCCCCCCCCCCACGGATCTTCCTTCTCAGTTTCTTCTGCATAGCCTTCAGCTCATCCTTTTTTCCTGACTTAAAGGCCCTCTTCTTCTCCTTAAGGAGAGCCTTTATGTCAGGGATTTCTTGGCTATTTCCCCATAGTGGAAGTCTCTTACTGCAGAGAACTTGTTACAGTGGAGGAGGAAGTACATCTCTGTATCTACCTCCCCTGTCGAGCAGTGACCACATACGTTTGTTTCGAGGCAGCGATGTCTGTCTGTGTCTTCCTGTTTGTACTGCCAGCTGGTGGTCACTGAGCCTGTATCTGGTCAGGATCCATCTCTGCTTCGTATCTCTTACAGACTGAAGATATTCAGCCAATTTATATTCTCAGGAAACTTTTTATCTGTTTTTTAAATTTGGGATGTTTATATTGACTTTTAAATTTAGGATTTTAAATTGGCTAAATATTTTTATTTTTATTTTATCCACAATCGTGTCTGAGTCCAGAGTAGACTCTTACGCCTGGCCTAGGGGAACACAGGCACAACAGGAAAAGAGCCCTCCATCTTCCCCAAGTCCCAAGTAGCCACAGATCCAGCGCAAGTTTCACCAGTGATTATAAGATTTATTTACAACAGAAAATTCCAAATTCCAGAAGGTTCCAAACAATAATGGCTTCTGTGCCTTTCTTATGAACAATCTGCAGGTTAAAATCATGCAGGAGAAGACACCAACGCATGAGCCGCTGGTTGGAGTTGCGCATGTGAGCACGAAACACTAATGGGTTGTGGTCAGTGAAAACTTTGACAGGCTGTGAACTCGAACCGAGATACACTTCAAAATACTGCAAGGCAAGCAGAAGAGCAAGAGCCTCCTTCTCAATGGTGCTATAGTTTAACTGGTGCTTGTTCAACCTTTTAGAGAAATAACAGACAGGATGATCAATAGCCTGATCATCCTCCTGCATAAGAGCAGCACCTGCGCCACCCGCACTGGCATCTACCTCCAGCTTAAAGGGCTGCGTGAAATTGGGCGCAGCAAAGACGGGCACACTGCACAGTAACGCCTTGGCAGATTCCAAAGCAGCCTGGCAAGCGGGAGACCACACAAAGATTTTCACGGGACTGACAAGACCAGATAGAGGAGCCACCACATCTGAGAAGTTTCTACAGAAACCTCGATAATAACCGCACATCCCAAGGAAGCGGCGCAAAGCTTTCTTGGACTGTGGGACTGGGAAATCAATAACCGCTTATACTTTCTCGGCTACGGGACACACCTGTCCTTGACCCACCTGTTTACCCGAGTAGGTTACCGTAGCCTTGCCAAATTCACACTTTGCGAGGTTAAGTGTGAGCAAAGCTCCGCAGAGACGGTCAAAAATTCATGTCAGTGTGTGGATATGGTCGGATCAGGTGGAGGAATAAGCAACCACATCATCTAAATAGGCTTCACAATTTTTAACACCAGACAAAACGATATGCATGAGCTGCTGGAATGTAGCGGGAGCATTGCACAACCCAAACAGCATAATGGTGTACTCGAGGAAAGAATCGGGGGTGACAAAAGCCGATATTTCTGAGGCCCGTGGTGTTAAAGGAACTTGCCAATAGCCTTTTAACAGGTCTAACTTGGTCACAAATTTAGCAGAGCCTACTCGATCTATACAATCCTCCATCCTAGGGAACGGAAAAGAGTCAGGCTTAGTCACAGAATTTACTTTTCTGTAATCATTACAGAAGCGAGTGTTATCAGATTTGGAAACCAGAACAGACGGAGAGCTCCATGCACTCGTACTGGGAACAGCTAATCCGTGTTCAACCAGATAACTCACCTCTTGCTGCATCATAGCCCGTTTGGTCGGATTAATGCGTTATGCATGCTGCTTAATGGGTTTGTGGCCCTCCACATCAATGTCATGGAACAGAACAGAGGTTTGACTGGGATGGTCCGAAAAAAGCAGCAAGTTATCTTCAATCAAAGCAATGATATCTGCATGAGCCAACTCAGACAAATGGTACAAGAAAACTTCCAAATAACTCAGTACCTCTGAATTTCTCAAGCGAGCAGCTGGCATCAAACCACTTTTCTCTGACAACCCGTCATCAGACAGGTGATACTGGGAAGGAGCAGCGGACATGGACATCATGGGCGCAGCAGGAGGCGGCGGCTGGGGAATACTTTCTCTGGAAATGTAACGTTCAACATCTTAATATGGCAAACACGGGACTTTCTTTTCCGGTCTGGGGTTTGAACGACATAATCGGTATCATTAAGTTTTCTCTCCACCATGAATGGCCCGGAGAACTGGGATTGTAAACTGGATCCAGGTAAAGGAAGCAGCACCAAAACTTTTTCACCTGGGTGGAAAACACGGAACACAGACTTTTTGTCATAACAACGCTTAATTTTTATTTGGCTTTGGGTCAAATTTTCTCTGGCCAGCTGACACAGCTGGTGGAGACGCTCACGGAAAGAACTGATATAGTCTAGCACACTATGCTCCATTTTGGGCGACTCTGACAGCCACTTTTCTTTGAGGAGCCGAAGAGGACCGTATACGGTATAGCCAAAAACTAAATCACAAGGGCTAAATCTTAACGATTCCTTCCTCATCCCACTCTCTGTTAGACTCATGGCAGAACTTTCGCAGCACGGATTTGAGCGTTTGGTGAAACCTCTCAAGTGCACCTTGGTACTCTGGATGGTAAGGACTCGATTTTATGTGTTTCACTTTTAGTTCTGTCATCACTTGTGCAAATACATTGGACATGAAATTTGTGCCCTGGTCAGTTTGAACAATTTTAGGACAACCAAAAGTTGAAAAGAATTTGGTGAATGCTTTCACCACAGGTTTAGCTTTCAGAGTGCACATTGGGATGGCCTCGGGGTACTGCGTCGCAGCACACATTAAAGTCAAAATGTACTGATGGTCAGATTTAGTTTTATGGGAGCGAACCCACACAATCTACCAGCACCTGTTCAAACGGCTCCCTGAGCACAGGGATCGGATGCAGGGGGGCTGGCGGAACAGGTTGATTGGGCTTCCCTGCAACTTGGCAGGTGTGACAGGAGCGGCAGTATTTCGCCACATCAGTTTTTAACGCGGGCCAAAACAAATTGCGCAGCACGCGATGATAAGTTTTCTTAACACCAAGGTGTCCAGCTAAGCTGGAGTCATGTGCGAGACTGAGCACTTGCGGTCGGTAGTCCTTTGGCACTACCACTTGGTTAATGACATTTATCTCACAGGAGTCGAGGCTCCACCGTCTCATCAAAACATCATTATCTAAAAAAAACGATGGGAGTTCGTTTCCCTCACCGGCTACAACAGAGGACAGACACAACGTTAGAGACGGGTCATTTCTCTGAGCATCAATCAGCATTTCTCTTGTCACATGTAAACTTAGCTTTGAGTCAGATGGAAAACACTCAAACTCTAGCTAACCTTTAACACATTTTTTTCAATTTCAGTGGTGGGAGACACTAACGAGGAAGGTTCGCTCTCATCTAATGTAGCCAGAAACGAATCAGACAAATCCACCACCTCACTCATTTTACAAGCCTGGGCCCGCATAATTGCGCACACAGGGAACACACTTGGCACAGAGACAGAAGCAGGACAGTGGGCAGACGCATCAGCAATGGGGTTGTCTACGACTTCGGGGGAAACACTTTCCCTCCGGCCAAATCATTACCCAAAATAAAATCGACACCGGCTATTGGAAACCTAGGACGTATAGCAATCTAAAATCTTCCTGCCACCAATTTGGAACTTAACTGAACGAAGTGTAGAGGCGCACGCACAGCACTCATTTTTACTCCCCACACTAAAATGTCAGAGCCACAGTAGGACTGTGATGAAAAGGGTAGAATGTGACTGAGAATGCACGATTGTTTTGCCGCAGAATCTCGCAAGATAGTGACAGGCGCTGGCGTTGCATTATCCCCCAAAGAAACAAAACCCTAGGAAATAAACAGCCTAAAGGCTTCATCGACCTCATCTCTCTCCGCGTCAGTTTCTGTCGTACTCATTGTGGAGAGTGGTTCAGTTTTAGTTAGAACAATAGATGAGGGAACTTTCATACTTCAGGCAGAGCGGGACAGACAGCAATGAGATGTCCTGGCTCATGACAATAAAAACATTCACGGCTCTCACCCGCAGTTGGTGAGACGCTTTTATGCGCAAGCTTTGGGGACTGGTTTCGGCGCTCCAGCTTCGTATTTGAAACGTGAGGTGCCGGCATAGAAAAAACACTTTTATGTGTTAGAATAAACTCATCAGCCAGCGTGGCTGCATTAGTTACTGACGATACCTCCTGCTCGTTTAAGTAGACAACGGTTCGCTCAGGGAGACATTTCTTAAATTCTTCCAAAAGAATCAATTCTCTCATCTCCTCCAGAGTTTTGACATTAGATGCTTGGCACCACTTATCGAATAATACACTCTTGTCACACGCAAACTCGTCTGGTTGGCAGTTTTATCACTATTTCTAAATTTTTGTCGATAAGCTTCAGGAACAAGCCCATAAGCCTGCAACACAGTCTTTTTTAGCGTTTTATAATCAAGACTCTCTTCAATAGACAGACTGGCGCAGACTTCCTGAGCCTTCCCCCCAAGCTTGCACTGCAGCAAAAGTGACCAGAACTCCTTAGGCCAATTTAATGCAACAGCTATGTGCTCAAACGCACTAAAATACGAGTCAACCAATGCAATGTGCTTACTGATGTCAAAAGCAGGAGCGGGAACTGTGCTTTGGTGAACCGGCATTTTGGTGGAGACCATAGGTGCTCCTCTTTCTAGCTCAAGAGCCCTGATACGGAGGCATCGCTTGCACTTCAAGCTGCTTATTCCGATTCACCGCTTCCTTTATTTGCAAGGCCAAACGGAGATCCTCCATGGACATATTACCACCGGGCGCAACAGGCTCCACACCAGCAGTGAGCACGCCAGCAACCTCCGCCGCTTTCGCATTCACCACTGGCATGTCATCAGCAGCCTCAGCCGGATCAGCTAGCCTCGGTAGCACCCCTTGCTCCACCAACTGCTCACACAGCACCCGTTTGAGCTCCGCTTTTCTGGCATTGTAAGGCACCTGCACATCATAAAACTTGGCCACAATCAACAAATCTGTTTTTCTGCATTCTTCAGTTTTTTTTAATGATGGGCTGGTCAACTCATCCAAAGAAAATTCCATAGTTCCCACACACACCCCCCTAAAAAAACTGCCAACCAGAAGAAACAAATATACTCACCCTACTTACCAAGAAACAAGGCGTGAAAAGAAAACGGACGAGCCCCCAATTCATGTTATGCCTGGCCTAGGGGAGCACAGGCACAACAGGAAAAGAGCCCCCCATCATTCCCAAGTCCCAAGTAGTCACAGATCCAGTGCAAGTTTCACCAGTGATTATAAAGATTTATTTACAACAGAAAATTTATGAACAGAAGGTTCCAAACAATAATGGCTTCAGGATGGACCAAGGCCAAAACAACAAACAAAACAATTCTACTTGAGGAGGATATAAATTACCTACCAAAATAAAAGAACCAAAAGACATGAAACTTACCTCCCTAACTACACAACACAGGAGAAAACAATAAGTTAACAAAACTGGCAGCCCACCCCTACTAGGAAACGTGTGGCCAGTTGGGAGAAGAGGGAGATGCTGAATGCCTGCTACTGTCCCACTGCAGGCCGCCATCTTGGATCCTTTTATAGCTGGCACCTCTGGAAACAGCCAATCCACCAGCCAAGCCCGGGAACCACTGACCAATCACGTCTCTGCCATGACACACTCCAATCTGCATAAAGAAAATTATATAACACAGACAAGGAAACACAAGAACTAACAGAAATTATGACTGCAGTCGTAACAAGACTCAGAGGTCAAAGTGTACAAACTTTGAGGGCTTTTTACTGCTTGTGACAAGGGACGAAGCAGTCCTTACAGAGATGTCTGTATTGTAATTGTCGTGCACAACCTCCACAGCTGGTTTGTGGAGCAAGGCTCTGTTGAGATTGGATCTCCGACTATGGATTTCATGAGAAGGAAATAAGGGGATAAAATTTTGAAATATTAAATGTCTGGACAGCTAAGTTTGGATTCCCAATAGGGGGATCGCTCAGTTTGAAAAACATATTACAGGTAGAAGTAAAACTGAGGGGAAAGAACAAGAAATGAGAAACTTTCTGTAAAAAAAATGAAATTATAGAAGGTCAAAAAGAATGTTTACAAATGTGGAAAGGGGAAACAGAAGCATGAAACTGGAAAGTAATGCAGAAACAACTACCCTTTTCATGCGAAACAAAAAAAAATTGAAACCAATAAAAAACAAAATTTACACACACAAATAACACCAGACTCGCAGATCTCTTCTTTTTTTGTTTCCACAGCTGGCGGCTTTGAAGCTGGATCCAGACATTGACAGCAACCCACCAATTCATTCTTCAACTCCACCACCATACAACCCTGCAACATCAAACGAAAGAAGAGAAGCAGACTCCACCATGCCACAACAAAACACAAGTTCGGGAGCAGCTCATCCTGATGTGTCTGTTCCACCACAAAACTCTACAACCTACCCCTTTTCTTCAATTGCACATAGCTGGACCAGAAGTTGCAACACTTGTTTACCTTCCATGGACTTCTGCTGATTTCACAGCAGCCTTTCATCATCTGGCCAACCCCACAGCATCAAGCAAAAGGATGGTGACAAAACCCTGACGAATATCTCACTCACCTGACAGAGGTATTCAACACCTACAGTGGCCTTCAACTGCCTGATGAGTTGAGCAACACTTCAGATGTGTGAGAAATTCATCTTTGTGATTGACTAAGTGGACTGAAACCAGATATTGCATCAAACTTTTACAATTTCCTGCATTGGTTGGCGTGATGCACGCCTGTTTGAACTTTGCCGATATACCATACACACCCATGACCAACTACTCTCCAAGGAAAAAAAAAAAAAAAGACAACACAGAAAGAACCTCACATGGCACAATAACCATGTGTAACACATTCCAAGAACAAGGACAACCAAGTCATGGACACAGACGGAAAAGACATGGTTGAGACGGGAACTGGAGAAGAAGAGCTCCCAATGATATCGGTTTCAGCTGTGGCAAAGTTGGACATTGGAGACGTGACTGTCCCTCATCAACATCAACAACAATGTGGAACTTCCAGCGCCGTACGAGTGGCAGCCTTTTACAGTAGCTCTCTAGACTCTTAGGAGTTTAACACCGTGATCAGCAGGCTGCAGACTCAGAAACCACAGGCCCTCTTACTGATCTCTTGGGATTTTAAGCATGCCTCTCTGTCCTCCACTCCGCCAAAATTCATCCAGTATGTCACGTGTGCCACCAAAGACAATAAAACACTGGACCTATTCTATGCCAACACCAAGGAGACATACGAATCATCACCCCTCCCTCCTCTGGGAAGAGCTGATCACAACCTGGTTCATCTCCTGCCTGTCTACAAGCCCCTTGTTAACAGGCAACCAGCTGTGTCCCGCAGAGTGAAGAGGTGGTCTGAGGAGGCTGAAGAGGCTCTGAAGGACTGATTCGAGACAACCGTGTGGGATATATTCAGTGACTCTCATGAGGAGGACAGTTTGAGGGACAGCATCACGAACTACATAAACTTTTGTGTGGAGAACACTGTACCCACCAGGACTATACGGTGTCACTCAAACAACAAACCCTGGATTAATCCTGACATTAAGGCTCTTTTAAAGGAGAAGAAGAGGGCTTTTAAGTCAGGAAACAAAGAGGAGCTGAAAACTGTTCGGAGGGAGCTCAGAAAGTAAATCAGGGAGGGGAAGGACAAATACAGGAGGAGAATGGAGGAACAGCTGCAGGAGAACAACACCAGGGGAGTCTGGAGAGGCCTGAAAACTATTTCAGGCCACCAGAAGCCAAACTCTCAGGCAGCTGGGGATTCAAAGTGGGCAGATGAGCTGAACACTTACTTCTGCAGGTTTGAGGATGCAGCTGCCCCTCCCCCAGCTACATCAACCCTGCAGCAGCCCTCCTTTGATCTGCCAGCACTCTGCCCAAGTACCCTACTGACCCCCCCACCACAGTATTCAGCTCACCGTCACCAACGCCATCCCCCACTGCCTCTCCTAGCCCCTCATCCACATCACAAGACACTCAGCTCCCCTGCTCCAACTTGTCTCTCACACCTCTCCAGGTGAGAAATCAACTGAGGAGATTAAAGACCAGGAAGGCTGCAGGACCAGACGGCCTCAGTCCCAGGCTCCTCAGATCCTGTTCTGATCAGCTGAGCGGGATCATTGGACATCTGTTCAACCTGAGTCTGAGGCTGGGAAGGGTGCCGCGATGCTGGAAGACGTCCTGCGTGGTAACTGTACCAAAGACCCCACATCCCAAGGACCCTAGCTCCTACAGGCCGGTGGCACTAACATCACACCTGATGAAGGCCTTGGAGCGGCTGGTCCTTGCCCACCTGCGCCCCCTGGTGAGCTCATCCATGGACCCGCTACAGTTCGCGTACCAGCCTGGCATCGGAGTGGACGATGCCCTCATCTTCCTCCTCCATCGAGCCCTGTCTCACCTGGAGTCACCTGGGAGCTCTGTTTGGATCCTTTTCCTGGACCTCAGCAGTCCTTTCAACACCATCAGGCCAGCCATCCTGAGAAACAAGCTGGAGCTTGTGTGGACCAACACCTCACATGCTGGATAGTGGACTACCTCTCCAACCGCCCACAGTATGTGAGGACACGGGACTGTGTGTCAGGGACTGTCCTCTGCAGTGTGGGGGTCCCCCAGGGAACTGTGCTGGCACCATTCCTCTTCACCCTCTATACGGCTGACTTTTCCCACCTGTCACCCACCTGCCACCTGCAGAAGTTCTCTGATAACTCTGCCATTGTCGGCCTCATCACAGATGGGGACGATAGGTCATACAGAGGACTCATCCAGGATTTTGTGGACTGGTGTCAGTAGAACCACCTCCTGATTAATGCGGACTTCCGCCGCCGCCACCCGCACTCTCCCCCATCACCAGTGAACATCCAGGGAAGGGACATTGAGATGGTGACATCTTATAAGTACCTGGGTGTTCATCTGAACGACAAACTGGACTGGACTCATAACACCACTGTACTTTATAAAAAAGGACAGAGCAGACTCTATCTGCTCAGGAGACTGAGGTCTTCTGGGGTGCGTGAGGCACTCCTGAAGACCTTCTCTGACTCTGTTGAGGCCTCTGCCTTGTTCTATGGTGTAGTCTGCTGGGGGAGCAGTATCACAGCAGCTGATAGGAAGAGGCTGGACAAACTCATCAGGAAGGCCAGCTCTGTCCTGGGATGCCCTCTGGAACAGGTGGAGGAGATGGGGGAGAGGAGGATGACAGCCAAGCTGACATCCTCCTCTCCCCATGACAGACAATGACTCCCACCCACTCCAACACACACTCACTGCACTGAGAAGCTCCATCAGTGATAGGATGCTACATCCAAAGTGTGTGAAGGAGTGGTATCGCAGGTCATTCCTTCCTGCAGGTGTCAGACTACACAACAAGAACTGCTGAAAGTAATTTTTTGATAATTTATTTGTAAACCATCTGTAAATTACCTGCACAATAATCTGGGCAATAACCGGTGCAATAATCTGTGCATTTATATGTAATTTATCTGCAAATTATCAGTACAATAATCTGGGCAATAACTGGTGCAATAATCTGTGCTATTCATCCTGTACATAACAGTCCGCAAATACAATTTATAATTTAAGATAATGTTTATTTTTATTACACTCTTTTGTATATACTTGCTGTTTTTTACCTAATTCTATCTTTTACTGGTGCTGCTGTAAATTGGAATTTTCTCTTGCGGGACAAATAAAGGTATATTGAATTGAATTGAATTGAATTGAATTGAATTGAATTGAATTGAATTGAATTGAATCATCAAATCCAGCAAACACACAGGACTGACAATGGCCAGGGGTTGTCGGAGGGGGATGGACTCCTGCTGACAAGCCAGACCAACTTGTGAGATCGGAAGAAGGTATACAATTTCTCTAACATTTGTGCAGTACACATCTGATCATTTCAAGAAGTTTCCACAACATACATTGACCATGACAGAACGAAATGTTGTGTTCCTAGTTGATTCAGGGGCCACACATTCTGTGTTTAAAGATTTAAAACTAACTACAAAACCACAACTGAGTGGAGATTATGTGTACTCTGTTGGTTCATCAGGTCAAAGAAAACAAAGCAAAGAAACAAAGAAACATCACTGTCCCACTCAAATGTGCGGATGGACCGAATAAAAGCTTCAAACATGCATTCTTGCTCTCTAAAGTCTGCCCCATTAACCTGATGGGCAGAGATTTGATGTGCAAATTAGGCCTTTGTCTGATCTCAACCCCAGGAGGTATCAAAGTTCACAGACTATCTGATCTGGAACCAAATTTCTCACACTCCTTTGTTCACCACACCCTAAACCTGCAGTATGCATATCAGTGGAAATTGCAATCATTGACTGCCTCTTCTGAGCTTGTTGCAGAAGCTAGAAAAGTAGTCTTAACAGCTGCAACACATTTCATGACACCAGACGATCTGCACTGTATCTCTCATGTGTCACCAGGACCTGATGAGCCATATGAGGAATGTTGGTTGAGAGAGATTCGATAGACTAACATTAACACGCATTTATTGGACAGCATAAATGCGCTATATCAGTCTCTCTCACACCAGATCAATGTGATGTGTACACCATGGACCATTTGGTCACACATCACACTTGCAAAACACACATCAGATAACTGGGAAGATTTGGGCCCATTTATGAAATCATGTCTGCGCACAGCCGAACATCTGATCGATCTATTTTATTTTATTTTATTTTTACCAACACTGCAGTGCTACTCTAAGAGTTTAACATCTGTTGTGCACACTCAAGGAACAACCCAGCTGGTACCAAAAAGCGCTTCCAAACCTTTTTCTTGTTCTTTTTTGTAGAATTTCTATTACAGCCCTACATCAGGTGCCTAAGACACTGTGGGCTGTCAGTAAGTATGAAGTTGGCCTCATCAAAGACTGAACCTGTTGTCATCACTCCAAAATCAGACTTCAGACCTTGCAAGACTCAATATTCACTCAAACAAGAAGCCATCAATGGCATAACACTGTTTTTTGAGTCTCTTAAAACAGCAGGAGCAATTGTTCCCTGTGGTTACTCTCCAGTACATACACCTTTGTTCCCTGTCAAAAAAAATGAGAGATAAAGATCAACCAACAGAATGGCGTTTTGCTCAGGATCTGCAAGCAGTAAATGCAGCAATCCAACCCAGAGCCCCAAACATTCCAAATCTTTATACCATCTTGTCTCAGGTCCCACCCAATGCAAAATTCTTTTCAGTGGTGGACCTTTCAAATGCTTTCTTTCATATTCCAGTTCATCCAGACAGTCAATTCTGGTTTGCTTTCAACTTCAATGGGCGGGGCTACACATTCACTCGCCTGTGCCAAGGTTACTGTGAAAGTCCCATCATTTACAATGAAGCTCTCAGACAAAGTCTTGAATCTGTTGTTCTCTCCCCAGGCACTGCTTTGTTCCAGTATGTTGATGACCTGATCTGCAGTTCAACTGAAAAGCAGTGTGAAGTCGACACAGTGAAACTCTTGAAACATCTGGCAAATAGTGGTCACAAAGCCAGCTTGTCTAAACTTCAATTTGTGAAGTTGTCTCAGAGCTCTGGCTGCTGCTGAAAAGGCAGTTATAGCCTCCAGAGACATAGAGGGTTACTCTGATGTAACTCTGCTGGTTCCACATGCTGTGTCCATGATTTTACTTGAACAACAACAAAAAAAATTCTAACCTCTCCACAGTATGATGGCTAAGATACAACACTGCTTATAGAAATGCCAAATATCACTGTCAAAAGATGCAATGTTTTAAACCCTGCCACTCTCCTTCCCTCACCAGATGATGGACAAGAACACAACTGTGTTGCTGCCCTCGAACAGGTTTCCTCCCCAAGACCGGATCTCCAAGAAACACCATTAACTAACACTGGTTTGGTTGTTTTTGTAGATGGATCTGCTTCACGTGACCCACAAACTGGTCACAACAGAGTTGGATTTGCTGTTGTAACTAATCATGAAACTCTTGTCTCAGGTTCACTCCCCTCTCACTATTCTGCACAAGCGGAAGAACTGACAGCATTGACAGAGACATGCAAACTGGAAAGCAACAGGACTGTAACTATCTACACTGACTCTAGTTATGTATTTGGTGTTGTGCATGATTTTGGCACTCTATGGAAACACAGACAATTCTTAAAATCTGATGGAAAACCCATTCTCCATCATGACAAGGTTGCAGCTCTCCTAGATGCCATTTTGCTACCAGTCAATTGTCGTTTGCAAATGCCTTGCTCATACTAACAACTCGGATTCTGTCTCTTTAGGAAAAGCAGGAGCTGATGCTGCTGCAAAAAAGAGCTGCAACCCAACCCACTATCCTTGAGTCATTGTTTGTTTCAACCCCAGTCTCTATTTCCAGCTTCCTTACAGCAATACAATCCTTTGCCACACCACAAGGAAAAACGCAATGTGGTGGGGACCCAATGATAAACCTTGCCTCCCTAAACATTTCTTTCCTCACTTTGCAAAATTGACACACAGGCTGGACCGTGTTTCTGTCTCTCTGTTACTGTGTGTGCATCTCTGTCTCTCTGTGTGTTTGTGTGTCTGTGTGTTTTTGTCTCTTGGGCTGTGTGTGTGTGTGTGTCTGTGTGTGTGAGAGTTATGTGAGATGATGGATGAAGAAAGTGGAAGGACCAGTGCTCAGGTAAGACACCCAACCTTTTATGATGACATGAATTCTTCACATCTGTGGGTGCGCATATGCAAGTGCACACATGCACTGGACTGTAGTCCACAGGGACTGTAGTTTAGCAGGAGCAAAGGTGGTGGGAGCCTCCACCGTTAAGTCTGCTGCAAGGATGGATGGAGGGGTGGTGATCTTTGTAGATGAGGTACAGACATGTGTCTCCACCCAGCAACACACATCCCGCTGTCCCATCACCTACCCTGTCCCCTGCTCCAAACCCACCAGTTCCCTCCGACACCAGCAGCAACCCCCTCCCACAGCCTTTACCTATGACTCAGACCCCCACCCCCCATGACATAGATTCCCTCCCTACTGTACAGTCCGTATTTAACACAGTACCCAACCCTAACAGACCAACCAAACCAGAATCCCAAGTGGTCCTACACATGGACTCCAATGGAAAATACTTGGATACCAAACGGCTGAAGGATGAAGGATGTTACACTCGGACGCAACACCAACAGCCCCACCCATAGAGCTGCTACTCCCAGGAACGATAAACCACCGAGATACCAACAAGAAAGTCAGAGGAACCCTACCTCCCACCTCCCTGCAAGACCATGCCCCCCGACAGCACTCCATCCCCCTACAGCACTTCATCCCCATCCTACATCCCACCCTCCTACCCCACCCAGCCACAGAGGACTCATCATCATCACCAACAAATGACCTACGCGTCCATGATGAACAGTCCTACCCCCCTCCTAATCACTACACCAATGTCTGAACTAGGGGCAATCAAAGAGATGCTCCACACTCTTTGTAACAGACTACTACAGACATGAGGTACCTTAGATAAAAAGAAACAAATAAATAACACACACACACACACACACGCACACACACACACGATTAATTTAAATATTTGATTCTCTCGTAAATTGATTGCACCAGATTGTTTTTTTTTTTTTTTGGTCTGCTTTGTTTTGTGCATGTTTAAGTTGATTTAGTTTCTTTCTTTTTCTCACCATCCATCCATCCATCCATCCATCCATCCATCCATCCATCCATCCATCCATCCATCCATCCAGAGGTATCCGGGACCTCGTTCTTTCGGTCATGACCCAAAGTTCATGACCATAGGTGAGGGTAGGAACGTAGATTGACCAGTAAATCGAGAGCTTCGCCTTTTGGCTCAGCTCCTTCTTCACCACGACAGGCCGGTACAGCGACTGCATTACTGCAGCCACTGCACCGATCCGCCTGTCAATCTCACGCTCCATCCTTCCCTCACTCGTGAACAGGATCCCAAGATACTTAAACTCCTCCACTTGAATTTCCCCTCGTGGGACTAATAAAGGAATATTGAATTGAATTGAGGCAGGAACTCTCCCCCAACCTGAAGGGAGCAAGCCACCTTTTTCCGGTTGAGAACCATGCCCTCGGACTTGGAGGTGCTGACTTTCATCCCAGCTGCTTCACACTCGGCTGCGAACCGCCCCAGCGCATGCTGAAGGTCCTGGCTCGAGGTAGCCAGATCATCCGCGAAAAGCAGAGACGAAATCTGCCGGCCCCCGAACCGAACCCCCTCCGGCCCCTGGCTGCGCCTAGAAATTCTGTCCATAAAAATGATGAACAGAACCGGTGACAAAGGGCAGCCCTGCCGGAGTCCAACATGCACCGGGAACAGGTCTGACTTACTGCCGGCAATGCGGACCAAGCTCCTACTCCGGTTGTACAGGGACTGTACAGCCCTCGACAGAGGGCCTCCAACCCCATACTCCCGGAGCACCTCCCACAGAATGACGCGAGGGACACGGTCGAATGACTTCTCCTAGTCCACGAAGCACATGTGGGCTGGTTGGGCAAACTCCCATGAACCCTCAAGCACCCTGCGGAGGGTATAGAGCTGGTCCAGTGTTCCATGGCCAGGACAAAAACCGCATTGTTCCTCCTGAATCCGAGGTTCAACTATCGGCCGGATTCTCCTCTCCAGTACCCTGGAATAGACTTTCCCAGGGAGGCTGAGGAGTGTGATCCCCTGATAGTTGGAACACACCCTCCGGTCCCCCTTTTTAAAAAGAGGGACCACCACCCCAGTCTGCCAGTCCAGAGGCACTGTCCCCGTCTGCCACGCAATGCTGCAGAGGTGTGTCAACCAAGACAGTCCTACAACATCCAGAGACTTGAGGTACTCAGGGCGGATCTCATCCACCCCCGGCGCTTTGCCACCGAGGAGCTTGCGAACTGCCTCAGTGACTTCAGCCCCGGTGATGAATGAATCGACCTCCAAGTCCCCAGTCTCTGCTTCCTCTACGGAAAAGACATGACAGAGGGATTGAGGAGATCCTCGAAGTATTCCTTCCACCGCCCAACAGTATCCCCAGTCGAGGTCAACAGCTCCCCACCTCCACTGTAAACAGTGTTGACAGAAAGCTGCTTCCCCCTCCTGAGGCGCCGAACAATTTGCCAGAATTTCCTCGAGGCCAACTGGTAGTCCTCCTCCAAGGCCTCCCCGAACTCCTCCCAGACCCGAGTTTTTGCTTCTACAACCGCCCGAGCTGCCGCATGCTTGGCCTGCCGGTACCCATCAGCTGCCTCAGGAGTCCTATGAGCCAACCAGGCCCGAGGTCTCCAACCTCCCTCGGGATCTGGTTGAAGCTCTCCCGGAGGTGGGAGTTGAAAACTTCCCTGACAGCGGGTTCCGCCAGACGTTCCCAACAAGTCTGTCCCGCTTCTTCCCCTGCCAGCGAATCCAACTCGGCACCAGGTGGTGATCAGTTGACAGCTCAGCCCCTCACTTTACCCAAGTGTCCAAGACATACCGCCAAAGGTCAGATGATACGACTACAAAGTCGATCATTGACCTCCGGCCTAGGGTGTCCTGGTGCCACGTGCACTGATGGACACCCTTATGCTTGAACATGGTGTTCAGAACACCACTCGGGTTCAGATCGGGGAGGCCGTTCCTCCCAATCACACCCCTCCAGGTGTCACTGTCGCTGCCCACGTGAGCACTGAAGTCCCCCAGCAGAACAATGGAGTCCCCGGTTGGAGCACTTTCCAGTACCCCTCCCAGGGACTCCAAGAAGGCTGGGTACTCTACGCTACTGTTCGGCCCGTAGGCCAAAACAACAGTGAGAGACCTATCCCCAACCCGAAGGCGCAGGGAAGCGACCCTCTCGCTCAGCGGGGAGAACTCCAACACATGGCGGCTGAGCTGGGGGGCTATAAGCAAGCCCACACCAGCTCGCCGCCTCTCACCGCGGGCAACTCCAGAGTAGAAGAGAGTCCAGCTTCTCTCAAGGAGTTGGTTTCCAGAGCCCAGACTGTGCGTGGAGGTGAGCCCGACTATCTCTAGCCGGTACCGCTCAACCTCCCGCACTAGCTCAGGCTCTTTCACCCACAGTGAGGTGACATTCCATGTCCCCATAGCCAGAGTCGTTGTCCAGGGTTTGGGTCGTCGGGGCCCCCGCCCACGACTGCTACCCATATCACATAGCACCGGCCCCTTCTGATCCTTCCTGCAGGTGGTGGGCCTACGGGAAGGCAGATCCACGTAGCTCCTTCGGGCTGTGCCCGGCCAGGTCCCGTGGGCAAAGACCCGGCCACCAGGCACTCGCCTGCGAGCCCCAACCCCAGGCCTGGCTCCAGGGCGGGGCCCCGGTGACGCCAATCCGGGCGACGTACACTTCCTTGATTTGATTTCTTTCATAAGGGGCTTTTTGAACTGCTCTTAGTCTGACTCGTCACCTAGAACCTGTTTGCCTTGGGAGACCCTACCAGGGGCATTAAGCCCCGGACAACATAGCCTTTAGGATCATTCGGGTACTCAAACTCCTCCACCACGATAAGGTGGCAGTTCAAGGAGGAGTACTGGTACTGTATATATATATATATGTGTGTGTGTGTGTGTGTGTGTGTGTGTGTGTGTGCCATTATATAAATATAAATATATACACACACACACACACACACACACACACACACACACACACACTATATATATATATATATATATATATATATATATATCCTTAGCCATTCTTCATGATCTGAGGCGGTTCAGGCTGATGCAGAGCAGTGGTGGTGACAATGTATCACCTCGGTACAGTATATGCCGCACTTAATGGTGACTGATGCATTTGGCTTAGAGTTGGCCTCCGGAGTCGTTTTCTACAGCCCCATTGAGGTCTTGATGAAGGCTGTCTTCCAACATCCCACGTTCCATGTATGTGGCATTGAGTCATAGGCTTTCTTGTAGTCAGTCCAGGCGGTTCACAGTTTGATTTATCTGGCCTTGCAGTCTCTGGTGACCACTCTATTGACCAGTAGCTGGTGCTTGGGTCCCCTGGTCTTTCTACCAATTCCTTTCTGGACCCTGTTCATGTATTGGGTCATGTGCCTATTCATCTTAGACAGTATGATGCCTGACAGGAGCTTCCATGTTGTACAGAGGCAGGTTATTGGTTGGTAGTCAGATGGGATCACACCCTTCTGGGGGCCCTTCATGATCAGGACCACCCACCCTTGGGTCAACCACTCTTGGTGGGTTCCATCCATCAGTAGTTGGTGCCTGTACTGCCAGGCATTCATGAAGTGCAGTTAGCTTATTCAGCCAGTAGATGTTAATCATGTCCAGGCCTGTTGCTGTCCAGCTCTTCATACATTGCTCTGATACACTCTTTTTTTGATGTCTGCCATTGTGATAGTTACCGGATTTTACTTTAGGAGATTGCAGTGGTGTTAGGTGTTGCCTTTTCCCAAGATGCTTCTGCTACCTTTCAGTCTCAGTTCTGGGTGGATCTACTCTCATGGTCTTACTTTGCCACTGACAGTACACTTTGGATGGTTCTGTGGAGAATATCCTATTTATTCTCCTGGCTTCTACTTATCTAGTGTATCTCTTAAGGTGGGTAGCCAGCCAGAGCTATGAGTCTTTGCTTGTCAGTTGCTAGTGCCTCTGGTTAGGACAGTTGGTGGTACTTCCTGCAAATCTATTTCTCCCCCACACTTTTCTGGAGTTCTTAGAGTTGACTCAGAGAAGTTCTCTCTGTGTTGGCTTGACCCTGGCCTCTAGCCTCTTTCTCCATGGGGGGTAGTGCTTGCTATACATACTGTATATATAATGACAAACAATTTTATGATCATGGGTGTGGAATCAAGTGAATCTTGTAAATTTCCACTGAACAACATCCAAATACCTTTATTGGTGCCCCAGAGGGGAAATTGCCTTTCAGTTACATTTCGTCCAAGAAACATAAAAAAGACAGTGACACATAACAGTGGGAGGACAGGAGTGGGAGAACTGTGGGTCACCACACAAGCGGCACCCCATTTACTTAGATGAGAAAAGAGGAGAGCAAGAGGAAGAGGGAAAAAAAGCAACTCCCAAATTAGGCTCCTGTGGTGGTGGTGGGGGGGCCCGCCATCACCACTGGGCACAGTGTGGGATTAGGAAAAAACACCTCTGCACATAAACAATGTAATAAGACATTACAACAAAACTTGAAGACTTGCAAATGTGGGAGGGGGGGAAGGGTGTTGGAGAGGGGAGGTGTCGCCTTGGGAAGGCCGGTTATCTCGGGGAGCCAGTGAAGATAACAGTTGTTTTGGTTCAGGCCGACACAGCAATTTTCCGTCTGCCTTTGAGTCTCTCTGAGTCTCCCAGTGGCTTTATTTCAGCCGAGCCGAGCTGACAACTTCTCCAAGTTGGCATCCATCCTGCAAAGGAGTTCAGGAATCGCATCCAGCCTGTGAATTTGATCCAGAATTGCATCCTGTTGTGATGGAGCTCACATATCGCTTGAGTCTGAGTGTTGACAGCCCTGCACATTCCCTCAGTCATGATGGGCAGCTTCTCGATAGCCAACATCTGTGCCGCCAACAGATAGATCAGGAAGCTGCTTACTCAAACAGCAGAATGCCATCCACTCATCCATCCATTTTCTACGCCGCTTATCCCTTTCGGGGTCTCGGGGGGGGCGGAGCCTATCTCGGCTGTCAACGGGTGAGAGGCGGGGTACACCCTGGACCAGTCGCCAGCCAATCGCAGGGCACAAACACACAAGCATTCACACTCACACTCACACCTAGGGGCAAATTTAGAGTCACCAATCAACCTAAGGAGCATGTTTTTTGTCTGTGGGAGGAAGCCCAGGAAGAGAACCCACGCATGCACGGGAAGAACATGCAAACTTCACACAGAAAGGCCCGACCCGGGAATGCTGTGAGGCACGCGCACTACCTGCTTGCGCCACTGTGCAGCCCTCAGCAGAATGCCTGTTATCATAATTCCAATATGTAGACATCTTCAACATCCTCAACGGAAAGGATAGACAGGCACACTATCCTCCACTTTTCCCAGGAGTCCATCATGTATCCGGCTGGAGACATTCCGTCAGGGCACACGGGCTCTCCTTTACCCAGTCTCTTTGTTGAGAAAATCTGGTCGATTGCATTGAGGGACCAGCTGATCAAATCCACAAGACAAAGAGCAGCAGCAGGGCAGATAAATACGGGGAGGGAGCGAGAGAAAAAGCATCCGCCTTTGTTGAGAGCCAGAAGAAGACTGTGACCAGTGGCCTAAGCCAAACCAAACTCAAGCTTAGTGGAAAATTACCAAAAGGACATGCATACGTAAAAGTGGCGCATGCACTGGTCTAACATGTTGTGTGTAAAAGGATGTGTGCAATAAAGAGGAGGGATTAAGAGACAGGCGTATAAAATAGTAGAAAACATGGCTCTTGTTCCTTAGTCTCTTCAACTTCAAGCCAACTCATGAGAAGGAGAATATGAGGAGCCTGACAGCAGAAAGGAGGACTTAGAAAAACTATAGTCAATTTGTGGGTTTCCACTCTTGTGCAGGAAGAGACAGATTGCACTGGCCAGATAACCAATCTCTCATCCTCTCTAAATTAGATGATTAATGTTTTAGCTACAACTTTTTTAATAGAGCTATATGCTCAAATTGTTGATTTATCTACAAATTGATCTTTGATTAATATTCACTAAGAGATTTAAATGAAAGAGATTATATATATTAGTGCTGTCAGTCAATTAAAATATTTAATTGCGATCTCATGAATGTCATAGTTAACTTGCGATTAATCGCAAATTAATTGCACATTTTTATCTATTCTGCATGTCCCATTAATTATCATTTTAATACTCTTATCAACATGGAAAAGTGGATAGGCTTGCTTTGTGCAAATGTATTTTATTAAAAACAATGTAGTGTTATATTTCACACTAACATTGTCACTTTGAGCAGTCATTCACATGTGAAGCAAAATCTCACACAATTTAACACTGTCAATAAACAGGTGATAAAAAAATAAATACTTGGTTACAAAAAAGCCCCTTCAATAACCCTTTCTAAGTGATCAAAACAGGGTGACACAAGATAAAGTTACAAAGTGCACATCATTGTAAACTAGGACTCATGCTATAGTGCCGTTAAACCATGGCTTAAACTTTCCTTTCTTAAGTTTCCTTTGAACATATAAGCAGTCAGACTATAATGCTCTTCTATTTATTCACCAGAGGCTTATCACCCCAGTCTCTCATTTCTCTCCAGAAAGAATGAACATTACTTGGCTATGGCTCCAAGCTTGTTCTTAGTTGCGGTGGCCATATGCCTCATCTGGTCATCTGGTTTTGACAAGGAGGTGGCGGAGAATTCACATTAGCAATGTGTTTGGCTATCAAGTGGTATTTCAGACTGGATGATAACTAACTGTGAACTGATAACTCAGTTCACATCAACAGTACACGCAGATAACTTTGGTCTTGTCAGTTGACCCATCTGGCAACTTTTTTAAACTAAACTCTCCATTCAGAATCTTGTTTGCATCCATTCTGGCATTTCGCGCTTGACATCCACACAAACCGGTAGCCTACTCTTTTACAGCTAGCGAGCAGGCAAGACCAAATGTGTGCGTGAGGCGTGCCTATTTTTGTTTTGTTTCCAGTTTACAATCGGATCCTGCACTGTTAACGATTGCTGTATATTTACGGCGAAATTCTACAGCCCACTCCCGTTTCTGTGGAATACGGCAACTTGCTGCAAGGAAAATTGCATTCTGGGAGCCTTGTGCGGACAACCCACGTCGATATTTGAATCCATAGACATAATAAAGAGTAGACCCCGCATCGGCCGCTACCACGAATAGGTGCTGTCGAGGAATGCAGCTGCCATCTTGGTCCAGTTGTCCGCCTCACTCTGCACTGCTGTTTAACCGGCACAATGAAGTCTCAGCGCATTAAATGAATCATAGTTCGCTCAATACTACGCAATTTTTTATTCCTCTGCAAACATCAAAGAGGCATGATAGAGACCATAATTTTTTTTGGCGTTTTCAAATACTCAAAATGAATAATAAGATAATATTTCAGAGGATGGCGGCAGTGGCTGTAGATGCCATAGTATAATAATTAATCAAGGGTATATCTAGGTTTAGAGCTAGGTTCCTGCTATGTCTCAATAATTATTAATAACTGGCGGTTTTATTAGGCTAATTTAATATTTATTTGATTATATTTTATTTAGTTTAATTTTATTTATCTATTTGTATACACACAAATAATGTCATATAGAAGCAGACTGTCTATTTTAATAATTGGAAAAATGAAGAAATACACACAAATATATAGCCTACATATAAAAAAAAAAATGCACACACAAGAACAGATGAGATGATATTCAATTTGTTGTCATAGCACTATACACTGTGAACAAACAAGTACTGTGAAGCCAAAAGTATTATTTTTGTACATAACACAACCCTACCTAACAGGACAGCACCTAAACTACATATTTACATCGATTTGCTCAGGCCCTAAAAGCCTTGAAAGAGGACTGCTTTGGTGTTTTTTTTCCTAGTGCTCCCTTTCTGCAGCTCCAGAGAGGTGAGTTTTGCAATGTGGTGTAGCCTTATTTTCAGAAACACAGACACAACCAATGACAACAGTGTAAAATGGAGGTTGTCAATGCCAAACTGTGTCTCCTCAATGTGTTCCCCAAGATGAAAAATGTCCTCTGTTCCAACCTCCTCCCGGACAATGTAGGTGACTGTTGACAACTTTGGTGCCTGCCTTGTTGATGCTTGCCGGATGACCCTCTCTGCAGCTCTTAACACCTTCATGGTACCTTGTGATGGAATCACAAGGCCGCCACAGTTTTTCAGTGTCAGCAGGTGGTAGTTTTCATCAAATGATGACGGTACAGCATCTCTCACCAAGCTTGCACGGCATACATCACAGGACAGCTTTTGCAGAATCTGCCGGACCACAAATCCCGCGATGTAGACAAGGGCATTTTCCACCAGCCCCCCAAACTGAGAGGGCAGGTAACCGTGATCTGTCACAACGGCCGAAATGTTTGCAAATGGAGATGGCTGTTCTTCAGCTGTTTCCGGAGAGGACATCTGTACTGCAGCTAGGCACACAGTCTCATCTTGGGCTGCAACATTGCCAGTCTCACTGGGTGACACACCACATCGAACCATCAAGCGGCGGAAAATGGCCTGGAACTGGCTCGCAGATGGGTTATTATTCCAGCCACCTTGCATGTAAAACAGGCAGACAATACTCACTGCATTACTCACATGACATAAGATTCATTAAGAATATTTTCTGAATTCATTTAATTAAAAGAGCCTACCTGACGCTCTGATGGAATTAAACAGGAGCTTCAAGTGATCCTGGCTAAATCTGTATGTTAGGACATACTGCTGAACTTGGAGGAGCTCTGGAATCTTTACCATCAATGTGTCGATGTTAATGATAAATCCAATGACAGACAAATACCTGCAAAAGAAAAAAGTTGCATTTCTTGGGTGAAAACTCAGAGAATGAAAGCAGCTACCAGAGCAGATACAAAATTAGTTTGCATCCATGTTTTTGGGAACTTGAGAACAAGAACACATGCACGAACACACGCACAAACACATGCAATACTTACCGTTTTGACTTACATGTACATGATGTTGTGTAATACATACCCATTTAGAGAGACATTCTAAGACCTGCAACACACTTAATACAAGCTTTGAATCCTTTGGCACGAGGATTGCGTCCATTCATAATATCAAAGAGACTGTCAATCATCTATAAAAAAAATATTGGCATATAAATGTCATGTCAGTTAAATATAATAAACCTATGATACAATCAGAATTATTAGGGAATTACCTCGATGAAATCTGCTGTTGCCTCAGTCTCTGAACTGAGAGTACCCAAGATCTCGCATTGTGCGGAGAGCCACTAACACTGAGCGACTCAGTGTTTGTGCGGCTAGGGAAACCTTCATCTTGTGGTTCTCAAAGTGGACATGCTTGTCTGTAATTTTATTTGCGGCATGCAGTCCATCTTTTTTTTTTCCACATCATTGAGCTGATCGATGTACCTCCAATTTATCTGTCCACTGGTAGATGCAATCGGACTGTATGACTGCAGAGAAAGAATTGGTCACTACTCAAAAACAAGTACAAACAGCACAATGTTGATCTTCACATCCAGTAATAAATGTGCAACTGAACAGACAAAAATATTAAGAGTTAACTTTTAGTAGCAGAGACATAACTTGTACAAATAGGTATACAACAATAATTATTTACCTGGAACATATTACGTGCCAACTTCAGCATGTGGCATGCATCCATCATTATAAATACTTGGTCACCAGTCGACGGATGTGGGAAACTGGTTTTAAGTGGCTCTTGTGGGTTACCCCTCAGCTCACAACCAAGTTGATTGAACATGCTGATGTTTGTAGCATGGCCATCCATTGTGACACATACCGCCTGAATACCCCGTGCATGCAGCTCCTCCAAAGCATGAGTGAGAAGGACCCTTTGTGTGTCTGGAGACAGAGCCTTCGTCAGGTAATATGCAATGGGAGCCTTCCAAAGGCCAACCACCAGGAACACAAGCGCCTCAGTAGCAACATCAGTCTCATTGTTTCCATCACCCATGTCTACAAAGCCAGACATTGACTGGTTGTGTGGATTATATTGCACATGTTTTCTTATGGCCATGGAATCTAACATGAGTGCAACACGCCCATATTTAGCCTGGTCAGCCTTCCGTCTTTTCTCCAGCATGTCCAACATCATTTTGTTCAGGCCAGGCTTGTCATCCACAGAACAAAGCCACCTGTACAAAAAATATTGAGAAATACTATTGGATGTAACTTCCCGAAACTGAATTTGATAACATTATGACTACCTTAGTAATGTATGTGGATGGGGGAGGGGAAAATTCATAGTGTCTCTGAGGTATTTGTATACCTTAGGACTATGAAGATGGAGGGTCAGGCCAAATTCTTTGTGCTCTTTTAAGTACTCATGACCCCGCCTGGCCATGAAGTCGAGTTTAAGATCTGAAATAGTATGAGGCAAAATTCACAAGTCACCTTCAATTATGACTAAAAGTTTTAGCTAATAAATACATTTCACAGTGGTAATTTCATCGTACTTGAGTAGAACTCAAGTCTGTCTTTGAGCTCTTCATTAATGAGGTTCTTGTCACTTAATTGTGCAAGAAGACTCTTCACATTGGTCTTTGCCCTCTTTTCACGTGCCTTGGCATTCTTTTTTTTCTCGCTCCAATATGTCAACTCTTTCCAGAGCCCCGGTGAGTCTGGCCTTTAAAGCGGCTGGGGAGGAAGGCATTACATAGCTGTGATGGGGAGATGAGGAGAGATGAACATTGTTTGAGTTATGTTTCACTAGCTGTACTCAGGCGAATCTTTAACAAACACAACATCCCAGTACATTTCAAACCTGGGAACACTCTCAGACAAAGGCTGGTGCACCCCAAAGACCGGACACCTCATACTCAGAAGAACAATCTGGTGTATGCAGTCCAGTGCAGTGAGGAATGCACAGACTTATATATTGGTGAAACAAAACAGCCACTGAGCAGACGCATGGCACAACACAGAAGAGCTAACTCTTCAGGTTTAAACTCAGCTGTTTACCTGCATCTCAAGGAGGAAGCACACTCCTTTGAGGATAAAAATATGCATATTCTGGACAGAGAAGGCAGATGGTTTGAAAGAGGAGTGAGAGAAGCCATCCATGTCAAGGTTGAAAAACCATCTCTGAACAGAGGGGGAGGCCTGAGATACCACCTATCTCCCACATACAATGCTGTCCTTTCATCTCTTCCAAAGAGATTCAAAAACTTAGCCTCTGAAAATAAACAACAAAGCCATTCACACATGGTTCAAGGAGCCTCCCAATGACAAGAATGGGACACTAACGAGGCAGACGACTGTTGCTGACACCCAAGGGTCGCACCCTACCCCACCTTAATGGGGGATCGTTTGCCTCACAATAGAGTGATACCATCCTTGGTTTTGGGGGTTTAGCCTCACTCAGAGGATAAATACTTGAACCTAACACCATTTCATTGGACTAGAGCTGTCCTATCTAGTCCGGTGCGCATGAACTGATGAAGCCTGCTCGGATGAGAGGCGAAACGTCTTCCAAGACAAACTGACAAAGTCCAGTTGCGATCGATTGAATGCCCTGAAACTAGCTGTATCACACATGACACAAATGGGCTCGCATCATTTCTAAAAGTCATCAGCTGTTAAATCTGCTACCCGTCTCTAAAACCATTATGACATGCTCAGATGTCAAATTGAAATACTCACATCTTTAGGCTGATGTTCTGAATGTGAGGTTGAGGCCGCTGGGTCATCCTGTTGAGTCTCAGACAGGCTCTCCTCAGATTTTCTGGAGGCAGATGTGTTGCTGCGACAATACAGAAAGACATAGATAGATAGATAGATAGATAGATAGATAGATAGATAGATAGATAGATAGATAGATAGATAGATAGATAGATAGATTCACAATGATAAGTAATTTATGCTCTGTAATCAATAGAATATTTCCCTTCAAGAATGCTAACAGCCTTATTGTGATGCACCTACTCTTTGGAGGTGATCTGGAAACTTGAAGATGGACGGAATAACGCCATCTCTAAAGGCCCATTTATACCCTCTGGATCTGGACGAAATCTGTCCGTCCGTCCCACACGTTGCCTCCATAGGGGGCCTTCATACCTCCGTCCGTTTTCAGTGTTTTGTCAGTGTGTCCTCTAGGGGGCAATGTCGAGTCATAAATTACAGAGCCGTTGTCATGGCAGCTGATGCCTTGTCAACGCTTCTGTCAGCATATACCGGCATCAGTAATGGCGTCAGTAGAGGAGGTTATTATAATGACAGTACTGAGAAATAGGAAAAAAAGATTAGACAAATCTTTTTTTTGACATAGAGCCGGTTCTCTTCTTCGTCGGTTTTTAGTTTGACTCATTTTGCTCATTTTGACTCTACACTGCCCCCACGACTTCCGGTGGTTTCGAGTGGTTTCGTCCGGAGAGCTCCGGATGGCTAAGCTCAGAGCCGACGGACAAACTGACGGATGAAACAGCCTCCGGATACGGACGCTTTCGTTATTTACGGAGGGTATAAATGGGCCTTGAAGGCCCATTTATACCCGGATTTCGTCCGGATCCGGAGGGTATAAATGGGCCTTAAGACGGACAACCTGTCCTGTCCGGTCGAAATCTTGTACTTTGAAGTGTTCACTACAGAGCGCAGATGCGTCACTTACTGTGAATTTCTCCCTTGTTGAAAAAACGTTTAATCCTACCTGTGAAAAGTTATTCCTTGAGCCCTGCTCGCTACCGTCCGCCTGTTGGCGCAGGAATAAGCCGCACAGTGCTACGGCATCGCTGAATCACCATATGAATGACCGGAGCGTACGGGAAGCCCGACCGGACCAAGATGGCGGCCGTATTTCTCGCTGCGCAGATCCCCGAGCGGCGTCTACTGCTTATTATGTCTATGTTTGAATCCACAGCAGAATGCTGTAATGAATTGCAATGTCACAGCTGCTGAAAGCCGTGTAGCTAATCCACTCTCAAGGAACGCATTTCCCTCCTCCCCTTTGCTTCGGCGTTCAGTCTCCAACCTGGCTCTACCTCCGACAGAGACACTTCCTTGAATAAAGATTCAATTCAGGTACGAACCAGGCTAATTTTGATAACAGCCAGCATAAAGGCGAGCCTTATGCTACGTTCATTTGGGAATGCAGGAAGCCGCTAGCCTTATGCTGGTTATTAGCAGCGACTTCCCGCTTTATGCTAACGCTTTTACGCTCGCGACAGACTTTCTAGTGGCTTCGACTATGGCAAGCCATTTCTGTCAGAAATCCGCCACATTCAGTCGTGTTTCAACTGCATTACGGCGTAAAAAATGCTGTTTTTTCAGACTGTACGCCGTTTTTTACACCATAATGCGCAAAAAGAACGTCGCTTTTTACACCGTAATGAAGTCCTCCGAGAACGCCCATAAAATACGCAGTTTTGTGCATCACAACGCGCGTAAAATACGCGTGTTTGTGCACATCACAACGCGCATAAAAAACGGCGTTTTCCCAGTATGATAATAATCTCCACCCTTCTTTTCTCTCAGCCACTCAACTTGAAGTGTCTGCGCCCAATCGCTGATCAAGACAAGCAGACCAAATCAGCAGCAGTGAACTGCTCACTCTGCTCTCATCTGCGGGAGTTTTGCCGAAGCTGACGCTTTCATTTACATCTATCTAGTCCAGAATCCTTCTTTGTACACCGAAGAGTCCCTCAAGACATTCAAGAGCACTGAAGCCTTCCGGTACGTCACCTTAGGATGTTTAATGATCCGAAAGTGTTTCATCTGGACGAGAAAAAACGTTTCTCCATCACAGGAAGGCTCAGCGGCAGTTTGTTAATCAAGCGATATTACACCAAAGTGTATTGTTTTCTCCTAGTCCCGTTTGCATGAAGTTACTGATTTCATGCAAATGCAAATAATTTTGTGATCAATCATACAACAGTTAACAACCAAATAGGACATGAAATTCCTATTGTGAGGCAATTTACTCTCATGAAGATGAGACTATATGTCATATATGATACAACATACAGAATATAGGCGACCTGTTGATGTTTGGTCCTAAAGATGGCGCCGCGACTGCTGTGTGACATCACATGAAACCCATGGATACTGCGTCTCAACTGCGTGGCAGAGAAGCGCTGTGCCTGCAGAGCAGGTCCTTTTTCCGAAGTCTCCACTTGAAAATCACCACATTTATATATCACTATAACCGTGATTTATATTTAATTTAGACATTTAATGGGTGTAGTAAACCCACACATAATTACAATTACTTTGCATCTTTATACTTATTTTGTGGGTCACAGACGTCAGGATTATTTTGCACCCCCACAATGAGTTTCGTATCGTCCATAACTGTCTGTCAAGTGAGGACAAGAGTCGGACCCTGGCAAAGTAGTCACGTGACCGAGACATACAAACACAGACAGAGAGGAGAGAAACGGGAGAGAGTGTGGGGTCGGCAGGGAAGCACTGAAAGGTATTGGTCCTCATAGCATTTGCCCTTAAAATGAAATGAGCCCCATAAAATGGCTGTTGTTTGAAGCTTTCAAAGAATTCAGCACACATATCGGGAAATAGTTCTACATTTTAAAGCCTTGTTGAAACAATTGAAGTGACTCAGTCCATATTTGCGAGGGCTTTTAATTTGAAAAGCATACCGGAAGTGTGTCAATGTTCGTAAACAAGATACGACGTTAATAAACGCTGATAATGTTGTTAAAATGACTGTAAAATGACTTGTTTCTGGGTCTGTTTATGCCTGGAGCCGCGCGTCTCGCGCGGAATAAATCGGCGAGACCTGTGGCCTGTACCATAAAGCTTGATTAACCTAGCCGGGCTTCCTCTTACTTATTGGGCTTCACTTTACGAGACATCCGCCCTCCGGATTTTCGGTACCATAAAGCCGGCTATCAACTCACTAATTCAATTCAGGCTTGTCCAATCTAGATCTGTGCGCGCTCACATAAAAAGGGCGGAGTTTGCTGCATGCGACCAATCGCAAACATGGAAAAATCAGCTCGAGCCGCATATTTCACTACGGAGGAGCAAACAATAATAATTAATAAATACGAGGAATACAAATCAATAATCCAGGCAAAAAGCAACACAGTTGCAGCTGCCAAACGGCGCAAGGATTGCTGGCAAAAAATCGCCGACTGTGTCAATGCGTAAGTTAGTGCCATTATAATATTACTTCCCCACTGTGACTGCACTTGTATATCTGACTACAGTAACATTTGTGTGTTCCATAAATGTATGTGTGTATGACATTTTTCGTTATGGCATGTGATTGTGGCCTTATTATTTCAGATGCAACCCGAGTGGAGCAAAGAGAACATGGGAGCAAATCAAACACAAGTATAAAAATATACTTCAAAGTGGTCAGTACGCTTACTATATCTTATACATGTAGCATATGTATATGCAGGCCTACATGTTGGAGGCTATACAATACAATATACAACGGCAAACATCCCAGGGCTTAGTCTACATTATGCAAATTACACATCAACCTTGCTTACCTGCGATGTCATAAAAGCCCTCTTTGATGCATTGCGTGGGCAGGTGGCCGGGAAACACCACGAATGCATCGACAAGCTCAGTCAGGGCCCCCGCGACTTTATGAATAGCTCTACATACTGTGTTTTTCCGGAGGTTTTCGGCATCGCCAACAGAATACATAAAAGTACCTATGAATGAATGAATCAATCCATGATTTACTTAAACAAATAATTGATTAATGGCATTTTATCTGTGGCTTGCTTGTAACCCATCCAACGAGGGATTTAAAGACATCATAATAATTACAAACATCACTAAGAAATATATTACCTGTGGCAAAAAACCTCAGTGCAATGCACACTGTCTGCGGGACTGTCAGCGCATGGTTGCGGTGCGTTACATTACTGATGTAAGGCTCCAGCAGCTGACAGATGTATTGTAACCCCTCTCCCGAAAACCTGTACCTTTCGTACAGTGATTGTTCAGACAATTTGAACGGATTACAGCGATCTCTAAATATTCTCTCGCGCCTGAGTGCTCTTCGCACAAGCTGTGCACCAGGATCCACCGGGTTCTCATAAAACGGACAGGCCATTTTCCAAGAGAACTGATTGGTCAGTAGGTGGGGCTTTTATGCCTGCTGAGCTCTTATCCTGAACTTATCCTGCTCCGGAGCAGGTTAGGTGTTCAGCATAGGTTACCACGGCAACGTAGCCCGATAGAAAGTAAGCCACCTTTATGGTACCGAAAAGCCAGGGTTAAGCCTGAAGTTATCTCGCTAAGCCGTAATCCAGCTTTATGGTACAGGCCTCTGGAATCTCTAGATGACGCGCTGCAGCAGCCACGCAGGACTCGCGCGACTGTCGCGCTGCTCATGCCGGCTATGTGGACAATGTAACCTGTTAGTATGGAAACCAAAATGAAAACCATGCGGTAACGCCACACTCACGCTCTGCTCAGGTGTGCTGTGTGGCCCGGGCCTAACATCGTTATACTGATCCGGTACAAAGCCAAGGCATGACCGGCACCCATATAGCTTGTTTCAATGTATTTCAGTGGGGTTAGGTATCTTTGGATTTTGTCAGATCATTCATTAACATGTTCCTTTTTTTCCCCAGGATGTAATGCCTGTGGTGTTTTGAGTGAATGTAAGTACACACACACTGCAGTTCAGTGTTGTCCAATCTTATGTTTATGTCCTGTGATGTTGGTCAAGTTTTTATCCTCTGTGTTTGTGTCTTCCCACAGAGCCTAGTGGATCTTGTGTGAGCAGCTATCCAAGACACTTCAAACAGAGAGCGCAAGTTCACCAACATCCCATCAGTTTCAGTGTGTCAGACTCTACTTTAGAGGCAGAGTGAGTACACATGGTACTGACATTGTGGTCATCACTCACTCACAATGACAAGTGCACTGTGTAGTGCACTTTTTCTGTGATAAGGAACCAAGCTCCTGTATTGGTTTTTCTTGAGTGCTTAAACATCTTGATTTATTGACAAGATTAAACATCTTACCAACATGTTCCACTGCCAGTTTTGTGCACATGTAAGCAATGATATTCCAGGATTTTTAAGGCACTTAAAAGTCCACAGAAACATTGCAAACTCTCTTTACAAATGTGGTTTTCCTGATTGTAAGAGTGCTTTCAAACAGGTTACGGTTTTGAAGTCCCATGTTTATAGACATCACAGACAGAAAGAAAAAGGACAAAGTGTGTGTTCTGACATAAGTTTAATATGTCATGTTGATTTTTGTGATGTCCAGGGTGATGGTTTGAGTAGTTTTTTCAGGCATTTGAAGACTCATATCACAGAGGGTGCAATGGTTACTTGCCCATTTAGATTGTGTGAGAAGACATTTACAGTGAAGTCCACTTTTACATCACATTTGTCAAGAAATCATAAAAGCTGCACTGAGGGGAATCTACTTGGTTCCATAATAGAGGCACCTGTTGTGAATCCAGGCAGCTCCCAACAGATCAATGAAAAGGACCAGCCCTCTGGTGGCTTATCTGAGTCTTTTCTTGATGATGCTGAAGAAATAGAGGTTTGCCCAGAGATTGCAGGTGAAACCCTTTTCTTGCAAAATCTGTCACTGTTTTACCTGAAGTTGCAGGCAAAGTTTCTTCTGCCAGCCTCTGTCATTCAAATGATAATAGATGATATTCAGGACATACATGATGTCAATCAGTCTCAATTGCTTTACAAACTCAATGAAAAGTTAGTGACTCTTGGGTTACCAGAAGCTAATGTTAAGAAAGTGATTGATGTGCTAAAAAATGAAGATCTATTTCGGGAAACCAATACTAATGCTTTGAAAACCGACCAGAGACGAAAAACTCTATTTGAGAAGAGCTTTAACTATGTAGAGCCAGTGCCCATATGTCTGGGACAAAATGAGTCTGGTAAAGAATGCTTTGCTCAATATGTTCCCATCAAAGACACTTTGGTTTCTCTTTTCCACTCTGAGTCAGTGAGGCAACAGCACGCACAAGTCCATGCCTGGTATGAGTCTGGTAAAGAATGCTTTGTTCAATATGTTCCCATCAAAGACACTTTGGTTTCTCTTTTCCACTCTGAGTCAGTGAGGCAACAGCACGCACAAGTCCATGCCCGCGTCCAAAACAAAGACATCATTCAGGATGTTTGGGATGGTCGGACTGTTTCAGACAATCCATTGTTCAAAGCGGAGACCTCGTCATTAGGCTTAATCCTCTATCAGGATGCATTTGAAGTGGTCCACTAGGATCTGGAAAGAGAAAACACAAAGCCCCTGGAGTCTATCTTAGCCTTGCAGATGTGTTGCCTCATAATCACTCCAGGATTGATCAAATGCAACTTGTGCTCCTTTGTAGAGAGCAGGATTTCAAGTACTTTGGCCAAGAATTGGTCTTTGGCAGGCTGGTCAATGACTTGAAGGACCTTGAGATCCACGGTGTTACAATGCCTGATGGTCAGGTGTGTTAAGGAACATTGTGTGCCATTTGCGGTGACAATCTTGCATCACACAACATCGGGGGATTTGTGGAAAATTTCAGCAGAAGTGTGCACTTTCGCAGATTCTGTGAAATTGATAGACAGACTTTTCAGTCAGAACCTCTTTCCAAAGCGCCGACCAGGACACCACAGTCTTACAATGAACATTTACAGAACAAAGATGATGAATCAAATGTACAATTTGGAATCAAATTTGACTCTCTCTTTAATGACCTCACTTACTTTCATGTTGCTCAGCCAGGCTTACCACCATGCCTCGGTCATGACCTTTTTAAGGGTGTTGTTTCTTATGACCTGGCGCTATACCTAAAACATGTCGTCACCAAGGAGAAGCACTTCAGCTATTTAGAGTTGAACAGAAGGATAAATAAATTCAAATACCTTGGTAATGATGCAAATGACAAACCTTGTGAGGTTAACCCTGGTAGTGAAAAGCTTAGTGGTCATGCTATACAGAACTGGTGTTTCCTTCGAGTTTTGCCTCTTTTAGTGGGAGACAGAATTGATTGCCCAGCTGAGAATGAGGTATGGCAACTGGTATTACAACTCCGCCAGATTGTTGAGCTCATTTGCGCTCCAGCCATAACCACAGGTCAGATAGCCTACTTGAGGGTCCTGATTGAGGAATATTTACATATTAGAATGTTGACCTTTCCTGACCAGCCACTAAAACCCAAGCATCACTATATCATGCACTATCCAGAACTCATAGTCTGCTGTGGGCCCCTCATCCGTCTCTGGACGCTCAGGTTTGAGAGCAAGCACACATATTTCAAACAGTGTGCAAGAAAGTTACATAACTTTAAAAACTTGTGCTTAACTCTTGCAGAAAGACATCAGCTCCTCCAAGCTTTCTTGGGTGCGGGGAGCCTCTTCCCACCAGACGTGGTAGTGGAAAGGGGGACTGTGTTTTATTCAGTTGATTACAATGATGAAATCAGAGAGTCAGTTGCCCATTTTGACTTTCATTCTGAGAACACAGTCATGGTACATAGCGTCACAGTGAAGGGTATATGTTACAAGAAAAACATGGTTGTCGCTATAGAAAGAGTAGATGAGGGTATTGTGTTTGGTAGAATCAAGATGATTCTTATTCATCAGGAATCCGCAGTGCATTTTATCACAGAGCGATGTCTATCAGTGTGCTTGCCTGATCAAGGTGTTTATTGTCTGGAATCCACAAAAAAATACCTCTGCATTAGTCAGGACAAGCTATTAGACTATTACCCTTTACCAGAGTATTGCATGTGTGACTTACCTGTCGTGGTTCTTCACCACTCTTTCCCCTCACTAGAGTAATGTCCAGCGTAGAGGAGGAGGGAGACAGTGGACCAGTTTTTGAAGAGGCTAATAGAACACTGTGGTGTGGAAAGTACAGAGGATCTACAATATGTAAGAGAGGAGGACATCTCAGAATTGCTCAGGCCAATTCAGTGCAGGAAAATCCTCAGTGCTTGGAAATTAGGTAATGTGTCTAAGTACATGGACTCTTTGGAAGATGTTCATTAATGTCTCAGATCACTGATAGATCACTAAGATCAGACTAAAGGCTAATTGCCATTAATTGAAGGGGACTTATCCTTGATAGAAAGCTTAATTGTTACGTGGCAGATAAAAACAAGTGGAAACAACAAATCATAGTGTACACGAAAATAAGTAGTCCAAAATTTGATACTGTGTGTGCAAAAAGATAATAGTCTAGCTAAAATAATGAAAATATAAGAAAAAAAAACTGAGTATTAAGTAGGGAGGCCATGGTGTGGAATTTTCCCCACAGAGTAATAAACTTTTGACAACACCGGTAGAGAGTATACTGACTAAACATATTAAATACATTTTTAAACAGTCACTGCAAGTCGTAGCCCATCGGTGCACTGCAGCTTTTTTAGTGTACTCGCTTTTGTTGCCAGTGGCTCTGAGTTATTTTCCAGGACAGTACATTTGCCCTGTTACACTGTACACTGACCACTTCACATTGTTCCAAAGTGTCATATCTTGTGTTTTCCCATGAAAGGACATACTAAAATATTAACAAATGTGACTGGTGTTGGACCGTGTACTTCAGGTGTGCGACTGTAGCTTAAAAAACATAGGCCAATTTCAATCAAGTTTTTTTTATTATTATTTTTTTTTAAGTCATTTGGGATCACTTTTCTGACCACCCTTAATGGACATATGTAACAAATTTGGTTCTTTTATCTGCTGTGTAACAATTTTGCACAAAATCCACCTACTATTATACAGTTGGTTAAGGTTTGAACAAGAACTACTTGGACTAGTACTAGTATATATCCTTAGATATGTTTTGGAGAGCCGGTTTGCCTTGTGATATTTTTGTTCTATTAATATTTTGTGTACTTTTCTGTACTTAGTGCCTTGTATTTCAGAGCCAGAGGGCCACACTCCAAACCGTTCAGTCCTGTCATCGAGCCCCACCAATGACTCCAGCTCACTATCAAGCTCCTCAGCCTCAACCACATCAAGTTCCACCACATCAAGTTCCACCACGAGATCTCTCGCATCCATCACCTGGTCAGAGACATTTGAGGTTCAGTGGGGCAATATGCCAGAAGCACTTCAATTGGCCCTTGAAAAGGAACAGAGACCACTCCCTGCTCATCGCCGGCAAATGATTAGAATTCTTGCTGATGAAATAGGCAAGATTGAGGCCAACCCCACCAGAGCAGTGTCAATCAATCTGTCGTAACATAGTCAGGCAGGATCCAAAGAGCTTTGAAGATATAGATACAGAAGGATCAGGCGTTAAGTACACATCACTTCTGGCGCAGCTGAAAAGCCGCATAGAGCACCTGAATAGGGGCAACTACTTGGCACACCGCCGTTATTCTAGAGCAGAAAGTAGCACACGAAAGAGAGGGTACACTGACATGTACGGCTGTACAAGTTGGCAACCAGATATAGCGCCTGGTGATACCTGTGAGAATCTTGAAGAAGAAAGGAACAGGATGGTGGAGCTCTTCTTACAAGAGGGTGTAGCCGGTGGAGAAAGAGGAGAAGTGAATCAACTGATGAAGTCAACGTACAGTCTGCAACGTCACATGATAAATGCCACCCCAGCCCCTACCATTGGGGATTTGAAAAAAGCTTGGCCTTTTCTTTTCATTCCAAGCAGCATGCTGACACATTTCAAACTTCTGACGGAGAAAGATGCCCGCAGACAGCTGGAGCAGTCACTCGCTGAGTGGGGTGCACCACTTGTTGAGTTGTTGAAGCGGAAGGCAAGCAACAAAGATGTCCAGTCTTTGTCGAGTCGAGTTGATGTAGCCTCCTCCACTGTGCCACTTCTCTTGGCCAACTTCAAGGAGGACAAGGAAGGACTTCTCCTTCAAGCTGATGTAAGTTCCTTTCTCTTAAGTGCACTTGTCTTTTATTAATGCTTGTTGTGTGACATTGCTTGCATTGCCTGTGTGTATTTTCCCTGCCTGCCAGTCCTCGGTTGATACTGGTTGGTATGTGCTCTAAGTATATTGTATCAAATGCTACCAGTCATAACCATTAATCTTTCATTGTTCTTTATTGGAAATATATGAAATCCTAAATTATTTGTTTCAGGTGATGCTCAGCACTGGATGCTGAGCATTGAGGGCCAGGTGGTGTGTGAGGGGACCACCTTCGTGGCTGGCCTTGCAGTGCTTTTTGCGTCATATTACAACTTTAACCTGCAGTACCAGGATGAGGCGAAGTCTATGTTATTCACAGGCTGCGCAGCACGCATGCACACACCCCTCCCCCACCAGCATGCAAATGAGCCAAGACGCAGCCTGAGCTGGAAGCTGCATCCTTTCTCTGTCACAACCACAAGCCGCGTTTCGCAGATTGGTTAAGAAGCTCTCAGTGCTAAGATCTTCTTAGGAGCCTCTTAAGAGCGATGTGAAAGAAGAATGTGTTTCCGAGTCAGTGGCGTAGATGACGTAGGGTTGGTGGGTTTTGTAAACCCATGGGCCCTCTTGTGGTCAAACTTTTTTTTTTTTTTTTTTAATGTAATTTCGCCGCGGTTGACCCTCGCAGCTGCAGGTAGCATGGAGTGTAACGTCAGACTGGATCACTGCATTGTGTTGCATATAAGGCGGGATACGAGCGCCCCCTCCCAATTTGAACTGATCCATGCGTCTATTGATTGTGATTGGCTCAGCCGCTCAGACGGCGACCGTTATTTTTCTAGAAAGAAAGAAAAAAAAAAAAGCAAGGTAGAGTCAAAGATGCTTAAAAGAAAGAAGCCATCAGAAAAAGAGATGTGTGGTGCAGATAAGCGGAGGGCAAGAAAGAAAAAGAAGTGAATTGAGGATGCGGCCAAATGCACAAAGCTGACAGATCTATTCTGTCGTGGTGGGAGCAGCCAGGCCAGTGACGACACGGGTCCGAGCAGCAGCACGTAAACAAGCATTGTCTGCGGTAACACGGCGCTATCATGACCTCAGACTTGAGACTAGGGTTGTCACAAGAACCGACACTACCGGTAATCTGAACGTGACCGAACCTGGATCCGCTCCAGCTGCTTGGTGTGGCCACAGCCACAGGTGAAGCCCATAAACATGACGTCTTTCTCTGGTCAGTTGTCATGGGAACAAGACGCTCTGACGGTGGTGCGCATTTAGACCATAATACATCCATGGTTTGGAGCAGAGACAGACAAACGTGTGTGAATATATAAAACGGAGCTGAAGAATGAAACAATAAGTTGCAGTTCAAGTTAAGTTCATTGCAAATGACCTGCACCGGGCCTATCCGAACCTTGAAAAATTATATAGGATCTATCTGACTGTTCCAATAAGCAGTGCGCAGGCAGAGCTTTCAGGCACTTTCAGTCGCCTTAAACTAATTAAATCATACCTGCGCTCAACGATGAGTGAGTCTCATCTCTCAAACTTGGCATTACTTTTCACTGAGAGAGACCTTACTGAGAGGGCTAACTTTAACGATGTTGTTGAGACATTTGCTACGATGAAGAAAAGAAAAACAAAGTTCTAGGCTAAGTCAAATCGTGGCAGAAATGCAAAGTTCTCAACTCATTTATTTTGTATTTTTTCAATAGCCCTTTTTGCTGTCATGCAGCTGCACTTTTATGTTAAACAGTGTTTACTGAAGTTTTTCTTAGATTTCTATGCCTGGTGGTGCAATGGCACCTTGAGTTGTTTATTGGAGCCAAGTTTTATTTTGTGTATTGTATTGGGAAAGTGTTGATATGCCCGTCACGGGAGTGTAATGGCACCTTAAGTTATTTTATTGTAATTTTATTTTGTGTGTTTATTTGTGTCGGGATTGTGTTGGGAAAATGTTATTTATGTGTTATTATTTATGTTATGGTGGTCATGTATGTCATTTATATATTTATTATTTTGCCTGTTTGTATAGGGTCTGGGGAAAGGGTGGGAATGGATAGCAATAAAACAAGACAGCTATTTCAATTCTAATCACTGTCATGGTGTATTCCTGGCTTACTTATTCCTTACTTTTTTGGCATTTTTCTGTCCTCTATTCGAGTGTGCAATGTCAGGCCCCTTTGACCTCAAAACCCATGTGGAATACAGCCTAGCTACGCCACTGCCAAGAGTAACTCTTAGGCTACGTTCCCTCAAAACGCCTCAAATCGCGCCTCAAATGAAATCGCGTTGCGCCAGACGCTCTAGTTTTGACGCTGGTACAAAAACCCCTTGTAGCGTCATTGCGTCGCGCGACAAGCCCGCCCAACAACAACATTTCTTCCGCCATTTCATTCTCTCGTCGACCACGTCCGTACGTCAGCACGTCGATGACGATCTCAACGCTGATAGGCTGTCGCGGCGCGTCTTCACGCGAATCCGCTGCAAAAGTTCAATAATTTCAACTCGAGCGATGAAGCGATGGCGCGATGGGGCGATGATGAGAGCGATTTTCGCGGCCATCGCGTCGCCCGGCAAAATGACGCTTCACATCGCATCTTTGCATTGACTTTGTATGTATCTTGCGGCGCAATCTTGTTTCATCGCGTTTGGTGGGAACGTAGCCTTAGCTGAAGAAGATCTTTCACTAGCCGCGTGAAAATTTATATAGGTACTACACTTATCAAAAATAATAAAATTATGTAAAGATCAATTATGAATATGCGCTCGTGGAACACAGGCAGCCTAAGAAAAATAATAGTATGAAGAAAAATAACTTAAAAGAATGATACGATCGCCACATTCGCTGTGAGGCCAAACCCACAAGCAGAGATGAACTGATCTCTGCAATAAAATCATCAGCACTAAGGGATCTCCTCCTGCGGGGAGACTGGGGGTGGGGGTAGCCTAATCACTCCGCTACTGTAATGTGAAGCTGCTGATGGTTTATACAGAAAACCATCAGCAAATCCACCGCTCCCGACTCAAACAACCAATCAGAGCCAGAGGAGAATCAACGTCAACTGTCAATCATTGCTCATGCAGACGCTTCGCAGCTCCGCTCCCCCGCAAATGCTCTGTCACTGGCAGCGGAGGGGGAGGATGAGGGACCTGGCAGTTGTGCTCATTCAAATTTTCTGGCGAAGTCCGCTCTCCTCTCCATCTTACTGACTCCAGCTTTAATTGGGAAAACAAAGCCTGGCATTCTGCGCAGGCGTCAAAGCACTTGTGAGATGCTCAGTTGATAGTTGTACACGCATTTTGATATGTATGGAACTTCATAACACACACAATGTCAGAGGCAGTAGAGGATATCGGATTGCTAAGTGCATGTATTTATTTTGTGCATTTTTTTGTGTTTTCCATCTAAAAAATTCAGACGGTTCATCGATATAAATCCTGAGAGGGGTACGAGAGCCAAACAAGGAAAAGTGGTGTCAAAGAAGACTGGAGGAGGAGTGCAAAAGAAGCTACGCAATGTCAATCCACACGTTGCCACACTTCTGCGCAAGCTTATGGATTACAAGTGGGACTTTGTAAATTAGTCAACACGTACCCTCTCTCTCTCTCTCTCTCTCTCTCTCTCTCTCTCTCTCTCTCACACACACACACACACACACACACACACACACACACACACACACACACACACACAGGGAAGGAGGTGAGAGGGACAGAGGAGCAGGAAAGGGGAGAGAAAGAAGAAAGGGATGGTGGTGTGAGGAATGTTTAGTTCGTCTAAAAATGTTCTAATAGAATGTTTTATATTAAAAGGGGCGGAGGAGCAGGAAAATGGAGAGAAAGATATCTTATAATAATATCTTAATATGTTCTAATAGAATGTTTTATTGTAAAAGGGACAGAGCAGCAGGAAAAGGTGGAGTGGGAAGAGAGGGAGGAGAGGGATGGCAGTGTGAGGAATGTTTTGTTGGTCTAAATATGTCCCAGCTGAAATCCCTTTTTGCATTTGTTCTAAAATGCTAGAACATTGTCTGTTCAAAAAATGTTTGGTCAATCAAATAAAATGTTTTATACTAAATTGCATTTGCTCTATTTTTAAGTAGCTAGATCAAATGTAGTGCTGCCATTAGATTGCTATATTGAAAGCCAAATAGCTATCAAGCTATCAAGCTCCTCTCCTGTGGAACCATCTTCCAGTCTTTGTCCGGGAGGCAGACACTGTCTCTACATTTAAGAGTAGGCTTAAAACTTTTCTTTTTGATAAAGCTTATAGTTAGGGCTGGCTCAGGCTTGTCCTGGACCAGCCCGTAGTTATGCTGCTATAGGATTAGACTGTCGGGGGACATCCAAAGATACACCGAGCTCCTCTGTCCTTCTGTCCCTCTCCATCCGCACGCTCTCATGTCCTACCACGGCGTGTTACTAACTTAGCTCCTTCCCCGGAGTCTCTGTGCTTTGTCGTCTTGCAGGTTCCCATGGACAGTGGCTGAATCTGGATTGTGGATTTCAGCTGCATCTCCTGCCTTGGCCCTGCCTGACATCCACTGCAACTGCTACTGCTGTTATTACATCCACTGTCACTGTTACTGTGACTGCATGTCTGTCTCTCTGTCTCTGTCTCTGTCTCTGTCTCTCTCTCTCTCTCTGACTGCATTTCTGTCTGTCTGTCTGTCTGTCTGTCTGTCTGTCTGTCTGTCTGTCTGTCTGTCTGTCTGTCTCACTCTCCCTCTCTTGCTCTTCCTCTCTCACCCAACCGGTCGAGGCAGATGGCCGCCCACCCAGAGTCTGGTTCTGCTCGAGGTTTCTGCCTGTTAAAAGGAAGTTTTTCCTCGCCACTGTCGCCAAGTGCTTGCTCATGGGGGAACTGTTGGTTTCTTTGTAGATAAAAGAGCTTGGTCTGTACCAGCTCTATATGGAAAGTGTCCTGAGACAACTTCTGTTGTGATTTGGCGCTATACAAATAAAATTGAATTGAATTCAAATACTGTGAATTAAATTTACAAGACAAGGCTGTAAATGGAAATGAAAATCACTGAATAGTAGTGTAATAAAAATTACAGTAATAGTAGATATCAATATGAAATTGCTGTAAATGGAAATAAAAATCACAGAAGTGCTGTAATTAAAATTACAGTAATAGTAGATATTTACATGAAATTGCTGTAAATGGAAATGAAACTCACAGAATAGTACTGTAATAAAAATTACAGTAAAAAGAGATATTGACATGAAATTGCTGTAAATGGAAATGAAACTCACAGAATAGTACTGTAATAAAAATTACAGTAATAGGAGATATTAACATGGAATTGCTGTAAAATGAAATGAAAATCACAGAATAGTACTGTAATTAAAATTACAGTACTATTTTGTAAATTATATTCACAGTAATACTGCTGTAAATTTACAGCAATTAGCTGGCTACTCTGCTGCCAGTAAATTGCTGTAAATTTACAGTTAAATTTTTTACAGTGTACAGAAACATACCTTGCAATATAACCGGTTGAATGGTAGCAACCCATATTCATAAAGAATGTAACATGGAATCACAACATACCATATCATTGTCCACACCTCATATATTTGTTAGAGGCCAGTGCAAAGCAAAATTAGTCTCTGTTTTATCTGATGGGTACATTAAACAGCTTCTGTTGAGGGGGTTGGTGAGGAGGCTGCTGCTGCTGATATGACGTTTCATACTTTTTCAAAAATTGTACTGTATAGCCACGAATTTAATCCATTCATAATATGCTCTTTATTATTCCTAGTGCTAAATTAGTAAAGTAAAAAATAATTAAATGATATAGAAATTATGTATTTAAATATTTTTGTGCTTTTATTCAGTTTGACTATCGACTTTGACAGCAAGGTTCTAAAAGTTATATAATTTGTATGCATATTATATTTATTTGTGTGTAAATCTTATAAACAAACAAGTACTGATATGTTTAAATGAGAGGTTGAGAAAATCAAAATTCAAATTCTTCTATTATTGTTGTATTTATACTGTAATAGTCCAAAATTATGTGAATATGCATATTGCATAGTTTTAGTAAAATAACAGTCTATGCCTCATTGCCTCTAGAAACATAGGAAAAAACAGTTTGACAGTAAAATAACACATGATATCTCTCTAATGCACTTTGCCCATGACAAGAGAAACATACAGAAACAAGCAAACAAAAAAGATTCACACACACGCCGTGTGTGCTTAACTAGCAGTTATAGCTTGTGAGAGGTGTGTATGCAGAGTTGGATGACACAGAGGATGCTCATTGCTCACTTCACATCGTCAGTCATCTTGCAAGAATACACCGTGCCCAAGCGAATACGCTGAAAACCCTATTCACCGGACCAGTTGTTTACTCCCTCGGGTCTTCTTCAGTTTCGCGAGACTCGCAGTGGCCGCACGGACGTAATTTTAGAGGGGGGCGCAGGAGACATGTCCTCTACACTTTTTCAAAACGCCGTTTTTGTCCCCTGCAGTTTTTACCGTCCACAAACAATGTTACGCTATATTAAACAGAGACGCGCCAGGCACTAGGACAGGGGTCGGCAACCTTTAACACTCAAAGAGCCATTTCGACCCGGTTTCCACGGAAAAGACAACACTGGGAGCCGCAAACACTTTTTGACATCTGAAATAAAGATATTAGCATATATATATATATATATATATATATTGCATCTTTACACTTGTAAAATAGTGTTGCTTATGAAATCCATGCAGTCCATCCATGTTTCAGAAAATTACATTTTATTTATTAAATGAACACATTTTGAACTCTTACAAAAAATAAAAATCGCAGCGTTGAAGGTCTCTTTCAAATGAATTAAAAAGCTGAACTTAAATTATCCATCTAGCAAACAAAAATGCCGTGAGCCGTCATCCTTTGGGCTTTCGGAGCGTGTAGCGGAGCCTTGACCCGAATTTAAAAATACAATGGAAATAAGAGCACTATTTCACTGAACAATGAAAATAAATATTTGCAAAAAAAACTGCCTGAATATTTATTTTACCTGGTTAATGGGACTTCTGCTCCTGAACCTCTGCGCACAGCGTCTGCAAATCAAGGCTGTAGGAAGTCCTGTTACGCAGGACTGTAAGCTGCCGTCTGTGAGGCGTGAGCGGTGTTTGTTTTCAACATAGTACAAGGTGGAGAATAGCTGCTCACGTGAATATGTGGATCCAAAGATCGACAGGACTCCGAATGCATATTTCTTCATGTTTTTGTAGGTGTCGGGGATGGCATTCCATGTTTCAAATACAAGTTTGTCCGGTCTTGGAAGATTCTCAATATCACTCCATTTGTGATTTGTGAGCAAGAGTGGCCTTCTGACGGGAAACATCTTCAAGATCATCTCTCAGGCGTTTAAACTTAGACACCCATATATCTCTGTCGGCTCTGTCGGCTATGTCAGCCAGCTTTATTTTAATATTTCGAGATCACAATAATCTAACAATTTACAACTACAATTAAACAAACGAACAAATACAAATAAAATACTTTGTTCAGATATTGTGCAGTTTTGGTGTCGCTGGGCTTTCCGCGCATGCCGGCTGTCAAATCTGCTTGCTGACACGTTAGGTGCTGTCAACGTCTCTGAAGAAGGCGAATGCTGATCACCGAAATTGCACAAGGTCTGAAGGAAGAAGTTAAAAACTTTGACTCAATAAGAAGACATGATACACGTTTTTGAGACAAATAACAAAGCCACGCAGAGCCGCAACATAAGGATGAAAGAGCCGCATGCGGCTCCGGAGCCGCGGGTTTTTTAAATACATAATTTAAAAATATGTATTCAATCAGTCAATCAGTCACTCAATCAGGTTGCAAACCGCCAGGATTTGTACACCTGTCTGCTCTTTGCCCAGAAGACAGGAGTTCCCGACTCGAGCTTCCAGTTGATCTGCCGCTGCCTGTGGGCTAAGTTGTTGAATATCATGTTGGTCGTTTGTTCTGCCTGGGTCACGTCAGCAAGACGGATTGTAATATTAGAGATTTAATTTACACTAACGTTTGATTTATGTCCGTGTGCGTGCCCATGTGCTATCTATGTTGTGAATCGCGTGTGTGCGTGCAGCGTGCCTCTGTGTGTGTGTGTGTGTGTGTGTGTGTGTGTGTGTGTGTGTGGTAAATAGGCGCAGCCAGGATGTCTAAAAAAAGAAAAGTGGACACTAGGGACTTCTTTAGAAGTCAAAGTGAAGGTTGCTCAAATTACACCTATCCTATGGCGTTATATTTGTGCCACAATCCTGAGCAGCACAGAAAAATATTTTGAGCACAGAAAAATATTTTGTGAGCACAAAAATATGTGTTGTGAGCACAGAAAAATATTTTGTACAAGGACACAAATCAGCTTTTGAGGACAAATTAAATGTGTGCCCTCTCACAAACTCGTTCTTAGTGCGAGCTGTCCGCAGCGCACTCGCTCAAGATGTATCTCTCTCTCCCTCTCCACCTGATCTCACTGTGCGCTCAACTGCCCCTACGCGCTTGCTCGAGTTGTACACGAGTGTTACAAATGTGCCACAATTATTAACCAATCAGAAAACTTGGGGCGGGTGGGTACATTCTGATTGGCTGCTTCGGCTCGAATGACGTTGCAGCATCCCGGTGGAGTTCTTGCCTATGTTGCCTCCCACCAAAGGTCAAGACGGAGGAAAAGTGATTGGATGGAAACACATTTTCGGTCAGTATTTCACTTTAAATATTAGTATTATTAAATGATATTACATTATAATCCCGCTGCGTAAATTGGATAAACATTAATGCTAATTGTGACAATTTTCATTCATATCCCTCTTTAGCAATCCTGGCTGCTGCTTGCTTCAAACGATGTCTACTGAAGCTAACGAACCACGGCCACATGTAAGTAGTTTGTACTTTAGTATTATGTCATGTTTTATAAACCTTTATGAAAATATGTTTGATTTTGTCTGTACGCTTTTAGCCTGTAAGTTAACTGTCTTGGTGGGTTGTTAAAGTTAGGTCGGGGAGAAAAGCAGAACCTTACAAACATTAACGTTACTTACACGATAGTTGGCAAAATTGACAGTGAAAAAAGACAACGCATCAAAAGCCGGCATTGCGGCACCTTCTTCCAGCTTATTTCAACATATAACACCCGAAGAAATTTGATTTTACTATTGATATGTCTGTCGTCATTAACTGAAATAGACTTATAACCTGTAAGTTTGATAATCTTATGTTACTACATCCACAGCTGAAGCACACAATCATCTGTAAGAAATTTTGTTATAATCAAAGACACACGTTTTCGGCAGTTTTTTTTACATCTAATTTTAAAACTCTAACACTATTCGGAATCATAGAAGGGCAAGCACAGGTGTAATGGATGATATATTAATTAGAGTTATACCATGGACTGGGCAAATACTCAATTCTGATTGACTGCAGGGTGTCCGTTAAAAAGTGTTATAGGACACCTATAAAAAAAAGTTCTGGTCAAATACCCTGATTGTTCTAAATTATTGCGCTGGCTCAAACGCTAGTTGGTAACCATGGCAACAGAAACTCGGAACAAACGTTAACGTTAACGGGGCATCGCTGTGAAAGCAGCCTGCAGGCTTACTGGGCTCCGTCAGTCCAGGAGAGACGAGAATGGAGCAACATTTTGTCGTCCCGCAACGTCCCAACCAGCAGTGGTCAGGGTCCACAAACGTTAAATCTCCATCCTTCAAATGCCACTATGATGGACATGCCAGTATCTCTATCAAATTTCATGATCAACGGCAATGTTGCATTTAATTTTAAATAGTTCGTCGCCTGTCTTTCTGTCTTGTTTACCTTACTTACTTAATTACTTACTTACTTACTTACTTACTTGATACAGAGTGAATGGTGGATAATATTTATAAGAACGATTTAGGATAGACTTACTTGCTTGAAACACATAATGATCAGAGTGAATCTTGGATAATATTTCTTGCAATAAAAACGATTTAGGAAACTATCTGTGAACAAAACTTCGCAACATCCTCTGGACACACACAAGCGGTAAGAGGTGTAATTGCCCTCTGAGATGATACTTTGCATCACGTAACATAACGTTAAGCAATCATCTCACTTCCCTCTACTGATTAGGCCTAATATAACGGCTGCGGCCGACCGAGCTGCACGTTCTGTGACCAGAGCCGGTTACCTTGGCAACGCGTCACAGCGAGGGATATTAAATAGTCCGCTCAGCCGCTTCTTGTGAAAAACTTAGGATTTTAACGGTAAAAAACAACATTAACGTATTAATAATTGATTTAATATTTCTTTCTTTCGTAAGTGAGGGTGCTGCTGCTGTTCCTGGCGTTGTGTGCTGGCTCACGGGAGTGAGTCATGGATATTTAAAGAGAACATAACACATTGTGGTGTCAAGTTACAGCACTTGCAATTTGTTTACGGTTATATTTGTAATCGTACTTTTCTTTGAAAGATTGTTGTAGATTTGTAGGACTGTTTAGAAAAATTACCATAAGGCATAACCTGAGATGTCAAATACAACACATGGCTTTTTTTTTCTTATTGATCTCTCTGTCCAACAGGATATGCTGAGGCAGCAGTTGATTGAGAGACTTCTCACCAGACTGCAATCTGCCTTAAACCAGCAACCACTAAATCTGGATTATTTGGAGTTCCTAACTCGCCATGATTTTATACTATTTGGATCATTCTCTGAGCAGATAGGAGGTGTATCAGAGGCACTCCAAAACCTCCATCACATTGTCCAGAGGGAAATTAATGCCAGCTCTATGCCTATTGTGGAACAGGAAACAGAAGTTGGTGCAGGTCCTGGTCACCCCAGAATTGTAATAGAGAAAGAAAAACTGAAGAGTTTAATGGACACTCATCTGCCAGTCGTCTGCATTGCAAAATGCCTTGGTGTTTCAAGAAGAACTGTTTACAGGAGAAAGAATGCAAGAATTTGGCCTGTCAGTAAGAGGATCATACAGTTCTGTGACTGACCAGGAACTTGACAACATAATTTCAGGTGTTAAAATTCAGATGCCAAATGCTGGATACTGAATGGTTCAAGGCCATCTGGTTTCACTGGGCCTTCGCCTTCAGTGGTGGAGAATGATGGCCTCCATGCACCGAGTTGATGCTGCAGGAATCTTCTCACGGATCCTAGAACTGGGGTGTGTTGTGCGAAGAAGTTATTCTATCCGCGGCCCTGTCTCCTTGGTCCACATTGACACAAATCACAAACTGATAAGGTAGAGTAAAATAGCCTGTTTATGCAAAAATCTACATACAGAACATTGGAAGTGGAGTCATGTCATACATTTAAGAACAGCCTTAGTTATATTTCAACCTTTTCTCCCCTCTTTAACAGTTACAATATTGTGATCTTTGGTGGAGTGGACGGATACTCAAGGAAGGTAATTGATTTTTGTGTGTGTGTGTGTGTGTGTGTGTGTGTGTGTGTGTGTGTGTGTGTGTGTGTGTGTGTGTGTGTGTGGTTAATGTCATCAGTTTAATGTAGATTGTTTTGAATTCCAAATTAGACCTTAATATGCATATTGTTAAGATCTCAACATCCACTCAGGGATGTAGCAGGCCTAGGCATAAAATCCTAATCGGCTGTTTAGGATGTAAAGTTCTTTTATCATTGTGAGTTCATACAAATTGTGTATAGTTTATCTCCAGCTCTCCCGAAGAATTCTTCAATTACAGGGTAGTGAACCTTGATCATTGTTCCGCATAAAAAAATACTGCCAACAATCTGAGTGCTAAGAAATCATTATGCAAACCCCACAGCTTAGCTATGAACAGAATAATTGCATTGGCCAGTAGATGTCAGTATGGAATTCCTGCTAATATCAAATAATGATCACATCTGGTTATTTTTTTCATATACAAAAAAATCTTAAATAGAAATGATTTGACTTCATATAACCTCTCCAAATAGGCAGCAATCAATCAAGTTGCATTTCTTAAACATTTACCTTACATATTTCTTGCGGGAAGTGCTTAAAAATACAAAGCATTTCATGTTGCTAAACTTGTTTTTCAGAATTTAACTGCAAGTAGTCCCTAACTCATATCTACTTGCCTTTCCTGTCCCACAGAGTAATAATTTAGATGCAACCAAATGTATAGTTGTGTATTTCAAATCAATGCTGTGTTTGAGTGTCTGACTTCTCTCAACCAATTGAAGTGTTAAACATGCAAAATAGTCAGTTGCACTATAGTGGTTCACTATATATAGTATTTTAGTATATAACATATACTGAAGTGTTATCAAACGCAACCTAAGGTTCTATTGCAATGGTATGTTATGTTTAAAGATGTACGACCTACCGATGTCTTCTTATGATATAATAAAATACCAAAAGCTCTATGACTGACTGTAAGAATACAATACAGTAGCTGATAGCATATGTAAAATTTTCCATGTTTTATTGCAGATAATGTACTTGGATGCAGCAACAAATAACAAGGCTTCAACTGCATTCTCATTCTTCCTGAGATCAACCCATCTTCATGGCCTACCATCTAGGTAATTATCCTGACAAAAACACGTTTGGAGAAGTGGCATTTATTTATTTATTATATACTAGCAAAAAATATTTCATTTCCTCTACTCAAGTTGAAGTAAACCTTTTTAAATGTTATTAAAATTTATTTTCATCTTAGGGTTAAGGGCGGCTGCACGGTGGCGCAGCAGGTAGTGTGCATGCCTCACAGCAAGAAGGTTGCCGGTTCGATCCCCGGGTCAGGCGGGGCCCTTCTGTGTGAAATGCAAACGCATGTTCTTCCCATGCATGCGTGGGTTCTCTCCGGGTACTCCGGCTTCCTCCCACAGACCAAAAACATGCTCATTAGGTTAATTGATGACTCTAAATTGTCCGTAGGTGTGAGTGTGAGTGTGAATGTTTGTTTGTCCTTACATGTTGCCCTGCAATCAGCTGGCGACCGGCTCAGGGTGTACCCCGCCTCTCGCCCATTGTAGCTGGGATAGGCTCCAGCCCCCGCAACCCCGAAAGGGATAGGCGGTATAGATAATGGATGGATGGGTTAAGGGCGGAGCAAGGTGTGGAAAACGTGGACGTCGCACACTTCATGTTTGCCACACGGGGAACTGGAAGACAAAGCTTTATCTCAGGAAAGAGCGTTCATAATCAGAAGTTCATAGTTTTTCAGTCTTGACATTTTTGATTGCATAATTATTTGCAGTTAGTTTGTTATTTTAATGAAAGAAAAAATAGCTTTGTAAATCCAAGTCAAGCAATTAAAATTTCATTCTAGGATTGAGAGACTTTGACGGGATGTCTGGGTTGTGGTCACTAGCAAGTACCATGACGTTCTTCACTCCCTGGAGGAAGATGGCCTACTAGACATCTCTGATGTGGTCCACCTCTTCGGTGTGCACTACATCTTTGTCCCCCGACTACGAGCAGACCTTGACACCTTCAGTGAAGGATGGAATAATCATCCTCTGCAGACAGAGGGAGGTCTCACTCCTGAACAGCTGTGGTGTATGGGACATCTACAAGATCTAGATGAAGGGGAGAAACTTGAGGTACACCATAATAAAGGTAGTTCACATAAAACATTTTAAAAACAGTTGAGTTGCAAGGGTAGACAGATTGCATCAAGTGATGAGGCATATCTGACAGCAGTATATAATTAACAACAGCTATCTGTTCTACTACCAATAGTTTGAATATTAGTTTTACAAAACTTTTCAGTAAACAAACACCTTTTTGTAATATTTGTGCATTTATTTTTTTAAACACACATACAAAAAAATCCACCATAACAATGTTTTAAGTACAGAGTCTTAACTTAATTTTGACTCAGTTTGAACTGTTTTTCTGAATTTGTACGATCTTCAAGACCCAGGGGTTAACTGGGAGAGTGCCATGCTACAACAAGACTCTAACAGTACTGTTGTGGTTTCTGAAATTGTGTGCCCACTGGATGACGAAGTTCTAGAAGAACTTCAGAGAGTTGTTGATCCCCTGGAACATTCTCAGTCACATGGTCATGACTTGTACACACGATTCTTGCACTGTGTGTCAAGCCAACAATGACAGTGAAATATGAACTGAGCTGGTTATAACATTGCAAAGCTCTTTTCCCTAAAACATTCCCTTAAGTTTATTAATGGACAAACAAGCAAAAAAGGGAAGGGGAGGGGCATTTAAAGGAGTTTTGTCAGCCAGAACATATAACTGAAATAAGAAAATGTTCAACCAATAGTAACGTTGCAGAATTCACAGAATGAGACTGAAGCCCTCGCTTCAATTTGAGTAGAGCTGGTAGTATTAGACTCTGTGGAATCCACCACCATATCTAACTGCTTCACTCATGATTCTTCTAAAGTCATCATAAGTGCCAAGATGCTGTACTGGAAAAGTGACAGTCTGAGTACATGCACTGACAGTTGGGTAGCACACTGAGTGATCTCCTTGCTGCTCTCTGCATTCATGGTTAAAGTTGCATGTTATTTTGAAGCATCTCTTTTCATTAGGGAGGATGGGGATGTGGGATTGCCCCGTCATCCACTGGAGCACGTGTTGCACTGCAAGAGGCCCTGTGTCACCAGCTGCACTGTCTGTCTCCCCACCTGTGATGGATATATTAATGTTTCAAATAACACAGATTAAGAAGAGCAATTTAAAGTCATTGTCTTTAAAATAGTTACAGTATTTCAAAACATTTATATGTATGTGCGTATACAGTATATAGTACCTGACGTTTCTCCTGCAAGAAATCTTGTAAAAAGTTGATTATCTTCCTCTCAGTTCTCTCCTTAGATGTCCCCTTTTCACTGAATTGCGACTGGCAGTTCATCATTATGAAGTCAGCATCAGGCTATAAAGAGTGAATGCATATTCAGTTAAATATTCTTGTATGTTCAAACTCAGGCTATGACTGAAACACACAAAACCGAGCAAAGTGAATGTCTGTAGTTTCTGTGTAGAAAGTGGCAGTTAAAATTGTTACCTTCATGATCTTCCCTGGAACAAACAGGGGGTGACAAGCTTCAGGGTTTGTAGCCATCTGGTTCACCAGGCCATACAGTTCCATGCCCTTTCTGAGTTGCTGCAGCATTGGAATCAGTCTTGTTGTAGAATGTAAGACAATTGCTCTTTGAAGAAAAGCACACAAAAATTCAAAACTGTTGCAAAGTTAACATATTTGCATGAAAAATATTTAAAATGTTATTCTTTGAAAACCCACCGAATTATGTTTTCTTTGCTGTCCAGTTTGATCTGCCTTGTGTATCCAGCTTACAATTTCATCAGCCAACAACATCAGAGATTTTCAACCTGAAAATGTGCAACGTAAAATAGAGAATTCAATATGTGGTAAAGCATTATAAATCTAATTCTGATCTAACAATACTAAACAGAATGCTGACCCTGCTGATGAGCAGACAGGATTCTATATCGGTCACATCCTCCTGAGACAGAGAATTTAAGTCCACCTCTCCTGTGCAGAGGAAGTTATAGCACCACTCCCTCAAAAAAGCAGGGGGTGGACCACCTTGTGCGAGGCTGACGGCCATTATTTCACCAACAGTTCTGTGAGCAACATAGAAACAGTTTGAGTAAAAGAAAAAAAATCTTTTCCATATATGATTAATGTGCAAAAATGTGTATATTACCAACCTAAAGTTCTCATTATCAACATCTGTCAAAGAGTACTTGGGATTTTTACCCTGGTTCCCAGCTCCTTCAAAAAACCTCTTTTCAATTAGGCAAAAAAGCAATACGAAGGTTTAGATAATCCAATGGGTTTGTTTCATATCAGAACAGTTAAATGACCAACTTACCAGTCAGAAACTCTTTCCTAAGTGCTCCTGTATCAATGCCTGCCTCTCCTATATAGACCACCTTAAGAGCACTGGCAGGAGATGCAACTTTCTTCCTTTTCCACTGGAGAATGCCTCTGTCTGGAAGCTCCTCTCTGTCCACACACAATTTAAACTCTGTACTGGTGGCAACTTGTTGTTCAATGAAGCACAATACATCTTTCGTACTTGACGAAAAGAGAAAATAAAAAGTCCCAAATTAATTTCTACACTATTTGTATACATTACTGCCATATAATGATGTCATTAAGCAATACGCTGAACAGTGTTTGGGAAAGAAAGGGTAATAAGATTACATGTGCTTACACAAAACTGCACCATGTGCTGTGGTTTTAATTGTCAGTTAAAATGATTTGAGATAATGTGATTTCTAGCTGTTGTGGAAGACAGAAAAGCATATGTGTAAATCTGTGGTTCTTAACCTTTTTGGTATCAAGGACCTGCAAATTGAAACACATCAGGCCATGAACCTGTATTTTTTGATGAATTGGTCTCAGGGATCACCATCTAATTTTAATTTAAACTTGAATTTAATTATTCCATAACTGTCTATACTATAGACTGTAGATTAACAGGGAAGAGTAAAAACTATGAAGAGAATAGTCATCCTTACACATTCTCTCATTGGGATAATTTCTAGTCAATGACATATTAGTCAAGTTACAATATTCCCCATTTCAGACCCCAGGTTGACAACCACTGGTGTAAATGATGGTACACATCATATATTCTTTATTTGATATAAACTCATGCAAAGCCCATCCTAATGAAATGTGTTATCTCATCGTCTGGGAATTCTTTGGCACAAATTGGACAAACTGCCTGAAATTTGAAATGTTTCCTTACATTACAGAGAGCCAAAACAAAAGATTACTGGTAAAAGGGGAAATAAAGTGATTCTGAATTTACCTTTTGCTTGTTCTCCACAACGCATACATCAGAGGACTGCAGATTCACAAAACAGTGATTAATTAAGATAATATTTTGAGGATGAAAATGTACATATTCTTGACAGAGAAGATAGATGGTTTGAAAGAGGAGTAAGGGAAGCCATCTATGTCAAACTTGAGAAACCATCTCTGAACAGAGGGAGAGGTCTGTGACACCACCTATCCCCAGCCTACGATGCCATCCTTTCATCCCTTCCCAGAAGATTCAACAATTTAGCCTCTAAAACTAAAAACACAGCCCAGACACACTTGGCTCCAGGTGCCTCCAACGACTGTCGTTACAACAGAATGGAACACTAATGTAGGGGAACTACCTTAATTTGATGTTGCATTCGTTGATAAAATGACGGGGCACCACCTTCCTCAGCTAAGAAGGACTGCAGAAATTAACTGCTATACGCTGATAAAATACTAACGAATGAACGAACAGTAAACCAGTCTGATAATCTGAAGCGTAAACTCTGGATACAGGGATCATATATATTCAGCTCAAAAGGACACCGTTTAACCAGGACTTAAATAAAAATCTCATTTATTAAGCAGAATTATGGATAATGAATGATATGTCATGAATGGTACGACAGAAGACTTGAGGTGATATGGCAGAACACACAAGAAACTTATGGCAACACAATGGTAAATAAGTTTGGCGATAGTGAGAAGTAGTTGTAAGGGGATAATAGGGACGCGAACGCTAAGTTAAGGAATTAAACGAGCAGTTGAGAGAATTTGGATAAATTAGCAGTATCTTAACCTCACGGACCAACTCTTATTCAAACCCGCTTGGCATGCCTACTGGTTTGATGGCGTCCCGGTGAGTTCTGCTCCGAACTAACTCGAAGATGCCCAGGTGCTCATCCGTGGCTAGATCTGCTCGGTGGTCTGGTGGAAGGCCCAGGCACACCAAGGTGAAGAGCTGATGTTGGACGGTGATGACTCTCGAACTGGGTTCTACGGTGTCGGTTACAGATAAGGGACGGCTCCGGATGGTTGTTAACCCAGACCAAGGATCAACAGCTGGCTGCAGGGTTTTGGTTCGGTTGAGTCCGTGAAGGATTATTTTAGACTGATAGTAAAAAAATTGATAGTCTCTTCGATGGCTGATCGAAGAGGGTCTACAAAATTATTATTATTTGACTAAAATTTACAGACTAAAACAAAAACGTGTGGCTTAGAAAAAGGAAGGTTTACGGCAAACTATAGAAACGCGTCTTCGGAAAATTAAATCACGCTACTCGGTTTGGCTTTTACGTAGCTCGAAAAGGGGAAAAACTTAAACTAACTAAGAAGTAACAAACAAAACTAAAACAAACTAAGACATAACTTAAGACAAGACTGAGTAACGCGCACTAAACTCATGCTGCGGCTGCAGACATTTAAATCTCGCTCCGGGGCGTGTCTAATGGGCAGGCCGTCGCACACGTGAGACGGTTTGTGAATGTAATCTCGCCTCATGGAGCTGGAATTAATCAATGATTCATACGAGGGGCTCATCTGCTTCTCACTATGGTCAATCACATATAATTTCAATGACAAATTTTCAATGACATTTCAACATTGTTCACAGCATGCATTAGGCATTCCCTATGGTTGGGTGACAACATTAAATGATAATCCTGGTACAGTTTCATCCCAACATGTATAATGACTCAATGTATAACTAATACAAAAATAAAGGTAAAGAAATAAAGAAAGGCAGACTATATTTGCCAAAATGATTATCATCCTTATGATTGTTCCGCTGCACGGTGGCGCAGCAGGTAGTGCGGGTGCCTCACAGCAAGAAGGTTGCCGGTTCGATCCCCGGGTCAGGCGGGGCCTTTCTGTGTGAAGTTTGCATGTTCTTCCCGTGCATGCGTGGGTTCTCTCCGGGTACTCCGGCTTCCTCCCACAGACCAAAAACATGCTCATTAGGTTAATTGATGACTCTAAATTGTCTGTAGGTGTGAGTGTGAGTGTGAATGTTTGTTTGTCCTTACATGTGGCCCTGCAATCGGCTGGCGACCGGTTCAGGGTGTACCCCGCCTCTCGCCCATTGAAGCTGGGATAGGCTCCAGCCCCCCGCAACCCCGAAAGGGATAGGCGGTATAGATAATGGATGGATGGATGGATGATTGTTCCTTAATAAAAGTCTCATAAAGCACAATCAACTTCAACCCTAAGAACCCTTAGATGGTAGGAAGGCTCCATGGCAGAGCCTCAGGCAAATCTTAAAACAAAGTTAGATTCACAGCTTTGTCATGGGACATGAGAGAACATGGACATCATACAGATCATGGGTTTAGTCATGTGAAAATATCCAGCGTTGAGTCATACAGAGATGCAATTGTCAGGTATTCCAAGAAACAAAGTCCTCCGGCTCACAAACAGTTCATTTCAAGGTTGGCTAATTTGCAACCCATCAGCAGACTCGGTTTGTGGATTCAGTTGAAACCTGGCCTTTGTTCTTCCCAGCCGGCTTTACTGTATTGAGTCCTTAGGGCTATTGGGGGAGTAATCAGCATTGAGTGGGACATCCTGGGTAGGAGATAGGCGTTTACCTTTTGGCTCTCTTTTTTTCAACATGTGAGAAGAGTAGTCTACTGAGCCAGACATCCTGTCTCTCTTTGAAATCAGATTGCATTGTAGGTAAACCAGATGGTCTATAATTCAACCAGTTAGACTGGTTTACAACTCCATTTCTGTGGAGTATTGCAGAGAGGGTAAGAGAAGGTCAGTTAGAGGCCAGTTCTGCTACACTAATGAGTGACACTCTCCCAATGACTGTTGTTTGGCTCACTTGGGTTTCACCCCATTCAACCCCAACGACTGTCGTTAGGCCTCACAAAGGGAGTGAAAACATTCTTGGTCTGGAGGCGGCCTCTCTTAGAGGATAAATATTTGAGCCTACCACCTGTTCATCAGACTAGAGCTGTCCTATCTAGTCTCATGAGCATGAACTGATGAAGCCTGCTCAGATGAGAGGTGAAACATCTTCCAAGACAATTTTACCAGTCCAGGTGCGATCGATTTAATGCCCTAAGAATGTAATATTTTCCTTGTCATTTTGTAAAGAAAATTTAACAAAATAACAATAAAAATGATCATAATAAGAATCTCAACTTATCGCCAGTGTCATCAGAGGACAGTCTTCCCTTGCATGTCTTAATGTGTACTGCGAGCATCTGCAAAGGCATCACTTCATCACACTGAAAGCATGTCTTCTTTGGCATTTTTGAAAATTGCTGTGAGTTGGGAGGCAGAGGAGACGTGTCTATTATCTCCTGCAGTGGTACGATGTAAAAAGTGGCTTTGCCACCTGCAGACACAGCTTGAAGAGCATTGACAGAATACCCTTCTGCTTCCGGTGGAATGACGGTGAGCTTTCGTCGACCACTGCCACCTTTGAGAAAAATAAAGAAAAATGATTTGCTTTATTGTGGAAAAATTAAATTTTGTTAGTCTTTGTTAGTCTACCATCTCCAATGTTTACAGTCAGTGATCAAATGCACAATAAGGATGTATGTACATCATGAATAAATGAGAGTGGGATGTGATAAAGAGTGTATGTCCATTGTCCCTGTCAAATAAACCAACAAATAAATAAATACATAAACTCAATAAATACAATCTTAATCTTACAAACCTGTTGCCTTATGCAATAGCCATCCTCCAGAAAGATCCTCCATTTTTGGAAACGTTTCAGTCAGGAATCTAGAAATCTTGGTGAGCAGAGAGAGCGAGAAAGAGAGAGAATCACTTACAGTGACATCTTACAAAAACATCCTTTAATGATAAGTAAAACAACTGGAGTTGACCACTGTAGCTCTAAGTGGTCACCATCTTCAGGAAGAGACACCGTTTGCCTTCCCATACCTGCCTGGAGGAGTTCAAGCTCCTCAGGTGGCAACGGTGTGTGGGCTGTATTTTTTGGCAGCAGGAAAAAATTCAGAGCTGTTGTCTTAGTGGTTATCTTAACAGAATGCTTGGTGGCAGTCAAATACCTCTTTTTACCACGGCTGAGGTTTGATTTGAAATAACCAGGAAAAGATCTGTGGATTAAAAAAAAATATAGTGTAAGTTTAATATCAATCAAGTGATGCATTAAATTTCCAAACAGCATGTATATATTTTTTTAAAAAGTCCAAAGTCCTGTCTGGAAGTGAATCAAAATGTGTATTTGAAATTACACGCGATTTAACAGATAGGGCCTACCAAATTGCATTAATGATGCAGACTTATATGTATACACACACACACACACACACACACACACACACACACACACACACACACACACACACACACACACACACACACGACTGAATAACAAACCTTGCCATCTCTTGCTGCACAGTTAGATTTCTAGGGGCAGGGGCAGGCTGCCCTGTCTCTGTTGGCATTGTTGAACTGCTTGAGGCCAGAGTGTTAAACAGCAAAGACACCAGGTTTCTGGCTGCTGACTCAACTGCACCATGGCTCGAAATAAATTCAGAATTAACATTAATATCTATTCAGTTAAAATTGCAACAATTAGACATGAACCATACTTAAAACATGTCCTGTTGTACAAAGAGAGCTCAAATTATCAAAGAGGGACTCGCGTGCTGTAATGTGACGTCTCATAATAAACTACATGAGAGAGACAACAGGCCATGTGATGCACCCTATATTCATTGCCAACAGACATTTTACTAGGAGAAGGCGTTCGGTGCCACAACGGCAGCTTTTGATGCGTTGTCTTTTTTTTCCACTGTCAATTTTGACAACTATCGTGTAAGTAACGTTAATGTTAGTAAGGTTCTGCTTTTCTCCCCGACATTAACAAACTGACCTAACTTTAACAACCCACCAAGATAGTTAACTTGGTTTACACACTCAAAAAAATGATTCATGGCCCTAATAAACATGAAGAACTATTTTTAAATAAACTGTAACAGACATGTATGAAACGACTATTTTATTTAATAAGAACAAGTGAACACTATGTAAATATGCTTTCTACAAACGGAATGCAAACAAATCAAGTAGTCTTTATCTGACAAGATCACCTAAGAGAATAGTGGGCGTGTGCCATGATGTTGTCACCTTGGTAACCACCGAAATCTACGGGTTCACCCACACTGCCCCTGAATTGCCCTCACACAGGCCGTTGGCAAGAGTTGGCACTGCCAATGCACGCAGACCACTGGAGCTGGATTTAGGAGGCGACGAGTGTGATTAATACGGTAAGTTTAATTGTTTGAAATATATTGTTGCTGGCAGTGTCGTGATATTTTAGAATTAAGTCGCTATATCCTGTTTTTAGTTTCTTAATATCTTTGTTTTGGCCTTTATATTTTCGTCTGGTGACACACCTTGTGGGCTGCACGGTGGCGCAGCAGGTAGTGCACGTGCCTCACAGCAAGAAGGTCGCAGGTTCGATTCCCAAGTCGGGCCTTTCTGTGTGAAGTTTGCATGTTCTTCCCGTGCATGCATGGGTTCTCTCCAGGTACTCCGGCTTCCTTGATTGGTTGATTGGTGACTCTAAATTGCCCCTAGGTGTGAATGTGAGTGTGAATGGTTGTGTGTATGTGCCCTGCGATTGGCTGGCGACCGGTCCAGGGTGTACCCCGCCTCTCGCCCGCCTACAGCTGAGATAGGCTCTGGCCCCCCGTGACCCCGAAAGGGATAAGCGGCATAGAAAATGGATGGATGGACACACCTTGTGGAATTTAGCATGAGCTGGTAGCACTACTTCGCCCAGGTGCGTTATAACTAAAGTACTGTTGGTGTTGCTAAGGCTGACAAAGGCTAGAGCTAACAGCTAGGTTAAAACATGGATGAGGGTTACCAGAGCAATGTTTACGTTATTCTCTTAGCCGTTTACAACGGGCTGTTGTTTCCGGTGACAGTGAGAGACACAGGAATGACCGGGAAATCATTCAAAAATGATTCATGGCCCTAATAAACATGAAGAACTATTTTTAAATAAACTGTAACAGAAATTTTTGAAACAACTATTTTATTTAATAAGAACAAGTGAACACTATGTAAATATGCTTTCTACAACAATGGCTGAAGTGCCTCTTTAATAGCCAGTTTTACCCCATACAACTCCACTTAAAAAGTTGAAATAAGCTGTAGTAATTACGTATTTTCATAATCTTTTGTGTCCTGTATTTGTTCCCTAGAATACATGAAGTGAACGATGGCAAATCCCGTCCAACTGAGAGTCGTCTTTGCCAGTGATGATGCCAGAAAACTTAAGCTGATGTCAGGGATACCAGCATCTGTGGAGCAACTCGTCAATGAGATAAAGACTGCTTTTGGGCTTGTGCAGCACTTCAGACTCCAGTACAAAGATGCAGACTTTGGAAATGAATATGTCAATCTCATGTCAACCAGTGAAATCAAAGACAAAGATACTCTGAAAGTGGTATTTTTTGCAAGTGAAGAAACTACCTCCAGCATCCCAGTGACTCTACCACCTCGCAGGACCAGCACGCCACTGACTTCTCCCTCAACATCCCACAGCTCTGTGAACCCCAGCAGCTCTTCAACTTTGGATGAGGATCCTTTTTCCTCTGATCACTCATTTGGCAGTGCAGACACTGTCATTTTAGATCCAACCTCAGAGTCAAGAAGCTCTTCGTGGCCTCCGATCTTCATTGTTCCCAGCTTTTCATATTTTGCTGAAATTCAGCTTCAAAGAGCAAATGCTGAATTCAGAGAAAACGGCACACCTCTTACCCCTCCTCCAAAGCTAAGAATGGATATCCTTGAAGGCATGGCTGAACAGATCTTCAAATATACACCATACCCCAGTGATTCCCAAATTGAGGAGGCTGCCGAGGTGCATACCCATCCATGTTTGAGGCAAAGAGGAGCTCGGGCTGGCCATGAAGGATGGAAACTATATCTGAAGACAAAAGTAGCCAATTACCGCACAAAATTGTGCAAAATTGGACACCCGGAAGTCAGTGTTAACTCGCTCAAGAACAAGTGCAAAGGTCAGGAAAAAGCAGCTTCAAACATAAAAAAAGCAAGAAAAGCAGAAGTTAACTTCCTTCCATCGTTCCCTTGCAGCGAAACAAAAGAGAGTCTTGAGAATGAAAGAGTAGCTCTCTTGAATGAGGTGAAAAAGAGACACAACGAATCTGTGGTGAAGGAGAAAATGGAGAGGACCTTCTCCTACAGACGGCAAGAGGTTGTCCAAGGCTCACCTTTAATCTCTGAGATGGTGAATAGATGGCCTGCCTTGTTTACCGTGAGTGAGGTAAGCATCACTGATGATGTCTTACACACTGCTGCTTTCCAAAATTGTTAAGTGGGGGAAAAGTTGACGACTTGGGCACAAAGTATCTGCTCTTTTTCAGCCCAGGAAATGATACCTGTAAAGCTAGAAAGTTATTATTTTTTCCTTTCTCAAACACCTCTTTTTTTTTCTCGTTTCCTTTTTTTTTCTCTTACAGATAAATGCAGAATTCATGAGGATCACAACTTTGCCACTTCAAGCGAAATTCTTGGCCGAACTCAACAAACAAACACTGAACTTGATGAAGGTCTTCAGCAGCAGAGGAGGGGCTGCTGGAAAAAAGATCAAGCTCCTCATGGCACCTACAACTAAGGCAAGTGCATTAAAAGGTTTATTAAATATGGTTTTCATCCCCCTTTCCCATTTATCTTCATCTGTTACATCTTTTTCTCAAAACACTTTGTCATTCACAGTGTTGGGCAAGTTACTTTAAAGTAGTAACTTAGTTACAGTTACTAGTTACTTCTTTCAAAAGTAATTAGTTTACATTAAGTAACTTTTTTTTTCTTACTATAAATTATCTTGTTGTATTGCCTGCCTAACTGGATGTCCAGGGTGGCTGCCATTAATCTGTCTTGTTTACATGTATCCTACAAGCAATTCAATTCAATATTCCTTTATTAGTCCCTCAAGGGGAAATTCCACAATTCCACAATTCCACAATGTGCCACCTAGTGACCTAAACCTGCCATAGCAGTGTAGTAGTGTTAGTGCAAATGAATGAAATATATCTATAATTTCCAACTGTTTCCAACCCTCTACAAATGCAGACACATTATTTTGGGGTTGATGTGGCATCATGTTTGACAAAACAAATGTAGAAATAGTAATTATTTAATTATTTAATTTTATTCCAGCGGCGGGGTTGAACAGCTCTGGTCAGAACAGATCTCTGCTGCTGCAGCCTGTTGTCCTTTTACTCACCGTGACTGGATCACCATGATCCACCGGTCTCTTCCCTCACATTGTTAACGTTGCGTGCTTGAACCCTGTCACACACGTGGTGTGGCCACTGCACCAGCTGACAGACAGCATCATTGTTTATGTGCAGAGAACAGTGACTTGCGACACTTACTGGTAAACCGATTTTCTCCTCTCCTGAAAAAGTCAGATGAATTGGTCCTCAGACACATCTTAAAGTTTCACATGTCGGTCCAATCCTATTAACTGTGACACTTGAAATGGCAGACACAGCTGATTGACCCAAAAACAAGATCACCTGGAGTGAATTTTACAGTCGGTCACTCAAAACAGGTCCTTGCATTTAACTCGATCAAAGTAAGACGTATCCTTTTTACAGCTCTGTTAGGTCAGACATGATGTAGTTACATGTTGACCGATTTAGATGGAAACCACCACAGTGTGACCATAAAGTAACGTAACTTCTTGATCTCTGCTGTTTCTTTCATCTTAACATCCCATTCATCTTCCTTTCTATACCTTCCACTTCCCAATATCCATCTTTTGTTTACCTCTACAACCTTCTTTCCACTTGACATGGGGATTATGTGTGATGAAGATATGATAAATGCCTTAAAATGTATTGGAAAATGAAAGCTTTAATATTTCATATACATTCTTTTGCAGAATCAGGACATCGAAATCAAGAGGGACTGTGTAATCCAAGGGCTTTGTGCTTACCTCAACGAGGACAGCAGCACTCTTATCAAGGAGTACTTGGTCAGTAATTGCCTTTTACTGTGAGCAATCAGTCTTGCAATGTTTTATTGGTGTATTTCAAAATGCTCAATTTGTTTTTCACCATTAGGACGTCAACTTTGAAGAATCCGAGAGAGGCATCGCACAGACCACCATGGGGCTTTATGTGATACAAAAAGAGGATTTTGACGATGAGGACAAGCCATCAGATGTTGGATTGGTGATTGAGGGCGTGGAACTTCTCTCCAACCTGGGAAGTATTTCCTTTGGATGTGCCATGCTGTTTGGGGTCATCTACGCACTCAACCTCAGCTATCCCCAAGAGCTTAAATTCACATTTGAGTTCTTCCAAAAAGTGCTGATGAACATGGATGGTAGCAGACTGTCCCCAAAGGTCCAAGCCCTTAAAATAAAGATGCTTCAGTGAGTACACAAATGAAGCTGCTGAACAGCTCAACTGCTGCCATTTTCTTTTCTTCTTCTTTTCCTTTCTTTTTTTTGTAGCCTACTTTTATTGACATTATCAAAATTGTGGGTTTGAATATTGATATGATGGGATGTGTTCTTTATGGAATCCCTGGTGCAATGAATTTAGTTGTGATGTTCAGTAGCCATATTATTCGGTATGTCTTTACACAGTCTTATGTTGATGTTGATGTTGCTCCTCAGGTGGCAACGGTGTGTGGGCTGTATTTTTTGGCAGCAGGAAAAAATTCAGAGCTGTTGTCTTAGTGGTTATCTTAACAGAATGCTTGGTGGCAGTCAAATACCTCTTTTTACCACGGCTGAGGTTTGATTTGAAATAACCAGGAAAAGATCTGTGGATTAAAAAAAAATATAGTGTAAGTTTAATATCAATCAAGTGATGCATTAAATTTCCAAACAGCATGTATATATTTTTTTAAAAAGTCCAAAGTCCTGTCTGGAAGTGAATCAAAATGTGTATTTGAAATTACACGCGATTTAACAGATAGGGCCTACCAAATTGCATTAATGATGCAGACTTATATGTATACACACACACACACACACACACACACACACACACACACACACACACACACACACACACACACACACACACACGACTGAATAACAAACCTTGCCATCTCTTGCTGCACAGTTAGATTTCTAGGGGCAGGGGCAGGCTGCCCTGTCTCTGTTGGCATTGTTGAACTGCTTGAGGCCAGAGTGTTAAACAGCAAAGACACCAGGTTTCTGGCTGCTGACTCAACTGCACCATGGCTCGAAATAAATTCAGAATTAACATTAATATCTATTCAGTTAAAATTGCAACAATTAGACATGAACCATACTTAAAACATGTCCTGTTGTACAAAGAGAGCTCAAATTATCAAAGAGGGACTCGCGTGCTGTAATGTGACGTCTCATAATAAACTACATGAGAGAGACAACAGGCCATGTGATGCACCCTATATTCATTGCCAACAGACATTTTACTAGGAGAAGGCGTTCGGTGCCACAACGGCAGCTTTTGATGCGTTGTCTTTTTTTTCCACTGTCAATTTTGACAACTATCGTGTAAGTAACGTTAATGTTAGTAAGGTTCTGCTTTTCTCCCCGACATTAACAAACTGACCTAACTTTAACAACCCACCAAGATAGTTAACTTGGTTTACACACTCAAAAAAATGATTCATGGCCCTAATAAACATGAAGAACTATTTTTAAATAAACTGTAACAGACATGTATGAAACGACTATTTTATTTAATAAGAACAAGTGAACACTATGTAAATATGCTTTCTACAAACGGAATGCAAACAAATCAAGTAGTCTTTATCTGACAAGATCACCTAAGAGAATAGTGGGCGTGTGCCATGATGTTGTCACCTTGGTAACCACCGAAATCTACGGGTTCACCCACACTGCCCCTGAATTGCCCTCACACAGGCCGTTGGCAAGAGTTGGCACTGCCAATGCACGCAGACCACTGGAGCTGGATTTAGGAGGCGACGAGTGTGATTAATACGGTAAGTTTAATTGTTTGAAATATATTGTTGCTGGCAGTGTCGTGATATTTTAGAATTAAGTCGCTATATCCTGTTTTTAGTTTCTTAATATCTTTGTTTTGGCCTTTATATTTTCGTCTGGTGACACACCTTGTGGGCTGCACGGTGGCGCAGCAGGTAGTGCACGTGCCTCACAGCAAGAAGGTCGCAGGTTCGATTCCCAAGTCGGGCCTTTCTGTGTGAAGTTTGCATGTTCTTCCCGTGCATGCATGGGTTCTCTCCAGGTACTCCGGCTTCCTTGATTGGTTGATTGGTGACTCTAAATTGCCCCTAGGTGTGAATGTGAGTGTGAATGGTTGTGTGTATGTGCCCTGCGATTGGCTGGCGACCGGTCCAGGGTGTACCCCGCCTCTCGCCCGCCTACAGCTGAGATAGGCTCTGGCCCCCCGTGACCCCGAAAGGGATAAGCGGCATAGAAAATGGATGGATGGACACACCTTGTGGAATTTAGCATGAGCTGGTAGCACTACTTCGCCCAGGTGCGTTATAACTAAAGTACTGTTGGTGTTGCTAAGGCTGACAAAGGCTAGAGCTAACAGCTAGGTTAAAACATGGATGAGGGTTACCAGAGCAATGTTTACGTTATTCTCTTAGCCGTTTACAACGGGCTGTTGTTTCCGGTGACAGTGAGAGACACAGGAATGACCGGGAAATCATTCAAAAATGATTCATGGCCCTAATAAACATGAAGAACTATTTTTAAATAAACTGTAACAGAAATTTTTGAAACAACTATTTTATTTAATAAGAACAAGTGAACACTATGTAAATATGCTTTCTACAACAATGGCTGAAGTGCCTCTTTAATAGCCAGTTTTACCCCATACAACTCCACTTAAAAAGTTGAAATAAGCTGTAGTAATTACGTATTTTCATAATCTTTTGTGTCCTGTATTTGTTCCCTAGAATACATGAAGTGAACGATGGCAAATCCCGTCCAACTGAGAGTCGTCTTTGCCAGTGATGATGCCAGAAAACTTAAGCTGATGTCAGGGATACCAGCATCTGTGGAGCAACTCGTCAATGAGATAAAGACTGCTTTTGGGCTTGTGCAGCACTTCAGACTCCAGTACAAAGATGCAGACTTTGGAAATGAATATGTCAATCTCATGTCAACCAGTGAAATCAAAGACAAAGATACTCTGAAAGTGGTATTTTTTGCAAGTGAAGAAACTACCTCCAGCATCCCAGTGACTCTACCACCTCGCAGGACCAGCACGCCACTGACTTCTCCCTCAACATCCCACAGCTCTGTGAACCCCAGCAGCTCTTCAACTTTGGATGAGGATCCTTTTTCCTCTGATCACTCATTTGGCAGTGCAGACACTGTCATTTTAGATCCAACCTCAGAGTCAAGAAGCTCTTCGTGGCCTCCGATCTTCATTGTTCCCAGCTTTTCATATTTTGCTGAAATTCAGCTTCAAAGAGCAAATGCTGAATTCAGAGAAAACGGCACACCTCTTACCCCTCCTCCAAAGCTAAGAATGGATATCCTTGAAGGCATGGCTGAACAGATCTTCAAATATACACCATACCCCAGTGATTCCCAAATTGAGGAGGCTGCCGAGGTGCATACCCATCCATGTTTGAGGCAAAGAGGAGCTCGGGCTGGCCATGAAGGATGGAAACTATATCTGAAGACAAAAGTAGCCAATTACCGCACAAAATTGTGCAAAATTGGACACCCGGAAGTCAGTGTTAACTCGCTCAAGAACAAGTGCAAAGGTCAGGAAAAAGCAGCTTCAAACATAAAAAAAGCAAGAAAAGCAGAAGTTAACTTCCTTCCATCGTTCCCTTGCAGCGAAACAAAAGAGAGTCTTGAGAATGAAAGAGTAGCTCTCTTGAATGAGGTGAAAAAGAGACACAACGAATCTGTGGTGAAGGAGAAAATGGAGAGGACCTTCTCCTACAGACGGCAAGAGGTTGTCCAAGGCTCACCTTTAATCTCTGAGATGGTGAATAGATGGCCTGCCTTGTTTACCGTGAGTGAGGTAAGCATCACTGATGATGTCTTACACACTGCTGCTTTCCAAAATTGTTAAGTGGGGGAAAAGTTGACGACTTGGGCACAAAGTATCTGCTCTTTTTCAGCCCAGGAAATGATACCTGTAAAGCTAGAAAGTTATTATTTTTTCCTTTCTCAAACACCTCTTTTTTTTTCTCGTTTCCTTTTTTTTTCTCTTACAGATAAATGCAGAATTCATGAGGATCACAACTTTGCCACTTCAAGCGAAATTCTTGGCCGAACTCAACAAACAAACACTGAACTTGATGAAGGTCTTCAGCAGCAGAGGAGGGGCTGCTGGAAAAAAGATCAAGCTCCTCATGGCACCTACAACTAAGGCAAGTGCATTAAAAGGTTTATTAAATATGGTTTTCATCCCCCTTTCCCATTTATCTTCATCTGTTACATCTTTTTCTCAAAACACTTTGTCATTCACAGTGTTGGGCAAGTTACTTTAAAGTAGTAACTTAGTTACAGTTACTAGTTACTTCTTTCAAAAGTAATTAGTTTACATTAAGTAACTTTTTTTTTCTTACTATAAATTATCTTGTTGTATTGCCTGCCTAACTGGATGTCCAGGGTGGCTGCCATTAATCTGTCTTGTTTACATGTATCCTACAAGCAATTCAATTCAATATTCCTTTATTAGTCCCTCAAGGGGAAATTCCACAATTCCACAATTCCACAATGTGCCACCTAGTGACCTAAACCTGCCATAGCAGTGTAGTAGTGTTAGTGCAAATGAATGAAATATATCTATAATTTCCAACTGTTTCCAACCCTCTACAAATGCAGACACATTATTTTGGGGTTGATGTGGCATCATGTTTGACAAAACAAATGTAGAAATAGTAATTATTTAATTATTTAATTTTATTCCAGCGGCGGGGTTGAACAGCTCTGGTCAGAACAGATCTCTGCTGCTGCAGCCTGTTGTCCTTTTACTCACCGTGACTGGATCACCATGATCCACCGGTCTCTTCCCTCACATTGTTAACGTTGCGTGCTTGAACCCTGTCACACACGTGGTGTGGCCACTGCACCAGCTGACAGACAGCATCATTGTTTATGTGCAGAGAACAGTGACTTGCGACACTTACTGGTAAACCGATTTTCTCCTCTCCTGAAAAAGTCAGATGAATTGGTCCTCAGACACATCTTAAAGTTTCACATGTCGGTCCAATCCTATTAACTGTGACACTTGAAATGGCAGACACAGCTGATTGACCCAAAAACAAGATCACCTGGAGTGAATTTTACAGTCGGTCACTCAAAACAGGTCCTTGCATTTAACTCGATCAAAGTAAGACGTATCCTTTTTACAGCTCTGTTAGGTCAGACATGATGTAGTTACATGTTGACCGATTTAGATGGAAACCACCACAGTGTGACCATAAAGTAACGTAACTTCTTGATCTCTGCTGTTTCTTTCATCTTAACATCCCATTCATCTTCCTTTCTATACCTTCCACTTCCCAATATCCATCTTTTGTTTACCTCTACAACCTTCTTTCCACTTGACATGGGGATTATGTGTGATGAAGATATGATAAATGCCTTAAAATGTATTGGAAAATGAAAGCTTTAATATTTCATATACATTCTTTTGCAGAATCAGGACATCGAAATCAAGAGGGACTGTGTAATCCAAGGGCTTTGTGCTTACCTCAACGAGGACAGCAGCACTCTTATCAAGGAGTACTTGGTCAGTAATTGCCTTTTACTGTGAGCAATCAGTCTTGCAATGTTTTATTGGTGTATTTCAAAATGCTCAATTTGTTTTTCACCATTAGGACGTCAACTTTGAAGAATCCGAGAGAGGCATCGCACAGACCACCATGGGGCTTTATGTGATACAAAAAGAGGATTTTGACGATGAGGACAAGCCATCAGATGTTGGATTGGTGATTGAGGGCGTGGAACTTCTCTCCAACCTGGGAAGTATTTCCTTTGGATGTGCCATGCTGTTTGGGGTCATCTACGCACTCAACCTCAGCTATCCCCAAGAGCTTAAATTCACATTTGAGTTCTTCCAAAAAGTGCTGATGAACATGGATGGTAGCAGACTGTCCCCAAAGGTCCAAGCCCTTAAAATAAAGATGCTTCAGTGAGTACACAAATGAAGCTGCTGAACAGCTCAACTGCTGCCATTTTCTTTTCTTCTTCTTTTCCTTTCTTTTTTTTGTAGCCTACTTTTATTGACATTATCAAAATTGTGGGTTTGAATATTGATATGATGGGATGTGTTCTTTATGGAATCCCTGGTGCAATGAATTTAGTTGTGATGTTCAGTAGCCATATTATTCGGTATGTCTTTACACAGTCTTATGTTGATCCAAAGCCACGGCACTTAACTTCATAATGGAGTTGTTTGTATATTTATGATGGACTATGTTTTTGGTTTAGTCCAATGTGCCTTGCAATGCGCCGTTAGTGTTGTGCTCAATATCCGTTTTATTTGGTGGATCATACGGTCTAAGCCAAAGTGCATTTAATTTGATGGGATGTCTTTGATTGAATTATTGGTATAATGCAGTGTTCCTTCAGTAGCCATTGTACTGTACACAGACAGTTTTATACAGTTTATACACACATTGAGCCAAGGTACATTTTCATAATGCCTATTTTAATGTTTTTATGACTTCAATAAAGTTGTCAGATTCATGCAGTGTGTTGCATTGTGATTTTAACATGTAGGATAACATGTTTGAAATATATTACTATTGTATACTCTAACACACAGGGTTTATGTGAGAGTTCACCTTAACTTTAAGTGAATGAACACATAGGGTTTATGTGAATATTCACCCTAACTTCAAGTGAATGAACACATAGGGTTGTAGCAGAACTGGCCTCTAACTGACCCTCTTACCCTCTCTGCATTCCTTCAGGAGAAATGGAGTTGTAAAGCATCCCAAATTTCAAGAGCTATTGACCATTTGAACTGTTTACAGGGAAGGTGTTAATTTCAGAGACAAGATATCTGGACAAGAGACATCTCCTCCTCCTCCTGTTTTCTTTTCAGGGAAGCCAGGGACACAGACACCTCAACATCAAAGGTGGCCTTCTCCTCACCTTCTCCTCACTATGTTTCTCATGGCAATGCTAATTCTCTCCTGATAGCCCCAAGAGAGATCAAGACAATAAAACTGTCTGGAGGGACAAATGCCATGCCTCAGAGGAATCCACAAACATCAGCAAATGCTGATGGGTCGTAAACCGGACATCCATTGAAGCAACTGGTGACACATGTTTGTGTGCTTTTTCTCAATACTCCAAGATAACCAGACTTTTATGTTAAACTTAACTTTTGATGTTTTCACCCTACAGGACTCATTGTACGCATAATATTGGTGTTTTAGAAAGAAGCGTACTTTATTGATCACATCACACAGTGAGTTAGTTGCACACTACACGCCATGCTTCTTGTGAAATTGTTTTTCCGCATTTGACCCATCCTTGGACTGTCGATCCCCCGCGGCAGACCAGGAGCGGTGGGCTGCCAGCTGCCAGCCGATGCTGGTGCCCGCGCCTGGGGACCCATCTTTTTTTGTCACCATTGGTCAGGTGGTGATCTTCTTGCATGTTTTTAGTGGGGGTTATTATGGAGGAACCCCCGGGTGAACACGGGGAGAACATGCAAACTCCACACAGAAAGGCCCCCTTTTTTCCTCGAGCAGCAGCACCAGAGGCATGGTGGAGGACACGCCACCAGCGCCACAGCGGGATTTGATCTGGGGACCTTCTAGCTGTGAGGCGACAGTGTTACCACTTGAGCCACCGTGCTACCAATCCAGTATCTCTAACCTGAAGTATGACAAAGTTGTGATTTTAACTGTTTTATAAAGTTTGACTGAATTTTTATCATAAAACCATACTCCCATCCAGAGGTTCCTAACCGTCAGATTGAATATGCTTGACTTGACACATTTATCGATAAGTATGCAAATATAGTCTGCCTTTCTTTATTTCTTTATCTTTATTTTTGTGTTAGTTATACCGTGAGTCATCATACATATTAGGATGAAATTGTTACCATGATTATCTTTAATGTTGTCATACAATCATAGGAATTGCCTAATGCATGTTGTGAACAATGTTGGAATGTCATTGAAAATTTTGTCATTGAAATTATGCGTGATTGACCATAGTGAGAAGCAGATGAGCCCCTCGTATGAATCATTAATTAATTCCAGCTCCATGAGGCGAGATTACATCGCGCGTCACAAACCGTCTCACGTGTGTGACGGCCTGCCCATTAGACACGCCCCGGAGCGAGATTTAAATGTCTGCAGCCGCAGCATGAATTAAGTGCGCGTTACTCTGTCTTGTCTTAAGTTCTGTTTTTGTTTTCTTCTTTCTACGTCTAGTTACTCTCAGCTGAGTTCTTTTTCTTACTTCTTTTCTTAAGTTTTGCACGGTCGTTTTGCTCTTTAAGTTTTTCGTCTTCAAGCTACTCAAAGCCATTCCGAGTAGCGTAAGTTATCTTCAGAAGACGTATTCTTATAATTTGCCGTAAGCTTTCAAGTTAACTTTCTATTTAGCCAAACGTTTTGTTTTAACATCAGTAAATTTAGGCAAGTAATACTAATTTTGTAGCCTTCTTTGACCGGCCATCGAAGAGACTCTTAATTTGTACTATCAGTCTAAAATAATCCGTCACAGACTCAACTGAACCAAACCCTGCAGCCAGCTGTTGATCCTTGGTCCGGTTAACAACCATCCGGAGCCATCCCGCATCTGTAACCGACACCACAGAACCAGTTCCAGAGACACCCCCGTTCAACATCAGCTCGTCACCTTGGTGCCTGGACCTTCCACCAGACCACCAAGCAGATCGAGCCATGGACGAACATCTGGAACGTCTTCAAGTCAGTTCGGAGCAGAGCACAACGGGACGCCAGCAATCAAGTAGGCACGCTAAGCGGGTTTGAATAAGAGTTGGTCTGTGAGGTTAAAAGACGGTCAATTCATCCAAATTCTCTCCATTAATCGTTCATTCCCTTAACTCTACGTTCGCGTCCCCATTATTCCCTTTCAACTACCTCTCACTATCGCCAATTTATTTACCATTGTGTTGCCATAAGTTTCTTGTGTGTTCTGTCATATCACCTCCCATCTTCTGTCTTATTATTCATGATACATCACTCATTATCCATAATTCTGCTTAATAAATGATATTTTGATATAAGTCCTGGTTAGACGGTGTCCTTTTGAACTGAATATTTACAATCCCTGTATCCAGAGTTTACACTTCAGATTATCAGACTGGTTTACCGTTAGTTCATTCGTTAGTATTTTATCAGCGTTATAGCAGTTAATTTCTGCAGTCCTTCTTAGCTGAGGAAGGTGGTGCCCCGTCATTTTATCAATGAATGCAACATCAAATTAAGGTAGGGTTCCCCTAGCTACACTACAGGGTTTATGTGAATATTCACCCTAACTTCAAGTGAATGAACACATAGGGTTTATGTAAATGTTCACCTTAACTTTAACTGAAATTTCACTTAAACTTTAACTAAATGAGGACGCAAAATTTATGTATACTTTTCCATTAACTTTATTGAATTGAATCACACTGAATCAGCATGTCAAAAACACTTAGAATTTTCATAAAGGTTCATAAAACATGACATAATACTAAAGCACAAACTACTTACATGTGGCCGTGGTTCGTTAGGTTCGCCAGTAGAAGCTAGCAGCAGCCAGGGTTGCAAAAGAGGGATATGAATGAAAATTGTCACAATTTTGTGAGAGGGCACACATTTAATTTGTCCTCAAAAGCTGATTTGTGTCCTTGTACAAAAAATTTTTCTGTGCTCACAACACATATTTTTGTGCCCACAAAATATTTTTCTGTGCTCAAAAAATTTTTCTGTGCTCACAAAATATTTTTCTGTGCTCAAAATATTTTTCTGTGCTCAAAATCTACAATTGCTCGCTCAGGATTGTGGCACAAATATAACGCCATACACAGACAGCTGTGTGTATGCGAGCTGTGAAGCTCCATTGAAAACAGAGTTTATAAATAGCGATATAGTAAAACCCGTACTAGTTTCAATCATATTTCTACGTGAAAGTTTGACGACGTAAGGTTCTAATATTTAAGCTGTGATTTCCACGATTGAGTTTCACTTTTCCATGGCCGAGTGAATAAGGACCAGCGCTAACAACCAAGTAATCCCGGTTCGAGAGCGACGTCAAAATACTTTGCTTTTTTCATTTTCAATTAATTAAGCATGGTGACGGGTGATGTGTGTGTGTGTGTGTGTGTGTGTGTGTGTGTGTGTGTGTGTGTGTGTGTGTGTGAGTGTGTGTGTGTGTGTGTGTGTGTGTGTGTGTGTGTGTGTGTGTGTGTGTGTGTGTAACAGAGACACAGGAAGACAAAGAATGACGCGTGAAAAGTCAGGGACTTGTATTTTGAAAGTAATGCCGGGTAAAGGAAATGAGGTGTGGATGTGTATGTCGCTTGACTACGTGAGTGACAGCGTCATATGTATTCAATGTTTTGGTATGCTTTTGGCTTATACTTTCTGCATCTACCAGCTTGCCCACGCATTTTCTTCAGGAAATGCAATTCTAGTTTCTTTTATTGTGTCAAACTGTCTTAAAATGATAATTCTACTTTAGAAACATTCATCTGTGCATGTTTATGAAGGACAACATGTTTTATTTTGATTTCTTTTTCAATTATTGTGAGAAATACAAGTGTTCGCTTGTCTCAATCATGTAGTGTAATTTTGACAGTGAAACCAAAAGAGCATCCCCATTTAAGATTCATTTGTTTTGATGTGCCAAACTGTCGAAGAATGACAATTCCACTTGAGACACACACAAGTGTGAATGTTTTTGAAAAACAACATGCTTGATCCTACTTCCCTCACAGTGACTGTGAAATATACAAGCGTTCCTTTTGTGCTCCTGTCACTCAGATGTAGCAATTTTGACAGTAAAATCAAATGAGCGTCATCATTTAAGAATAAAATATTTTAATGTGTCAAACTGTCTTAGAATGACAATTCCACTTTAGAAACATTCATCTGTGCATGTTTATGAAGGACAGCATGTGTTAATTTCACCTAATTCACAGTTACTATGAAAAATACAAGTGTTCATTTTGTGCTCTTGTCACTCACATGTAGTGATTTTGACAGTAAAATCAAATGAGCGTCATCATTCAAGATTCATGTGTTTTTATTTGTCAAACTGTCTTAGAATGACAATTCCACTTTAGAAAAATTCATCTATGCATATTTATGAAGGATAGCATATTTTAATTTGACCTAATTCACAGTTACTGGGAGAAATACAAGTGTTGATGCTGTGCTTGTCTTGCTCATACACCGTGATTTTTACAGCAAAAAATTAAAATGAATGTCACCATTTAAGACTCATTTAAAATTCACCATTTAAGATTAAAGAGAAATACAAGTTTGATGATTTGCTTTTCTTATGCATGAACTGTGACTTGAATGAAACCAAATGAGCCATTTAAGATTCATTTGTTTTATTGTGTCTAACTTTCTAAGAATGACAGTTCCACTTTAGAAATATTCATCTATGCATATTTATGAGGGACAACATTTTTAATTTGCCATCCTTCACAGTTGCTGAGAAAAATACAAGTGTTGTTATTGTCATTGTCTCGCTTTGCTGCTTTTTTTCACAAGAAGTGCACAAGGAATCAAAATGAATCATGTTATCTTTCACAAACAAGCACAATTGAATGTTTCTAAAGTGGAACTGACATTCAATGACGTTTTGATACATAAATACAGCTGAATCTTAAATAATGACATTCGATACATTATACCGTCAAAATTGACGCTTTCAGGGGGAGAAATGCACATAAAGAGCAATATGAACACATGTTCCTTTTTTCACAGTAAATGCATACGGAATCAAAATAAACCATGTTGTCCTTCAACACTATGCACAATTGAATGTTTCCAAAGTGGAATTGTCATTCTGACATAGTTTGATACATCACTACAGCTGAATCTTAAATAGTGACTTTCGCTGCATTAGGCCGTCAAAATTGACTACAGAGCGAGAAAAGCACATAAACAGTAATATGAACACATGTTCCTTTTTTCACAGTAAATGCATACGGAATCAAAATAAACTATGTTGTCCTTCAACACTATGCACAATTGAATGTTTCTAAAGTAGAATTGTTATTCTGACATAGTTTGACACATCACTACAGCTGAATCTTAAATAATGACATTCGTTACATTAGACCGTCAAAATTGACGCTTTCATGGGGAGAAATGCACATAAAGAGCAATATGAACACATGTTCCTTTTTTCACAGTAAATGCATACGGAATCAAAATAAACTATGTTGTCCTTCAGCACTATGCACAATTGAATGTTTCTAAAGTGGAATTGTCATTCTGACATAGTTTGATACATCACTACAGCTGAATCTTAAATAGTGACTTTCGCTGCATTAGACCGTCAAAATTGACGCTTTCAGGGGGAGAAATGCACATAAAGAGCAATATGAACACATGTTCCTTTTTTCACAGTAAATGCATACATCACTACAGCTGAATCTTAAATAGTGACTTTCGCTGCATTAGACCGTCAAAATTGACGCTACAGAGCGAGAAAAGCACATAAACAGTAATATGAACACATGTTCCTTTTTTCACAGTAAATGCATACGGAATCAAAATAAACTATGTTGTCCTTCAACACTATGCACAATTGAATGTTTCTAAAGTGGAATTGTCATTCTGACATAGTTTGATACATCACTACAACTGAATCTGAAATCGTGACTTTCGCTGCATTAGACCGTCAAAATTGACGCTTTCAGGGGGAGAAATGCAAATAAAGAGCAATATGAACACATGTTCCTTTTTTCACAGTAAATGCATACGGAATCAAAATAAATTATGTTGTCCTTCAATAATATGCACAATTGAATGTTTCTAAAGTGGAATTGTCATTCTAACATAGTTTGATACATCACTACAGCTGAATCTTAAATAATGACATTCGTTACATTAGACCGTCAAAATTGACGCTTTCAGGGGGAGAAATGCACATAAAGAGCAATATGAACACATGTTCCTTTTTTCACAGTAAATGCATACGGAATCAAAATAAACCATGTTGTCCTTCAACACTATGCACAATTGAATGTTTCCAAAGTGGAATTGTCATTCTGACATAGTTTGATACATCACTACAGCTGAATCTTAAATAGTGACTTTCGCTGCATTAGGCCGTCAAAATTGACTACAGAGCGAGAAAAGCACATAAACAGTAATATGAACACATGTTCCTTTTTTCACAGTAAATGCATACGGAATCAAAATAAACTATGTTGTCCTTCAACACTATGCACAATTGAATGTTTCTAAAGTAGAATTGTTATTCTGACATAGTTTGACACATCACTACAGCTGAATCTTAAATAATGACATTCGTTACATTAGACCGTCAAAATTGACGCTTTCATGGGGAGAAATGCACATAAAGAGCAATATGAACACATGTTCCTTTTTTCACAGTAAATGCATACGGAATCAAAATAAACTATGTTGTCCTTCAGCACTATGCACAATTGAATGTTTCTAAAGTGGAATTGTCATTCTGACATAGTTTGATACATCACTACAGCTGAATCTTAAATAGTGACTTTCGCTGCATTAGACCGTCAAAATTGACGCTTTCAGGGGGAGAAATGCACATAAAGAGCAATATGAACACATGTTCCTTTTTTCACAGTAAATGCATACATCACTACAGCTGAATCTTAAATAGTGACTTTCGCTGCATTAGACCGTCAAAATTGACGCTACAGAGCGAGAAAAGCACATAAACAGTAATATGAACACATGTTCCTTTTTTCACAGTAAATGCATACGGAATCAAAATAAACTATGTTGTCCTTCAACACTATGCACAATTGAATGTTTCTAAAGTGGAATTGTCATTCTGACATAGTTTGATACATCACTACAACTGAATCTGAAATCGTGACTTTCGCTGCATTAGACCGTCAAAATTGACGCTTTCAGGGGGAGAAATGCAAATAAAGAGCAATATGAACACATGTTCCTTTTTTCACAGTAAATGCATACGGAATCAAAATAAATTATGTTGTCCTTCAATAATATGCACAATTGAATGTTTCTAAAGTGGAATTGTCATTCTAACATAGTTTGATACATCACTACAGCTGAATCTTAAATAATGACATTCGTTACATTAGACCGTCAAAATTGACGCTTTCAGGGGGAGAAATGCACATAAAGAGCAATATGAACACATGTTCCTTTTTTCACAGTAAATGCATACGGAATCAAAATAAACTATGTTGTCCTTCAACACTATGCACAATTGAATGTTTCTAAAGTGGAATTGTTATTCTAACATGGTTTGATACATCACTACAGCTGAATCTTAAATAGTGACTTTTGCTGCATTAGACCGTCAAAATTGACGCTACAGAGCGAGAAAAGCAAATAAACAGTAATATGAACACATGTTCCTTTTTTCACAGTAAATGCATACGGAATCAAAATAAACTATGTTGTCCTTCAATAATATGCACAATTGAATGTTTCTAAAGTGGAATTGTCATTCTGACATAGTTTGATACATCACTACAGCTGAATCTTAAATAGTGACTTTCACTGCATTAGACCGTCAAAATTGACGCTACAGAGCGAGAAAAGCAGATAAACAGTAATATGAACACATGTTCCGTTTTTCACAGTAAATGCATACGGAATCAAAATAAACTATGTTGTCCTTCAACACTATGCACAATTGAATGTTTCTAAAGTGGAATTGTCATTCTGACATAGTTTGATACATCACTACAGCTGAATCTTAAATAGTGACTTTCGCTGCATTAGACCGTCAAAATTAACGCTTCAGAGCGAGAAAAACACATAATAAGATAATATGAACGCATGTTCCTTTTTTCACAGTAAATGCATACGGAATCAAAATAAACTATCTTGTCCTTCAACACTATGCACAATTGAATGTTTCTAAAGTGGAATTGTCATTCTGACATAGTTTGATACATCACTACAGCTGAATCTTAAATAGTGACTTTCGCTGCATTAGACCGTCAAAATTGACGCTTTCAGGGGGAGAAATGCACATAAAGAGCAATATGAACACATGTTCCTTTTTTCACAGTAAATGCATACATCACTACAGCTGAATCTTAAATAGTGACTTTCGCTGCATTAGACCGTCAAAATTGACGCTACAGAGCGAGAAAAGCACATAAACAGTAATATGAACACATGTTCCTTTTTTCACAGTAAATGCATACGGAATCAAAATAAACTATGTTGTCCTTCAACACTATGCACAATTGAATGTTTCTAAAGTGGAATTGTCATTCTGACATAGTTTGATACATCACTACAACTGAATCTGAAATAATGACATTCGTTACATTAGACCGTCAAAATTGACGCTTTCAGGGGGAGAAATGCACATAAAGAGCAATATGAACACATGTTCCTTTTTTCACAGTAAATGCATACGGAATCAAAATAAACTATGTTGTCCTTCAACACTATGCACAATTGAATGTTTCTAAAGTGGAATTGTTATTCTAACATGGTTTGACACATCACTACAGCTGAATCTTAAATAGTGACTTTTGCTGCATTAGACCGTCAAAATTGACGCTACAGAGCGAGAAAAGCAAATAAACAGTAATATGAACACATGTTCCTTTTTTCACAGTAAATGCATACGGAATCAAAATAAACTATGTTGTCCTTCAATAATATGCACAATTGAATGTTTCTAAAGTGGAATTGTCATTCTGACATAGTTTGATACATCACTACAGCTGAATCTTAAATAGTGACTTTCGCTGCATTAGACCGTCAAAATTGACGCTACAGAGCGAGAAAAGCAGATAAACAGTAATATGAACACATGTTCCGTTTTTCACAGTAAATGCATACGGAATCAAAATAAACTATGTTGTCCTTCAACACTATGCACAATTGAATGTTTCTAAAGTGGAATTGTCATTCTGACATAGTTTGATACATCACTACAGCTGAATCTTAAATAGTGACTTTCGCTGCATTAGACCGTCAAAATTGACGCTTTCAGGGGGAGAAATGCACATAAAGAGCAATATGAACACATGTTCCTTTTTTCACAGTAAATGCATACATCACTACAGCTGAATCTTAAATAGTGACTTTCGCTGCATTAGACCGTCAAAATTGACGCTACAGAGCGAGAAAAGCACATAAACAGTAATATGAACACATGTTCCTTTTTTCACAGTAAATGCATACGGAATCAAAATAAACTATGTTGTCCTTCAACACTATGCACAATTGAATGTTTCTAAAGTGGAATTGTCATTCTGACATAGTTTGATACATCACTACAACTGAATCTGAAATCGTGACTTTCGCTGCATTAGACCGTCAAAATTGACGCTTTCAGGGGGAGAAATGCAAATAAAGAGCAATATGAACACATGTTCCTTTTTTCACAGTAAATGCATACGGAATCAAAATAAATTATGTTGTCCTTCAATAATATGCACAATTGAATGTTTCTAAAGTGGAATTGTCATTCTAACATAGTTTGATACATCACTACAGCTGAATCTTAAATAATGACATTCGTTACATTAGACCGTCAAAATTGACGCTTTCAGGGGGAGAAATGCACATAAAGAGCAATATGAACACATGTTCCTTTTTTCACAGTAAATGCATACGGAATCAAAATAAACCATGTTGTCCTTCAACACTATGCACAATTGAATGTTTCCAAAGTGGAATTGTCATTCTGACATAGTTTGATACATCACTACAGCTGAATCTTAAATAGTGACTTTCGCTGCATTAGGCCGTCAAAATTGACTACAGAGCGAGAAAAGCACATAAACAGTAATATGAACACATGTTCCTTTTTTCACAGTAAATGCATACGGAATCAAAATAAACTATGTTGTCCTTCAACACTATGCACAATTGAATGTTTCTAAAGTAGAATTGTTATTCTGACATAGTTTGACACATCACTACAGCTGAATCTTAAATAATGACATTCGTTACATTAGACCGTCAAAATTGACGCTTTCATGGGGAGAAATGCACATAAAGAGCAATATGAACACATGTTCCTTTTTTCACAGTAAATGCATACGGAATCAAAATAAACTATGTTGTCCTTCAGCACTATGCACAATTGAATGTTTCTAAAGTGGAATTGTCATTCTGACATAGTTTGATACATCACTACAGCTGAATCTTAAATAGTGACTTTCGCTGCATTAGACCGTCAAAATTGACGCTTTCAGGGGGAGAAATGCACATAAAGAGCAATATGAACACATGTTCCTTTTTTCACAGTAAATGCATACATCACTACAGCTGAATCTTAAATAGTGACTTTCGCTGCATTAGACCGTCAAAATTGACGCTACAGAGCGAGAAAAGCACATAAACAGTAATATGAACACATGTTCCTTTTTTCACAGTAAATGCATACGGAATCAAAATAAACTATGTTGTCCTTCAACACTATGCACAATTGAATGTTTCTAAAGTGGAATTGTCATTCTGACATAGTTTGATACATCACTACAACTGAATCTGAAATCGTGACTTTCGCTGCATTAGACCGTCAAAATTGACGCTTTCAGGGGGAGAAATGCAAATAAAGAGCAATATGAACACATGTTCCTTTTTTCACAGTAAATGCATACGGAATCAAAATAAATTATGTTGTCCTTCAATAATATGCACAATTGAATGTTTCTAAAGTGGAATTGTCATTCTAACATAGTTTGATACATCACTACAGCTGAATCTTAAATAATGACATTCGTTACATTAGACCGTCAAAATTGACGCTTTCAGGGGGAGAAATGCACATAAAGAGCAATATGAACACATGTTCCTTTTTTCACAGTAAATGCATACGGAATCAAAATAAACTATGTTGTCCTTCAACACTATGCACAATTGAATGTTTCTAAAGTGGAATTGTTATTCTAACATGGTTTGATACATCACTACAGCTGAATCTTAAATAGTGACTTTTGCTGCATTAGACCGTCAAAATTGACGCTACAGAGCGAGAAAAGCAAATAAACAGTAATATGAACACATGTTCCTTTTTTCACAGTAAATGCATACGGAATCAAAATAAACTATGTTGTCCTTCAATAATATGCACAATTGAATGTTTCTAAAGTGGAATTGTCATTCTGACATAGTTTGATACATCACTACAGCTGAATCTTAAATAGTGACTTTCACTGCATTAGACCGTCAAAATTGACGCTACAGAGCGAGAAAAGCAGATAAACAGTAATATGAACACATGTTCCGTTTTTCACAGTAAATGCATACGGAATCAAAATAAACTATGTTGTCCTTCAACACTATGCACAATTGAATGTTTCTAAAGTGGAATTGTCATTCTGACATAGTTTGATACATCACTACAGCTGAATCTTAAATAGTGACTTTCGCTGCATTAGACCGTCAAAATTAACGCTTCAGAGCGAGAAAAACACATAATAAGATAATATGAACGCATGTTCCTTTTTTCACAGTAAATGCATACGGAATCAAAATAAACTATCTTGTCCTTCAACACTATGCACAATTGAATGTTTCTAAAGTGGAATTGTCATTCTGACATAGTTTGATACATCACTACAGCTGAATCTTAAATAGTGACTTTCGCTGCATTAGACCGTCAAAATTGACGCTTTCAGGGGGAGAAATGCACATAAAGAGCAATATGAACACATGTTCCTTTTTTCACAGTAAATGCATACATCACTACAGCTGAATCTTAAATAGTGACTTTCGCTGCATTAGACCGTCAAAATTGACGCTACAGAGCGAGAAAAGCACATAAACAGTAATATGAACACATGTTCCTTTTTTCACAGTAAATGCATACGGAATCAAAATAAACTATGTTGTCCTTCAACACTATGCACAATTGAATGTTTCTAAAGTGGAATTGTCATTCTGACATAGTTTGATACATCACTACAACTGAATCTGAAATAATGACATTCGTTACATTAGACCGTCAAAATTGACGCTTTCAGGGGGAGAAATGCACATAAAGAGCAATATGAACACATGTTCCTTTTTTCACAGTAAATGCATACGGAATCAAAATAAACTATGTTGTCCTTCAACACTATGCACAATTGAATGTTTCTAAAGTGGAATTGTTATTCTAACATGGTTTGACACATCACTACAGCTGAATCTTAAATAGTGACTTTTGCTGCATTAGACCGTCAAAATTGACGCTACAGAGCGAGAAAAGCAAATAAACAGTAATATGAACACATGTTCCTTTTTTCACAGTAAATGCATACGGAATCAAAATAAACTATGTTGTCCTTCAATAATATGCACAATTGAATGTTTCTAAAGTGGAATTGTCATTCTGACATAGTTTGATACATCACTACAGCTGAATCTTAAATAGTGACTTTCGCTGCATTAGACCGTCAAAATTGACGCTACAGAGCGAGAAAAGCAGATAAACAGTAATATGAACACATGTTCCGTTTTTCACAGTAAATGCATACGGAATCAAAATAAACTATGTTGTCCTTCAACACTATGCACAATTGAATGTTTCTAAAGTGGAATTGTCATTCTGACATAGTTTGATACATCACTACAGCTGAATCTTAAATAGTGACTTTCGCTGCATTAGACCGTCAAAATTAACGCTTCAGAGCGAGAAAAACACATAATAAGATAATATGAACGCATGTTCCTTTTTTCACAGTAAATGCATACGGAATCAAAATAAACTATCTTGTCCTTCAACACTATGCACAATTGAATGTTTCTAAAGTGGAATTGTTATTCTAACATAGTTTGACACATCACTACAGCTGAATCTTAAATAATGACATTCGTTACATTAGACCGTCAAAATTGACGCTTTCAGGGGGAGAAATGCAAATAAAGAGCAATATGAACACATGTTCCTTTTTTCACAGTAAATGCATACGGAATCAAAATAAATGATGTTGTCCTTCAACACTATGCACAATTGAATGTTTCTAAAGTGGAATTGTCATTCTGACATAGTTTGATACATCACTACAGCTGAATCTTAAATAGTGACTTTCGCTGCATTAGACCGTCAAAATTGACGCTTTCAGGGGGAGAAATGAACATAAAGAGCAATATGAACACATGTTCCTTTTTTCACAGTAAATGCATACGGAATCAAAAAAAAACTATGTTGTCCTTCAACACTATGCACAATTGAATGTTTCTAAAGTGGAATTGTCATTCTGACATAGTTTGATACATCACTACAGCTGAATCTTAAATAGTGACTTTCGCTGCATTAGGCCGTCAAAATTGACGCTTTCAGGGGGAGAAAAACACATAATAAGATAATATGAACACATGTTCCTTTTTTCACAGTAAATGCATACGGAATCAAAATAAATTTTGTTGTCCTTCAATAATATGCACAATTGAATGTTTCTAAAGTGGAATTGTCATTCTAACATAGTTTGATACATCACCACAGCTGAATCTTAAATAGTGACTTTCGCTGCATTAGACCGTCAAAATTGACGCTTTCAGGGGGAGAAATGCAAATAAAGAGCAATATGAACACATGTTCCTTTTTTCACAGTAAATGCATACGGAATCAAAATAAATGATGTTGTCCTTCAACACTATGCACAATTGAATGTTTCTAAAGTGCAATTGTCATTCTAACATAGTTTGACACATCACCACAGCTGAATCTTAAATAGTGACTTTCGCTGCATTAGGCCGTCAAAATTGACGCTACAGAGCGAGAAAAACACATGATCAGATAATATGAACACATGTTCCTTTTTTCACAGTAAATGCATACGGAATCAAAATAAATTATGTTGTCCTTCAATAATATGCACAATTGAATGTTTCTAAAGTGGAATTGTCATTCTAACATAGTTTGATACATCACTACAGCTGAATCTTAAATAATGACATTCGTTACATTAGGCCGTCAAAATTGACGCTTTCAGGGGGAGAAATGCACATAAAGAGCAATATGAACACATGTTCCTTTTTTCACAGTAAATGCATACGGAATCAAAATAAATGATGTTGTCCTTCAACACTATGCACAATTGAATGTTTCTAAAGTGGAATTGTCATTCTGACATAGTTTGATACATCACTACAGCTGAATCTTAAATAGTGACTTTCGCTGCATTAGGCCGTCAAAATTGACGCTACAGAGCGAGAAAAACACATAATAAGATAATATGAACGCATGTTCCTTTTTTCACAGTAAATGCATACGGAATCAAAATAAACTATCTTGTCCTTCAACACTATGCACAATTGAATGTTTCTAAAGTGGAATTGTTATTCTAACATAGTTTGACACATCACTACAGCTGAATCTTAAATAGTGACTTTCGCTGCATTAGGCCGTCAAAATTGACGCTACAGAGCGAGAAAAACACATAATCAGATAATATGAACACATGTTCCTTTTTTCACAGTAAATGCATACGGAATCAAAATAAATTTTGTTGTCCTTCAATAATATGCACAATTGAATGTTTCTAAAGTGGAATTGTCATTCTAACATAGTTTGATACATCACTACAGCTGAATCTTAAATAATGACATTCGTTACATTAGACCGTCAAAATTGACGCTTTCAGGGGGAGAAATGCAAATAAAGAGCAATATGAACACATGTTCCTTTTTTCACAGTAAATGCATACGGAATCAAAATAAATGATGTTGTCCTTCAACACTATGCACAATTGAATGTTTCTAAAGTGGAATTGTTATTCTAACATGGTTTGATACATCACTACAGCTGAATCTTAAATAGTGACTTTCGCTGCATTAGACCGTCAAAATTGACGATTTCAGGGGGAGAAATGAACATAAAGAGCAATATGAACACATGTTCCTTTTTTCACAGTAAATGCATACGGAATCAAAAAAAATTATGTTGTCCTTCAACACTATGCACAATTGAATGTTTCTAAAGTGGAATTGTCATTCTAACATAGTTTGATACATCACCACAGCTTAATCTTAAATAGTGACTTTCACTGCATTAGGCCGTCAAAATTGACGCTTCAGAGCGAGAAAAACACATAATAAGATAATATGAACACATGTTCCTTTTTTCACAGTAAATGCATACGGAATCAAAATAAATTATGTTGTCCTTCAACACTATGCACAATTGAATGTTTCTAAAGTGGAATTGTCATTCTGACATAGTTTGACACATCACTACAGCTGAATCTTAAATAGTGACTTTCGCTGCATTAGGCCGTCAAAATTGACGCTTTCAGGGGGAGAAATGCAAATAAAGAGCAATATGAACACATGTTCCTTTTTTCACAGTAAATGCATGCGGAATCAAAATAAACTATGTTGTCCTTCAATAATATGCACAATTGAATGTTTCTAAAGTGGAATTGTCATTCTAACATAGTTTGATACATCACCACAGCTTAATCTTAAATAGTGACTTTCGCTGCATTAGGCCGTCAAAATTGACGCTTTCAGGGGGAGAAAAACACATAATAAGATAATATGAACACATGTTCCTTTTTTCACAGTAAATGCATACGGAATCAAAATAAATTATGTTGTCCTTCAACACTATGCACAATTGAATGTTTCTAAAGTGGAATTGTCATTCTGACATAGTGTGATACATCACTACAGCTGAATCTTAAATAGTGACTTTCGCTGCAACAGGCTGTCAAAATTGACGCTTTCAGGGGGAGAAATGAACATTAAGAGCAATATGAACACATGTTCCTTTTTTCACAGTAAATGCATACGGAATCAAAATAAACTATGTTGTCCTTCAACACTATGCACAATTGAATTTTTCTAAAATGGAATTGTCATTCTGACATAGTTTGATACATCACTACAGCTGAATCTTAAATAGTGACTTTCGCTGCATTAGACCGTCAAAATTAACGCTTCAGAGCGAGAAAAACACATAATCAGATAATATGAACACATGTTCCTTTTTTCACAGTAAATGCATACGGAATCAAAATAAATTATGTTGTCCTTCAATAATATGCACAATTGAATGTTTCTAAAGTGGAATTGTCATTCTAACATAGTTTGATACATCACTACAGCTGAATCTTAAATAGTGACTTTCGCTGCAATAGACCGTCAAAATTGACGCTTTCAGGGGGAGAAATGAACATAAAGAGCAATATGAACACATGTTCCTTTTTTCACAGTAAATGCATACGGAATCAAAATAAACTATGTTGTCCTTCAATTATATGCATAAATGAATGTTTCTAAAGTGCAATTGTCATTCTAACATAGTTTGATACATCACCACAGCTTAATCTTAAATAGTGACTTTCGCTGCATTAGGCCGTCAAAATTGACGCTTCAGGGGGAGAAATGAACATAAAGAGCAATATGAACACATGTTCCTTTTTTCACAGTAAATGCATACGGAATTAAAATAAACTATGTTGTCCTTCAACACTATGCACAATTGAATTTTTCTAAAGTGGAATTGTTATTCTAACATAGTTTGACACATCACTACAGCTGAATCTTAAATAGTGACTTTCGCTGCATTAGGCCGTCAAAATTGACGCTTTCAGGGGGAGAAATGCAAATAAAGAGCAATATGAACACATGTTCCTTTTTTCACAGTAAATGCATACGGAATCAAAATAAACTATGTTGTCCTTCAATTATATGCATAAATGAATGTTTCTAAAGTGCAATTGTCATTCTAACATAGTTTGATACATCACCACAGCTTAATCTTAAATAGTGACTTTCGCTGCATTAGGCCGTCAAAATTGACGCTTCAGAGCGAGAAAAACACATAATAAGATAATATGAACACGTTCCTTTTTTCACAGTAAATGCATACGGAATCAAAATAAATTATGTTGTCCTTCAACACTATGCACAATTGAATGTTTCTAAAATGGAATTGTCATTCTGACATAGTTTGATACATCACTACAGCTGAATCTTAAATAGTGACTTTCGCTGCATTAGACCGTCAAAATTAACGCTTTCAGGGGGAGAAAAACACATAATCAGATAATATGAACACATGTTCCTTTTTTCACAGTAAATGCATACGGAATCAAAATAAATTATGTTGTCCTTCAATAATATGCACAATTGAATGTTTCTAAAGTGGAATTGTCATTCTAACATAGTTTGATACATCACTACAGCTGAATCTTAAATAGTGACTTTCGCTGCATTAGGCCGTCAAAATTGACGCTTTCAGGGGGAGAAAAACACATAATAAGATAATATGAACACATGTTCCTTTTTTCACAGTAAATGCATACGGAATCAAAATAAACTATGTTGTCCTTCAACACTATGCACAATTGAATTTTTCTAAAATGGAATTGTCATTCTGACATAGTTTGATACATCACTACAGCTGAATCTTAAATAGTGACTTTCGCTGCATTAGACCGTCAAAATTAACGCTTCAGAGCGAGAAAAACACATAATCAGATAATATGAACACATGTTCCTTTTTTCACAGTAAATGCATACGGAATCAAAATAAATTATGTTGTCCTTCAATAATATGCACAATTGAATGTTTCTAAAGTGGAATTGTCATTCTAACATAGTTTGATACATCACTACAGCTGAATCTTAAATAATGACATTCGTTACATTAGACCGTCAAAATTGACGCTTTCAGGGGGAGAAATGCACATAAAGAGCAATATGAACACATGTTCCTTTTTTCACAGTAAATGCATACGGAATCAAAATAAATGATGTTGTCCTTCAACACTATGCACAATTGAATGTTTCTAAAGTGGAATTGTCATTCTGACATAGTTTGATACATCACTACAGCTGAATCTTAAATAGTGACTTTCGCTGCATTAGACCGTCAAAATTGACGCTTTCAGGGGGAGAAATGCACATAAAGAGCAATATGAACACATGTTCCTTTTTTCACAGTAAATGCATACGGAATCAAAATAAACTATCTTGTCCTTCAATACTATGCATAAATGAATGTTTCTAAAGTGGAATTGTCATTCTAACATAGTTAGAGCTGAATCTTAAATAGTGACATTCGCTGCTTAAACCGTCAAAATTGACGCTCTCAGAGCCAGAAAAACATATAATGAGACAATATGAAGCTGAATCTTAAATAGTGACATTCGCTGCATTAGACAGTCAAAATTAACGCTTCAGAGCGAGAGAAGTACATAAAGAGCAATATGAACACAAGTTACTGTTATCACAGTAAATACATACGGAATCAAAATAAACTATGTTGGCCTTCAATACTATGCATAAATGAATGTTTCTAAAGTGGAATTGTCATTCTAACATACTTTGATAAATCACCACAGCTGAATCTTAAATAGTGACATTCGCTGCATTAGACAGTCAAAATTAACGCTTCAGAGCGAGAGAAGTACATAAAGAGCAATATGAACACAAGTTACTGTTATCACAGTAAATACATACGGAATCAAAATAAACTATGTTGGCCTTCAATACTATGCATAAATGAATGTTTCTAAAGTGGAATTGTCATTCTAACATAGTTTGATAAATCACCACAGCTGAATCTTAAATAGTGACATTCGCTGCATTAGACTGTCAAAATTAACGCTTTCAGAGCGAGAGAAGTACATAAAGAGCAATATGAACACAAGTTACTGTTATCACAGTAAATACATACGGAATCAAAATAAACTATGTTGTCCTTCAATTATATGCATAAATGAATGTTTCTAAAGTGGAATTGTCATTCTAACATAGTTTGATACATCACCACAGCTTAATCTTAAATAGTGACTTTCGCTGCATTAGGCCGTCAAAATTGACGCTTTCAGGGGGAGAAAAACACATAATAAGATAATATGAACACATGTTCCTTTTTTCACAGTAAATGCATACGGAATCAAAATAAACTATCTTGTCCTTCAACACTATGCACAATTGAATGTTTCTAAAGTGGAATTGTTATTCTAACATAGTTTGACACATCACTACAGCTGAATCTTAAATAGTGACTTTCGCTGCATTAGGCCGTCAAAATTGACGCTTTCAGGGGGAGAAAACCACATAATAAGATAATATGAACACATGTTCCTTTTTTCACAGTAAATGCATACGGAATCAAAATAAATTATGTTGTCCTTCAACACTATGCACAATTGAATGTTTCTAAAGTGGAATTGTCATTCTGACATAGTTTGACACATCACTACAGCTGAATCTTAAATAGTGACTTTCGCTGCATTAGGCCGTCAAAATTGACGCTTTCAGGGGGAGAAATGCAAATAAAGAGCAATATGAACACATGTTCCTTTTTTCACAGTAAATGCATACGGAATCAAAATAAACTATGTTGGCCTTCAATTATATGCATAAATGAATGTTTCTAAAGTGCAATTGTCATTCTAACATAGTTTGATACATCACCACAGCTTAATCTTAAATAGTGACTTTCGCTGCATTAGGCCGTCAAAATTGACGCTTCAGGGGGAGAAATGAACATAAAGAGCAATATGAACACATGTTCCTTTTTTCACAGTAAATGCATACGGAATTAAAATAAACTATGTTGTCCTTCAACACTATGCACAATTGAATTTTTCTAAAGTGGAATTGTTATTCTAACATAGTTTGACACATCACTACAGCTGAATCTTAAATAGTGACTTTCGCTGCATTAGGCCGTCAAAATTGACGCTTTCAGGGGGAGAAATGCAAATAAAGAGCAATATGAACACATGTTCCTTTTTTCACAGTAAATGCATACGGAATCAAAATAAACTATGTTGTCCTTCAATTATATGCATAAATGAATGTTTCTAAAGTGCAATTGTCATTCTAACATAGTTTGATACATCACCACAGCTTAATCTTAAATAGTGACTTTCGCTGCATTAGGCCGTCAAAATTGACGCTTCAGAGCGAGAAAAACACATAATAAGATAATATGAACACATGTTCCTTTTTTCACAGTAAATGCATACGGAATCAAAATAAATTATGTTGTCCTTCAACACTATGCACAATTGAATGTTTCTAAAATGGAATTGTCATTCTGACATAGTTTGATACATCACTACAGCTGAATCTTAAATAGTGACTTTCGCTGCATTAGACCGTCAAAATTAACGCTTCAGAGCGAGAAAAACACATAATCAGATAATATGAACACATGTTCCTTTTTTCACAGTAAATGCATACGGAATCAAAATAAATTATGTTGTCCTTCAATAATATGCACAATTGAATGTTTCTAAAGTGGAATTGTCATTCTAACATAGTTTGATACATCACTACAGCTGAATCTTAAATAGTGACTTTCGCTGCATTAGGCCGTCAAAATTGACGCTTTCAGGGGGAGAAAAACACATAATAAGATAATATGAACACATGTTCCTTTTTTCACAGTAAATGCATACGGAATCAAAATAAACTATGTTGTCCTTCAACACTATGCACAATTGAATTTTTCTAAAGTGGAATTGTTATTCTAACATAGTTTGATACATCACTACAGCTGAATCTTAAATAGTGACTTTCGCTGCATTAGGCCGTCAAAATTGACGCTTTCAGGGGGAGAAATGCAAATAAAGAGCAATATGAACACATGTTCCTTTTTTCACAGTAAATGCATACGGAATCAAAATAAACTATGTTGTCCTTCAATTATATGCATAAATGAATGTTTCTAAAGTGCAATTGTCATTCTAACATAGTTTGATACATCACCACAGCTTAATCTTAAATAGTGACTTTCGCTGCATTAGGCCGTCAAAATTGACGCTTCAGAGCGAGAAAAACACATAATAAGATAATATGAACACATTTTCCTTTTTTCACAGTAAATGCATACGGAATCAAAATAAATTATGTTGTCCTTCAACACTATGCACAATTGAATGTTTCTAAAATGGAATTGTCATTCTGACATAGTTTGATACATCACTACAGCTGAATCTTAAATAGTGACTTTCGCTGCATTAGACCGTCAAAATTAACGCTTCAGAGCGAGAAAAACACATAATCAGATAATATGAACACATGTTCCTTTTTTCACAGTAAATGCATACGGAATCAAAATAAATTATGTTGTCCTTCAATAATATGCACAATTGAATGTTTCTAAAGTGGAATTGTCATTCTGACATAGTTTGATACATCACTACAACTGAATCTGAAATAATGACATTCGTTACATTAGACCGTCAAAATTGACGCTTTCAGGGGGAGAAATGCACATAAAGAGCAATATGAACACATGTTCCTTTTTTCACAGTAAATGCATACGGAATCAAAATAAACTATGTTGTCCTTCAACACTATGCACAATTGAATGTTTCTAAAGTGGAATTGTTATTCTAACATGGTTTGACACATCACTACAGCTGAATCTTAAATAGTGACTTTTGCTGCATTAGACCGTCAAAATTGACGCTACAGAGCGAGAAAAGCAAATAAACAGTAATATGAACACATGTTCCTTTTTTCACAGTAAATGCATACGGAATCAAAATAAACTATGTTGTCCTTCAATAATATGCACAATTGAATGTTTCTAAAGTGGAATTGTCATTCTGACATAGTTTGATACATCACTACAGCTGAATCTTAAATAGTGACTTTCGCTGCATTAGACCGTCAAAATTGACGCTACAGAGCGAGAAAAGCAGATAAACAGTAATATGAACACATGTTCCGTTTTTCACAGTAAATGCATACGGAATCAAAATAAACTATGTTGTCCTTCAACACTATGCACAATTGAATGTTTCTAAAGTGGAATTGTCATTCTGACATAGTTTGATACATCACTACAGCTGAATCTTAAATAGTGACTTTCGCTGCATTAGACCGTCAAAATTAACGCTTCAGAGCGAGAAAAACACATAATAAGATAATATGAACGCATGTTCCTTTTTTCACAGTAAATGCATACGGAATCAAAATAAACTATCTTGTCCTTCAACACTATGCACAATTGAATGTTTCTAAAGTGGAATTGTTATTCTAACATAGTTTGACACATCACTACAGCTGAATCTTAAATAATGACATTCGTTACATTAGACCGTCAAAATTGACGCTTTCAGGGGGAGAAATGCAAATAAAGAGCAATATGAACACATGTTCCTTTTTTCACAGTAAATGCATACGGAATCAAAATAAATGATGTTGTCCTTCAACACTATGCACAATTGAATGTTTCTAAAGTGGAATTGTCATTCTGACATAGTTTGATACATCACTACAGCTGAATCTTAAATAGTGACTTTCGCTGCATTAGACCGTCAAAATTGACGCTTTCAGGGGGAGAAATGAACATAAAGAGCAATATGAACACATGTTCCTTTTTTCACAGTAAATGCATACGGAATCAAAAAAAAACTATGTTGTCCTTCAACACTATGCACAATTGAATGTTTCTAAAGTGGAATTGTCATTCTGACATAGTTTGATACATCACTACAGCTGAATCTTAAATAGTGACTTTCGCTGCATTAGGCCGTCAAAATTGACGCTTTCAGGGGGAGAAAAACACATAATAAGATAATATGAACACATGTTCCTTTTTTCACAGTAAATGCATACGGAATCAAAATAAATTTTGTTGTCCTTCAATAATATGCACAATTGAATGTTTCTAAAGTGGAATTGTCATTCTAACATAGTTTGATACATCACCACAGCTGAATCTTAAATAGTGACTTTCGCTGCATTAGACCGTCAAAATTGACGCTTTCAGGGGGAGAAATGCAAATAAAGAGCAATATGAACACATGTTCCTTTTTTCACAGTAAATGCATACGGAATCAAAATAAATGATGTTGTCCTTCAACACTATGCACAATTGAATGTTTCTAAAGTGCAATTGTCATTCTAACATAGTTTGACACATCACCACAGCTGAATCTTAAATAGTGACTTTCGCTGCATTAGGCCGTCAAAATTGACGCTACAGAGCGAGAAAAACACATGATCAGATAATATGAACACATGTTCCTTTTTTCACAGTAAATGCATACGGAATCAAAATAAATTATGTTGTCCTTCAATAATATGCACAATTGAATGTTTCTAAAGTGGAATTGTCATTCTAACATAGTTTGATACATCACTACAGCTGAATCTTAAATAATGACATTCGTTACATTAGGCCGTCAAAATTGACGCTTTCAGGGGGAGAAATGCACATAAAGAGCAATATGAACACATGTTCCTTTTTTCACAGTAAATGCATACGGAATCAAAATAAATGATGTTGTCCTTCAACACTATGCACAATTGAATGTTTCTAAAGTGGAATTGTCATTCTGACATAGTTTGATACATCACTACAGCTGAATCTTAAATAGTGACTTTCGCTGCATTAGGCCGTCAAAATTGACGCTACAGAGCGAGAAAAACACATAATAAGATAATATGAACGCATGTTCCTTTTTTCACAGTAAATGCATACGGAATCAAAATAAACTATCTTGTCCTTCAACACTATGCACAATTGAATGTTTCTAAAGTGGAATTGTTATTCTAACATAGTTTGACACATCACTACAGCTGAATCTTAAATAGTGACTTTCGCTGCATTAGGCCGTCAAAATTGACGCTACAGAGCGAGAAAAACACATAATCAGATAATATGAACACATGTTCCTTTTTTCACAGTAAATGCATACGGAATCAAAATAAATTTTGTTGTCCTTCAATAATATGCACAATTGAATGTTTCTAAAGTGGAATTGTCATTCTAACATAGTTTGATACATCACTACAGCTGAATCTTAAATAATGACATTCGTTACATTAGACCGTCAAAATTGACGCTTTCAGGGGGAGAAATGCAAATAAAGAGCAATATGAACACATGTTCCTTTTTTCACAGTAAATGCATACGGAATCAAAATAAATGATGTTGTCCTTCAACACTATGCACAATTGAATGTTTCTAAAGTGGAATTGTTATTCTAACATGGTTTGATACATCACTACAGCTGAATCTTAAATAGTGACTTTCGCTGCATTAGACCGTCAAAATTGACGATTTCAGGGGGAGAAATGAACATAAAGAGCAATATGAACACATGTTCCTTTTTTCACAGTAAATGCATACGGAATCAAAAAAAATTATGTTGTCCTTCAACACTATGCACAATTGAATGTTTCTAAAGTGGAATTGTCATTCTAACATAGTTTGATACATCACCACAGCTTAATCTTAAATAGTGACTTTCACTGCATTAGGCCGTCAAAATTGACGCTTCAGAGCGAGAAAAACACATAATAAGATAATATGAACACATGTTCCTTTTTTCACAGTAAATGCATACGGAATCAAAATAAATTATGTTGTCCTTCAACACTATGCACAATTGAATGTTTCTAAAGTGGAATTGTCATTCTGACATAGTTTGACACATCACTACAGCTGAATCTTAAATAGTGACTTTCGCTGCATTAGGCCGTCAAAATTGACGCTTTCAGGGGGAGAAATGCAAATAAAGAGCAATATGAACACATGTTCCTTTTTTCACAGTAAATGCATGCGGAATCAAAATAAACTATGTTGTCCTTCAATAATATGCACAATTGAATGTTTCTAAAGTGGAATTGTCATTCTAACATAGTTTGATACATCACCACAGCTTAATCTTAAATAGTGACTTTCGCTGCATTAGGCCGTCAAAATTGACGCTTTCAGGGGGAGAAAAAACACATAATAAGATAATATGAACACATGTTCCTTTTTTCACAGTAAATGCATACGGAATCAAAATAAATTATGTTGTCCTTCAACACTATGCACAATTGAATGTTTCTAAAGTGGAATTGTCATTCTGACATAGTGTGATACATCACTACAGCTGAATCTTAAATAGTGACTTTCGCTGCAACAGGCTGTCAAAATTGACGCTTTCAGGGGGAGAAATGAACATTAAGAGCAATATGAACACATGTTCCTTTTTTCACAGTAAATGCATACGGAATCAAAATAAACTATGTTGTCCTTCAACACTATGCACAATTGAATTTTTCTAAAATGGAATATCATTCTGACATAGTTTGATACATCACTACAGCTGAATCTTAAATAGTGACTTTCGCTGCATTAGACCGTCAAAATTAACGCTTCAGAGCGAGAAAAACACATAATCAGATAATATGAACACATGTTCCTTTTTTCACAGTAAATGCATACGGAATCAAAATAAATTATGTTGTCCTTCAATAATATGCACAATTGAATGTTTCTAAAGTGGAATTGTCATTCTAACATAGTTTGATACATCACTACAGCTGAATCTTAAATAGTGACTTTCGCTGCAATAGACCGTCAAAATTGACGCTTTCAGGGGGAGAAATGAACATAAAGAGCAATATGAACACATGTTCCTTTTTTCACAGTAAATGCATACGGAATCAAAATAAACTATGTTGTCCTTCAATTATATGCATAAATGAATGTTTCTAAAGTGCAATTGTCATTCTAACATAGTTTGATACATCACCACAGCTTAATCTTAAATAGTGACTTTCGCTGCATTAGGCCGTCAAAATTGACGCTTCAGGGGGAGAAATGAACATAAAGAGCAATATGAACACATGTTCCTTTTTTCACAGTAAATGCATACGGAATTAAAATAAACTATGTTGTCCTTCAACACTATGCACAATTGAATTTTTCTAAAGTGGAATTGTTATTCTAACATAGTTTGACACATCACTACAGCTGAATCTTAAATAGTGACTTTCGCTGCATTAGGCCGTCAAAATTGACGCTTTCAGGGGGAGAAATGCAAATAAAGAGCAATATGAACACATGTTCCTTTTTTCACAGTAAATGCATACGGAATCAAAATAAACTATGTTGTCCTTCAATTATATGCATAAATGAATGTTTCTAAAGTGCAATTGTCATTCTAACATAGTTTGATACATCACCACAGCTTAATCTTAAATAGTGACTTTCGCTGCATTAGGCCGTCAAAATTGACGCTTCAGAGCGAGAAAAACACATAATAAGATAATATGAACACATGTTCCTTTTTTCACAGTAAATGCATACGGAATCAAAATAAATTATGTTGTCCTTCAACACTATGCACAATTGAATGTTTCTAAAATGGAATTGTCATTCTGACATAGTTTGATACATCACTACAGCTGAATCTTAAATAGTGACTTTCGCTGCATTAGACCGTCAAAATTAACGCTTTCAGGGGGAGAAAAACACATAATCAGATAATATGAACACATGTTCCTTTTTTCACAGTAAATGCATACGGAATCAAAATAAATTATGTTGTCCTTCAATAATATGCACAATTGAATGTTTCTAAAGTGGAATTGTCATTCTAACATAGTTTGATACATCACTACAGCTGAATCTTAAATAGTGACTTTCGCTGCATTAGGCCGTCAAAATTGACGCTTTCAGGGGGAGAAAAACACATAATAAGATAATATGAACACATGTTCCTTTTTTCACAGTAAATGCATACGGAATCAAAATAAACTATGTTGTCCTTCAACACTATGCACAATTGAATTTTTCTAAAATGGAATTGTCATTCTGACATAGTTTGATACATCACTACAGCTGAATCTTAAATAGTGACTTTCGCTGCATTAGACCGTCAAAATTAACGCTTCAGAGCGAGAAAAACACATAATCAGATAATATGAACACATGTTCCTTTTTTCACAGTAAATGCATACGGAATCAAAATAAATTATGTTGTCCTTCAATAATATGCACAATTGAATGTTTCTAAAGTGGAATTGTCATTCTAACATAGTTTGATACATCACTACAGCTGAATCTTAAATAATGACATTCGTTACATTAGACCGTCAAAATTGACGCTTTCAGGGGGAGAAATGCACATAAAGAGCAATATGAACACATGTTCCTTTTTTCACAGTAAATGCAGACGGAATCAAAATAAATGATGTTGTCCTTCAACACTATGCACAATTGAATGTTTCTAAAGTGGAATTGTCATTCTGACATAGTTTGATACATCACTACAGCTGAATCTTAAATAGTGACTTTCGCTGCATTAGACCGTCAAAATTGACGCTTTCAGGGGGAGAAATGCACATAAAGAGCAATATGAACACATGTTCCTTTTTTCACAGTAAATGCATACGGAATCAAAATAAACTATCTTGTCCTTCAATACTATGCATAAATGAATGTTTCTAAAGTGGAATTGTCATTCTAACATAGTTAGAGCTGAATCTTAAATAGTGACATTCGCTGCTTAAACCGTCAAAATTGACGCTCTCAGAGCCAGAAAAACATATAATGAGACAATATGAAGCTGAATCTTAAATAGTGACATTCGCTGCATTAGACAGTCAAAATTAACGCTTCAGAGCGAGAGAAGTACATAAAGAGCAATATGAACACAAGTTACTGTTATCACAGTAAATACATACGGAATCAAAATAAACTATGTTGGCCTTCAATACTATGCATAAATGAATGTTTCTAAAGTGGAATTGTCATTCTAACATACTTTGATAAATCACCACAGCTGAATCTTAAATAGTGACATTCGCTGCATTAGACAGTCAAAATTAACGCTTCAGAGCGAGAGAAGTACATAAAGAGCAATATGAACACAAGTTACTGTTATCACAGTAAATACATACGGAATCAAAATAAACTATGTTGGCCTTCAATACTATGCATAAATGAATGTTTCTAAAGTGGAATTGTCATTCTAACATAGTTTGATAAATCACCACAGCTGAATCTTAAATAGTGACATTCGCTGCATTAGACTGTCAAAATTAACGCTTTCAGAGCGAGAGAAGTACATAAAGAGCAATATGAACACAAGTTACTGTTATCACAGTAAATACATACGGAATCAAAATAAACTATGTTGTCCTTCAATTATATGCATAAATGAATGTTTCTAAAGTGGAATTGTCATTCTAACATAGTTTGATACATCACCACAGCTTAATCTTAAATAGTGACTTTCGCTGCATTAGGCCGTCAAAATTGACGCTTTCAGGGGGAGAAAAACACATAATAAGATAATATGAACACATGTTCCTTTTTTCACAGTAAATGCATACGGAATCAAAATAAACTATCTTGTCCTTCAACACTATGCACAATTGAATGTTTCTAAAGTGGAATTGTTATTCTAACATAGTTTGACACATCACTACAGCTGAATCTTAAATAGTGACTTTCGCTGCATTAGGCCGTCAAAATTGACGCTTTCAGGGGGAGAAAACCACATAATAAGATAATATGAACACATGTTCCTTTTTTCACAGTAAATGCATACGGAATCAAAATAAATTATGTTGTCCTTCAACACTATGCACAATTGAATGTTTCTAAAGTGGAATTGTCATTCTGACATAGTTTGACACATCACTACAGCTGAATCTTAAATAGTGACTTTCGCTGCATTAGGCCGTCAAAATTGACGCTTTCAGGGGGAGAAATGCAAATAAAGAGCAATATGAACACATGTTCCTTTTTTCACAGTAAATGCATACGGAATCAAAATAAACTATGTTGGCCTTCAATTATATGCATAAATGAATGTTTCTAAAGTGCAATTGTCATTCTAACATAGTTTGATACATCACCACAGCTTAATCTTAAATAGTGACTTTCGCTGCATTAGGCCGTCAAAATTGACGCTTCAGGGGGAGAAATGAACATAAAGAGCAATATGAACACATGTTCCTTTTTTCACAGTAAATGCATACGGAATTAAAATAAACTATGTTGTCCTTCAACACTATGCACAATTGAATTTTTCTAAAGTGGAATTGTTATTCTAACATAGTTTGACACATCACTACAGCTGAATCTTAAATAGTGACTTTCGCTGCATTAGGCCGTCAAAATTGACGCTTTCAGGGGGAGAAATGCAAATAAAGAGCAATATGAACACATGTTCCTTTTTTCACAGTAAATGCATACGGAATCAAAATAAACTATGTTGTCCTTCAATTATATGCATAAATGAATGTTTCTAAAGTGCAATTGTCATTCTAACATAGTTTGATACATCACCACAGCTTAATCTTAAATAGTGACTTTCGCTGCATTAGGCCGTCAAAATTGACGCTTCAGAGCGAGAAAAACACATAATAAGATAATATGAACACATGTTCCTTTTTTCACAGTAAATGCATACGGAATCAAAATAAATTATGTTGTCCTTCAACACTATGCACAATTGAATGTTTCTAAAATGGAATTGTCATTCTGACATAGTTTGATACATCACTACAGCTGAATCTTAAATAGTGACTTTCGCTGCATTAGACCGTCAAAATTAACGCTTCAGAGCGAGAAAAACACATAATCAGATAATATGAACACATGTTCCTTTTTTCACAGTAAATGCATACGGAATCAAAATAAATTATGTTGTCCTTCAATAATATGCACAATTGAATGTTTCTAAAGTGGAATTGTCATTCTAACATAGTTTGATACATCACTACAGCTGAATCTTAAATAGTGACTTTCGCTGCATTAGGCCGTCAAAATTGACGCTTTCAGGGGGAGAAAAACACATAATAAGATAATATGAACACATGTTCCTTTTTTCACAGTAAATGCATACGGAATCAAAATAAACTATGTTGTCCTTCAACACTATGCACAATTGAATTTTTCTAAAGTGGAATTGTTATTCTAACATAGTTTGATACATCACTACAGCTGAATCTTAAATAGTGACTTTCGCTGCATTAGGCCGTCAAAATTGACGCTTTCAGGGGGAGAAATGCAAATAAAGAGCAATATGAACACATGTTCCTTTTTTCACAGTAAATGCATACGGAATCAAAATAAACTATGTTGTCCTTCAATTATATGCATAAATGAATGTTTCTAAAGTGCAATTGTCATTCTAACATAGTTTGATACATCACCACAGCTTAATCTTAAATAGTGACTTTCGCTGCATTAGGCCGTCAAAATTGACGCTTCAGAGCGAGAAAAACACATAATAAGATAATATGAACACATTTTCCTTTTTTCACAGTAAATGCATACGGAATCAAAATAAATTATGTTGTCCTTCAACACTATGCACAATTGAATGTTTCTAAAATGGAATTGTCATTCTGACATAGTTTGATACATCACTACAGCTGAATCTTAAATAGTGACTTTCGCTGCATTAGACCGTCAAAATTAACGCTTCAGAGCGAGAAAAACACATAATCAGATAATATGAACACATGTTCCTTTTTTCACAGTAAATGCATACGGAATCAAAATAAATTATGTTGTCCTTCAATAATATGCACAATTGAATGTTTCTAAAGTGGAATTGTCATTCTAACATAGTTTGATACATCACTACAGCTGAATCTTAAATAGTGACTTTCGCTGCATTAGGCCGTCAAAATTGACGCTTTCAGGGGGAGAAAAACACATAATAAGATAATATGAACACATGTTCCTTTTTTCACAGTAAATGCATACGGAATCAAAATAAACTATGTTGGCCTTCAATACTATGCATAAATGAATGTTTCTAAAGTGGAATTGTCATTCTAACATAGTTTGATAAATCACCACAGCTGAATCTTAAATAGTGACATTCGCTGCATTAGACCGTCAAAATTGACGCTTTCAGGGGGAGAAATGCACATAAAGAGCAATATGAACACATGTTCCTTTTTTCACAGTAAATGCATACGGAATCAAAATAAACTATGTTGTCCTTCAATTATATGCATAAATGAATGTTTCTAAAGTGGAATTGTCATTCTAACATAGTTTGATACATCACCACAGCTTAATCTTAAATAGTGACTTTCGCTGCATTAGGCCGTCAAAATTGACGCTTTCAGGGGGAGAAAAACACATAATAAGATAATATGAACACATGTTCCTTTTTTCACAGTAAATGCATACGGAATCAAAATAAACTATCTTGTCCTTCAACACTATGCACAATTGAATGTTTCTAAAGTGGAATTGTTATTCTAACATAGTTTGACACATCACTACAGCTGAATCTTAAATAGTGACTTTCGCTGCATTAGGCCGTCAAAATTGACGCTTTCAGGGGGAGAAAACCACATAATAAGATAATATGAACACATGTTCCTTTTTTCACAGTAAATGCATACGGAATCAAAATAAATTATGTTGTCCTTCAACACTATGCACAATTGAATGTTTCTAAAGTGGAATTGTCATTCTGACATAGTTTGACACATCACTACAGCTGAATCTTAAATAGTGACTTTCGCTGCATTAGGCCGTCAAAATTGACGCTTTCAGGGGGAGAAATGCAAATAAAGAGCAATATGAACACATGTTCCTTTTTTCACAGTAAATGCATACGGAATCAAAATAAACTATGTTGGCCTTCAATACTATGCATAAATGAATGTTTCTAAAGTGGAATTGTCATTCTAACATACTTTGATAAATCACCACAGCTGAATCTTAAATAGTGACATTCGCTGCATTAGACCGTCAAAATTAACGCTTTCAGAGCGAGAGAAGTACATAAAGAGCAATATGAACACATGTTCCTTTTTTCACAGTAACTGCATACGGAATCAAAATAAACTATGTTGGCCTTCAATACTATGCATAAATGAATGTTTCTAAAGTGGAATTGTCATTCTAACATACTTTGATAAATCACCACAGCTGAATCTTAAATAGTGACATTCGCTGCATTAGACTGTCAAAATTAACGCTTTCAGAGCGAGAGAAGTACATAAAGAGCAATATGAACAATTTTTGTTTTTTTCACAGTAAATGCATACGGAATCAAAATAAACTATCTTGTCCTTCAATACTATGCATAAATGAATGTTTCTAAAGTGGAATTGTCATTCTAACATAGTTTGATAAATCACCACAGCTGAATCTTAAATAGTGACATTCGCTGCTTAAACCGTCAAAATTGACGCTCTCAGAGCCAGAAAAACATATAATGAGACAATATGAAGCTGAATCTTAAATAGTGACATTCGCTGCATTAGACAGTCAAAATTAACGCTTCAGAGCGAGAGAAGTACATAAAGAGCAATATGAACACAAGTTACTGTTATCACAGTAAATACATACGGAATCAAAATAAACTATGTTGGCCTTCAATACTATGCATAAATGAATGTTTCTAAAGTGGAATTGTCATTCTAACATACTTTGATAAATCACCACAGCTGAATCTTAAATAGTGACATTCGCTGCATTAGACAGTCAAAATTAACGCTTCAGAGCGAGAGAAGTACATAAAGAGCAATATGAACACAAGTTACTGTTATCACAGTAAATACATACGGAATCAAAATAAACTATGTTGGCCTTCAATACTATGCATAAATGAATGTTTCTAAAGTGGAATTGTCATTCTAACATAGTTTGATAAATCACCACAGCTGAATCTTAAATAGTGACATTCGCTGCATTAGACTGTCAAAATTAACGCTTTCAGAGCGAGAGAAGTACATAAAGAGCAATATGAACACAAGTTACTGTTATCACAGTAAATACATACGGAATCAAAATAAACTATGTTGTCCTTCAATTATATGCATAAATGAATGTTTCTAAAGTGGAATTGTCATTCTAACATAGTTTGATACATCACCACAGCTTAATCTTAAATAGTGACTTTCGCTGCATTAGGCCGTCAAAATTGACGCTTTCAGGGGGAGAAAAACACATAATAAGATAATATGAACACATGTTCCTTTTTTCACAGTAAATGCATACGGAATCAAAATAAACTATCTTGTCCTTCAACACTATGCACAATTGAATGTTTCTAAAGTGGAATTGTTATTCTAACATAGTTTGACACATCACTACAGCTGAATCTTAAATAGTGACTTTCGCTGCATTAGGCCGTCAAAATTGACGCTTTCAGGGGGAGAAAACCACATAATAAGATAATATGAACACATGTTCCTTTTTTCACAGTAAATGCATACGGAATCAAAATAAATTATGTTGTCCTTCAACACTATGCACAATTGAATGTTTCTAAAGTGGAATTGTCATTCTGACATAGTTTGACACACCACTACAGCTGAATCTTAAATAGTGACTTTCGCTGCATTAGGCCGTCAAAATTGACGCTTTCAGGGGGAGAAATGCAAATAAAGAGCAATATGAACACATGTTCCTTTTTTCACAGTAAATGCATACGGAATCAAAATAAACTATGTTGGCCTTCAATTATATGCATAAATGAATGTTTCTAAAGTGCAATTGTCATTCTAACATAGTTTGATACATCACCACAGCTTAATCTTAAATAGTGACTTTCGCTGCATTAGGCCGTCAAAATTGACGCTTCAGGGGGAGAAATGAACATAAAGAGCAATATGAACACATGTTCCTTTTTTCACAGTAAATGCATACGGAATTAAAATAAACTATGTTGTCCTTCAACACTATGCACAATTGAATTTTTCTAAAGTGGAATTGTTATTCTAACATAGTTTGACACATCACTACAGCTGAATCTTAAATAGTGACTTTCGCTGCATTAGGCCGTCAAAATTGACGCTTTCAGGGGGAGAAATGCAAATAAAGAGCAATATGAACACATGTTCCTTTTTTCACAGTAAATGCATACGGAATCAAAATAAACTATGTTGTCCTTCAATTATATGCATAAATGAATGTTTCTAAAGTGCAATTGTCATTCTAACATAGTTTGATACATCACCACAGCTTAATCTTAAATAGTGACTTTCGCTGCATTAGGCCGTCAAAATTGACGCTTCAGAGCGAGAAAAACACATAATAAGATAATATGAACACATGTTCCTTTTTTCACAGTAAATGCATACGGAATCAAAATAAATTATGTTGTCCTTCAACACTATGCACAATTGAATGTTTCTAAAATGGAATTGTCATTCTGACATAGTTTGATACATCACTACAGCTGAATCTTAAATAGTGACTTTCGCTGCATTAGACCGTCAAAATTAACGCTTCAGAGCGAGAAAAACACATAATCAGATAATATGAACACATGTTCCTTTTTTCACAGTAAATGCATACGGAATCAAAATAAATTATGTTGTCCTTCAATAATATGCACAATTGAATGTTTCTAAAGTGGAATTGTCATTCTAACATAGTTTGATACATCACTACAGCTGAATCTTAAATAGTGACTTTCGCTGCATTAGGCCGTCAAAATTGACGCTTTCAGGGGGAGAAAAACACATAATAAGATAATATGAACACATGTTCCTTTTTTCACAGTAAATGCATACGGAATCAAAATAAACTATGTTGTCCTTCAACACTATGCACAATTGAATTTTTCTAAAGTGGAATTGTTATTCTAACATAGTTTGATACATCACTACAGCTGAATCTTAAATAGTGACTTTCGCTGCATTAGGCCGTCAAAATTGACGCTTTCAGGGGGAGAAATGCAAATAAAGAGCAATATGAACACATGTTCCTTTTTTCACAGTAAATGCATACGGAATCAAAATAAACTATGTTGTCCTTCAATTATATGCATAAATGAATGTTTCTAAAGTGCAATTGTCATTCTAACATAGTTTGATACATCACCACAGCTTAATCTTAAATAGTGACTTTCGCTGCATTAGGCCGTCAAAATTGACGCTTCAGAGCGAGAAAAACACATAATAAGATAATATGAACACATTTTCCTTTTTTCACAGTAAATGCATACGGAATCAAAATAAATTATGTTGTCCTTCAACACTATGCACAATTGAATGTTTCTAAAATGGAATTGTCATTCTGACATAGTTTGATACATCACTACAGCTGAATCTTAAATAGTGACTTTCGCTGCATTAGACCGTCAAAATTAACGCTTCAGAGCGAGAAAAACACATAATCAGATAATATGAACACATGTTCCTTTTTTCACAGTAAATGCATACGGAATCAAAATAAATTATGTTGTCCTTCAATAATATGCACAATTGAATGTTTCTAAAGTGGAATTGTCATTCTGACATAGTTTGATACATCACTACAACTGAATCTGAAATAATGACATTCGTTACATTAGACCGTCAAAATTGACGCTTTCAGGGGGAGAAATGCACATAAAGAGCAATATGAACACATGTTCCTTTTTTCACAGTAAATGCATACGGAATCAAAATAAACTATGTTGTCCTTCAACACTATGCACAATTGAATGTTTCTAAAGTGGAATTGTTATTCTAACATGGTTTGACACATCACTACAGCTGAATCTTAAATAGTGACTTTTGCTGCATTAGACCGTCAAAATTGACGCTACAGAGCGAGAAAAGCAAATAAACAGTAATATGAACACATGTTCCTTTTTTCACAGTAAATGCATACGGAATCAAAATAAACTATGTTGTCCTTCAATAATATGCACAATTGAATGTTTCTAAAGTGGAATTGTCATTCTGACATAGTTTGATACATCACTACAGCTGAATCTTAAATAGTGACTTTCGCTGCATTAGACCGTCAAAATTGACGCTACAGAGCGAGAAAAGCAGATAAACAGTAATATGAACACATGTTCCGTTTTTCACAGTAAATGCATACGGAATCAAAATAAACTATGTTGTCCTTCAACACTATGCACAATTGAATGTTTCTAAAGTGGAATTGTCATTCTGACATAGTTTGATACATCACTACAGCTGAATCTTAAATAGTGACTTTCGCTGCATTAGACCGTCAAAATTAACGCTTCAGAGCGAGAAAAACACATAATAAGATAATATGAACGCATGTTCCTTTTTTCACAGTAAATGCATACGGAATCAAAATAAACTATCTTGTCCTTCAACACTATGCACAATTGAATGTTTCTAAAGTGGAATTGTTATTCTAACATAGTTTGACACATCACTACAGCTGAATCTTAAATAATGACATTCGTTACATTAGACCGTCAAAATTGACGCTTTCAGGGGGAGAAATGCAAATAAAGAGCAATATGAACACATGTTCCTTTTTTCACAGTAAATGCATACGGAATCAAAATAAATGATGTTGTCCTTCAACACTATGCACAATTGAATGTTTCTAAAGTGGAATTGTCATTCTGACATAGTTTGATACATCACTACAGCTGAATCTTAAATAGTGACTTTCGCTGCATTAGACCGTCAAAATTGACGCTTTCAGGGGGAGAAATGAACATAAAGAGCAATATGAACACATGTTCCTTTTTTCACAGTAAATGCATACGGAATCAAAAAAAAACTATGTTGTCCTTCAACACTATGCACAATTGAATGTTTCTAAAGTGGAATTGTCATTCTGACATAGTTTGATACATCACTACAGCTGAATCTTAAATAGTGACTTTCGCTGCATTAGGCCGTCAAAATTGACGCTTTCAGGGGGAGAAAAACACATAATAAGATAATATGAACACATGTTCCTTTTTTCACAGTAAATGCATACGGAATCAAAATAAATTTTGTTGTCCTTCAATAATATGCACAATTGAATGTTTCTAAAGTGGAATTGTCATTCTAACATAGTTTGATACATCACCACAGCTGAATCTTAAATAGTGACTTTCGCTGCATTAGACCGTCAAAATTGACGCTTTCAGGGGGAGAAATGCAAATAAAGAGCAATATGAACACATGTTCCTTTTTTCACAGTAAATGCATACGGAATCAAAATAAATGATGTTGTCCTTCAACACTATGCACAATTGAATGTTTCTAAAGTGCAATTGTCATTCTAACATAGTTTGACACATCACCACAGCTGAATCTTAAATAGTGACTTTCGCTGCATTAGGCCGTCAAAATTGACGCTACAGAGCGAGAAAAACACATGATCAGATAATATGAACACATGTTCCTTTTTTCACAGTAAATGCATACGGAATCAAAATAAATTATGTTGTCCTTCAATAATATGCACAATTGAATGTTTCTAAAGTGGAATTGTCATTCTAACATAGTTTGATACATCACTACAGCTGAATCTTAAATAATGACATTCGTTACATTAGGCCGTCAAAATTGACGCTTTCAGGGGGAGAAATGCACATAAAGAGCAATATGAACACATGTTCCTTTTTTCACAGTAAATGCATACGGAATCAAAATAAATGATGTTGTCCTTCAACACTATGCACAATTGAATGTTTCTAAAGTGGAATTGTCATTCTGACATAGTTTGATACATCACTACAGCTGAATCTTAAATAGTGACTTTCGCTGCATTAGGCCGTCAAAATTGACGCTACAGAGCGAGAAAAACACATAATAAGATAATATGAACGCATGTTCCTTTTTTCACAGTAAATGCATACGGAATCAAAATAAACTATCTTGTCCTTCAACACTATGCACAATTGAATGTTTCTAAAGTGGAATTGTTATTCTAACATAGTTTGACACATCACTACAGCTGAATCTTAAATAGTGACTTTCGCTGCATTAGGCCGTCAAAATTGACGCTACAGAGCGAGAAAAACACATAATCAGATAATATGAACACATGTTCCTTTTTTCACAGTAAATGCATACGGAATCAAAATAAATTTTGTTGTCCTTCAATAATATGCACAATTGAATGTTTCTAAAGTGGAATTGTCATTCTAACATAGTTTGATACATCACTACAGCTGAATCTTAAATAATGACATTCGTTACATTAGACCGTCAAAATTGACGCTTTCAGGGGGAGAAATGCAAATAAAGAGCAATATGAACACATGTTCCTTTTTTCACAGTAAATGCATACGGAATCAAAATAAATGATGTTGTCCTTCAACACTATGCACAATTGAATGTTTCTAAAGTGGAATTGTTATTCTAACATGGTTTGATACATCACTACAGCTGAATCTTAAATAGTGACTTTCGCTGCATTAGACCGTCAAAATTGACGATTTCAGGGGGAGAAATGAACATAAAGAGCAATATGAACACATGTTCCTTTTTTCACAGTAAATGCATACGGAATCAAAAAAAATTATGTTGTCCTTCAACACTATGCACAATTGAATGTTTCTAAAGTGGAATTGTCATTCTAACATAGTTTGATACATCACCACAGCTTAATCTTAAATAGTGACTTTCACTGCATTAGGCCGTCAAAATTGACGCTTCAGAGCGAGAAAAACACATAATAAGATAATATGAACACATGTTCCTTTTTTCACAGTAAATGCATACGGAATCAAAATAAATTATGTTGTCCTTCAACACTATGCACAATTGAATGTTTCTAAAGTGGAATTGTCATTCTGACATAGTTTGACACATCACTACAGCTGAATCTTAAATAGTGACTTTCGCTGCATTAGGCCGTCAAAATTGACGCTTTCAGGGGGAGAAATGCAAATAAAGAGCAATATGAACACATGTTCCTTTTTTCACAGTAAATGCATGCGGAATCAAAATAAACTATGTTGTCCTTCAATAATATGCACAATTGAATGTTTCTAAAGTGGAATTGTCATTCTAACATAGTTTGATACATCACCACAGCTTAATCTTAAATAGTGACTTTCGCTGCATTAGGCCGTCAAAATTGACGCTTTCAGGGGGAGAAAAACACATAATAAGATAATATGAACACATGTTCCTTTTTTCACAGTAAATGCATACGGAATCAAAATAAATTATGTTGTCCTTCAACACTATGCACAATTGAATGTTTCTAAAGTGGAATTGTCATTCTGACATAGTGTGATACATCACTACAGCTGAATCTTAAATAGTGACTTTCGCTGCAACAGGCTGTCAAAATTGACGCTTTCAGGGGGAGAAATGAACATTAAGAGCAATATGAACACATGTTCCTTTTTTCACAGTAAATGCATACGGAATCAAAATAAACTATGTTGTCCTTCAACACTATGCACAATTGAATTTTTCTAAAATGGAATTGTCATTCTGACATAGTTTGATACATCACTACAGCTGAATCTTAAATAGTGACTTTCGCTGCATTAGACCGTCAAAATTAACGCTTCAGAGCGAGAAAAACACATAATCAGATAATATGAACACATGTTCCTTTTTTCACAGTAAATGCATACGGAATCAAAATAAATTATGTTGTCCTTCAATAATATGCACAATTGAATGTTTCTAAAGTGGAATTGTCATTCTAACATAGTTTGATACATCACTACAGCTGAATCTTAAATAGTGACTTTCGCTGCAATAGACCGTCAAAATTGACGCTTTCAGGGGGAGAAATGAACATAAAGAGCAATATGAACACATGTTCCTTTTTTCACAGTAAATGCATACGGAATCAAAATAAACTATGTTGTCCTTCAATTATATGCATAAATGAATGTTTCTAAAGTGCAATTGTCATTCTAACATAGTTTGATACATCACCACAGCTTAATCTTAAATAGTGACTTTCGCTGCATTAGGCCGTCAAAATTGACGCTTCAGGGGGAGAAATGAACATAAAGAGCAATATGAACACATGTTCCTTTTTTCACAGTAAATGCATACGGAATTAAAATAAACTATGTTGTCCTTCAACACTATGCACAATTGAATTTTTCTAAAGTGGAATTGTTATTCTAACATAGTTTGACACATCACTACAGCTGAATCTTAAATAGTGACTTTCGCTGCATTAGGCCGTCAAAATTGACGCTTTCAGGGGGAGAAATGCAAATAAAGAGCAATATGAACACATGTTCCTTTTTTCACAGTAAATGCATACGGAATCAAAATAAACTATGTTGTCCTTCAATTATATGCATAAATGAATGTTTCTAAAGTGCAATTGTCATTCTAACATAGTTTGATACATCACCACAGCTTAATCTTAAATAGTGACTTTCGCTGCATTAGGCCGTCAAAATTGACGCTTCAGAGCGAGAAAAACACATAATAAGATAATATGAACACATGTTCCTTTTTTCACAGTAAATGCATACGGAATCAAAATAAATTATGTTGTCCTTCAACACTATGCACAATTGAATGTTTCTAAAATGGAATTGTCATTCTGACATAGTTTGATACATCACTACAGCTGAATCTTAAATAGTGACTTTCGCTGCATTAGACCGTCAAAATTAACGCTTTCAGGGGGAGAAAAACACATAATCAGATAATATGAACACATGTTCCTTTTTTCACAGTAAATGCATACGGAATCAAAATAAATTATGTTGTCCTTCAATAATATGCACAATTGAATGTTTCTAAAGTGGAATTGTCATTCTAACATAGTTTGATACATCACTACAGCTGAATCTTAAATAGTGACTTTCGCTGCATTAGGCCGTCAAAATTGACGCTTTCAGGGGGAGAAAAACACATAATAAGATAATATGAACACATGTTCCTTTTTTCACAGTAAATGCATACGGAATCAAAATAAACTATGTTGTCCTTCAACACTATGCACAATTGAATTTTTCTAAAATGGAATTGTCATTCTGACATAGTTTGATACATCACTACAGCTGAATCTTAAATAGTGACTTTCGCTGCATTAGACCGTCAAAATTAACGCTTCAGAGCGAGAAAAACACATAATCAGATAATATGAACACATGTTCCTTTTTTCACAGTAAATGCATACGGAATCAAAATAAATTATGTTGTCCTTCAATAATATGCACAATTGAATGTTTCTAAAGTGGAATTGTCATTCTAACATAGTTTGATACATCACTACAGCTGAATCTTAAATAATGACATTCGTTACATTAGACCGTCAAAATTGACGCTTTCAGGGGGAGAAATGCACATAAAGAGCAATATGAACACATGTTCCTTTTTTCACAGTAAATGCATACGGAATCAAAATAAATGATGTTGTCCTTCAACACTATGCACAATTGAATGTTTCTAAAGTGGAATTGTCATTCTGACATAGTTTGATACATCACTACAGCTGAATCTTAAATAGTGACTTTCGCTGCATTAGACCGTCAAAATTGACGCTTTCAGGGGGAGAAATGCACATAAAGAGCAATATGAACACATGTTCCTTTTTTCACAGTAAATGCATACGGAATCAAAATAAACTATCTTGTCCTTCAATACTATGCATAAATGAATGTTTCTAAAGTGGAATTGTCATTCTAACATAGTTAGAGCTGAATCTTAAATAGTGACATTCGCTGCTTAAACCGTCAAAATTGACGCTCTCAGAGCCAGAAAAACATATAATGAGACAATATGAAGCTGAATCTTAAATAGTGACATTCGCTGCATTAGACAGTCAAAATTAACGCTTCAGAGCGAGAGAAGTACATAAAGAGCAATATGAACACAAGTTACTGTTATCACAGTAAATACATACGGAATCAAAATAAACTATGTTGGCCTTCAATACTATGCATAAATGAATGTTTCTAAAGTGGAATTGTCATTCTAACATACTTTGATAAATCACCACAGCTGAATCTTAAATAGTGACATTCGCTGCATTAGACAGTCAAAATTAACGCTTCAGAGCGAGAGAAGTACATAAAGAGCAATATGAACACAAGTTACTGTTATCACAGTAAATACATACGGAATCAAAATAAACTATGTTGGCCTTCAATACTATGCATAAATGAATGTTTCTAAAGTGGAATTGTCATTCTAACATAGTTTGATAAATCACCACAGCTGAATCTTAAATAGTGACATTCGCTGCATTAGACTGTCAAAATTAACGCTTTCAGAGCGAGAGAAGTACATAAAGAGCAATATGAACACAAGTTACTGTTATCACAGTAAATACATACGGAATCAAAATAAACTATGTTGTCCTTCAATTATATGCATAAATGAATGTTTCTAAAGTGGAATTGTCATTCTAACATAGTTTGATACATCACCACAGCTTAATCTTAAATAGTGACTTTCGCTGCATTAGGCCGTCAAAATTGACGCTTTCAGGGGGAGAAAAACACATAATAAGATAATATGAACACATGTTCCTTTTTTCACAGTAAATGCATACGGAATCAAAATAAACTATCTTGTCCTTCAACACTATGCACAATTGAATGTTTCTAAAGTGGAATTGTTATTCTAACATAGTTTGACACATCACTACAGCTGAATCTTAAATAGTGACTTTCGCTGCATTAGGCCGTCAAAATTGACGCTTTCAGGGGGAGAAAACCACATAATAAGATAATATGAACACATGTTCCTTTTTTCACAGTAAATGCATACGGAATCAAAATAAATTATGTTGTCCTTCAACACTATGCACAATTGAATGTTTCTAAAGTGGAATTGTCATTCTGACATAGTTTGACACATCACTACAGCTGAATCTTAAATAGTGACTTTCGCTGCATTAGGCCGTCAAAATTGACGCTTTCAGGGGGAGAAATGCAAATAAAGAGCAATATGAACACATGTTCCTTTTTTCACAGTAAATGCATACGGAATCAAAATAAACTATGTTGGCCTTCAATTATATGCATAAATGAATGTTTCTAAAGTGCAATTGTCATTCTAACATAGTTTGATACATCACCACAGCTTAATCTTAAATAGTGACTTTCGCTGCATTAGGCCGTCAAAATTGACGCTTCAGGGGGAGAAATGAACATAAAGAGCAATATGAACACATGTTCCTTTTTTCACAGTAAATGCATACGGAATTAAAATAAACTATGTTGTCCTTCAACACTATGCACAATTGAATTTTTCTAAAGTGGAATTGTTATTCTAACATAGTTTGACACATCACTACAGCTGAATCTTAAATAGTGACTTTCGCTGCATTAGGCCGTCAAAATTGACGCTTTCAGGGGGAGAAATGCAAATAAAGAGCAATATGAACACATGTTCCTTTTTTCACAGTAAATGCATACGGAATCAAAATAAACTATGTTGTCCTTCAATTATATGCATAAATGAATGTTTCTAAAGTGCAATTGTCATTCTAACATAGTTTGATACATCACCACAGCTTAATCTTAAATAGTGACTTTCGCTGCATTAGGCCGTCAAAATTGACGCTTCAGAGCGAGAAAAACACATAATAAGATAATATGAACACATGTTCCTTTTTTCACAGTAAATGCATACGGAATCAAAATAAATTATGTTGTCCTTCAACACTATGCACAATTGAATGTTTCTAAAATGGAATTGTCATTCTGACATAGTTTGATACATCACTACAGCTGAATCTTAAATAGTGACTTTCGCTGCATTAGACCGTCAAAATTAACGCTTCAGAGCGAGAAAAACACATAATCAGATAATATGAACACATGTTCCTTTTTTCACAGTAAATGCATACGGAATCAAAATAAATTATGTTGTCCTTCAATAATATGCACAATTGAATGTTTCTAAAGTGGAATTGTCATTCTAACATAGTTTGATACATCACTACAGCTGAATCTTAAATAGTGACTTTCGCTGCATTAGGCCGTCAAAATTGACGCTTTCAGGGGGAGAAAAACACATAATAAGATAATATGAACACATGTTCCTTTTTTCACAGTAAATGCATACGGAATCAAAATAAACTATGTTGTCCTTCAACACTATGCACAATTGAATTTTTCTAAAGTGGAATTGTTATTCTAACATAGTTTGATACATCACTACAGCTGAATCTTAAATAGTGACTTTCGCTGCATTAGGCCGTCAAAATTGACGCTTTCAGGGGGAGAAATGCAAATAAAGAGCAATATGAACACATGTTCCTTTTTTCACAGTAAATGCATACGGAATCAAAATAAACTATGTTGTCCTTCAATTATATGCATAAATGAATGTTTCTAAAGTGCAATTGTCATTCTAACATAGTTTGATACATCACCACAGCTTAATCTTAAATAGTGACTTTCGCTGCATTAGGCCGTCAAAATTGACGCTTCAGAGCGAGAAAAACACATAATAAGATAATATGAACACATTTTCCTTTTTTCACAGTAAATGCATACGGAATCAAAATAAATTATGTTGTCCTTCAACACTATGCACAATTGAATGTTTCTAAAATGGAATTGTCATTCTGACATAGTTTGATACATCACTACAGCTGAATCTTAAATAGTGACTTTCGCTGCATTAGACCGTCAAAATTAACGCTTCAGAGCGAGAAAAACACATAATCAGATAATATGAACACATGTTCCTTTTTTCACAGTAAATGCATACGGAATCAAAATAAATTATGTTGTCCTTCAATAATATGCACAATTGAATGTTTCTAAAGTGGAATTGTCATTCTAACATAGTTTGATACATCACTACAGCTGAATCTTAAATAGTGACTTTCGCTGCATTAGGCCGTCAAAATTGACGCTTTCAGGGGGAGAAAAACACATAATAAGATAATATGAACACATGTTCCTTTTTTCACAGTAAATGCATACGGAATCAAAATAAACTATGTTGGCCTTCAATACTATGCATAAATGAATGTTTCTAAAGTGGAATTGTCATTCTAACATAGTTTGATAAATCACCACAGCTGAATCTTAAATAGTGACATTCGCTGCATTAGACCGTCAAAATTGACGCTTTCAGGGGGAGAAATGCACATAAAGAGCAATATGAACACATGTTCCTTTTTTCACAGTAAATGCATACGGAATCAAAATAAACTATGTTGTCCTTCAATTATATGCATAAATGAATGTTTCTAAAGTGGAATTGTCATTCTAACATAGTTTGATACATCACCACAGCTTAATCTTAAATAGTGACTTTCGCTGCATTAGGCCGTCAAAATTGACGCTTTCAGGGGGAGAAAAACACATAATAAGATAATATGAACACATGTTCCTTTTTTCACAGTAAATGCATACGGAATCAAAATAAACTATCTTGTCCTTCAACACTATGCACAATTGAATGTTTCTAAAGTGGAATTGTTATTCTAACATAGTTTGACACATCACTACAGCTGAATCTTAAATAGTGACTTTCGCTGCATTAGGCCGTCAAAATTGACGCTTTCAGGGGGAGAAAACCACATAATAAGATAATATGAACACATGTTCCTTTTTTCACAGTAAATGCATACGGAATCAAAATAAATTATGTTGTCCTTCAACACTATGCACAATTGAATGTTTCTAAAGTGGAATTGTCATTCTGACATAGTTTGACACATCACTACAGCTGAATCTTAAATAGTGACTTTCGCTGCATTAGGCCGTCAAAATTGACGCTTTCAGGGGGAGAAATGCAAATAAAGAGCAATATGAACACATGTTCCTTTTTTCACAGTAAATGCATACGGAATCAAAATAAACTATGTTGGCCTTCAATACTATGCATAAATGAATGTTTCTAAAGTGGAATTGTCATTCTAACATACTTTGATAAATCACCACAGCTGAATCTTAAATAGTGACATTCGCTGCATTAGACCGTCAAAATTAACGCTTTCAGAGCGAGAGAAGTACATAAAGAGCAATATGAACACATGTTCCTTTTTTCACAGTAACTGCATACGGAATCAAAATAAACTATGTTGGCCTTCAATACTATGCATAAATGAATGTTTCTAAAGTGGAATTGTCATTCTAACATACTTTGATAAATCACCACAGCTGAATCTTAAATAGTGACATTCGCTGCATTAGACTGTCAAAATTAACGCTTTCAGAGCGAGAGAAGTACATAAAGAGCAATATGAACAATTTTTGTTTTTTTCACAGTAAATGCATACGGAATCAAAATAAACTATCTTGTCCTTCAATACTATGCATAAATGAATGTTTCTAAAGTGGAATTGTCATTCTAACATAGTTTGATAAATCACCACAGCTGAATCTTAAATAGTGACATTCGCTGCTTAAACCGTCAAAATTGACGCTCTCAGAGCCAGAAAAACATATAATGAGACAATATGAAGCTGAATCTTAAATAGTGACATTCGCTGCATTAGACAGTCAAAATTAACGCTTCAGAGCGAGAGAAGTACATAAAGAGCAATATGAACACAAGTTACTGTTATCACAGTAAATACATACGGAATCAAAATAAACTATGTTGGCCTTCAATACTATGCATAAATGAATGTTTCTAAAGTGGAATTGTCATTCTAACATACTTTGATAAATCACCACAGCTGAATCTTAAATAGTGACATTCGCTGCATTAGACAGTCAAAATTAACGCTTCAGAGCGAGAGAAGTACATAAAGAGCAATATGAACACAAGTTACTGTTATCACAGTAAATACATACGGAATCAAAATAAACTATGTTGGCCTTCAATACTATGCATAAATGAATGTTTCTAAAGTGGAATTGTCATTCTAACATAGTTTGATAAATCACCACAGCTGAATCTTAAATAGTGACATTCGCTGCATTAGACTGTCAAAATTAACGCTTTCAGAGCGAGAGAAGTACATAAAGAGCAATATGAACACAAGTTACTGTTATCACAGTAAATACATACGGAATCAAAATAAACTATGTTGGCCTTCAATACTATGCATAAATGAATGTTTCTAAAGTGGAATTGTCATTCTAACATACTTTGATAAATCACCACAGCTGAATCTTAAATAGTGACATTCGCTGCTTAAACCGTCAAAATTGACGCTCTCAGAGCCAGAAAAACATATAATGAGACAATATGAACACATGTGGCTGTTTTCACAGTAACTGCATACGGAATCAAAATAAACTGTGTTGGCCTTCAATACTATGCATAAATGAATGTTTCTAAAGTGGAATTGTCATTCTAACATACTTTGATAAATCACCACAGCTGAATCTTAAATAGTGACATTCGCTGCATTAGACCGTCAAAATTAACGCTTTCAGAGCGAGAGAAGTACATAAAGAGCAATATGAACACATGTTCCTTTTTTCACAGTAACTGCATACGGAATCAAAATAAACTGTGTTGGCCTTCAATACTATGCATAAATGAATGTTTCTAAAGTGGAATTGTCATTCTAACATACTTTGATAAATCACCACAGCTGAATCTTAAATAGTGACATTCGCTGCATTAGACCGTTGAAATTAACGCTTTCAGAGCGAGAGAAGTACATAAAGAGCAATATGAACAATTTTTGTTTTTTTCACAGTAAATGCATACGGAATCAAAATAAACTATCTTGTCCTTCAATACTATGCATAAATGAATGTTTCTAAAGTGGAATTGTCATTCTAACATAGTTAGAGCTGAATCTTAAATAGTGACATTCGCTGCTTAAACCGTCAAAATTGACGCTCTCAGAGCCAGAAAAACATATAATGAGACAATATGAAGCTGAATCTTAAATAGTGACATTCGCTGCATTAGACAGTCAAAATTAACGCTTCAGAGCGAGAGAAGTACATAAAGAGCAATATGAACACAAGTTACTGTTATCACAGTAAATACATACGGAATCAAAATAAACTATGTTGGCCTTCAATACTATGCATAAATGAATGTTTCTAAAGTGGAATTGTCATTCTAACATACTTTGATAAATCACCACAGCTGAATCTTAAATAGTGACATTCGCTGCATTAGACAGTCAAAATTAACGCTTCAGAGCGAGAGAAGTACATAAAGAGCAATATGAACACAAGTTACTGTTATCACAGAATCAAAATAAACTATGTTGGCCTTCAATACTATGCATAAATGAATGTTTCTAAAGTGGAATTGTCATTCTAACATAGTTTGATAAATCACCACAGCTGAATCTTAAATAGTGACATTCGCTGCATTAGACTGTCAAAATTAACGCTTTCAGAGCGAGAGAAGTACATAAAGAGCAATATGAACACAAGTTACTGTTATCACAGTAAATACATACGGAATCAAAATAAACTATGTTGGCCTTCAATACTATGCATAAGTGAATGTTTCTAAAGTGGAATTGTCATTCTAACATACTTTGATAAATCACCACGGCTGAATCTTAAATAGTGACATTCGCTGCATTAGACCGTCAAAATTGACGCTTTCAGGGGGAGAAATGCACATAAAGAGCAATATGAACACATGTTCCTTTTTTCACAGTAAATGCATACGGAATCAAAATAAACTATGTTGTCCTTCAATTATATGCATAAATGAATGTTTCTAAAGTGGAATTGTCATTCTAACATAGTTTGATACATCACCACAGCTTAATCTTAAATAGTGACTTTCGCTGCATTAGGCCGTCAAAATTGACGCTTTCAAGGGGAGAAAAACACATAATAAGATAATATGAACACATGTTCCTTTTTTCACAGTAAATGCATACGGAATCAAAATAAACTATCTTGTCCTTCAACACTATGCACAATTGAATGTTTCTAAAGTGGAATTGTTATTCTAACATAGTTTGACACATCACTACAGCTGAATCTTAAATAGTGACTTTCGCTGCATTAGGCCGTCAAAATTGACGCTTTCAGGGGGAGAAAACCACATAATAAGATAATATGAACACATGTTCCTTTTTTCACAGTAAATGCATACGGAATCAAAATAAATTATGTTGTCCTTCAACACTATGCACAATTGAATGTTTCTAAAGTGGAATTGTCATTCTGACATAGTTTGACACATCACTACAGCTGAATCTTAAATAGTGACTTTCGCTGCATTAGGCCGTCAAAATTGACGCTTTCAGGGGGAGAAATGCAAATAAAGAGCAATATGAACACATGTTCCTTTTTTCACAGTAAATGCATACGGAATCAAAATAAACTATGTTGGCCTTCAATACTATGCATAAATGAATGTTTCTAAAGTGGAATTGTCATTCTAACATACTTTGATAAATCACCACAGCTGAATCTTAAATAGTGACATTCGCTGCATTAGACCGTCAAAATTGACGCTTTCAGAGCGAGAGAAGTACATAAAGAGCAATATGAACACATGTTCCTTTTTTCACAGTAACTGCATACGGAATCAAAATAAACTATGTTGGCCTTCAATACTATGCATAAATGAATGTTTCTAAAGTGGAATTGTCATTCTAACATAGTTTGATAAATCACCACAGCTGAATCTTAAATAGTGACATTCGTTGCATTAGACTGTCAAAATTAACGCTTTCAGAGCGAGAGAAGTACATAAAGAGCAATATGAACAATTTTTGTTTTTTTCACAGTAAATGCATACGGAATCAAAATAAACTATCTTGTCCTTCAATACTATGCATAAATGAATGTTTCTAAAGTGGAATTGTCATTCTAACATAGTTTGATAAATCACCACAGCTGAATCTTAAATAGTGACATTCGCTGCTTAAACCGTCAAAATTGACGCTCTCAGAGCCAGAAAAACATATAATGAGACAATATGAAGCTGAATCTTAAATAGTGACATTCGCTGCATTAGACAGTCAAAATTAACGCTTCAGAGCGAGAGAAGTACATAAAGAGCAATATGAACACAAGTTACTGTTATCACAGTAAATACATACGGAATCAAAATAAACTATGTTGGCCTTCAATACTATGCATAAATGAATGTTTCTAAAGTGGAATTGTCATTCTAACATACTTTGATAAATCACCACAGCTGAATCTTAAATAGTGACATTCGCTGCATTAGACAGTCAAAATTAACGCTTCAGAGCGAGAGAAGTACATAAAGAGCAATATGAACACAAGTTACTGTTATCACAGTAAATACATACGGAATCAAAATAAACTATGTTGGCCTTCAATACTATGCATAAATGAATGTTTCTAAAGTGGAATTGTCATTCTAACATAGTTTGATAAATCACCACAGCTGAATCTTAAATAGTGACATTCGCTGCATTAGACTGTCAAAATTAACGCTTTCAGAGCGAGAGAAGTACATAAAGAGCAATATGAACACAAGTTACTGTTATCACAGTAAATACATACGGAATCAAAATAAACTATGTTGGCCTTCAATACTATGCATAAATGAATGTTTCTAAAGTGGAATTGTCATTCTAACATACTTTGATAAATCACCACAGCTGAATCTTAAATAGTGACATTCGCTGCATTAGACTGTCAAAATTAACGCTTTCAGAGCGAGAGAAGTACATAAAGAGCAATATGAACAATTTTTGTTTTTTTCACAGTAAATGCATACGGAATCAAAATAAACTATCTTGTCCTTCAATACTATGCATAAATGAATGTTTCTAAAGTGGAATTGTCATTCTAACATAGTTTGATAAATCACCACAGCTGAATCTTAAATAATGACATTCGCTGCATTAGACTGTCAAAATTAACGCTTTCAGAGCGAGAGAAGTACATAAAGAGCTATATGAACAATTTTTGTTTTTTTCACAGTAACTGCATACGGAATCAAAATAAACTATGTTGGCCTTCAATACTATGCATAAATGAATGTTTCTAAAGTGGAATTGTCATTCTAACATAGTTTGATAAATCACCACAGCTGAATCTTAAATAGTGACATTCGTTGCATTAGACTGTCAAAATTAACGCTTTCAGAGCGAGAGAAGTACATAAAGAGCAATATGAACACAAGTTACTGTTATCACAGTAAATACATACGGAATCAAAATAAACTATGTTGGCCTTCAATACTATGCATAAATGAATGTTTCTAAAGTGGAATTGTCATTCTAACATACTTTGATAAATCACCACAGCTGAATCTTAAATAGTGACATTCGCTGCATTAGACTGTCAAAATTAACGCTTTCAGAGCGAGAGAAGTACATAAAGAGCAATATGAACACAAGTTACTGTTATCACAGTAAATACATACGGAATCAAAATAAACTATGTTGGCCTTCAATACTATGCATAAATGAATGTTTCTAAAGTGGAATTGTCATTCTAACATACTTTGATAAATCACCACAGCTGAATCTTAAATAGTGACATTCGCTGCTTAAACCGTCAAAATTGACGCTCTCAGAGCCAGAAAAACATATAATGAGACAATATGAACACATGTGGCTGTTTTCACAGTAACTGCATACGGAATCAAAATAAACTGTGTTGGCCTTCAATACTATGCATAAATGAATGTTTCTAAAGTGGAATTGTCATTCTAACATACTTTGATAAATCACCACAGCTGAATCTTAAATAGTGACATTCGCTGCATTAGACCGTCAAAATTAACGCTTTCAGAGCGAGAGAAGTACATAAAGAGCAATATGAACACATGTTCCTTTTTTCACAGTAACTGCATACGGAATCAAAATAAACTATGTTGGCCTTCAATACTATGCATAAATGAATGTTTCTAAAGTGGAATTGTCATTCTAACATACTTTGATAAATCACCACAGCTGAATCTTAAATAGTGACATTCGCTGCATTAGACTGTCAAAATTAACGCTTTCAGAGCGAGAGAAGTACATAAAGAGCAATATGAACAATTTTTGTTTTTTTCACAGTAACTGCATACGGAATCAAAATAAACTATGTTGGCCTTCAATACTATGCATAAATGAATGTTTCTAAAGTGGAATTGTCATTCTAACATAGTTTGATAAATCACCACAGCTGAATCTTAAATAGTGACATTCGCTGCATTAGACTGTCAAAATTAACGCTTTCAGAGCGAGAGAAGTACATAAAGAGCAATATGAACAATTTTTGTTTTTTTCACAGTAAATGCATACGGAATCAAAATAAACTATGTTGGCCTTCAATACTTTGCATAAATGAATGTTTCTAAAGTGGAATTGTCATTCTAACATAGTTTGATAAATCACCACAGCTGAATCTTAAATAGTGACATTCGCTGCATTAGACCGTTAAAATTAACGCTTTCAGAGCCAGAAAAACACATAATGAGACAACATGAACAAATGTGGCTGTTATCACAGTAAATGCATACGGAATCAAAATAAACTATGTTGGCCTTCAATACTTTGCATAAATGAATGTTTCTAAAGTGGAATTGTCATTCTAACATAGTTTGATAAATCACCACAGCTGAATCTTAAATAGTGACATTCGCTGCATTAGACTGTCAAAATTAACGCTTTCAGAGCGAGAGAAGTACATAAAGAGCAATATGAACACAAGTTACTGTTATCACAGTAAAATACACACGGAATCAAAATAAACTATGTTGGCCTTCAATACTAAGCATAAATGAATGTTTCTAAAGTGGAATTGTCATTCTAACATAGTTTGATAAATCACCACAGCTGAATCTTAAATAGTGACATTCGCTGCTTAAACCGTCAAAATTGACGCTCTCAGAGCCAGAAAAACATATAATGAGACAATATGAACACATGTGGCTGTTTTCACAGTAACTGCATACGGAATCAAAATAAACTGTGTTGGCCTTCAATACTATGCATAAATGAATGTTTCTAAAGTGGAATTGTCATTCTAACATACTTTGATAAATCACCACAGCTGAATCTTAAATAGTGACATTCGCTGCATTAGACTGTCAAAATTAACGCTTCAGAGCGAGAGAAGTACATAAAGAGCAATATGAACACAAGTTACTGTTATCACAGTAAATACATACGGAATCAAAATAAACTATGTTGGCCTTCAATACTATGCATAAATGAATGTTTCTAAAGTGGAATTGTCATTCTAACATACTTTGATAAATCACCACAGCTGAATCTTAAATAGTGACATTCGCTGCATTAGACTGTCAAAATTAACGCTTCAGAGCGAGAGAAGTACATAAAGAGCAATATGAACACAAGTTACTGTTATCACAGTAAATACATACGGAATCAAAATAAACTATGTTGGCCTTCAATACTATGCATAAATGAATGTTTCTAAAGTGGAATTGTCATTCTAACATAGTTTGATAAATCACCACAGCTGAATCTTAAATAGTGACATTCGCTGCATTAGACTGTCAAAATTAACGCTTTCAGAGCGAGAGAAGTACATAAAGAGCTATATGAACAATTTTTGTTTTTTTCACAGTAAATGCATACGGAATCAAAATAAACTATGTTGGCCTTCAATACTATGCATAAATGAATGTTTCTAAAGTGGAATTGTCATTCTGACATAGTTTGATACATCACCACAGCTAAATCTTAAATAGTGACTTTCGCTGCATTAGATCGTCAAAATTGACGCTTTCAAGGGGAGAAATGCACATCAAGAGCAATATGAACACATGTTCTTTTTTTCACAGAAAATGCATACAGAATCAAAATAAATTATGTTGTCCTTCAACACTATGCAAAATTGAATGTTTCTAAAGTGGAATTGTTATTCTAACATAGTTTGACACATCACTAGAGCTGAATCTTAAATAATGACATTCGTTACATTAGACCGTCAAAATTGACGCTTCAAAGCGAGAAAAACACATAAGATAATATGAACACATGTTCCTTTTTTCACAGTAAATACATACGGAATCAAAATAAATTATGTTGTCCTTCAACACTATGCAAAATTGAATGTTTCTAAAGTGGAATTGTTATTCTAACATAGTTTGACACATCACTAGAGCTGAATCTTAAACAATGACATTCGTTACATTAGACCGTCAAAATTGACGCTTCAGAGCGAGAAAAACACATAATAGGATAATATGAACACATGTTCCTTTTTTCACAGTAAATGCATACGGAATCAAAATAAACTATGTTGTCCTTCAACACTATGCACAAGTGAATGTTTCTAAAGTGGAATTGTCATTCTGACATAATTTGATACATCACTACAGCTGAATCTTTAATAGTGACTTTCGCTGCATTAGACCGTCAAAATTGACGCTACAGAGCGAGAAAAACACATAAACAGTAATATGAACACATGTTCCTTTTTTCACAGTAAATGCATACGGAATCAAAATAAATGATGTTGTCCTTCAATAATATGCATAAATGAATGTTTCTAAAGTGGAATTGTTATTCTAACATAGTTTGACACATCACTACAGCTGAATCTTAAATAATGACATTCGTTACATTAGACCGTCAAAATTGACGCTTTCAGGGGGAGAAATGCAAATAAAGAGCAATATGAACACATGTTCCTTTTTTCACAGTAAATGCAGACGGAATCAAAATAAATTATGTTGTCCTTCAACACTATGCACAAGTGAATGTTTCTAAAGTGGAATTGTTATTCTAACATAGTTTGACACATCACTAGAGCTGAATCTTAAATAGTGACATTCGCTGCATTAGACCGTCAAAATTGACGCTTTCAGAGCCAGAAAAACACATAATGAGACAATATGAACACGTGGTTGTTTTCACAGTAACTGCATACAGAATCAAAATAAACTATGTTGTCCTTCAATAATATGCATAAATGAATGTTTCTAAAGTGGAATTGTCATTCTAACATAGTTTGATACATCACCACAGTTGAATCTTAAATAGTGACTTTCGCTGCATTAGACCGTCAAAATTGACGCTTTCAAGGGGAGAAATGCACATAAAGAGCAATATGAACACATGTTCTTTTTTTCACAGAAAATGCATACGGAATCAAAATAAACTATGTTGTCCTTCAACACTATGCAAAATTGAATGTTTCTAAAGTGGAATTGTCATTCTAACATAGTTTGATACATCACCACAGCTGAATCTTAAATAGTGACTTTCGCTGCATTAGACCGTCAAAATTGACGCTTCAAAGCGAGAAAAACACATAATAAGATAATATGAACACATGTTCCTTTTTTCACAGTAAATACATACGGAATCAAAATAAATTATGTTGTCCTTCAACACTATGCAAAATTGAATCTTTCTAAAGTGGAATTGTCATTCTAACATAGTTTGACACATCACTACAGCTGAATCTTAAATAATGACATTCGTTACATTAGACCGTCAAAATTGACGCTTCAAAGCGAGAAAAACACATAATAAGATAATATGAACACATGTTCCTTTTTTCACAGTAAATACATACGGAATCAAAATAAATTATATTGTCCTTCAACACTATGCAAAATTGAATGTTTCTAAAGTGGAATTGTTATTCTAACATAGTTTGACACATCACTACAGCTGAATCTTAAATAATGACATTCGTTACATTAGACCGTCAAAATTGACGCTTCAGAGCGAGAAAAACACATAATAGGATAATATGAACACATGTTCCTTTTTTCACAGTAAATGCATACGGAATCAAAATAAACTATGTTGTCCTTCAACACTATGCAAAATTGAATGTTTCTAAAGTGGAATTGTCATTCTGACATAATTTGATACATCACTACAGCTGAATCTTAAATAGTGACTTTCGCTGCATTAGACCGTCAAAATTGACGCTACAGAGCGAGAAAAACACACAAACAGTAATATGAACACATGTTCCTTTTTTCACAGTAAATACATACGGAATCAAAATAAATTATGTTGTCCTTCAACACTATGCAAAATTGAATGTTTCTAAAGTGGAATTGTCATTCTGACATAATTTGATACATCACTACAGCTGAATCTTAAATAGTGACTTTCGCTGCATTAGACCGTCAAAATTGACGCTACAGAGCGAGAAAAACACACAAACAGTAATATGAACACATGTTCCTTTTTTCACAGTAAATACATACGGAATCAAAATAAATTATGTTGTCCTTCAACACTATGCAAAATTGAATGTTTCTAAAGTGGAATTGTCATTCTAACATAGTTTGACACATCACTACAGCTGAATCTTAAATAATGACATTCGTTACATTAGACCGTCAAAATTGACGCTTCAAAGCGAGAAAAACACATAATAAGATAATATGAACACATGTTCTTTTTTCACAGTAAATGCATACGGAATCAAAATAAATTATGTTGTCCTTCAACACTATGCAAAATTGAATGTTTCTAAAGTGGAATTGTCATTCTGACATAGTTTGATACATCACTACAGCTGAATCTTAAATAGTGACTTTCGCTGCATTAGACCGTCAAAATTGACGCTTCAGAGCGAGTAATGCACATAAAGAGCAATATGAACACATGTACCTTTTTTCACAGTAAATGCAGACGGAATCAAAATAAATTATGTTGTTCTTCAACACTATGCACAAGTGAATGTTTCTAAAGTGGAATTGTTATTCTAACATAGTTTGATACATCACCACAGTTGAATCTTAAATAGTGACTTTCGCTGCATTAGACCGTCAAAATTGACGCTTTCAAGGGGAGAAATGCACATAAAGAGCAATATGAACACATGTTCTTTTTTTCACAGTAAATGCATACGGAATCAAAATAAACTATGTTGTCCTTCAACACTATGCAAAATTGAATGTTTCTAAAGTGGAATTGTTATTCTAACATAGTTTGACACATCACTACAGCTGAATCTTAAATAATGACATTCGTTACATTAGACCGTCAAAATTGACGCTTTCAGAGGGAGAAATGCACATAAAGAGCAATATGAACACATGTTCCTTTTTTCACAGTAAATACAGACGGAATCAAAATATATTATGTTGTCCTTCAACACTATGCAAAATTGAATGTTTCTAAAGTGGAATTGTTATTCTAACATAGTTTGACACATCACTACAGCTGAATCTTAAATAATGACATTCGTTACATTAGACCGTCAAAATTGACGCTTCAAAGCGAGAAAAACACATAATAAGATAATATGAACACATGTTCCTTTTTTCACAGTAAATACATACGGAATCAAAATAAACTATGTTGTCCTTCAACACTATGCAAAATTGAATGTTTCTAAAGTGGAATTGTTATTCTAACATAGTTTGACACATCACTAGAGCTGAATCTTAAATAATGACATTCGTTACATTAGACCGTCAAAATTGACGCTTTCAGAGGGAGAAATGCACATAAAGAGCAATATGAACACATGTTCCTTTTTTCACAGTAAATGCAGACGGAATCAAAATAAACTATGTTGTCCTTCAACACTATGCAAAATTGAATGTTTCTAAAGTGGAATTGTCATTCTAACATAGTTTGATACATCACCACAGCTGAATCTTAAATAGTGACTTTCGCTGCATTAGGCCGTCAAAATTGACGCTTCAGAGCGAGAAAAACACATAATAAGATAATATGAACACATGTTCCTTTTTTCACAGTAAATGCATACGGAATCAAAATAAACTATGTTGTCCTTCAACACTATGCAAAATTGAATGTTTCTAAAGTGGAATTGTTATTCTAACATAGTTTGACACATCACTACAGCTGAATCTTAAATAATGACATTCGTTACATTAGACCGTCAAAATTGACGCTTCAAAGCGAGAAAAACACATAATAAGATAATATGAACACATGTTCCTTTTTTCACAATAAATACATACGGAATCAAAATAAACTATGTTGTCCTTCAACACTATGCACAAGTGAATGTTTCTAAAGTGGAATTGTCATTCTGACATAATTTGATACATCACTACAGCTGAATCTTAAATAGTGACTTTCGCTGCATTAGACCGTCAAAATTGACGCTACAGAGGGAGAAAAACACATAAACAGTAATATGAACACATGTTCCTTTTTTCACAGTAAATACATACAGAATCAAAATAAATTATGTTGTCCTTCAACACTATGCAAAATTGAATGTTTCTAAACTGGAATTGTTATTCTAACATAGTATGACACATCACTACAGCTGAATCTTAAATAATGACATTCGTTACATTAGACCGTCAAAATTGACGCTTCAGAGCGAGAAATGCACATAAAGAGCAATATGAACACATGTTCCTTTTTTCACAGTAAATGCAGACGGAATCAAAATAAATTATGTTGTCCTTCAACACTATGCACAAGTGAATGTTTCTAAAGTGGAATTGTTATTCTAACATAGTTTGATACATCACCACAGCTGAATCTTAAATAGTGACTTTCGCTGCATTAGACCGTCAAAATTGACGCTTTCAAGGGGAGAAATGCACATAAAGAGCAATATGAACACGTGGTTGTTTTCACAGTAACTGCATACAGAATCAAAATAAACTATGTTGTCCTTCAATAATATGCATAAATGAATGTTTCTAAAGTGGAATTGTCATTCTAACATAGTTTGATACATCACCACAGCTGAATCTTAAATAGTGACTTTTGCTGCATTAGACCGTCAAAATTGACGCTTTCAAGGGGAGAAATGCACATAAAGAGCAATATGAACACATGTTCTTTTTTTCACAGAAAATGCATACGGAATCAAAATAAATTCTGTTGTCCTTCAACACTATGCAAAATTGAATGTTTCTAAAGTGGAATTGTCATTCTAACATAATTTGATACATCACTACAGCTGAATCTTTAATAGTGACTTTCGCTGCATTAGACCGTCAAAATTGACGCTACAGAGCGAGAAAAACACATAAACAGTAATATGAACACATGTTCCTTTTTTCACAGTAAATGCAGACGGAATCAAAATAAATTATGTTGTCCTTCAATAATATGCATAAATGAATGTTTCTAAAGTGGAATTGTTATTCTAACATAGTTTGACACATCACTACAGCTGAATCTTAAATAATGACATTCGTTACATTAGACCGTCAAAATTGACGCTTCAAAGCGAGAAAAACACATAATAAGATAATATGAACACATGTTCTTTTTTCACAGTAAATGCATACGGAATCAAAATAAATTATGTTGTCCTTCAACACTATGCAAAATTGAATGTTTCTAAAGTGGAATTGTCATTCTGACATAGTTTGATACATCACTACAGCTGAATCTTAAATAGTGACTTTCGCTGCATTAGACCGTCAAAATTGACGCTTCAGAGCGAGTAATGCACATAAAGAGCAATATGAACACATGTACCTTTTTTCACAGTAAATGCAGACGGAATCAAAATAAATTATGTTGTCCTTCAACACTATGCACAAGTGAATGTTTCTAAAGTGGAATTGTTATTCTAACATAGTTTGATACATCACCACAGTTGAATCTTAAATAGTGACTTTCGCTGCATTAGACCGTCAAAATTGACGCTTTCAAGGGGAGAAATGCACATAAAGAGCAATATGAACACATGTTCTTTTTTTCACAGTAAATGCATACGGAATCAAAATAAACTATGTTGTCCTTCAACACTATGCAAAATTGAATGTTTCTAAAGTGGAATTGTTATTCTCACATAGTTTGACACATCACTACAGCTGAATCTTAAATAATGACATTCGTTACATTAGACCGTCAAAATTGACGCTTCAAAGCGAGAAAAACACATAATAAGATAATATGAACACATGTTCCTTTTTTCACAATACATACATACGGAATCAAAATAAACTATGTTGTCCTTCAACACTATGCACAAGTGAATGTTTCTAAAGTGGAATTGTCATTCTGACATAATTTGATACATCACTACAGCTGAATCTTAAATAGTGACTTTCGCTGCATTAGACCGTCAAAATTAACGCTTTCAGAGCGAGAGAAGTACATAAAGAGCAATATGAACACATGTTCCTTTTTTCACAGTAACTGCATACGGAATCAAAATAAACTATGTTGGCCTTCAATACTATGCATAAATGAATGTTTCTAAAGTGGAATTGTCATTCTAACATACTTTGATAAATCACCACAGCTGAATCTTAAATAGTGACATTCGCTGCATTAGACTGTCAAAATTAACGCTTTCAGAGCGAGAGAAGTACATAAAGAGCAATATGAACAATTTTTGTTTTTTTCACAGTAACTGCATACGGAATCAAAATAAACTATGTTGGCCTTCAATACTATGCATAAATGAATGTTTCTAAAGTGGAATTGTCATTCTAACATAGTTTGATAAATCACCACAGCTGAATCTTAAATAGTGACATTCGCTGCATTAGACTGTCAAAATTAACGCTTTCAGAGCGAGAGAAGTACATAAAGAGCAATATGAACAATTTTTGTTTTTTTCACAGTAAATGCATACGGAATCAAAATAAACTATGTTGGCCTTCAATACTTTGCATAAATGAATGTTTCTAAAGTGGAATTGTCATTCTAACATAGTTTGATAAATCACCACAGCTGAATCTTAAATAGTGACATTCGCTGCATTAGACCGTTAAAATTAACGCTTTCAGAGCCAGAAAAACACATAATGAGACAACATGAACAAATGTGGCTGTTATCACAGTAAATGCATACGGAATCAAAATAAACTATGTTGGCCTTCAATACTTTGCATAAATGAATGTTTCTAAAGTGGAATTGTCATTCTAACATAGTTTGATAAATCACCACAGCTGAATCTTAAATAGTGACATTCGCTGCATTAGACTGTCAAAATTAACGCTTTCAGAGCGAGAGAAGTACATAAAGAGCAATATGAACACAAGTTACTGTTATCACAGTAAAATACACACGGAATCAAAATAAACTATGTTGGCCTTCAATACTAAGCATAAATGAATGTTTCTAAAGTGGAATTGTCATTCTAACATAGTTTGATAAATCACCACAGCTGAATCTTAAATAGTGACATTCGCTGCTTAAACCGTCAAAATTGACGCTCTCAGAGCCAGAAAAACATATAATGAGACAATATGAACACATGTGGCTGTTTTCACAGTAACTGCATACGGAATCAAAATAAACTGTGTTGGCCTTCAATACTATGCATAAATGAATGTTTCTAAAGTGGAATTGTCATTCTAACATACTTTGATAAATCACCACAGCTGAATCTTAAATAGTGACATTCGCTGCATTAGACTGTCAAAATTAACGCTTCAGAGCGAGAGAAGTACATAAAGAGCAATATGAACACAAGTTACTGTTATCACAGTAAATACATACGGAATCAAAATAAACTATGTTGGCCTTCAATACTATGCATAAATGAATGTTTCTAAAGTGGAATTGTCATTCTAACATACTTTGATAAATCACCACAGCTGAATCTTAAATAGTGACATTCGCTGCATTAGACTGTCAAAATTAACGCTTCAGAGCGAGAGAAGTACATAAAGAGCAATATGAACACAAGTTACTGTTATCACAGTAAATACATACGGAATCAAAATAAACTATGTTGGCCTTCAATACTATGCATAAATGAATGTTTCTAAAGTGGAATTGTCATTCTAACATAGTTTGATAAATCACCACAGCTGAATCTTAAATAGTGACATTCGCTGCATTAGACTGTCAAAATTAACGCTTTCAGAGCGAGAGAAGTACATAAAGAGCTATATGAACAATTTTTGTTTTTTTCACAGTAAATGCATACGGAATCAAAATAAACTATGTTGGCCTTCAATACTATGCATAAATGAATGTTTCTAAAGTGGAATTGTCATTCTGACATAGTTTGATACATCACCACAGCTAAATCTTAAATAGTGACTTTCGCTGCATTAGATCGTCAAAATTGACGCTTTCAAGGGGAGAAATGCACATCAAGAGCAATATGAACACATGTTCTTTTTTTCACAGAAAATGCATACAGAATCAAAATAAATTATGTTGTCCTTCAACACTATGCAAAATTGAATGTTTCTAAAGTGGAATTGTTATTCTAACATAGTTTGACACATCACTAGAGCTGAATCTTAAATAATGACATTCGTTACATTAGACCGTCAAAATTGACGCTTCAAAGCGAGAAAAACACATAAGATAATATGAACACATGTTCCTTTTTTCACAGTAAATACATACGGAATCAAAATAAATTATGTTGTCCTTCAACACTATGCAAAATTGAATGTTTCTAAAGTGGAATTGTTATTCTAACATAGTTTGACACATCACTAGAGCTGAATCTTAAACAATGACATTCGTTACATTAGACCGTCAAAATTGACGCTTCAGAGCGAGAAAAACACATAATAGGATAATATGAACACATGTTCCTTTTTTCACAGTAAATGCATACGGAATCAAAATAAACTATGTTGTCCTTCAACACTATGCACAAGTGAATGTTTCTAAAGTGGAATTGTCATTCTGACATAATTTGATACATCACTACAGCTGAATCTTTAATAGTGACTTTCGCTGCATTAGACCGTCAAAATTGACGCTACAGAGCGAGAAAAACACATAAACAGTAATATGAACACATGTTCCTTTTTTCACAGTAAATGCATACGGAATCAAAATAAATGATGTTGTCCTTCAATAATATGCATAAATGAATGTTTCTAAAGTGGAATTGTTATTCTAACATAGTTTGACACATCACTACAGCTGAATCTTAAATAATGACATTCGTTACATTAGACCGTCAAAATTGACGCTTTCAGGGGGAGAAATGCAAATAAAGAGCAATATGAACACATGTTCCTTTTTTCACAGTAAATGCAGACGGAATCAAAATAAATTATGTTGTCCTTCAACACTATGCACAAGTGAATGTTTCTAAAGTGGAATTGTTATTCTAACATAGTTTGACACATCACTAGAGCTGAATCTTAAATAGTGACATTCGCTGCATTAGACCGTCAAAATTGACGCTTTCAGAGCCAGAAAAACACATAATGAGACAATATGAACACGTGGTTGTTTTCACAGTAACTGCATACAGAATCAAAATAAACTATGTTGTCCTTCAATAATATGCATAAATGAATGTTTCTAAAGTGGAATTGTCATTCTAACATAGTTTGATACATCACCACAGTTGAATCTTAAATAGTGACTTTCGCTGCATTAGACCGTCAAAATTGACGCTTTCAAGGGGAGAAATGCACATAAAGAGCAATATGAACACATGTTCTTTTTTTCACAGAAAATGCATACGGAATCAAAATAAACTATGTTGTCCTTCAACACTATGCAAAATTGAATGTTTCTAAAGTGGAATTGTCATTCTAACATAGTTTGATACATCACCACAGCTGAATCTTAAATAGTGACTTTCGCTGCATTAGACCGTCAAAATTGACGCTTCAAAGCGAGAAAAACACATAATAAGATAATATGAACACATGTTCCTTTTTTCACAGTAAATACATACGGAATCAAAATAAATTATATTGTCCTTCAACACTATGCAAAATTGAATGTTTCTAAAGTGGAATTGTTATTCTAACATAGTTTGACACATCACTACAGCTGAATCTTAAATAATGACATTCGTTACATTAGACCGTCAAAATTGACGCTTCAGAGCGAGAAAAACACATAATAGGATAATATGAACACATGTTCCTTTTTTCACAGTAAATGCATACGGAATCAAAATAAACTATGTTGTCCTTCAACACTATGCAAAATTGAATGTTTCTAAAGTGGAATTGTCATTCTGACATAATTTGATACATCACTACAGCTGAATCTTAAATAGTGACTTTCGCTGCATTAGACCGTCAAAATTGACGCTACAGAGCGAGAAAAACACACAAACAGTAATATGAACACATGTTCCTTTTTTCACAGTAAATACATACGGAATCAAAATAAATTATGTTGTCCTTCAACACTATGCAAAATTGAATGTTTCTAAAGTGGAATTGTCATTCTGACATAATTTGATACATCACTACAGCTGAATCTTAAATAGTGACTTTCGCTGCATTAGACCGTCAAAATTGACGCTACAGAGCGAGAAAAACACACAAACAGTAATATGAACACATGTTCCTTTTTTCACAGTAAATACATACGGAATCAAAATAAATTATGTTGTCCTTCAACACTATGCAAAATTGAATGTTTCTAAAGTGGAATTGTCATTCTAACATAGTTTGACACATCACTACAGCTGAATCTTAAATAATGACATTCGTTACATTAGACCGTCAAAATTGACGCTTCAAAGCGAGAAAAACACATAATAAGATAATATGAACACATGTTCTTTTTTCACAGTAAATGCATACGGAATCAAAATAAATTATGTTGTCCTTCAACACTATGCAAAATTGAATGTTTCTAAAGTGGAATTGTCATTCTGACATAGTTTGATACATCACTACAGCTGAATCTTAAATAGTGACTTTCGCTGCATTAGACCGTCAAAATTGACGCTTCAGAGCGAGTAATGCACATAAAGAGCAATATGAACACATGTACCTTTTTTCACAGTAAATGCAGACGGAATCAAAATAAATTATGTTGTTCTTCAACACTATGCACAAGTGAATGTTTCTAAAGTGGAATTGTTATTCTAACATAGTTTGATACATCACCACAGTTGAATCTTAAATAGTGACTTTCGCTGCATTAGACCGTCAAAATTGACGCTTTCAAGGGGAGAAATGCACATAAAGAGCAATATGAACACATGTTCTTTTTTTCACAGTAAATGCATACGGAATCAAAATAAACTATGTTGTCCTTCAACACTATGCAAAATTGAATGTTTCTAAAGTGGAATTGTTATTCTAACATAGTTTGACACATCACTACAGCTGAATCTTAAATAATGACATTCGTTACATTAGACCGTCAAAATTGACGCTTTCAGAGGGAGAAATGCACATAAAGAGCAATATGAACACATGTTCCTTTTTTCACAGTAAATACAGACGGAATCAAAATATATTATGTTGTCCTTCAACACTATGCAAAATTGAATGTTTCTAAAGTGGAATTGTTATTCTAACATAGTTTGACACATCACTACAGCTGAATCTTAAATAATGACATTCGTTACATTAGACCGTCAAAATTGACGCTTCAAAGCGAGAAAAACACATAATAAGATAATATGAACACATGTTCCTTTTTTCACAGTAAATACATACGGAATCAAAATAAACTATGTTGTCCTTCAACACTATGCAAAATTGAATGTTTCTAAAGTGGAATTGTTATTCTAACATAGTTTGACACATCACTAGAGCTGAATCTTAAATAATGACATTCGTTACATTAGACCGTCAAAATTGACGCTTTCAGAGGGAGAAATGCACATAAAGAGCAATATGAACACATGTTCCTTTTTTCACAGTAAATGCAGACGGAATCAAAATAAACTATGTTGTCCTTCAACACTATGCAAAATTGAATGTTTCTAAAGTGGAATTGTCATTCTAACATAGTTTGATACATCACCACAGCTGAATCTTAAATAGTGACTTTCGCTGCATTAGGCCGTCAAAATTGACGCTTCAGAGCGAGAAAAACACATAATAAGATAATATGAACACATGTTCCTTTTTTCACAGTAAATGCATACGGAATCAAAATAAACTATGTTGTCCTTCAACACTATGCAAAATTGAATGTTTCTAAAGTGGAATTGTTATTCTAACATAGTTTGACACATCACTACAGCTGAATCTTAAATAATGACATTCGTTACATTAGACCGTCAAAATTGACGCTTCAAAGCGAGAAAAACACATAATAAGATAATATGAACACATGTTCCTTTTTTCACAATAAATACATACGGAATCAAAATAAACTATGTTGTCCTTCAACACTATGCACAAGTGAATGTTTCTAAAGTGGAATTGTCATTCTGACATAATTTGATACATCACTACAGCTGAATCTTAAATAGTGACTTTCGCTGCATTAGACCGTCAAAATTGACGCTACAGAGGGAGAAAAACACATAAACAGTAATATGAACACATGTTCCTTTTTTCACAGTAAATACATACAGAATCAAAATAAATTATGTTGTCCTTCAACACTATGCAAAATTGAATGTTTCTAAACTGGAATTGTTATTCTAACATAGTATGACACATCACTACAGCTGAATCTTAAATAATGACATTCGTTACATTAGACCGTCAAAATTGACGCTTCAGAGCGAGAAATGCACATAAAGAGCAATATGAACACATGTTCCTTTTTTCACAGTAAATGCAGACGGAATCAAAATAAATTATGTTGTCCTTCAACACTATGCACAAGTGAATGTTTCTAAAGTGGAATTGTTATTCTAACATAGTTTGATACATCACCACAGCTGAATCTTAAATAGTGACTTTCGCTGCATTAGACCGTCAAAATTGACGCTTTCAAGGGGAGAAATGCACATAAAGAGCAATATGAACACGTGGTTGTTTTCACAGTAACTGCATACAGAATCAAAATAAACTATGTTGTCCTTCAATAATATGCATAAATGAATGTTTCTAAAGTGGAATTGTCATTCTAACATAGTTTGATACATCACCACAGCTGAATCTTAAATAGTGACTTTTGCTGCATTAGACCGTCAAAATTGACGCTTTCAAGGGGAGAAATGCACATAAAGAGCAATATGAACACATGTTCCTTTTTTCACAGTAAATGCATACGGAATCAAAATAAATGATGTTGTCCTTCAATAATATGCATAAATGAATGTTTCTAAAGTGGAATTGTTATTCTAACATAGTTTGACACATCACTACAGCTGAATCTTAAATAATGACATTCGTTACATTAGACCGTCAAAATTGACGCTTTCAGGGGGAGAAATGCAAATAAAGAGCAATATGAACACATGTTCCTTTTTTCACAGTAAATGCAGACGGAATCAAAATAAATTATGTTGTCCTTCAACACTATGCACAAGTGAATGTTTCTAAAGTGGAATTGTTATTCTAACATAGTTTGACACATCACTAGAGCTGAATCTTAAATAGTGACATTCGCTGCATTAGACCGTCAAAATTGACGCTTTCAGAGCCAGAAAAACACATAATGAGACAATATGAACACGTGGTTGTTTTCACAGTAACTGCATACAGAATCAAAATAAACTATGTTGTCCTTCAATAATATGCATAAATGAATGTTTCTAAAGTGGAATTGTCATTCTAACATAGTTTGATACATCACCACAGTTGAATCTTAAATAGTGACTTTCGCTGCATTAGACCGTCAAAATTGACGCTTTCAAGGGGAGAAATGCACATAAAGAGCAATATGAACACATGTTCTTTTTTTCACAGAAAATGCATACGGAATCAAAATAAACTATGTTGTCCTTCAACACTATGCAAAATTGAATGTTTCTAAAGTGGAATTGTCATTCTAACATAGTTTGATACATCACCACAGCTGAATCTTAAATAGTGACTTTCGCTGCATTAGACCGTCAAAATTGACGCTTCAAAGCGAGAAAAACACATAATAAGATAATATGAACACATGTTCCTTTTTTCACAGTAAATACATACGGAATCAAAATAAATTATATTGTCCTTCAACACTATGCAAAATTGAATGTTTCTAAAGTGGAATTGTTATTCTAACATAGTTTGACACATCACTACAGCTGAATCTTAAATAATGACATTCGTTACATTAGACCGTCAAAATTGACGCTTCAGAGCGAGAAAAACACATAATAGGATAATATGAACACATGTTCCTTTTTTCACAGTAAATGCATACGGAATCAAAATAAACTATGTTGTCCTTCAACACTATGCAAAATTGAATGTTTCTAAAGTGGAATTGTCATTCTGACATAATTTGATACATCACTACAGCTGAATCTTAAATAGTGACTTTCGCTGCATTAGACCGTCAAAATTGACGCTACAGAGCGAGAAAAACACACAAACAGTAATATGAACACATGTTCCTTTTTTCACAGTAAATACATACGGAATCAAAATAAATTATGTTGTCCTTCAACACTATGCAAAATTGAATGTTTCTAAAGTGGAATTGTCATTCTGACATAATTTGATACATCACTACAGCTGAATCTTAAATAGTGACTTTCGCTGCATTAGACCGTCAAAATTGACGCTACAGAGCGAGAAAAACACACAAACAGTAATATGAACACATGTTCCTTTTTTCACAGTAAATACATACGGAATCAAAATAAATTATGTTGTCCTTCAACACTATGCAAAATTGAATGTTTCTAAAGTGGAATTGTCATTCTAACATAGTTTGACACATCACTACAGCTGAATCTTAAATAATGACATTCGTTACATTAGACCGTCAAAATTGACGCTTCAAAGCGAGAAAAACACATAATAAGATAATATGAACACATGTTCTTTTTTCACAGTAAATGCATACGGAATCAAAATAAATTATGTTGTCCTTCAACACTATGCAAAATTGAATGTTTCTAAAGTGGAATTGTCATTCTGACATAGTTTGATACATCACTACAGCTGAATCTTAAATAGTGACTTTCGCTGCATTAGACCGTCAAAATTGACGCTTCAGAGCGAGTAATGCACATAAAGAGCAATATGAACACATGTACCTTTTTTCACAGTAAATGCAGACGGAATCAAAATAAATTATGTTGTTCTTCAACACTATGCACAAGTGAATGTTTCTAAAGTGGAATTGTTATTCTAACATAGTTTGATACATCACCACAGTTGAATCTTAAATAGTGACTTTCGCTGCATTAGACCGTCAAAATTGACGCTTTCAAGGGGAGAAATGCACATAAAGAGCAATATGAACACATGTTCTTTTTTTCACAGTAAATGCATACGGAATCAAAATAAACTATGTTGTCCTTCAACACTATGCAAAATTGAATGTTTCTAAAGTGGAATTGTTATTCTAACATAGTTTGACACATCACTACAGCTGAATCTTAAATAATGACATTCGTTACATTAGACCGTCAAAATTGACGCTTTCAGAGGGAGAAATGCACATAAAGAGCAATATGAACACATGTTCCTTTTTTCACAGTAAATACAGACGGAATCAAAATATATTATGTTGTCCTTCAACACTATGCAAAATTGAATGTTTCTAAAGTGGAATTGTTATTCTAACATAGTTTGACACATCACTACAGCTGAATCTTAAATAATGACATTCGTTACATTAGACCGTCAAAATTGACGCTTCAAAGCGAGAAAAACACATAATAAGATAATATGAACACATGTTCCTTTTTTCACAGTAAATACATACGGAATCAAAATAAACTATGTTGTCCTTCAACACTATGCAAAATTGAATGTTTCTAAAGTGGAATTGTTATTCTAACATAGTTTGACACATCACTAGAGCTGAATCTTAAATAATGACATTCGTTACATTAGACCGTCAAAATTGACGCTTTCAGAGGGAGAAATGCACATAAAGAGCAATATGAACACATGTTCCTTTTTTCACAGTAAATGCAGACGGAATCAAAATAAACTATGTTGTCCTTCAACACTATGCAAAATTGAATGTTTCTAAAGTGGAATTGTCATTCTAACATAGTTTGATACATCACCACAGCTGAATCTTAAATAGTGACTTTCGCTGCATTAGGCCGTCAAAATTGACGCTTCAGAGCGAGAAAAACACATAATAAGATAATATGAACACATGTTCCTTTTTTCACAGTAAATGCATACGGAATCAAAATAAACTATGTTGTCCTTCAACACTATGCAAAATTGAATGTTTCTAAAGTGGAATTGTTATTCTAACATAGTTTGACACATCACTACAGCTGAATCTTAAATAATGACATTCGTTACATTAGACCGTCAAAATTGACGCTTCAAAGCGAGAAAAACACATAATAAGATAATATGAACACATGTTCCTTTTTTCACAATAAATACATACGGAATCAAAATAAACTATGTTGTCCTTCAACACTATGCACAAGTGAATGTTTCTAAAGTGGAATTGTCATTCTGACATAATTTGATACATCACTACAGCTGAATCTTAAATAGTGACTTTCGCTGCATTAGACCGTCAAAATTGACGCTACAGAGGGAGAAAAACACATAAACAGTAATATGAACACATGTTCCTTTTTTCACAGTAAATACATACAGAATCAAAATAAATTATGTTGTCCTTCAACACTATGCAAAATTGAATGTTTCTAAACTGGAATTGTTATTCTAACATAGTATGACACATCACTACAGCTGAATCTTAAATAATGACATTCGTTACATTAGACCGTCAAAATTGACGCTTCAGAGCGAGAAATGCACATAAAGAGCAATATGAACACATGTTCCTTTTTTCACAGTAAATGCAGACGGAATCAAAATAAATTATGTTGTCCTTCAACACTATGCACAAGTGAATGTTTCTAAAGTGGAATTGTTATTCTAACATAGTTTGATACATCACCACAGCTGAATCTTAAATAGTGACTTTCGCTGCATTAGACCGTCAAAATTGACGCTTTCAAGGGGAGAAATGCACATAAAGAGCAATATGAACACGTGGTTGTTTTCACAGTAACTGCATACAGAATCAAAATAAACTATGTTGTCCTTCAATAATATGCATAAATGAATGTTTCTAAAGTGGAATTGTCATTCTAACATAGTTTGATACATCACCACAGCTGAATCTTAAATAGTGACTTTTGCTGCATTAGACCGTCAAAATTGACGCTTTCAAGGGGAGAAATGCACATAAAGAGCAATATGAACACATGTTCTTTTTTTCACAGAAAATGCATACGGAATCAAAATAAATTCTGTTGTCCTTCAACACTATGCAAAATTGAATGTTTCTAAAGTGGAATTGTCATTCTAACATAATTTGATACATCACTACAGCTGAATCTTTAATAGTGACTTTCGCTGCATTAGACCGTCAAAATTGACGCTACAGAGCGAGAAAAACACATAAACAGTAATATGAACACATGTTCCTTTTTTCACAGTAAATGCAGACGGAATCAAAATAAATTATGTTGTCCTTCAATAATATGCATAAATGAATGTTTCTAAAGTGGAATTGTTATTCTAACATAGTTTGACACATCACTACAGCTGAATCTTAAATAATGACATTCGTTACATTAGACCGTCAAAATTGACGCTTCAAAGCGAGAAAAACACATAATAAGATAATATGAACACATGTTCTTTTTTCACAGTAAATGCATACGGAATCAAAATAAATTATGTTGTCCTTCAACACTATGCAAAATTGAATGTTTCTAAAGTGGAATTGTCATTCTGACATAGTTTGATACATCACTACAGCTGAATCTTAAATAGTGACTTTCGCTGCATTAGACCGTCAAAATTGACGCTTCAGAGCGAGTAATGCACATAAAGAGCAATATGAACACATGTACCTTTTTTCACAGTAAATGCAGACGGAATCAAAATAAATTATGTTGTCCTTCAACACTATGCACAAGTGAATGTTTCTAAAGTGGAATTGTTATTCTAACATAGTTTGATACATCACCACAGTTGAATCTTAAATAGTGACTTTCGCTGCATTAGACCGTCAAAATTGACGCTTTCAAGGGGAGAAATGCACATAAAGAGCAATATGAACACATGTTCTTTTTTTCACAGTAAATGCATACGGAATCAAAATAAACTATGTTGTCCTTCAACACTATGCAAAATTGAATGTTTCTAAAGTGGAATTGTTATTCTAACATAGTTTGACACATCACTACAGCTGAATCTTAAATAATGACATTCGTTACATTAGACCGTCAAAATTGACGCTTCAAAGCGAGAAAAACACATAATAAGATAATATGAACACATGTTCCTTTTTTCACAATACATACATACGGAATCAAAATAAACTATGTTGTCCTTCAACACTATGCACAAGTGAATGTTTCTAAAGTGGAATTGTCATTCTGACATAATTTGATACATCACTACAGCTGAATCTTAAATAGTGACTTTCGCTGCATTAGACCGTCAAAATTGACGCTACAGAGCGAGAAAAACACATAAACAGTAATATGAACACATGTTCCTTTTTTCACAGTAAATACATACAGAATCAAAATAAATTATGTTGTCCTTCAACACTATGCAAAATTGAATGTTTCTAAACTGGAATTGTTATTCTAACATAGTATGACACATCACTACAGCTGAATCTTAAATAATGACATTCGTTACATTAGACCGTCAAAATTGACGCTTCAGAGCGAGAAATGCACATAAAGAGCAATATGAACACATGTTCCTTTTTTCACAGTAAATGCAGACGGAATCAAAATAAATTATGTTGTCCTTCAACACTATGCACAAGTGAATGTTTCTAAAGTGGAATTGTTATTCTAACATAGTTTGATACATCACCACAGCTGAATCTTAAATAGTGACTTTCGCTGCATTAGACCGTCAAAATTGACGCTTTCAAGGGGAGAAATGCACATAAAGAGCAATATGAACACGTGGTTGTTTTCACAGTAAATGCAGACGGAATCAAAATAAATTATGTTGTCCTTCAATAATATGCATAAATGAATGTTTCTAAAGTGGAATTGTTATTCTAACATAGTTTGACACATCACTACAGCTGAATCTTAAATAATGACATTCGTTACATTAGACCGTCAAAATTGACGCTTCAAAGCGAGAAAAACACATAATAAGATAATATGAACACATGTTCTTTTTTCACAGTAAATGCATACGGAATCAAAATAAATTATGTTGTCCTTCAACACTATGCAAAATTGAATGTTTCTAAAGTGGAATTGTCATTCTGACATAGTTTGATACATCACTACAGCTGACTCTTAAATAGTGACTTTCGCTGCATTAGACCGTCAAAATTGACGCTTCAGAGCGAGTAATGCACATAAAGAGCAATATGAACACATGTACCTTTTTTCACAGTAAATGCAGACGGAATCAAAATAAATTATGTTGTCCTTCAACACTATGCACAAGTGAATGTTTCTAAAGTGGAATTGTTATTCTAACATAGTTTGATACATCACCACAGTTGAATCTTAAATAGTGACTTTCGCTGCATTAGACCGTCAAAATTGACGCTTTCAAGGGGAGAAATGCACATAAAGAGCAATATGAACACATGTTCTTTTTTTCACAGTAAATGCATACGGAATCAAAATAAACTATGTTGTCCTTCAACACTATGCAAAATTGAATGTTTCTAAAGTGGAATTGTTATTCTAACATAGTTTGACACATCACTACAGCTGAATCTTAAATAATGACATTCGTTACATTAGACCGTCAAAATTGACGCTTTCAGAGGGAGAAATGCACATAAAGAGCAATATGAACACATGTTCCTTTTTTCACAGTAAATGCAGACGGAATCAAAATAAACTATGTTGTCCTTCAACACTATGCAAAATTGAATGTTTCCAAAGTGGAATTGTCATTCTAACATAGTTTGATACATCACCACAGCTGAATCTTAAATAATGACATTCGTTACATTAGACCGTCAAAATTGACGCTTCAAAGCGAGAAAAACACATAATAAGATAATATGAACACATGTTCCTTTTTTCACAGTAAATACATACGGAATCAAAATAAATTATGTTGTCCTTCAACACTATGCACAATTGAATGTTTCTAAAGTGGAATTGTTATTCTAACATAGTTTGACACATCACTACAGCTGAATCTTAAATAATGACATTCGTTACATTAGACCGTCAAAATTGACGCTTACAGAGGGAGAAATGCAGATAAAGAGCAATATGAACACATGTTCCTTTTTTCACAGTAAATGCAGACGGAATCAAAATAAATTATGTTGTCCTTCAACACTATGCACAAGTGAATGTTTCTAAAGTGGAATTGTTATTCTAACATAGTTTGACACATCACTAGAGCTGAATCTTAAATAGTGACATTCGCTGCATTAGACCGTCAAAATTGACGCTTTCAGAGCCAGAAAAACACATAATGAGACAATATGAACACGTGGTTGTTTTCACAGTAACTGCATACAGAATCAAAATAAACTATGTTGTCCTTCAATAATATGCATAAATGAATGTTTCTAAAGTGGAATTGTCATTCTAACATAGTTTGATACATCACCACAGCTGAATCTTAAATAGTGACTTTCGCTGCATTAGACCGTCAAAATTGACGCTTTCAGAGCCAGAAAAACACATAATGAGACAATATGAACACGTGGTTGTTTTCACAGTAACTGCATACAGAATCAAAATAAACTATGTTGTCCTTCAATAATATGCATAAATGAATGTTTCTAAAGTGGAATTGTCATTCTAACATAGTTTGATACATCACCACAGCTGAATCTTAAATAGTGACTTTCGCTGCATTAGACCGTCAAAATTGACGCTTTCAAGGGGAGAAATGCACATAAAGAGCAATATGAACACATGTTCTTTTTTTCACAGAAAATGCATACGGAATCAAAATAAACTATGTTGTCCTTCAACACTATGCAAAATTGAATGTTTCTAAAGTGGAATTGTCATTCTAACATAGTTTGATACATCACCACAGCTGAATCTTAAATAGTGACTTTCGCTGCATTAGACCGTCAAAATTGACGCTACAGAGCGAGAAAAACACACAAACAGTAATATGAACACATGTTCCTTTTTTCACAGTAAATACATACGGAATCAAAATAAATTATGTTGTCCTTCAACACTATGCAAAATTGAATGTTTCTAAAGTGGAATTGTCATTCTAACATAGTTTGACACATCACTACAGCTGAATCTTAAATAATGACATTCGTTACATTAGACCGTCAAAATTGACGCTTCAAAGCGAGAAAAACACATAATAAGATAATATGAACACATGTTCTTTTTTCACAGTAAATGCATACGGAATCAAAATAAATTATGTTGTCCTTCAACACTATGCAAAATTGAATGTTTCTAAAGTGGAATTGTCATTCTGACATAGTTTGATACATCACTACAGCTGAATCTTAAATAGTGACTTTCGCTGCATTAGACCGTCAAAATTGACGCTTCAGAGCGAGTAATGCACATAAAGAGCAATATGAACACATGTACCTTTTTTCACAGTAAATGCAGACGGAATCAAAATAAATTATGTTGTTCTTCAACACTATGCACAAGTGAATGTTTCTAAAGTGGAATTGTTATTCTAACATAGTTTGATACATCACCACAGTTGAATCTTAAATAATGACTTTCGCTGCATTAGACCGTCAAAATTGACGCTTTCAAGGGGAGAAATGCACATAAAGAGCAATATGAACACATGTTCTTTTTTTCACAGTAAATGCATACGGAATCAAAATAAACTATGTTGTCCTTCAACACTATGCAAAATTGAATGTTTCTAAAGTGGAATTGTTATTCTAACATAGTTTGACACATCACTACAGCTGAATCTTAAATAATGACATTCGTTACATTAGACCGTCAAAATTGACGCTTTCAGAGGGAGAAATGCACATAAAGAGCAATATGAACACATGTTCCTTTTTTCACAGTAAATACAGACGGAATCAAAATATATTATGTTGTCCTTCAACACTATGCAAAATTGAATGTTTCTAAAGTGGAATTGTTATTCTAACATAGTTTGACACATCACTACAGCTGAATCTTAAATAATGACATTCGTTACATTAGACCGTCAAAATTGACGCTTCAAAGCGAGAAAAACACATAATAAGATAATATGAACACATGTTCCTTTTTTCACAGTAAATACATACGGAATCAAAATAAACTATGTTGTCCTTCAACACTATGCAAAATTGAATGTTTCTAAAGTGGAATTGTTATTCTAACATAGTTTGACACATCACTAGAGCTGAATCTTAAATAATGACATTCGTTACATTAGACCGTCAAAATTGACGCTTTCAGAGGGAGAAATGCACATAAAGAGCAATATGAACACATGTTCCTTTTTTCACAGTAAATGCAGACGGAATCAAAATAAACTATGTTGTCCTTCAACACTATGCAAAATTGAATGTTTCTAAAGTGGAATTGTCATTCTAACATAGTTTGATACATCACCACAGCTGAATCTTAAATAGTGACTTTCGCTGCATTAGGCCGTCAAAATTGACGCTTCAGAGCGAGAAAAACACATAATAAGATAATATGAACACATGTTCCTTTTTTCACAGTAAATGCATACGGAATCAAAATAAACTATGTTGTCCTTCAACACTATGCAAAATTGAATGTTTCTAAAGTGGAATTGTTATTCTAACATAGTTTGACACATCACTACAGCTGAATCTTAAATAATGACATTCGTTACATTAGACCGTCAAAATTGACGCTTCAAAGCGAGAAAAACACATAATAAGATAATATGAACACATGTTCCTTTTTTCACAATAAATACATACGGAATCAAAATAAACTATGTTGTCCTTCAACACTATGCACAAGTGAATGTTTCTAAAGTGGAATTGTCATTCTGACATAATTTGATACATCACTACAGCTGAATCTTAAATAGTGACTTTCGCTGCATTAGACCGTCAAAATTGACGCTACAGAGGGAGAAAAACACATAAACAGTAATATGAACACATGTTCCTTTTTTCACAGTAAATACATACAGAATCAAAATAAATTATGTTGTCCTTCAACACTATGCAAAATTGAATGTTTCTAAACTGGAATTGTTATTCTAACATAGTATGACACATCACTACAGCTGAATCTTAAATAATGACATTCGTTACATTAGACCGTCAAAATTGACGCTTCAGAGCGAGAAATGCACATAAAGAGCAATATGAACACATGTTCCTTTTTTCACAGTAAATGCAGACGGAATCAAAATAAATTATGTTGTCCTTCAACACTATGCACAAGTGAATGTTTCTAAAGTGGAATTGTTATTCTAACATAGTTTGATACATCACCACAGCTGAATCTTAAATAGTGACTTTCGCTGCATTAGACCGTCAAAATTGACGCTTTCAAGGGGAGAAATGCACATAAAGAGCAATATGAACACGTGGTTGTTTTCACAGTAACTGCATACAGAATCAAAATAAACTATGTTGTCCTTCAATAATATGCATAAATGAATGTTTCTAAAGTGGAATTGTCATTCTAACATAGTTTGATACATCACCACAGCTGAATCTTAAATAGTGACTTTTGCTGCATTAGACCGTCAAAATTGACGCTTTCAAGGGGAGAAATGCACATAAAGAGCAATATGAACACATGTTCTTTTTTTCACAGAAAATGCATACGGAATCAAAATAAATTCTGTTGTCCTTCAACACTATGCAAAATTGAATGTTTCTAAAGTGGAATTGTCATTCTAACATAATTTGATACATCACTACAGCTGAATCTTTAATAGTGACTTTCGCTGCATTAGACCGTCAAAATTGACGCTACAGAGCGAGAAAAACACATAAACAGTAATATGAACACATGTTCCTTTTTTCACAGTAAATGCAGACGGAATCAAAATAAATTATGTTGTCCTTCAATAATATGCATAAATGAATGTTTCTAAAGTGGAATTGTTATTCTAACATAGTTTGACACATCACTACAGCTGAATCTTAAATAATGACATTCGTTACATTAGACCGTCAAAATTGACGCTTCAAAGCGAGAAAAACACATAATAAGATAATATGAACACATGTTCTTTTTTCACAGTAAATGCATACGGAATCAAAATAAATTATGTTGTCCTTCAACACTATGCAAAATTGAATGTTTCTAAAGTGGAATTGTCATTCTGACATAGTTTGATACATCACTACAGCTGAATCTTAAATAGTGACTTTCGCTGCATTAGACCGTCAAAATTGACGCTTCAGAGCGAGTAATGCACATAAAGAGCAATATGAACACATGTACCTTTTTTCACAGTAAATGCAGACGGAATCAAAATAAATTATGTTGTCCTTCAACACTATGCACAAGTGAATGTTTCTAAAGTGGAATTGTTATTCTAACATAGTTTGATACATCACCACAGTTGAATCTTAAATAGTGACTTTCGCTGCATTAGACCGTCAAAATTGACGCTTTCAAGGGGAGAAATGCACATAAAGAGCAATATGAACACATGTTCTTTTTTTCACAGTAAATGCATACGGAATCAAAATAAACTATGTTGTCCTTCAACACTATGCAAAATTGAATGTTTCTAAAGTGGAATTGTTATTCTAACATAGTTTGACACATCACTACAGCTGAATCTTAAATAATGACATTCGTTACATTAGACCGTCAAAATTGACGCTTCAAAGCGAGAAAAACACATAATAAGATAATATGAACACATGTTCCTTTTTTCACAATACATACATACGGAATCAAAATAAACTATGTTGTCCTTCAACACTATGCACAAGTGAATGTTTCTAAAGTGGAATTGTCATTCTGACATAATTTGATACATCACTACAGCTGAATCTTAAATAGTGACTTTCGCTGCATTAGACCGTCAAAATTGACGCTACAGAGCGAGAAAAACACATAAACAGTAATATGAACACATGTTCCTTTTTTCACAGTAAATACATACAGAATCAAAATAAATTATGTTGTCCTTCAACACTATGCAAAATTGAATGTTTCTAAACTGGAATTGTTATTCTAACATAGTATGACACATCACTACAGCTGAATCTTAAATAATGACATTCGTTACATTAGACCGTCAAAATTGACGCTTCAGAGCGAGAAATGCACATAAAGAGCAATATGAACACATGTTCCTTTTTTCACAGTAAATGCAGACGGAATCAAAATAAATTATGTTGTCCTTCAACACTATGCACAAGTGAATGTTTCTAAAGTGGAATTGTTATTCTAACATAGTTTGATACATCACCACAGCTGAATCTTAAATAGTGACTTTCGCTGCATTAGACCGTCAAAATTGACGCTTTCAAGGGGAGAAATGCACATAAAGAGCAATATGAACACGTGGTTGTTTTCACAGTAAATGCAGACGGAATCAAAATAAATTATGTTGTCCTTCAATAATATGCATAAATGAATGTTTCTAAAGTGGAATTGTTATTCTAACATAGTTTGACACATCACTACAGCTGAATCTTAAATAATGACATTCGTTACATTAGACCGTCAAAATTGACGCTTCAAAGCGAGAAAAACACATAATAAGATAATATGAACACATGTTCTTTTTTCACAGTAAATGCATACGGAATCAAAATAAATTATGTTGTCCTTCAACACTATGCAAAATTGAATGTTTCTAAAGTGGAATTGTCATTCTGACATAGTTTGATACATCACTACAGCTGACTCTTAAATAGTGACTTTCGCTGCATTAGACCGTCAAAATTGACGCTTCAGAGCGAGTAATGCACATAAAGAGCAATATGAACACATGTACCTTTTTTCACAGTAAATGCAGACGGAATCAAAATAAATTATGTTGTCCTTCAACACTATGCACAAGTGAATGTTTCTAAAGTGGAATTGTTATTCTAACATAGTTTGATACATCACCACAGTTGAATCTTAAATAGTGACTTTCGCTGCATTAGACCGTCAAAATTGACGCTTTCAAGGGGAGAAATGCACATAAAGAGCAATATGAACACATGTTCTTTTTTTCACAGTAAATGCATACGGAATCAAAATAAACTATGTTGTCCTTCAACACTATGCAAAATTGAATGTTTCTAAAGTGGAATTGTTATTCTAACATAGTTTGACACATCACTACAGCTGAATCTTAAATAATGACATTCGTTACATTACACCGTCAAAATTGACGCTTTCAGAGGGAGAAATGCACATAAAGAGCAATATGAACACATGTTCCTTTTTTCACAGTAAATGCAGACGGAATCAAAATAAACTATGTTGTCCTTCAACACTATGCAAAATTGAATGTTTCCAAAGTGGAATTGTCATTCTAACATAGTTTGATACATCACCACAGCTGAATCTTAAATAATGACATTCGTTACATTAGACCGTCAAAATTGACGCTTCAAAGCGAGAAAAACACATAATAAGATAATATGAACACATGTTCCTTTTTTCACAGTAAATACATACGGAATCAAAATAAATTATGTTGTCCTTCAACACTATGCACAATTGAATGTTTCTAAAGTGGAATTGTTATTCTAACATAGTTTGACACATCACTACAGCTGAATCTTAAATAATGACATTCGTTACATTAGACCGTCAAAATTGACGCTTACAGAGGGAGAAATGCAGATAAAGAGCAATATGAACACATGTTCCTTTTTTCACAGTAAATGCAGACGGAATCAAAATAAATTATGTTGTCCTTCAACACTATGCACAAGTGAATGTTTCTAAAGTGGAATTGTTATTCTAACATAGTTTGACACATCACTAGAGCTGAATCTTAAATAGTGACATTCGCTGCATTAGACCGTCAAAATTGACGCTTTCAGAGCCAGAAAAACACATAATGAGACAATATGAACACGTGGTTGTTTTCACAGTAACTGCATACAGAATCAAAATAAATTATGTTGTCCTTCAATAATATGCATAAATGAATGTTTCTAAAGTGGAATTGTCATTCTAACATAGTTTGATACATCACCACAGCTGAATCTTAAATAGTGACTTTCGCTGCATTAGACCGTCAAAATTGACGCTTTCAGAGCCAGAAAAACACATAATGAGACAATATGAACACGTGGTTGTTTTCACAGTAACTGCATACAGAATCAAAATAAACTATGTTGTCCTTCAATAATATGCATAAATGAATGTTTCTAAAGTGGAATTGTCATTCTAACATAGTTTGATACATCACCACAGCTGAATCTTAAATAGTGACTTTCGCTGCATTAGACCGTCAAAATTGACGCTTTCAAGGGGAGAAATGCACATAAAGAGCAATATGAACACATGTTCTTTTTTTCACAGAAAATGCATACGGAATCAAAATAAACTATGTTGTCCTTCAACACTATGCAAAATTGAATGTTTCTAAAGTGGAATTGTCATTCTAACATAGTTTGATACATCACCACAGCTGAATCTTAAATAGTGACTTTCGCTGCATTAGACCGTCAAAATTGACGCTTCAAAGCGAGAAAAACACATAATAAGATAATATGAACACATGTTCCTTTTTTCACAGTAAATACATACGGAATCAAAATAAATTATGTTGTCCTTCAACACTATGCAAAATTGAATGTTTCTAAAGTGGAATTGTCATTCTAACATAGTTTGACACATCACTACAGCTGAATCTTAAATAATGACATTCGTTACATTAGACCGTCAAAATTGACGCTTCAAAGCGAGAAAAACACATAATAAGATAATATGAACACATGTTCCTTTTTTCACAGTAAATGCAGACGGAATCAAAATAAACTATGTTGTCCTTCAACACTATGCACAAGTGAATGTTTCTAAAGTGGAATTGTCATTCTGACATAATTTGATACATCACTACAGCTGAATCTTAAATAGTGACTTTCGCTGCATTAGACCGTCAAAATTGACGCTACAGAGCGAGAAAAACACACAAACAGTAATATGAACACATGTTCCTTTTTTCACAGTAAATACATACGGAATCAAAATAAATTATGTTGTCCTTCAACACTATGCAAAATTGAATGTTTCTAAAGTGGAATTGTCATTCTAACATAGTTTGACACATCACTACAGCTGAATCTTAAATAATGACATTCGTTACATTAGACCGTCAAAATTGACGCTACAGAGCGAGAAAAACACACAAACAGTAATATGAACACATGTTCCTTTTTTCACAGTAAATACATACGGAATCAAAATAAATTATGTTGTCCTTCAACACTATGCAAAATTGAATGTTTCTAAAGTGGAATTGTCATTCTAACATAGTTTGACACATCACTAGAGCTGAATCTTAAATAATGACATTCGTTACATTAGACCGTCAAAATTGACGCTTTCAGAGGGAGAAATGCACATAAAGAGCAATATGAACACATGTTCCTTTTTTCACAGTAAATGCAGACGGAATCAAAATAAATTATGTTGTCCTTCAATAATATGCATAAATGAATGTTTCTAAAGTGGAATTGTTATTCTAACATAGTTTGACACATCACTACAGCTGAATCTTAAATAATGACATTCGTTACATTAGACCGTCAAAATTGACGCTTCAGAGCGAGAAAAACACATAATAAGATAATATGAACACATGTTCCTTTTTTCACAGTAAATACATACGGAATCAAAATAAATTATGTTGTCCTTCAACACTATGCAAAATTGAATGTTTCTAAAGTGGAATTGTCATTCTAACATAGTTTGACACATCACTAGAGCTGAATCTTAAATAATGACATTCGTTACATTAGACCGTCAAAATTGACGCTTTCAGAGGGAGTAATGCACATAAAGAGCAATATGAACACATGTACCTTTTTTCACAGTAAATGCAGACGGAATCAAAATAAATTATGTTGTCCTTCAACACTATGCAAAATTGAATGTTTCTAAAGTGGAATTGTTATTCTAACATAGTTTGACACATCACTACAGCTGAATCTTAAATAATGACATTCGTTACATTACACCGTCAAAATTGACGCTTTCAGAGGGAGAAATGCACATAAAGAGCAATATGAACACATGTTCCTTTTTTCACAGTAAATGCAGACGGAATCAAAATAAACTATGTTGTCCTTCAACACTATGCAAAATTGAATGTTTCCAAAGTGGAATTGTCATTCTAACATAGTTTGATACATCACCACAGCTGAATCTTAAATAATGACATTCGTTACATTAGACCGTCAAAATTGACGCTTCAAAGCGAGAAAAACACATAATAAGATAATATGAACACATGTTCCTTTTTTCACAGTAAATACATACGGAATCAAAATAAATTATGTTGTCCTTCAACACTATGCACAATTGAATGTTTCTAAAGTGGAATTGTTATTCTAACATAGTTTGACACATCACTACAGCTGAATCTTAAATAATGACATTCGTTACATTAGACCGTCAAAATTGACGCTTACAGAGGGAGAAATGCAGATAAAGAGCAATATGAACACATGTTCCTTTTTTCACAGTAAATGCAGACGGAATCAAAATAAATTATGTTGTCCTTCAACACTATGCACAAGTGAATGTTTCTAAAGTGGAATTGTTATTCTAACATAGTTTGACACATCACTAGAGCTGAATCTTAAATAGTGACATTCGCTGCATTAGACCGTCAAAATTGACGCTTTCAGAGCCAGAAAAACACATAATGAGACAATATGAACACGTGGTTGTTTTCACAGTAACTGCATACAGAATCAAAATAAACTATGTTGTCCTTCAATAATATGCATAAATGAATGTTTCTAAAGTGGAATTGTCATTCTAACATAGTTTGATACATCACCACAGCTGAATCTTAAATAGTGACTTTCGCTGCATTAGACCGTCAAAATTGACGCTTTCAGAGCCAGAAAAACACATAATGAGACAATATGAACACGTGGTTGTTTTCACAGTAACTGCATACAGAATCAAAATAAACTATGTTGTCCTTCAATAATATGCATAAATGAATGTTTCTAAAGTGGAATTGTCATTCTAACATAGTTTGATACATCACCACAGCTGAATCTTAAATAGTGACTTTCGCTGCATTAGACCGTCAAAATTGACGCTTTCAAGGGGAGAAATGCACATAAAGAGCAATATGAACACATGTTCTTTTTTTCACAGAAAATGCATACGGAATCAAAATAAACTATGTTGTCCTTCAACACTATGCAAAATTGAATGTTTCTAAAGTGGAATTGTCATTCTAACATAGTTTGATACATCACCACAGCTGAATCTTAAATAGTGACTTTCGCTGCATTAGACCGTCAAAATTGACGCTTCAAAGCGAGAAAAACACATAATAAGATAATATGAACACATGTTCCTTTTTTCACAGTAAATACATACGGAATCAAAATAAATTATGTTGTCCTTCAACACTATGCAAAATTGAATGTTTCTAAAGTGGAATTGTCATTCTAACATAGTTTGACACATCACTACAGCTGAATCTTAAATAATGACATTCGTTACATTAGACCGTCAAAATTGACGCTTCAAAGCGAGAAAAACACATAATAAGATAATATGAACACATGTTCCTTTTTTCACAGTAAATGCAGACGGAATCAAAATAAACTATGTTGTCCTTCAACACTATGCACAAGTGAATGTTTCTAAAGTGGAATTGTCATTCTGACATAATTTGATACATCACTACAGCTGAATCTTAAATAGTGACTTTCGCTGCATTAGACCGTCAAAATTGACGCTACAGAGCGAGAAAAACACACAAACAGTAATATGAACACATGTTCCTTTTTTCACAGTAAATACATACGGAATCAAAATAAATTATGTTGTCCTTCAACACTATGCAAAATTGAATGTTTCTAAAGTGGAATTGTCATTCTAACATAGTTTGACACATCACTACAGCTGAATCTTAAATAATGACATTCGTTACATTAGACCGTCAAAATTGACGCTACAGAGCGAGAAAAACACACAAACAGTAATATGAACACATGTTCCTTTTTTCACAGTAAATACATACGGAATCAAAATAAATTATGTTGTCCTTCAACACTATGCAAAATTGAATGTTTCTAAAGTGGAATTGTCATTCTAACATAGTTTGACACATCACTAGAGCTGAATCTTAAATAATGACATTCGTTACATTAGACCGTCAAAATTGACGCTTTCAGAGGGAGAAATGCACATAAAGAGCAATATGAACACATGTTCCTTTTTTCACAGTAAATGCAGACGGAATCAAAATAAATTATGTTGTCCTTCAATAATATGCATAAATGAATGTTTCTAAAGTGGAATTGTTATTCTAACATAGTTTGACACATCACTACAGCTGAATCTTAAATAATGACATTCGTTACATTAGACCGTCAAAATTGACGCTTCAGAGCGAGAAAAACACATAATAAGATAATATGAACACATGTTCCTTTTTTCACAGTAAATACATACGGAATCAAAATAAATTATGTTGTCCTTCAACACTATGCAAAATTGAATGTTTCTAAAGTGGAATTGTCATTCTAACATAGTTTGACACATCACTAGAGCTGAATCTTAAATAATGACATTCGTTACATTAGACCGTCAAAATTGACGCTTTCAGAGGGAGTAATGCACATAAAGAGCAATATGAACACATGTACCTTTTTTCACAGTAAATGCAGACGGAATCAAAATAAATTATGTTGTCCTTCAACACTATGCAAAATTGAATGTTTCTAAAGTGGAATTGTTATTCTAACATAGTTTGACACATCACTACAGCTGAATCTTAAATAATGACATTCGTTACATTACACCGTCAAAATTGACGCTTTCAGAGGGAGAAATGCACATAAAGAGCAATATGAACACATGTTCCTTTTTTCACAGTAAATGCAGACGGAATCAAAATAAACTATGTTGTCCTTCAACACTATGCAAAATTGAATGTTTCCAAAGTGGAATTGTCATTCTAACATAGTTTGATACATCACCACAGCTGAATCTTAAATAATGACATTCGTTACATTAGACCGTCAAAATTGACGCTTCAAAGCGAGAAAAACACATAATAAGATAATATGAACACATGTTCCTTTTTTCACAGTAAATACATACGGAATCAAAATAAATTATGTTGTCCTTCAACACTATGCACAATTGAATGTTTCTAAAGTGGAATTGTTATTCTAACATAGTTTGACACATCACTACAGCTGAATCTTAAATAATGACATTCGTTACATTAGACCGTCAAAATTGACGCTTACAGAGGGAGAAATGCAGATAAAGAGCAATATGAACACATGTTCCTTTTTTCACAGTAAATGCAGACGGAATCAAAATAAATTATGTTGTCCTTCAACACTATGCACAAGTGAATGTTTCTAAAGTGGAATTGTTATTCTAACATAGTTTGACACATCACTAGAGCTGAATCTTAAATAGTGACATTCGCTGCATTAGACCGTCAAAATTGACGCTTTCAGAGCCAGAAAAACACATAATGAGACAATATGAACACGTGGTTGTTTTCACAGTAACTGCATACAGAATCAAAATAAACTATGTTGTCCTTCAATAATATGCATAAATGAATGTTTCTAAAGTGGAATTGTCATTCTAACATAGTTTGATACATCACCACAGCTGAATCTTAAATAGTGACTTTCGCTGCATTAGACCGTCAAAATTGACGCTTTCAGAGCCAGAAAAACACATAATGAGACAATATGAACACGTGGTTGTTTTCACAGTAACTGCATACAGAATCAAAATAAACTATGTTGTCCTTCAATAATATGCATAAATGAATGTTTCTAAAGTGGAATTGTCATTCTAACATAGTTTGATACATCACCACAGCTGAATCTTAAATAGTGACTTTCGCTGCATTAGACCGTCAAAATTGACGCTTTCAAGGGGAGAAATGCACATAAAGAGCAATATGAACACATGTTCTTTTTTTCACAGAAAATGCATACGGAATCAAAATAAACTATGTTGTCCTTCAACACTATGCAAAATTGAATGTTTCTAAAGTGGAATTGTCATTCTAACATAGTTTGATACATCACCACAGCTGAATCTTAAATAGTGACTTTCGCTGCATTAGACCGTCAAAATTGACGCTTCAAAGCGAGAAAAACACATAATAAGATAATATGAACACATGTTCCTTTTTTCACAGTAAATACATACGGAATCAAAATAAATTATGTTGTCCTTCAACACTATGCAAAATTGAATGTTTCTAAAGTGGAATTGTCATTCTAACATAGTTTGACACATCACTACAGCTGAATCTTAAATAATGACATTCGTTACATTAGACCGTCAAAATTGACGCTTCAAAGCGAGAAAAACACATAATAAGATAATATGAACACATGTTCCTTTTTTCACAGTAAATACATACGGAATCAAAATAAATTATATTGTCCTTCAACACTATGCAAAATTGAATGTTTCTAAAGTGGAATTGTTATTCTAACATAGTTTGACACATCACTACAGCTGAATCTTAAATAATGACATTCGTTACATTAGACCGTCAAAATTGACGCTTCAGAGCGAGAAAAACACATAATAGGATAATATGAACACATGTTCCTTTTTTCACAGTAAATGCATACGGAATCAAAATAAACTATGTTGTCCTTCAACACTATGCACAAGTGAATGTTTCTAAAGTGGAATTGTCATTCTGACATAATTTGATACATCACTACAGCTGAATCTTAAATAGTGACTTTCGCTGCATTAGACCGTCAAAATTGACGCTACAGAGCGAGAAAAACACACAAACAGTAATATGAACACATGTTCCTTTTTTCACAGTAAATACATACGGAATCAAAATAAATTATGTTGTCCTTCAACACTATGCAAAATTGAATGTTTCTAAAGTGGAATTGTCATTCTAACATAGTTTGACACATCACTACAGCTGAATCTTAAATAATGACATTCGTTACATTAGACCGTCAAAATTGACGCTACAGAGCGAGAAAAACACACAAACAGTAATATGAACACATGTTCCTTTTTTCACAGTAAATACATACGGAATCAAAATAAATTATGTTGTCCTTCAACACTATGCAAAATTGAATGTTTCTAAAGTGGAATTGTCATTCTAACATAGTTTGACACATCACTAGAGCTGAATCTTAAATAATGACATTCGTTACATTAGACCGTCAAAATTGACGCTTTCAGAGGGAGAAATGCACATAAAGAGCAATATGAACACATGTTCCTTTTTTCACAGTAAATGCAGACGGAATCAAAATAAATTATGTTGTCCTTCAATAATATGCATAAATGAATGTTTCTAAAGTGGAATTGTTATTCTAACATAGTTTGACACATCACTACAGCTGAATCTTAAATAATGACATTCGTTACATTAGACCGTCAAAATTGACGCTTCAGAGCGAGAAAAACACATAATAAGATAATATGAACACATGTTCCTTTTTTCACAGTAAATACATACGGAATCAAAATAAATTATGTTGTCCTTCAACACTATGCAAAATTGAATGTTTCTAAAGTGGAATTGTCATTCTAACATAGTTTGACACATCACTAGAGCTGAATCTTAAATAATGACATTCGTTACATTAGACCGTCAAAATTGACGCTTTCAGAGGGAGAAATGCACATAAAGAGCAATATGAACACATGTTCCTTTTTTCACAGTAAATGCAGACGGAATCAAAGTAAATTATGTTGTCCTTCAATAATATGCATAAATGAATGTTTCTAAAGTGGAATTGTTATTCTAACATAGTTTGACACATCACTACAGCTGAATCTTAAATAATGACATTCGTTACATTAGACCGTCAAAATTGACGCTTCAAAGCGAGAAAAACACATGATAAGATAATATGAACACATGTTCCTTTTTTCACAGTAAATACATACGGAATCAAAATAAATTATGTTGTCCTTCAACACTATGCAAAATTGAATGTTTCTAAAGTGGAATTGTTATTCTAACATAGTTTGACACATCACTACAGCTGAATCTTAAATAATGACATTCGTTACATTAGACCGTCAAAATTGACGCTTCAAAGCGAGAAAAACACATAAACAGTAATATGAACACATGTTCCTTTTTTCACAGTAAATACATACGGAATCAAAATAAATTATGTTGTCCTTCAACACTATGCACAAGTGAATGTTTCTAAAGTGGAATTGTTATTCTAACATAGTTTGATACATCACCACAGTTGAATCTTAAATAGTGACTTTCGCTGCATTAGACCGTCAAAATTGACGCTTTCAAGGGGAGAAATGCACATAAAGAGCAATATGAACACATGTTCTTTTTTTCACAGTAAATGCATACGGAATCAAAATAAACTATGTTGTCCTTCAACACTATGCAAAATTGAATGTTTCTAAAGTGGAATTGTTATTCTAACATAGTTTGACACATCACTACAGCTGAATCTTAAATAATGACATTCGCTGCATTAGACCGTCAAAATTGACGCTACAGAGGGAGAAAAACACATAAACAGTAATATGAACACATGTTCCTTTTTTCACAGTAAATACATACAGAATCAAAATAAATTATGTTGTCCTTCAACACTATGCAAAATTGAATGTTTCTAAACTGGAATTGTTATTCTAACATAGTATGACACATCACTACAGCTGAATCTTAAATAATGACATTCGTTACATTAGACCGTCAAAATTGACGCTTCAGAGCGAGAAATGCACATAAAGAGCAATATGAACACATGTTCCTTTTTTCACAGTAAATGCAGACGGAATCAAAATAAATTATGTTGTCCTTCAACACTATGCACAAGTGAATGTTTCTAAAGTGGAATTGTTATTCTAACATAGTTTGATACATCACCACAGCTGAATCTTAAATAGTGACTTTCGCTGCATTAGACCGTCAAAATTGACGCTTTCAAGGGGAGAAATGCACATAAAGAGCAATATGAACACGTGGTTGTTTTCACAGTAACTGCATACAGAATCAAAATAAACTATGTTGTCCTTCAATAATATGCATAAATGAATGTTTCTAAAGTGGAATTGTCATTCTAACATAGTTTGATACATCACCACAGCTGAATCTTAAATAGTGACTTTTGCTGCATTAGACCGTCAAAATTGACGCTTTCAAGGGGAGAAATGCACATAAAGAGCAATATGAACACATGTTCTTTTTTTCACAGAAAATGCATACGGAATCAAAATAAATTCTGTTGTCCTTCAACACTATGCAAAATTGAATGTTTCTAAAGTGGAATTGTCATTCTAACATAATTTGATACATCACTACAGCTGAATCTTTAATAGTGACTTTCGCTGCATTAGACCGTCAAAATTGACGCTACAGAGCGAGAAAAACACATAAACAGTAATATGAACACATGTTCCTTTTTTCACAGTAAATGCAGACGGAATCAAAATAAATTATGTTGTCCTTCAATAATATGCATAAATGAATGTTTCTAAAGTGGAATTGTTATTCTAACATAGTTTGACACATCACTACAGCTGAATCTTAAATAATGACATTCGTTACATTAGACCGTCAAAATTGACGCTTCAAAGCGAGAAAAACACATAATAAGATAATATGAACACATGTTCTTTTTTCACAGTAAATGCATACGGAATCAAAATAAATTATGTTGTCCTTCAACACTATGCAAAATTGAATGTTTCTAAAGTGGAATTGTCATTCTGACATAGTTTGATACATCACTACAGCTGAATCTTAAATAGTGACTTTCGCTGCATTAGACCGTCAAAATTGACGCTTCAGAGCGAGTAATGCACATAAAGAGCAATATGAACACATGTACCTTTTTTCACAGTAAATGCAGACGGAATCAAAATAAATTATGTTGTCCTTCAACACTATGCACAAGTGAATGTTTCTAAAGTGGAATTGTTATTCTAACATAGTTTGATACATCACCACAGTTGAATCTTAAATAGTGACTTTCGCTGCATTAGACCGTCAAAATTGACGCTTTCAAGGGGAGAAATGCACATAAAGAGCAATATGAACACATGTTCTTTTTTTCACAGTAAATGCATACGGAATCAAAATAAACTATGTTGTCCTTCAACACTATGCAAAATTGAATGTTTCTAAAGTGGAATTGTTATTCTAACATAGTTTGACACATCACTACAGCTGAATCTTAAATAATGACATTCGTTACATTAGACCGTCAAAATTGACGCTTCAAAGCGAGAAAAACACATAATAAGATAATATGAACACATGTTCCTTTTTTCACAATACATACATACGGAATCAAAATAAACTATGTTGTCCTTCAACACTATGCACAAGTGAATGTTTCTAAAGTGGAATTGTCATTCTGACATAATTTGATACATCACTACAGCTGAATCTTAAATAGTGACTTTCGCTGCATTAGACCGTCAAAATTGACGCTACAGAGCGAGAAAAACACATAAACAGTAATATGAACACATGTTCCTTTTTTCACAGTAAATACATACAGAATCAAAATAAATTATGTTGTCCTTCAACACTATGCAAAATTGAATGTTTCTAAACTGGAATTGTTATTCTAACATAGTATGACACATCACTACAGCTGAATCTTAAATAATGACATTCGTTACATTAGACCGTCAAAATTGACGCTTCAGAGCGAGAAATGCACATAAAGAGCAATATGAACACATGTTCCTTTTTTCACAGTAAATGCAGACGGAATCAAAATAAATTATGTTGTCCTTCAACACTATGCACAAGTGAATGTTTCTAAAGTGGAATTGTTATTCTAACATAGTTTGATACATCACCACAGCTGAATCTTAAATAGTGACTTTCGCTGCATTAGACCGTCAAAATTGACGCTTTCAAGGGGAGAAATGCACATAAAGAGCAATATGAACACGTGGTTGTTTTCACAGTAAATGCAGACGGAATCAAAATAAATTATGTTGTCCTTCAATAATATGCATAAATGAATGTTTCTAAAGTGGAATTGTTATTCTAACATAGTTTGACACATCACTACAGCTGAATCTTAAATAATGACATTCGTTACATTAGACCGTCAAAATTGACGCTTCAAAGCGAGAAAAACACATAATAAGATAATATGAACACATGTTCTTTTTTCACAGTAAATGCATACGGAATCAAAATAAATTATGTTGTCCTTCAACACTATGCAAAATTGAATGTTTCTAAAGTGGAATTGTCATTCTGACATAGTTTGATACATCACTACAGCTGACTCTTAAATAGTGACTTTCGCTGCATTAGACCGTCAAAATTGACGCTTCAGAGCGAGTAATGCACATAAAGAGCAATATGAACACATGTACCTTTTTTCACAGTAAATGCAGACGGAATCAAAATAAATTATGTTGTCCTTCAACACTATGCACAAGTGAATGTTTCTAAAGTGGAATTGTTATTCTAACATAGTTTGATACATCACCACAGTTGAATCTTAAATAGTGACTTTCGCTGCATTAGACCGTCAAAATTGACGCTTTCAAGGGGAGAAATGCACATAAAGAGCAATATGAACACATGTTCTTTTTTTCACAGTAAATGCATACGGAATCAAAATAAACTATGTTGTCCTTCAACACTATGCAAAATTGAATGTTTCTAAAGTGGAATTGTTATTCTAACATAGTTTGACACATCACTACAGCTGAATCTTAAATAATGACATTCGTTACATTACACCGTCAAAATTGACGCTTTCAGAGGGAGAAATGCACATAAAGAGCAATATGAACACATGTTCCTTTTTTCACAGTAAATGCAGACGGAATCAAAATAAACTATGTTGTCCTTCAACACTATGCAAAATTGAATGTTTCCAAAGTGGAATTGTCATTCTAACATAGTTTGATACATCACCACAGCTGAATCTTAAATAATGACATTCGTTACATTAGACCGTCAAAATTGACGCTTCAAAGCGAGAAAAACACATAATAAGATAATATGAACACATGTTCCTTTTTTCACAGTAAATACATACGGAATCAAAATAAATTATGTTGTCCTTCAACACTATGCACAATTGAATGTTTCTAAAGTGGAATTGTTATTCTAACATAGTTTGACACATCACTACAGCTGAATCTTAAATAATGACATTCGTTACATTAGACCGTCAAAATTGACGCTTACAGAGGGAGAAATGCAGATAAAGAGCAATATGAACACATGTTCCTTTTTTCACAGTAAATGCAGACGGAATCAAAATAAATTATGTTGTCCTTCAACACTATGCACAAGTGAATGTTTCTAAAGTGGAATTGTTATTCTAACATAGTTTGACACATCACTAGAGCTGAATCTTAAATAGTGACATTCGCTGCATTAGACCGTCAAAATTGACGCTTTCAGAGCCAGAAAAACACATAATGAGACAATATGAACACGTGGTTGTTTTCACAGTAACTGCATACAGAATCAAAATAAACTATGTTGTCCTTCAATAATATGCATAAATGAATGTTTCTAAAGTGGAATTGTCATTCTAACATAGTTTGATACATCACCACAGCTGAATCTTAAATAGTGACTTTCGCTGCATTAGACCGTCAAAATTGACGCTTTCAGAGCCAGAAAAACACATAATGAGACAATATGAACACGTGGTTGTTTTCACAGTAACTGCATACAGAATCAAAATAAACTATGTTGTCCTTCAATAATATGCATAAATGAATGTTTCTAAAGTGGAATTGTCATTCTAACATAGTTTGATACATCACCACAGCTGAATCTTAAATAGTGACTTTCGCTGCATTAGACCGTCAAAATTGACGCTTTCAAGGGGAGAAATGCACATAAAGAGCAATATGAACACATGTTCTTTTTTTCACAGAAAATGCATACGGAATCAAAATAAACTATGTTGTCCTTCAACACTATGCAAAATTGAATGTTTCTAAAGTGGAATTGTCATTCTAACATAGTTTGATACATCACCACAGCTGAATCTTAAATAGTGACTTTCGCTGCATTAGACCGTCAAAATTGACGCTTCAAAGCGAGAAAAACACATAATAAGATAATATGAACACATGTTCCTTTTTTCACAATAAATACATACGGAATCAAAATAAATTATGTTGTCCTTCAACACTATGCAAAATTGAATGTTTCTAAAGTGGAATTGTCATTCTAACATAGTTTGACACATCACTACAGCTGAATCTTAAATAATGACATTCGTTACATTAGACCGTCAAAATTGACGCTTCAAAGCGAGAAAAACACATAATAAGATAATATGAACACATGTTCCTTTTTTCACAGTAAATACATACGGAATCAAAATAAATTATATTGTCCTTCAACACTATGCAAAATTGAATGTTTCTAAAGTGGAATTGTTATTCTAACATAGTTTGACACATCACTACAGCTGAATCTTAAATAATGACATTCGTTACATTAGACCGTCAAAATTGACGCTTCAGAGCGAGAAAAACACATAATAGGATAATATGAACACATGTTCCTTTTTTCACAGTAAATGCATACGGAATCAAAATAAACTATGTTGTCCTTCAACACTATGCACAAGTGAATGTTTCTAAAGTGGAATTGTCATTCTGACATAATTTGATACATCACTACAGCTGAATCTTAAATAGTGACTTTCGCTGCATTAGACCGTCAAAATTGACGCTACAGAGCGAGAAAAACACACAAACAGTAATATGAACACATGTTCCTTTTTTCACAGTAAATACATACGGAATCAAAATAAATTATGTTGTCCTTCAACACTATGCAAAATTGAATGTTTCTAAAGTGGAATTGTCATTCTAACATAGTTTGACACATCACTACAGCTGAATCTTAAATAATGACATTCGTTACATTAGACCGTCAAAATTGACGCTACAGAGCGAGAAAAACACACAAACAGTAATATGAACACATGTTCCTTTTTTCACAGTAAATACATACGGAATCAAAATAAATTATGTTGTCCTTCAACACTATGCAAAATTGAATGTTTCTAAAGTGGAATTGTCATTCTAACATAGTTTGACACATCACTAGAGCTGAATCTTAAATAATGACATTCGTTACATTAGACCGTCAAAATTGACGCTTTCAGAGGGAGAAATGCACATAAAGAGCAATATGAACACATGTTCCTTTTTTCACAGTAAATGCAGACGGAATCAAAATAAATTATGTTGTCCTTCAATAATATGCATAAATGAATGTTTCTAAAGTGGAATTGTTATTCTAACATAGTTTGACACATCACTACAGCTGAATCTTAAATAATGACATTCGTTACATTAGACCGTCAAAATTGACGCTTCAGAGCGAGAAAAACACATAATAAGATAATATGAACACATGTTCCTTTTTTCACAGTAAATACATACGGAATCAAAATAAATTATGTTGTCCTTCAACACTATGCAAAATTGAATGTTTCTAAAGTGGAATTGTCATTCTAACATAGTTTGACACATCACTAGAGCTGAATCTTAAATAATGACATTCGTTACATTAGACCGTCAAAATTGACGCTTTCAGAGGGAGAAATGCACATAAAGAGCAATATGAACACATGTTCCTTTTTTCACAGTAAATGCAGACGGAATCAAAGTAAATTATGTTGTCCTTCAATAATATGCATAAATGAATGTTTCTAAAGTGGAATTGTTATTCTAACATAGTTTGACACATCACTACAGCTGAATCTTAAATAATGACATTCGTTACATTAGACCGTCAAAATTGACGCTTCAAAGCGAGAAAAACACATGATAAGATAATATGAACACATGTTCCTTTTTTCACAGTAAATACATACGGAATCAAAATAAATTATGTTGTCCTTCAACACTATGCAAAATTGAATGTTTCTAAAGTGGAATTGTTATTCTAACATAGTTTGACACATCACTACAGCTGAATCTTAAATAATGACATTCGTTACATTAGACCGTCAAAATTGACGCTTCAAAGCGAGAAAAACACATAAACAGTAATATGAACACATGTTCCTTTTTTCACAGTAAATACATACGGAATCAAAATAAATTATGTTGTCCTTCAACACTATGCACAAGTGAATGTTTCTAAAGTGGAATTGTTATTCTAACATAGTTTGATACATCACCACAGTTGAATCTTAAATAGTGACTTTCGCTGCATTAGACCGTCAAAATTGACGCTTTCAAGGGGAGAAATGCACATAAAGAGCAATATGAACACATGTTCTTTTTTTCACAGTAAATGCATACGGAATCAAAATAAACTATGTTGTCCTTCAACACTATGCAAAATTGAATGTTTCTAAAGTGGAATTGTTATTCTAACATAGTTTGACACATCACTACAGCTGAATCTTAAATAATGACATTCGTTACATTACACCGTCAAAATTGACGCTTTCAGAGGGAGAAATGCACATAAAGAGCAATATGAACACATGTTCCTTTTTTCACAGTAAATACATACGGAATCAAAATATATTATGTTGTCCTTCAACACTATGCAAAATTGAATGTTTCTAAAGTGGAATTGTTATTCTAACATAGTTTGACACATCACTACAGCTGAATCTTAAATAATGACATTCGTTACATTAGACCGTCAAAATTGACGCTTCAAAGCGAGAAAAACACATAATAAGATAATATGAACACATGTTCCTTTTTTCACAGTAAATACATACGGAATCAAAATAAATTATGTTGTCCTTCAACACTATGCACAATTGAATGTTTCTAAAGTGGAATTGTTATTCTAACATAGTTTGACACATCACTACAGCTGAATCTTAAATAATGACATTCGTTACATTAGACCGTCAAAATTGACGCTTTCAGAGGGAGAAATGCAGATAAAGAGCAATATGAACACATGTTCCTTTTTTCACAGTAAATGCAGACGGAATCAAAATAAATTATGTTGTCCTTCAACACTATGCACAAGTGAATGTTTCTAAAGTGGAATTGTTATTCTAACATAGTTTGACACATCACTAGAGCTGAATCTTAAATAGTGACATTCGCTGCATTAGACCGTCAAAATTGACGCTTTCAGAGCCAGAAAAACACATAATGAGACAATATGAACACGTGGTTGTTTTCACAGTAACTGCATACAGAATCAAAATAAACTATGTTGTCCTTCAATAATATGCATAAATGAATGTTTCTAAAGTGGAATTGTCATTCTAACATAGTTTGATACATCACCACAGCTGAATCTTAAATAGTGACTTTCGCTGCATTAGACCGTCAAAATTGACGCTTTCAAGGGGAGAAATGCACATAAAGAGCAATATGAACACATGTTCTTTTTTTCACAGAAAATGCATACGGAATCAAAATAAACTATGTTGTCCTTCAACACTATGCAAAATTGAATGTTTCTAAAGTGGAATTGTTATTCTAACATAGTTTGACACATCACTAGAGCTGAATCTTAAATAATGACATTCGTTACATTAGACCGTCAAAATTGACGCTTTCAGAGGGAGAAATGCACATAAAGAGCAATATGAACACATGTTCCTTTTTTCACAGTAAATGCAGACGGAATCAAAATAAACTATGTTGTCCTTCAACACTATGCAAAATTGAATGTTTCTAAAGTGGAATTGTCATTCTAACATAGTTTGATACATCACCACAGCTGAATCTTAAATAGTGACTTTCGCTGCATTAGACCGTCAAAATTGACGCTTCAAAGCGAGAAAAACACATAATAAGATAATATGAACACATGTTCCTTTTTTCACAATAAATACATACGGAATCAAAATAAACTATGTTGTCCTTCAACACTATGCACAAGTGAATGTTTCTAAAGTGGAATTGTCATTCTGACATAATTTGATACATCACTACAGCTGAATCTTAAATAGTGACTTTCGCTGCATTAGACCGTCAAAATTGACGCTACAGGGCGAGAAAAACACATAAACAGTAATATGAACACATGTTCCTTTTTTCACAGTAAATACATACAGAATCAAAATAAATTATGTTGTCCTTCAACACTATGCAAAATTGAATGTTTCTAAACTGGAATTGTTATTCTAACATAGTATGACACATCACTACAGCTGAATCTTAAATAATGACATTCGTTACATTAGACCGTCAAAATTGACGCTTCAGAGCGAGAAATGCACATAAAGAGCAATATGAACACATGTTCCTTTTTTCACAGTAAATGCAGACGGAATCAAAATAAATTATGTTGTCCTTCAACACTATGCACAAGTGAATGTTTCTAAAGTGGAATTGTTATTCTAACATAGTTTGATACATCACCACAGCTGAATCTTAAATAGTGACTTTCGCTGCATTAGACCGTCAAAATTGACGCTTTCAAGGGGAGAAATGCACATAAAGAGCAATATGAACACGTGGTTGTTTTCACAGTAACTGCATACAGAATCAAAATAAACTATGTTGTCCTTCAATAATATGCATAAATGAATGTTTCTAAAGTGGAATTGTCATTCTAACATAGTTTGATACATCACCACAGCTGAATCTTAAATAGTGACTTTTGCTGCATTAGACCGTCAAAATTGACGCTTTCAAGGGGAGAAATGCACATAAAGAGCAATATGAACACATGTTCTTTTTTTCACAGAAAATGCATACGGAATCAAAATAAATTCTGTTGTCCTTCAACACTATGCAAAATTGAATGTTTCTAAAGTGGAATTGTTATTCTAACATAGTTTGACACATCACTACAGCTGAATCTTAAATAATGACATTCGTTACATTAGACCGTCAAAATTGACGCTTCAAAGCGAGAAAAACACATAAGATAATATGAACACGTTCCTTTTTTCACAGTAAATACATACGGAATCAAAATAAATTATGTTGTCCTTCAACACTATGCAAAATTGAATGTTTCTAAAGTGGAATTGTTATTCTAACATAGTTTGACACATCACTACAGCTGAATCTTAAACAATGACATTCGTTACATTAGACCGTCAAAATTGACGCTTCAGAGCCAGAAAAACACATAATAGGATAATATGAACACATGTTCCTTTTTTCACAGTAAATGCATACGGAATCAAAATAAACTATGTTGTCCTTCAACACGATGCACAAGTGAATGTTTCTAAAGTGGAATTGTCATTCTGACATAATTTGATACATCACTACAGCTGAATCTTTAATAGTGACTTTCGCTGCATTAGACCGTCAAAATTGACGCTACAGAGCGAGAAAAACACATAAACAGTAATATGAACACATGTTCCTTTTTTCACAGTAAATGCATACGGAATCAAAATAAATTATGTTGTCCTTCAATAATATGCATAAATGAATGTTTCTAAAGTGGAATTGTTATTCTAACATAGTTTGACACATCACTACAGCTGAATCTTAAATAATGACATTCGTTACATTAGACCGTCAAAATTGACGCTTCAAAGCGAGAAAAACACATAATAAGATAATATGAACACATGTTCTTTTTTCACAGTAAATGCATACGGAATCAAAATAAATTATGTTGTCCTTCAACACTATGCAAAATTGAATGTTTCTAAAGTGGAATTGTCATTCTGACATAGTTTGATACATCACTACAGCTGAATCTTAAATAGTGACTTTCGCTGCATTAGACCGTCAAAATTGACGCTTCAGAGCGAGTAATGCACATAAAGAGCAATATGAACACATGTACCTTTTTTCACAGTAAATGCAGACGGAATCAAAATAAATTATGTTGTCCTTCAACACTATGCATAAGTGAATGTTTCTAAAGTGGAATTGTTATTCTAACATAGTTTGATACATCACCACAGTTGAATCTTAAATAGTGACTTTCGCTGCATTAGACCGTCAAAATTGACGCTTTCAAGGGGAGAAATGCACATAAAGAGCAATATGAACACATGTTCTTTTTTTCACAGTAAATGCATACGGAATCAAAATAAACTATGTTGTCCTTCAACACTATGCAAAATTGAATGTTTCTAAAGTGGAATTGTTATTCTAACATAGTTTGACACATCACTACAGCTGAATCTTAAATAATGACATTCGTTACATTAGACCGTCAAAATTGACGCTTTCAGAGGGAGAAATGCACATAAAGAGCAATATGAACACATGTTCCTTTTTTCACAGTAAATACATACGGAATCAAAATATATTATGTTGTCCTTCAACACTATGCAAAATTGAATGTTTCTAAAGTGGAATTGTTATTCTAACATAGTTTGACACATCACTACAGCTGAATCTTAAATAATGACATTCGTTACATTAGACCGTCAAAATTGACGCTTCAAAGCGAGAAAAACACATAATAAGATAATATGAACACATGTTCCTTTTTTCACAGTAAATACATACGGAATCAAAATAAATTATGTTGTCCTTCAACACTATGCACAATTGAATGTTTCTAAAGTGGAATTGTTATTCTAACATAGTTTGACACATCACTACAGCTGAATCTTAAATAATGACATTCGTTACATTAGACCGTCAAAATTGACGCTTTCAGAGGGAGAAATGCAGATAAAGAGCAATATGAACACATGTTCCTTTTTTCACAGTAAATGCAGACGGAATCAAAATAAATTATGTTGTCCTTCAACACTATGCACAAGTGAATGTTTCTAAAGTGGAATTGTTATTCTAACATAGTTTGACACATCACTAGAGCTGAATCTTAAATAGTGACATTCGCTGCATTAGACCGTCAAAATTGACGCTTTCAGAGCCAGAAAAACACATAATGAGACAATATGAACACGTGGTTGTTTTCACAGTAACTGCATACAGAATCAAAATAAACTATGTTGTCCTTCAATAATATGCATAAATGAATGTTTCTAAAGTGGAATTGTCATTCTAACATAGTTTGATACATCACCACAGCTGAATCTTAAATAGTGACTTTCGCTGCATTAGACCGTCAAAATTGACGCTTTCAAGGGGAGAAATGCACATAAAGAGCAATATGAACACATGTTCTTTTTTTCACAGAAAATGCATACGGAATCAAAATAAACTATGTTGTCCTTCAACACTATGCAAAATTGAATGTTTCTAAAGTGGAATTGTCATTCTAACATAGTTTGATACATCACCACAGCTGAATCTTAAATAGTGACTTTCGCTGCATTAGACCGTCAAAATTGACGCTTCAAAGCGAGAAAAACACATAATAAGATAATATGAACACATGTTCCTTTTTTCACAGTAAATACATACGGAATCAAAATAAATTATGTTGTCCTTCAACACTATGCAAAATTGAATCTTTCTAAAGTGGAATTGTCATTCTAACATAGTTTGACACATCACTACAGCTGAATCTTAAATAATGACATTCGTTACATTAGACCGTCAAAATTGACGCTTCAAAGCGAGAAAAACACATAATAAGATAATATGAACACATGTTCCTTTTTTCACAGTAAATACATACGGAATCAAAATAAATTATATTGTCCTTCAACACTATGCAAAATTGAATGTTTCTAAAGTGGAATTGTTATTCTAACATAGTTTGACACATCACTACAGCTGAATCTTAAATAATGACATTCGTTACATTAGACCGTCAAAATTGACGCTTCAGAGCGAGAAAAACACATAATAGGATAATATGAACACATGTTCCTTTTTTCACAGTAAATGCATACGGAATCAAAATAAACTATGTTGTCCTTCAACACTATGCACAAGTGAATGTTTCTAAAGTGGAATTGTCATTCTGACATAATTTGATACATCACTACAGCTGAATCTTAAATAGTGACTTTCGCTGCATTAGACCGTCAAAATTGACGCTACAGAGCGAGAAAAACACACAAACAGTAATATGAACACATGTTCCTTTTTTCACAGTAAATACATACGGAATCAAAATAAATTATGTTGTCCTTCAACACTATGCAAAATTGAATGTTTCTAAAGTGGAATTGTCATTCTAACATAGTTTGACACATCACTAGAGCTGAATCTTAAATAATGACATTCGTTACATTAGACCGTCAAAATTGACGCTTTCAGAGGGAGAAATGCACGTAAAGAGCAATATGAACACATGTTCCTTTTTTCACAGTAAATGCAGACGGAATCAAAATAAATTATGTTGTCCTTCAATAATATGCATAAATGAATGTTTCTAAAGTGGAATTGTTATTCTAACATAGTTTGACACATCACTACAGCTGAATCTTAAATAATGACATTCGTTACATTAGACCGTCAAAATTGACGCTTCAAAGCGAGAAAAACACATGATAAGATAATATGAACACATGTTCCTTTTTTCACAGTAAATACATACGGAATCAAAATAAATTATGTTGTCCTTCAACACTATGCAAAATTGAATGTTTCTAAAGTGGAATTGTTATTCTAACATAGTTTGACACATCACTACAGCTGAATCTTAAATAATGACATTCGTTACATTAGACCGTCAAAATTGACGCTTCAGAGCGAGAAAAACACATAATAAGATAATATGAACACATGTTCCTTTTTTCACAGTAAATACATACGGAATCAAAATAAATTATGTTGTCCTTCAACACTATGCAAAATTGAATGTTTCTAAAGTGGAATTGTTATTCTAACATAGTTTGACACATCACTACAGCTGAATCTTAAATAATGACATTCGTTACATTAGACCGTCAAAATTGAAGCTTCAGAGCGAGAAAAACACATAATAGGATAATATGAACACATGTTCCTTTTTTCACAGTAAATGCATACGGAATCAAAATAAACTATGTTGTCCTTCAACACTATGCACAAGTGAATGTTTCTAAAGTGGAATTGTCATTCTGACATAATTTGATACATCACTACAGCTGAATCTTAAATAGTGACTTTCGCTGCATTAGACCGTCAAAATTGACGCTACAGAGCGAGAAAAACACACAAACAGTAATATGAACACATGTTCCTTTTTTCACAGTAAATACATACGGAATCAAAATAAATTATGTTGTCCTTCAACACTATGCACAAGTGAATGTTTCTAAAGTGGAATTGTTATTCTAACATAGTTTGACACATCACTAGAGCTGAATCTTAAATAGTGACATTCGCTGCATTAGACCGTCAAAATTGACGCTTTCAGAGCCAGAAAAACACATAATGAGACAATATGAACACGTGGTTGTTTTCACAGTAAATACATACGGAATCAAAATAAATTATGTTGTCCTTCAACACTATGCAAAATTGAATGTTTCTAAAGTGGAATTGTCATTCTAACATAGTTTGACACATCACTAGAGCTGAATCTTAAATAATGACATTCGTTACATTAGACCGTCAAAATTGACGCTTTCAGAGGGAGAAATGCACGTAAAGAGCAATATGAACACATGTTCCTTTTTTCACAGTAAATGCAGACGGAATCAAAATAAATTATGTTGTCCTTCAATAATATGCATAAATGAATGTTTCTAAAGTGGAATTGTTATTCTAACATAGTTTGACACATCACTACAGCTGAATCTTAAATAATGACATTCGTTACATTAGACCGTCAAAATTGACGCTTCAAAGCGAGAAAAACACATGATAAGATAATATGAACACATGTTCCTTTTTTCACAGTAAATACATACGGAATCAAAATAAATTATGTTGTCCTTCAACACTATGCAAAATTGAATGTTTCTAAAGTGGAATTGTTATTCTAACATAGTTTGACACATCACTACAGCTGAATCTTAAATAATGACATTCGTTACATTAGACCGTCAAAATTGACGCTTCAGAGCGAGAAAAACACATAATAAGATAATATGAACACATGTTCCTTTTTTCACAGTAAATACATACGGAATCAAAATAAATTATGTTGTCCTTCAACACTATGCAAAATTGAATGTTTCTAAAGTGGAATTGTTATTCTAACATAGTTTGACACATCACTACAGCTGAATCTTAAATAATGACATTCGTTACATTAGACCGTCAAAATTGAAGCTTCAGAGCGAGAAAAACACATAATAGGATAATATGAACACATGTTCCTTTTTTCACAGTAAATGCATACGGAATCAAAATAAACTATGTTGTCCTTCAACACTATGCACAAGTGAATGTTTCTAAAGTGGAATTGTCATTCTGACATAATTTGATACATCACTACAGCTGAATCTTAAATAGTGACTTTCGCTGCATTAGACCGTCAAAATTGACGCTACAGAGCGAGAAAAACACACAAACAGTAATATGAACACATGTTCCTTTTTTCACAGTAAATACATACGGAATCAAAATAAATTATGTTGTCCTTCAACACTATGCAAAATTGAATGTTTCTAAAGTGGAATTGTCATTCTGACATAGTTTGATACATCACTACAGCTGAATCTTAAATAGTGACTTTCGCTGCATTAGACCGTCAAAATTGACGCTTCAGAGCGAGTAATGCACATAAAGAGCAATATGAACACATGTACCTTTTTTCACAGTAAATGCAGACGGAATCAAAATAAATTATGTTGTCCTTCAACACTATGCACAAGTGAATGTTTCTAAAGTGGAATTGTTATTCTAACATAGTTTGATACATCACCACAGTTGAATCTTAAATAGTGACCTTCGCTGCATTAGACCGTCAAAATTGACGCTTTCAAGGGGAGAAATGCACATAAAGAGCAATATGAACACATGTTCTTTTTTTCACAGTAAATGCATACGGAATCAAAATAAACTATGTTGTCCTTCAACACTATGCAAAATTGAATGTTTCTAAAGTGGAATTGTTATTCTAACATAGTTTGACACATCACTACAGCTGAATCTTAAATAATGACATTCGTTACATTAGACCGTCAAAATTGACGCTTTCAGAGGGAGAAATGCACATAAAGAGCAATATGAACACATGTTCCTTTTTTCACAGTAAATACATACGGAATCAAAATATATTATGTTGTCCTTCAACACTATGCAAAATTGAATGTTTCTAAAGTGGAATTGTTATTCTAACATAGTTTGACACATCACTACAGCTGAATCTTAAATAATGACATTCGTTACATTAGACCGTCAAAATTGACGCTTCAAAGCGAGAAAAACACATAATAAGATAATATGAACACATGTTCCTTTTTTCACAGTAAATACATACGGAATCAAAATAAATTATGTTGTCCTTCAACACTATGCACAATTGAATGTTTCTAAAGTGGAATTGTTATTCTAACATAGTTTGACACATCACTACAGCTGAATCTTAAATAATGACATTCGTTACATTAGACCGTCAAAATTGACGCTTTCAGAGGGAGAAATGCAGATAAAGAGCAATATGAACACATGTTCCTTTTTTCACAGTAAATGCAGACGGAATCAAAATAAATTATGTTGTCCTTCAACACTATGCACAAGTGAATGTTTCTAAAGTGGAATTGTTATTCTAACATAGTTTGACACATCACTAGAGCTGAATCTTAAATAGTGACATTCGCTGCATTAGACCGTCAAAATTGACGCTTTCAGAGCCAGAAAAACACATAATGAGACAATATGAACACGTGGTTGTTTTCACAGTAACTGCATACAGAATCAAAATAAACTATGTTGTCCTTCAATAATATGCATAAATGAATGTTTCTAAAGTGGAATTGTCATTCTAACATAGTTTGATACATCACCACAGCTGAATCTTAAATAGTGACTTTCGCTGCATTAGACCGTCAAAATTGACGCTTTCAAGGGGAGAAATGCACATAAAGAGCAATATGAACACATGTTCTTTTTTTCACAGAAAATGCATACGGAATCAAAATAAACTATGTTGTCCTTCAACACTATGCAAAATTGAATGTTTCTAAAGTGGAATTGTTATTCTAACATAGTTTGACACATCACTAGAGCTGAATCTTAAATAATGACATTCGTTACATTAGACCGTCAAAATTGACGCTTTCAGAGGGAGAAATGCACATAAAGAGCAATATGAACACATGTTCCTTTTTTCACAGTAAATGCAGACGGAATCAAAATAAACTATGTTGTCCTTCAACACTATGCAAAATTGAATGTTTCTAAAGTGGAATTGTCATTCTAACATAGTTTGATACATCACCACAGCTGAATCTTAAATAGTGACTTTCGCTGCATTAGGCCGTCAAAATTGACGCTTCAGAGCGAGAAAAACACATAATAAGATAATATGAACACATGTTCCTTTTTTCACAGTAAATGCATACGGAATCAAAATAAACTATGTTGTCCTTCAACACTATGCAAAATTGAATGTTTCTAAAGTGGAATTGTTATTCTAACATAGTTTGACACATCACTACAGCTGAATCTTAAATAATGACATTCGTTACATTAGACCGTCAAAATTGACGCTTCAAAGCGAGAAAAACACATAATAAGATAATATGAACACATGTTCCTTTTTTCACAATAAATACATACGGAATCAAAATAAACTATGTTGTCCTTCAACACTATGCACAAGTGAATGTTTCTAAAGTGGAATTGTCATTCTGACATAATTTGATACATCACTACAGCTGAATCTTAAATAGTGACTTTCGCTGCATTAGACCGTCAAAATTGACGCTACAGAGCGAGAAAAACACATAAACAGTAATATGAACACATGTTCCTTTTTTCACAGTAAATGCAGACGGAATCAAAATAAATTATGTTGTCCTTCAACACTATGCACAAGTGAATGTTTCTAAAGTGGAATTGTTATTCTAACATAGTTTGACACATCACTAGAGCTGAATCTTAAATAGTGACATTCGCTGCATTAGACCGTCAAAATTGACGCTTTCAGAGCCAGAAAAACACATAATGAGACAATATGAACACGTGGTTGTTTTCACAGTAACTGCATACAGAATCAAAATAAACTATGTTGTCCTTCAATAATATGCATAAATGAATGTTTCTAAAGTGGAATTGTCATTCTAACATAGTTTGATACATCACCACAGCTGAATCTTAAATAGTGACTTTCGCTGCATTAGACCGTCAAAATTGACGCTTTCAAGGGGAGAAATGCACATAAAGAGCAATATGAACACATGTTCTTTTTTTCACAGAAAATGCATACGGAATCAAAATAAATTATGTTGTCCTTCAACACTATGCAAAATTGAATGTTTCTAAAGTGGAATTGTCATTCTAACATAGTTTGATACATCACCACAGCTGAATCTTAAATAGTGACTTTCGCTGCATTAGACCGTCAAAATTGACGCTTCAAAGCGAGAAAAACACATAATAAGATAATATGAACACATGTTCCTTTTTTCACAGTAAATACATACGGAATCAAAATAAATTATGTTGTCCTTCAACACTATGCAAAATTGAATCTTTCTAAAGTGGAATTGTCATTCTAACATAGTTTGACACATCACTACAGCTGAATCTTAAATAATGACATTCGTTACATTAGACCGTCAAAATTGACGCTTCAAAGCGAGAAAAACACATAATAAGATAATATGAACACATGTTCCTTTTTTCACAGTAAATACATACGGAATCAAAATAAATTATATTGTCCTTCAACACTATGCAAAATTGAATGTTTCTAAAGTGGAATTGTTATTCTAACATAGTTTGACACATCACTACAGCTGAATCTTAAATAATGACATTCGTTACATTAGACCGTCAAAATTGACGCTTCAGAGCGAGAAAAACACATAATAGGATAATATGAACACATGTTCCTTTTTTCACAGTAAATGCATACGGAATCAAAATAAACTATGTTGTCCTTCAACACTATGCACAAGTGAATGTTTCTAAAGTGGAATTGTCATTCTGACATAATTTGATACATCACTACAGCTGAATCTTAAATAGTGACTTTCGCTGCATTAGACCGTCAAAATTGACGCTACAGAGCGAGAAAAACACACAAACAGTAATATGAACACATGTTCCTTTTTTCACAGTAAATACATACGGAATCAAAATAAATTATGTTGTCCTTCAACACTATGCAAAATTGAATGTTTCTAAAGTGGAATTGTCATTCTAACATAGTTTGACACATCACTAGAGCTGAATCTTAAATAATGACATTCGTTACATTAGACCGTCAAAATTGACGCTTTCAGAGGGAGAAATGCACGTAAAGAGCAATATGAACACATGTTCCTTTTTTCACAGTAAATGCAGACGGAATCAAAATAAATTATGTTGTCCTTCAATAATATGCATAAATGAATGTTTCTAAAGTGGAATTGTTATTCTAACATAGTTTGACACATCACTACAGCTGAATCTTAAATAATGACATTCGTTACATTAGACCGTCAAAATTGACGCTTCAAAGCGAGAAAAACACATGATAAGATAATATGAACACATGTTCCTTTTTTCACAGTAAATACATACGGAATCAAAATAAATTATGTTGTCCTTCAACACTATGCAAAATTGAATGTTTCTAAAGTGGAATTGTTATTCTAACATAGTTTGACACATCACTACAGCTGAATCTTAAATAATGACATTCGTTACATTAGACCGTCAAAATTGACGCTTCAGAGCGAGAAAAACACATAATAAGATAATATGAACACATGTTCCTTTTTTCACAGTAAATACATACGGAATCAAAATAAATTATGTTGTCCTTCAACACTATGCAAAATTGAATGTTTCTAAAGTGGAATTGTTATTCTAACATAGTTTGACACATCACTACAGCTGAATCTTAAATAATGACATTCGTTACATTAGACCGTCAAAATTGAAGCTTCAGAGCGAGAAAAACACATAATAGGATAATATGAACACATGTTCCTTTTTTCACAGTAAATGCATACGGAATCAAAATAAACTATGTTGTCCTTCAACACTATGCACAAGTGAATGTTTCTAAAGTGGAATTGTCATTCTGACATAATTTGATACATCACTACAGCTGAATCTTAAATAGTGACTTTCGCTGCATTAGACCGTCAAAATTGACGCTACAGAGCGAGAAAAACACACAAACAGTAATATGAACACATGTTCCTTTTTTCACAGTAAATACATACGGAATCAAAATAAATTATGTTGTCCTTCAACACTATGCAAAATTGAATGTTTCTAAAGTGGAATTGTCATTCTAACATAGTTTGACACATCACTACAGCTGAATCTTAAATAATGACATTCGTTACATTAGACCGTCAAAATTGACGCTTCAAAGCGAGAAAAACACATAATAAGATAATATGAACACATGTTCTTTTTTCACAGTAAATGCATACGGAATCAAAATAAATTATGTTGTCCTTCAACACTATGCAAAATTGAATGTTTCTAAAGTGGAATTGTCATTCTGACATAGTTTGATACATCACTACAGCTGAATCTTAAATAGTGACTTTCGCTGCATTAGACCGTCAAAATTGACGCTTCAGAGCGAGTAACGCACATAAAGAGCAATATGAACACATGTACCTTTTTTCACAGTAAATGCAGACGGAATCAAAATAAATTATGTTGTCCTTCAACACTATGCACAAGTGAATGTTTCTAAAGTGGAATTGTTATTCTAACATAGTTTGATACATCACCACAGTTGAATCTTAAATAGTGACTTTCGCTGCATTAGACCGTCAAAATTGACGCTTTCAAGGGGAGAAATGCACATAAAGAGCAATATGAACACATGTTCTTTTTTTCACAGTAAATGCATACGGAATCCAAATAAACTATGTTGTCCTTCAACACTATGCAAAATTGAATGTTTCTAAAGTGGAATTGTTATTCTAACATAGTTTGACACATCACTACAGCTGAATCTTAAATAATGACATTCGTTACATTAGACCGTCAAAATTGACGCTTTCAGAGGGAGAAATGCACATAAAGAGCAATATGAACACATGTTCCTTTTTTCACAGTAAATACATACGGAATCAAAATATATTATGTTGTCCTTCAACACTATGCAAAATTGAATGTTTCTAAAGTGGAATTGTTATTCTAACATAGTTTGACACATCACTACAGCTGAATCTTAAATAATGACATTCGTTACATTAGACCGTCAAAATTGACGCTTCAAAGCGAGAAAAACACATAATAAGATAATATGAACACATGTTCCTTTTTTCACAGTAAATACATACGGAATCAAAATAAATTATGTTGTCCTTCAACACTATGCACAATTGAATGTTTCTAAAGTGGAATTGTCATTCTAACATAGTTTGACACATCACTAGAGCTGAATCTTAAATAATGACATTCGTTACATTAGACCGTCAAAATTGACGCTTTCAGAGGGAGAAATGCACATAAAGAGCAATATGAACACATGTTCCTTTTTTCACAGTAAATGCAGACGGAATCAAAATAAATTATGTTGTCCTTCAATAATATGCATAAATGAATGTTTCTAAAGTGGAATTGTTATTCTAACATAGTTTGACACATCACTACAGCTGAATCTTAAATAATGACATTCGTTACATTAGACCGTCAAAATTGACGCTTCAGAGCGAGAAATGCACATAAAGAGCAATATGAACACATGTTCTTTTTTTCACAGTAAATACATACGGAATCAAAATAAATTATGTTGTCCTTCAACACTATGCAAAATTGAATGTTTCTAAAGTGGAATTGTTATTCTAACATAGTTTGACACATCACTACAGCTGAATCTTAAATAATGACATTCGTTACATTAGACCGTCAAAATTGACGCTTCAGAGCGAGAAAAACACATAATAAGATAATATGAACACATGTTCCTTTTTTCACAGTAAATACATACGGAATCAAAATAAATTATGTTGTCCTTCAACACTATGCAAAATTGAATGTTTCTAAAGTGGAATTGTTATTCTAACATAGTTTGACACATCACTACAGCTGAATCTTAAATAATGACATTCGTTACATTAGACCGTCAAAATTGACGCTTCAGAGCGAGAAAAACACATAATAGGATAATATGAACACATGTTCCTTTTTTCACAGTAAATGCATACGGAATCAAAATAAACTATGTTGTCCTTCAACACTATGCACAAGTGAATGTTTCTAAAGTGGAATTGTCATTCTGACATAATTTGATACATCACTACAGCTGAATCTTAAATAGTGACTTTCGCTGCATTAGACCGTCAAAATTGACGCTACAGAGCGAGAAAAACACACAAACAGTAATATGAACACATGTTCCTTTTTTCACAGTAAATACATACGGAATCAAAATAAATTATGTTGTCCTTCAACACTATGCAAAATTGAATGTTTCTAAAGTGGAATTGTCATTCTAACATAGTTTGACACATCACTACAGCTGAATCTTAAATAATGACATTCGTTACATTAGACCGTCAAAATTGACGCTTCAAAGCGAGAAAAACACATAATAAGATAATATGAACACATGTTCTTTTTTCACAGTAAATGCATACGGAATCAAAATAAATTATGTTGTCCTTCAACACTATGCAAAATTGAATGTTTCTAAAGTGGAATTGTCATTCTGACATAGTTTGATACATCACTACAGCTGAATCTTAAATAGTGACTTTCGCTGCATTAGACCGTCAAAATTGACGCTTCAGAGCGAGTAATGCACATAAAGAGCAATATGAACACATGTACCTTTTTTCACAGTAAATGCAGACGGAATCAAAATAAATTATGTTGTCCTTCAACACTATGCACAAGTGAATGTTTCTAAAGTGGAATTGTTATTCTAACATAGTTTGATACATCACCACAGTTGAATCTTAAATAGTGACTTTCGCTGCATTAGACCGTCAAAATTGACGCTTTCAAGGGGAGAAATGCACATAAAGAGCAATATGAACACATGTTCTTTTTTTCACAGTAAATGCATACGGAATCCAAATAAACTATGTTGTCCTTCAACACTATGCAAAATTGAATGTTTCTAAAGTGGAATTGTTATTCTAACATAGTTTGACACATCACTACAGCTGAATCTTAAATAATGACATTCGTTACATTAGACCGTCAAAATTGACGCTTTCAGAGGGAGAAATGCACATAAAGAGCAATATGAACACATGTTCCTTTTTTCACAGTAAATACATACGGAATCAAAATATATTATGTTGTCCTTCAACACTATGCAAAATTGAATGTTTCTAAAGTGGAATTGTTATTCTAACATAGTTTGACACATCACTACAGCTGAATCTTAAATAATGACATTCGTTACATTAGACCGTCAAAATTGACGCTTCAAAGCGAGAAAAACACATAATAAGATAATATGAACACATGTTCCTTTTTTCACAGTAAATACATACGGAATCAAAATAAATTATGTTGTCCTTCAACACTATGCACAATTGAATGTTTCTAAAGTGGAATTGTTATTCTAACATAGTTTGACACATCACTACAGCTGAATCTTAAATAATGACATTCGTTACATTAGACCGTCAAAATTGACGCTTTCAGAGGGAGAAATGCAGATAAAGAGCAATATGAACACATGTTCCTTTTTTCACAGTAAATGCAGACGGAATCAAAATAAATTATGTTGTCCTTCAACACTATGCACAAGTGAATGTTTCTAAAGTGGAATTGTTATTCTAACATAGTTTGACACATCACTAGAGCTGAATCTTAAATAGTGACATTCGCTGCATTAGACCGTCAAAATTGACGCTTTCAGAGCCAGAAAAACACATAATGAGACAATATGAACACGTGGTTGTTTTCACAGTAACTGCATACAGAATCAAAATAAACTATGTTGTCCTTCAATAATATGCATAAATGAATGTTTCTAAAGTGGAATTGTCATTCTAACATAGTTTGATACATCACCACAGCTGAATCTTAAATAGTGACTTTCGCTGCATTAGACCGTCAAAATTGACGCTTTCAAGGGGAGAAATGCACATAAAGAGCAATATGAACACATGTTCTTTTTTTCACAGAAAATGCATACGGAATCAAAATAAACTATGTTGTCCTTCAACACTATGCAAAATTGAATGTTTCTAAAGTGGAATTGTCATTCTAACATAGTTTGATACATCACCACAGCTGAATCTTAAATAGTGACTTTCGCTGCATTAGACCGTCAAAATTGACGCTTCAAAGCGAGAAAAACACATAATAAGATAATATGAACACATGTTCCTTTTTTCACAGTAAATACATACGGAATCAAAATAAATTATGTTGTCCTTCAACACTATGCAAAATTGAATCTTTCTAAAGTGGAATTGTCATTCTAACATAGTTTGACACATCACTACAGCTGAATCTTAAATAATGACATTCGTTACATTAGACCGTCAAAATTGACGCTTCAAAGCGAGAAAAACACATAATAAGATAATATGAACACATGTTCCTTTTTTCACAGTAAATACATACGGAATCAAAATAAACTATGTTGTCCTTCAACACTATGCACAAGTGAATGTTTCTAAAGTGGAATTGTCATTCTGACATAATTTGATACATCACTACAGCTGAATCTTAAATAGTGACTTTCGCTGCATTAGACCGTCAAAATTGACGCTACAGAGCGAGAAAAACACATAAACAGTAATATGAACACATGTTCCTTTTTTCACAGTAAATGCAGACGGAATCAAAATAAATTATGTTGTCCTTCAATAATATGCATAAATGAATGTTTCTAAAGTGGAATCGTTATTCTAACATAGTTTGACACATCACTACAGCTGAATCTTAAATAATGACATTCGTTACATTAGACCGTCAAAATTGACGCTTCAAAGCGAGAAAAACACATAATAAGATAATATGAACACATGTTCTTTTTTCACAGTAAATGCATACGGAATCAAAATAAATTATGTTGTCCTTCAACACTATGCAAAATTGAATGTTTCTAAAGTGGAATTGTCATTCTGACATAAATTGATACATCACTACAGCTGAATCTTAAATAATGACATTCGTTACATTAGACCGTCAAAATTGACGCTTCAGAGCGAGAAATGCACATAAAGAGCAATATGAACACATGTTCCTTTTTTCACAGTAAATGCATACGGAATCAAAATAAACTATGTTGTCCTTCAACACTATGCACAACTGAATGTTTCTAAAGTGGAATTGTTATTCTGACATAGTTTGACACATCACTACAGCTGAATCTTAAATAATGACATTCGTTACATTAGACCGTCAAAATTGACGCTTCAGAGCGAGAAATGCACATAAAGAGCAATATGAACACATGTTCTTTTTTTCACAGTAAATGCAGACGGAATCAAAATAAATTATGTTGTCCTTCAACACTATGCACAATTGAATGTTTCTAAAGTGGAATTGTCATTCTGACATAATTTGATACATCACTACAGCTGAATCTTAAATAGTGACTTTCGCTGCATTAGACCGTCAAAATTGACGCTACAGAGCGAGAAAAGCACATAAACAGTAATATGAACACATGTTCCTTTTTTCACAGTAAATGCAGACGGAATCAAAATAAACTATGTTGTCCTTCAACACTATGCACAATTGAATGTTTCTAAAGTGGAATTGTCATTCTGACATAGTTTGATACATCACTACAGCTGAATCTTAAATAGTGACTTTCGCTGCATTAGACCGTCAAAATTGACGCTTTCAGGGGGAGAAATGCACATAAAGAGCAATATGAACACATGTTCCTTTTTTCACAGTAAATGCATACGGAATCAAAATAAATTATGTTGTCCTTCAACACTATGCACAAGTGAATGTTTCTAAAGTGGAATTGTTATTCTAACATAGTCTGACACATCACTACAGCTGAATCTTAAATAATGACATTCGTTACATTAGACCGTCAAAATTGACGCTTCAGAGCGAGAAAAACACATAATAAGATAATATGAACACATGTTCCTTTTTTCACAGTAAATGCATACGGAATCAAAATAAACTATGTTGTCCTTCAACACTATGCACAATTGAATTTTTCTAAAGCGGAATTGTCATTCAAACATAGTTTGATACATAAAAACAAATGAATTTCAAATGTGATTTTACATTCAAAACCACACTGTGTGAGCAACACAAGTACAAAATCCACACAAAAACCAAGACAAAGTCAAATTAAACCATGCTGTCCTTCAACAACCATTAACATTTCCAAGTTTCTAAAGTGGAATTGTCATTAGTGGACAGTTTGGCACATAAAGAAACAACAGTTCATTTACAAAATGGGGTCATTTGTTTTTTGTTTTTTTTTCTCTTCAAATCACACTATATAAGCTTGTCACGCTAGCTAGACAAGCATAATGAGCACATGTTGTTTTTGTCACAGGAACTGCAAAGGAATTCAGATTAACCATGCTGTCCTTCAAAAACATTCACACTTGAAGGTTTCTCAAGTGGATTTTTCATTCTAAGACAGTCTGGAATATAACAACAGCTGAACCATGTCAGGCCATGCTGACCTTCAAAAACATTCCCATTTGAGTGTTGTTCAGCTGCAGATTTATTTCTGAAACAGTTTGGCACATAAAAACAGCCAAACCTTAAATAGTGACTAGTGATATTAATGCTTCTTCTCGTAAGTTTGTATTTCCTTCTCGCGATTTGCTGTGTATGTGCAGCAACTGCAATGTAAATCAAATGAAGCCACATTTTAATTCATGAACATCCACATTTGAGTGTGTCTGAGATGGACATTTCATTTGAAAAAAAGGATTGTTTTGTTTATGTGTTCTTGTGTGCTTGTGTGTGTGTGTGCGTGCTACCACTGTAGAATGTGTACAGTCTGGAGATCTCATGTGTTCCATCCGATGCAGCCACAGGTATGATCAAGTAAGCTGAGCAGTGTAGATCACACTCTCCTCAGATGAAAGGGATCCTGGATTGCTGTGTTTCGCTTCATGTTGTTCCACAATATGAGGACACTAATGAAAAAAAGTTTTACAGAAATAATAATTTCCTAATTATCAAAAATAATAATCAAAATAATATTTTATAGCTACAGCTTATACAGCACTTTTCAGGGTACAACAGTGCAAGTAATGAAATAAATGAATAGATCAATACATACATACATACATACATACATACATACATACATACACATGGCAGTTGACATGCTCACAATCTTTGGCTCCTTTCTTCTCTGAAATGGTAAAACCTAAAACAACATACTCCACTACGAGACCTCTCCAGATTGCTGTCTCTCTGAATTTCCTCAGCCAAGGTAATGTGCTCTTCTCAAAGGTACTTAGTGTTTTTAATAACAGGCAAAGCTCACCAGAGAGAGCCTCTCTGGTGAGCTCATGTTGTAACTACACTTGTTAAAATTTACTGGCTGGTCATTGTATGTGGGCCACACTGATACCCGTCAAAAATATCCACAGTTGAATGTCTCTGAGCTCACATTTGTTTTATGCAGGGAACATTTCCAATTTAAGCAAAACAAAACTAAGCCATACTTCATTGATACTCACATTTGAGTGTGTCTGAGATGGAAAGAAAAAATGAGAATTTAAAATGAGAATAAGGGAGCAGCACTGGGTCAGTACTGGGATGTTCCTCAGTAAATTAATAAATCACCTCAGGGATGTGCCATATCATATCATATATTCACAATAATGCTAGTACAATTTCTGTGATTACAAAATTCATATTGTCTCGTCTCTCATCTCGTCGTCTTCTACTTATCGGGGTCTTATCAGCCTCAGCAACGACGCCCCGACAGCCCTCTCCACAGCCACTTCCACCAGCTCCTGCTGAGGGATCCCAGGGCGTTCCCAGGCCAGCCGAGAGACATAATCCCTCCTGCTTGTCCTGGGTCCTCCCTGACGGTCCGATCCCCAGACACAGAAGCTGTCTGAAATTCATATTGTGATAATAGTAACATTTTGACAAGCTGAAAAGAATCTGTTTGTGTGGAACTACAGTTTATCTTTGTGGATTGTTTTGCCAAATTGACAAGAAGACAGCCAAAATATAATATGCCCTTTATCTTGTGTTTCTGGAGTAATGTGTTTGTGCGGACACATACATATATGAATACATCAAATTTCTTGAAGGGAGATTGGTATAATGTTTTCCCCAGAGACCACAGGGAATTCAAATGCTATATATGTGTGTGTGTGTGTGTGTGTGTGTGTGTGTGTGTGTGTGTGTATTTTATATATATATATATATATATATTTATTTATTTATTTATTTATTTATTTATTTATTTTTATTTTTTTTAAGGTTTTGTCACAACCACAAAAACAATAGGTAACTGCTTAAGTATGGCAGAGTTGTCTGACAGCTTAGTTATTGATTTGATTAATGGTTTACAGTCTAATAATTTGTTTGTATTGAATACTGACGGTGGCTGAAAAGGCTAATTACCAGCTACAAAAGCTAATATTTCTCTCTATTTATCTCCTCTTTTTGTGCTGCCGAACGCTGCCTAAATGCTGCATCTCCCGTGCCGTTAACATTATCAGGGACTCTTTACATCCCCACCATGGTCTGATCTCCCTGCTGGCCTCTGGAAAGAGGTTCTGCAGCATTCGCTGCAGGACCACCAGGTTCTGCAACAGATTTTTCCCTCAGTCCATCAGACTGCTGAACTCTAAATGAGCATCTTTGCACCACTGATGTCACCTCAGGTCATTCTTCTCTTATACATTTTAAAATTACTTATTACTTAAAACTTATTACTTGTATATTTGTGCTGCTTGTTTTTCACTTACCGCATATTTCTGCTGCTATTCCTTAACTTAACCTATATTCTACTGTTTATTGAACACACTGTTGATTTGACATACTGTTTATATATACACTGTATATGCAAAATTATACCGCCATTTATTTTAACATTCTTTACGATAATTGTAAATATTTTCACCACCTACTGTTCATTTATACATATACTGTACTGTGTATACACACACACACACACACACACACACACACACACACATATATACTTTTTAACTATTTTCTACCCTGTGCTGAGCCTGCTGGATTTAGAAATTTCATTCAGTATACACCTGCTGTTTAATGAATGACAATAAAGTTTGTCTATGTCTCTTTTTGTCAGCTGCGTGTGTTTTATGTTTAGCATGTCAAAAATGATTTCATTCATTTTTGTGACTGCTCTTATGAGCTCAGACTCAGCTGCTAATAGTTACATGGGTGCTGAAACTCTACTGCCCTGTTGCACTGACCTCCACCATCATGATGCTTTGAAAGGCTCGCCATGCAACAAATAAATTCCAGCCTCCCACCTCTCCTGGACCCATTTCAGTTTGCATTCCAGGCCAACCGGTCCACTGATGATGCAGTCTCCTCTGCTCTCCACTCGGCTCTCGCCCACCTGCACACAAGAGAATCTTACATGAGAATGTTGTTCACAGACGTCAGTTTACCATCCAACACTGTCATCCCTCAGTAGTTACCAGCTTGGCCTGTGCAACCTCCTCTGGAATTGGTGGCAGGACTTTGTTACAGAGAGATCACATGCAGTACTGGTCGGCATCAGCAACAGAGATGAGACCAACTACAGGCACGAGGTGAACCCACTGGCCATGTGGTATGGAAATACCAATCTCTCCCTAAATGTGGAGACAACAAAGGAGATTGAAATTGACTTCTGGAGAACCCACCCCCAACACCCCCCACTTACCACAAATCATTCTACTGTGAGAGGGTGAGCAGCACCAAATTACTGAGGACCTCTCTTGAACAAGACACACTGCATCAGTGGCAAAGAAAGCCCAGCATTGCCTCTACTTCCTGCTCAAATTAAGGAGAGTGAGAGCCCCAGCACCCATCATATGCTCTTTCTACTGAGGCGCCATGCAAGCTCCACCAGACTAAACTATTTATCCTCACGCTTTTAACAATTACAATTAATTTGTCATTTGGCAGACGCTTTTATTCCAAAGCGCCATATATATGAGATTTTCATAACTCATAACATTTTTTTTTTTTGGTTGTTTCGCACACAGGGGACTTACTTGGACCCCTCTTTATGTCCTGTACATGTGGTGTTAATGACACAAAGTTGATTTTTGACTTTGACCTGTAGCCCATCTATAGACTTAAGTTTATTGTTGAAATTTAACAATAACAATTGATATAATGATTTGCATTTTTAAAAATCAGCCAAGACAGAATTCTGTGGAAAGGTTGAATTTTCAGTTTGCAGTTTGAAGGTCAAGTGAATTTTATCTAATTTTATTTTCTATATAGCGCCAGCTCACAACAACGCTCCTAGTAATGAATGGACAGTAAAATCAACCGATCATATAACTTGGACTGTATTAAGAAATGTGTAATCGTGACATTAATTTTATGTCATGATGATGAACCTCAGCAAAATTAAATTAATTGCAACACAGCTTCAAAATGTTCGAACGTACCTCATTCATATGCCGATTATATTGATTTGCTTATTATAACATTTACTGTCCATGCTGTTAAGTTTACTACTTAATGTATTTGATATGAATGGTGGACACAGACTCAGCTGTCAGCAATTCCTGTGTTTGCTGGCGTCCTTGTAAAAGACGGTTAGATTTGGCAGAATGACCAAAACAGCGAACGAAAAGAGAACAAGAAAGCCAAACTGTACACAAGAGCAGTGCCTGCTGTTGGCACAGCTTATGGATGAAAATAAAAGAGTATTAAGAGGGAAAGTGGATTACAGACAAAGGGAAGAGGCAGACTTGGGAGCGCATTGCCCAGCAGATCAATGCGTCGTTCCCTCTCCTTTTACGCACGTGCGACGAGCGTGAGAAGCGCTGGTACGTGCTGCAATCCCTGTCTGTTTAAGACACTCTTAGGCTTCTTAAACGTCCTCCTTCCTCCTCCCTCCTCCTAACAGTTTTTCACAGTAGGAGCTCTCTTAAGGCCTAAGACGCTTTGTGAATAACTTTTATCTTACCAAGGGAAAATTCTAAGAAAAATCTTAGAATTCGAAGAATTTGGAGATTTTCGAGGGATGACGTCACTAAGAGCTACTTTTAGCCTTAGGATGCTTTGTGAATACGGGCCCAGGTCTATATCTTGTCCTTTTATGAAACAAACTAAATATCTTTATATTATTTATCTCATTTACAGGTTGGCATGCCATGTCTGTCTCTACATGGTCGCACGTTTACAATTCTCCTTTGCTCTCTGGATAGGTGCGCGCGTTGTGTGTTCTCCTCTGCAGCGGAGTTCCGCCCCGATGTCCGCCTGCGGCCCACTTTTGGACCATGACCCGCCAGTTGAGAATCACTGATTTAGAGTACAGTTGAGAAAAGTTGAGAAAAAAAAATCACCACATAGAAATGCCCTTGCAGATACAGAGAGCATTAAGAGTGCATGATAAATTTACCTGGTGTGGGATCAATAAAGTCTTGTCAATGATAACGAATTCATTAAATTCATCATACCTAGTGACAACAAATCAGCCCTTCTTGTGTGTTGTCCTTTCTCTGTTATGAAATATTGCACATTTACACAAAAATTTGTATTATGTATCTCAGTGGAGCCAAACTGTGAGACTGCACCTTCAACATGTTCAGAGGAACACGGCAAGTTGCCTTTACGTTGTGAGGCAGGAGGACCAAGCTGATAAATAGGCGTCAAAATGTCTTTCTGAAAGAATGAAACATACATTTTTACAATTGTGCAAATGGCGTACTGATAACTCTTTCAGAAGCAAATTTAATCTATTCAAGGTACATGTCTGTCCTCACTCATGTACATTCTGAATCTCCTCATCAGTATTCTGAATAGCAGATGCTGGAATAAAATACCATTCCTCTAAATTTATGTAAAACATACACACATTTTAGAGACGGGATTCACTGAATTAAGACATGTCCCCAACAATGTCCTCAGTATCTGACACACTGACAGTTTCCTGTATGGCAGTTACATGAAAATACAAGTGAATGGATTCTCCGCAAGTGAAGCAGCAATAATATTACATCTTAAAAATCAAACCCGCATATATCCACCATGAAACTAACAGCGTAACGTTAACGATACTATATGGCACATTAGCCTTGTTCCATTTCAGTCATGCCTGGAAATGGAGACCACATTTTTTCAAAAGCATTTTTGCCAGACTCGCTAAAAACAGACTCACAATGTCCCATTATGGTGAGCATGCAGCACATCCAAAAAATAAAAATAAAAATAAAAAAAACCCCACCAGCTTTCAACACACATGAATATTCAAGCGAACAGATTCTCCGCAAGTGAAACAGCAATAATATTACATCTTAAAAATCAAACCCGCATATATCCACCATGAAACTAACAGCGCAACGTTAACGATACTATATGGCACATTAGCCTTGTTCCATTTCAGTCATGCCTGGAAATGGAGACCACATTTTTTCAAAAGCATTTTTGCCAGACTCGCTAAAAACAGACTCACAATGTCCCATTATGGTGAGCATGCAGCACATCCAAAAACAAAAAAAACCCCACCAGCTTTCAACACACATAAATATTCAATATGACAATATGACACACATCTAGCATGAAACTAACAGCATAATGTTAGCTAACTCTCAGCATGGCATCTTAGCCTGTAATGTCATGCAGCGAAACAAGGTCCACGTTTTACCAAAGCACTTTTGCGACAATCAGTAGTCACAGACAATTTTGTCGGAGACACAAAGAAAATAAATGCTTTCAGTGTTAACATTGGCTTAACATGCATGAACAATCTTAATGATTCCAATCATATTACAGTGCTTACCTTGCTAATATTGACTTGATCTTGCCGGTAACTGAAGATGTGCTGTAACAATGTCCAAAATTCAGACGAGGACAGTGGGCGCTGTCTCTGCTGTTTGAATGACGCGTCAAAGATGTTTGAATGTAAGCGCTCCTTCTGTTCACAAGGAGGGGGGGGGGGGGGGGGGGCAACAAAAAAAAAACAAAAAACAAAAAACAAGTGCACCTGGACTCCAGAATAGAAACAACTTTGATGTGTAGTTCATCCAGCACATCAAAAGACATCATGTGTGCACATGTCTGTGTGTGTGACACACACACACACACACACACACACACACACACACACACACACACACACACACACACACACACACACACACACACACACACACACACACCAGCGGGCAGAGAGTGCTTTTTCACTGAATACATGTGGTCCACGATTTGGTTTTATTTTCTATATAGCGCCAGATCACAACATAAGTCATTTGAGAATAGTTTTCCTTTTGAACAGGTCTATACCTTGTGCCTTTATTAAACAAACTCAATAGCCTTATCTTATATATCTCATTTACAGGAAGGCATGTCATTTGTCTCTACATGGTCGCACGTTTACACTTCTCCTCTGCTCTCTGGATCGCGCATGGCGGAGTTCCGCCCCGATGTCCGTCTGCGACCCACTTTTGGACCGTGACCCGCCAGTTGAGAATCACTGATTTAGAGGACAGTTAAGAAAAAAATCACCACACAGCAATGGCCTTGCAGATACAGAGAGCATTAAGAGTCCATGATAAATTTACCTGGTGTGGGATCAATAAAGTCTCGTCTCATGTCAATGAGTTCGAGTTCATTAAATTCATCATACGTAGTGACAACAGATCAGCCCTTCTTGCATGTTATCCTTCCTCTGTTATGAAATATTGCACATTTACACAAAAATTTGTATTACGTATCTCAGTGGAGCCAAACTGTGAGACTGCACCTTCAACATGTTCAGAGGAACACGGCAAGTTGCCTTTACGTTGTGAGGCAGGAGGACCAAGCTGATAAATAGGCCTCAAAATGTCTTTCTGAAAGAATGAAACATACATTTTTACAATTGTTCAAATGGCGTACTGATAACTCTTTCAGAAGCAGATTTAATCTATTCAAGGAACATGTCTGTCCTCACTCATGTACATTCTGAATCTCCTCATCAGTATTCTGAATAGCAGATGCTGGAATAAAATACCATTCCTCTAAATTTATGTAAAACATACACACATTTTAGAGACACGATTCACTGAAATAAAACATGTCCCCAACAATGTCCTCAGTATCTAACACACTGACAGTTTCCTGTATGGCAGTTACATGAAGATACAAGTGAATGGATTCTCCGCAAGTGAAACAGCAATAATATTACATCTTAAAAATCAAACCCGCATATATCCACCATGAAACTAACAGCGTAACGTTAACGATACTATATGGCACATTAGCCTTGTTCCATTTCAGCCATGCCTGGAAATGGAGACCACATTTTTTCAAAAGCATTTTTGCCAGACTCGCTAAAAGCAGACTCACAATGTCCCATTATGGTGAGCATGCAGCACATCCAAAAAAAAAAACAAAAAAAAACACCAGCTTTCAACACACATGAATATTCAAGCGAGCAGATTCTCCGCAAGTGAAACAGCAATAATATTACATCTTAAAAATCAAATCCGCATATATCCACCATGAAACTAACAGCGTAACGTTAACGATGGCACATTAGCCTTGTTCCATTTCAGTCATGCCTGGAAATGGAGACCACAGTTTTTCAAAAGCATTTTAGCCAGACTGGCTAAAAACAGACTCACAATGTCCCATTATGGAGAGCATGCAGCACATCCAAAAAAAAAAAAAAAAAAACCCACCAGCTTTCAACACACATGAATATTCAAGCGAGCAGATTCTCCGCAAGTGAAACAGCAATAATATTACATCTTAAAAATCAAACCCACATATATCCACCATGAAACTAACAGCATAACGTTAACAATACTATATGGCACATTTGCCTTGTTCCATTTCAGTCATGCCTGCAAATGGAGACCACCGTTTTTTCCTTAAGCACCTTTGCAAGACTTGCTAATCAACAAAAATGTGTTTAGATTCCACACAGATGAAAAAGCCACAACTTTACCTCAAAGTGACACACATCTAGCAGGAAACTAACAGCATAATGTTAGCTAACTCCAAGCATGGCATATTAGCCTGTAATGTCATGCAGGGAAACGGGTCCACGTTTTACCAAAGCACTTTTGCGACAATCAGTAGTCACAGACAATTTTGTCGGAGACACAAAGAAAATAAATGCTTTCAGTGTTAACATTGGCTTAACATGCATGAACAATCTTAATGATTCCAATCATATTACAGTGCTTACCTTGCTAATATCGACTTAACATTGGCTTAACATGCATAGCATTAACGTTATGTGGCTAGACACGGTCTAAACTCTGGCGATGTTAGTCGCTATCCGGAACACAAATGCATGAATAATCTTAATGATTCCAATCAAATTACAGTGCTTACCTTGCTAACATTGACTTGATCTTGCCGGTAACTGAAGATGTGCTGTAACAATGTCCAAATTTCAGACGAGGACAGTGGGCGCTGTCTCTGCTGTTTGAATGACGCGTCAAAGATGTTTGAATGTAAGCGCTCCTTCTGTCCACAAGGAGAGGGGGGGGGGGGGGGGGGGCTACAAAAAAAAACAAAAAAAAAACAACAAGTGCACCTGGACTCCAGAATAGAAACATCTTTGATGTGTAGTTCATCCAGCACATCAAAAGACATCTTTGAAGTATTCTCAGTAGAAGTGACGCCATAGTCCCTCACGTCGTTGTTCCAGCCCGTCTTCCCTTGCCGGTCAGGTCAAGTCAACGTGAGCAAGGTAAGCGTTTTAATATAATCTGACTCACTTAGATTATCCTCTCTCACATAGATTAAATTGATAGTACTTTGTTGTATTTCTTTCGCTGATGAAATTGAGTGTGATTAGCAAGTCTTGCTAGCAAAGGTGCTTTGCAGGCATGACTGAACTTATAACAGGCTAATGTGCCATATGGTATCGTTAACGTTACGCTGTTAGTTTCATGGTGGATATATGCGGTTTAATTTTTGAGATGTAATATTATTTCTGTTTCACTTGCGGAGAATCCATTCACTTGTATTTTAATGTAACTGCCATACAGGAATCTGTCAGTGTGTCTCCGACAAAATTGTCTGTGACTACTGATTGTCGCCAGTTTCCCTGCATGACATTACAGGCTAATATGCCATGATGAGAGTTAGCTAAATTATGCTGTTAGTTTCATGCTAGATGTGTGTCATATTGTCATATTGAATATTCATGTGTGTTGAAAGCTGGTGGGTTTTTTGGTTTTTTTTTGGATGTGCTGCATTCTCATCGTAATGGGACATTGTGAGTGTTTTTAGCGAGTCGGGCAAAAATGCTTTTGAAAAATGTGGTCTCCATTTCCAGGCATGACTGAAATGGAACAAGGCTAATGTGCCATATAGTATCGTTAATGTTACGCTGTTAGTTTCATGGTGGATATATGCGGGTTTGATTTTTAAGATGTAATATTATTGCTGTTTCACTTGCGGAGAATCTGTTCGCTTGAATATTCATGTGTGTTGAAAGCTGGTGGGTTTTTTTATTCATTTATTTTTTTTGGATGTGCTGCATGCTCACCATAATGGGACATTGTGAGTCTGTTTTTAGCCAGTCTGGCTAAAATGCTTTTGAAAAACTGTGGTCTCCATTTCCAGGCATGACTGAAATGGAACAAGGCTAATGTGCCATACAGTATCGTTAATGTTACACTGTTAGTTTCATGGTGGATATATGCGGGTTTGATTTTTAAGATGTAATATTATTGCTGTTTCACTTGCGGAGAATCCATTCACTTGTATCTTCATGTAACTGCCATACAGGAAACTGTCAGTGTGTTAGATACTGAGGACATTGTTGGGGACATGTTTTATTTCAGTGAATCGTGTCTCTAAAATGTGTGTATGTTTTACATAAATTTAGAGGAATGGTATTTTATTCCAGCATCTGCTATTCAGAATACTGATGAGGAGATTCAGAATGTACATGAGTGAGGACAGACATGTTCCTTGAATAGATTAAATCTGCTTCTGAAAGAGTTATCAGTACGCCATTTGAACAATTGTAAAAATGTATGTTTCATTCTTTCAGAAAGACATTTTGAGGCCTATTTATCAGCTTGGTCCTCCTGCCTCACAACGTAAAGGCAACTTGCCGTGTTCCTCTGAACATGTTGAAGGTGCAGTCTCACAGTTTGGCTCCACTGAGATACGTAATACAAATTTTTGTGTAAATGTGCAATATTTCATAACAGAGGAAGGATAACATGCAAGAAGGGCTGATCTGTTGTCACTACGTATGATGAATTTAATGAACTCGAACTCATTGACATGAGACGAGACTTTATTGATCCCACACCAGGTAAATTTATCATGGACTCTTAATGCTCTCTGTATCTGCAAGGCCATTGCTGTGTGGTGATTTTTTTCTTAACTGTCCTCTAAATCAGTGATTCTCAACTGGCGGGTCACGGTCCAAAAGTGGGTCGCAGACGGACATCGGGGCGGAACTCCGCCATGCGCGATCCAGAGAGCAGAGGAGAAGTGTAAACGTGCGACCATGTAGAGACAAATGACATGCCTTCCTGTAAATGAGGTATATAAGATAAGGCTATTGAGTTTGTTTAATAAAGGCACAAGGTATAGACCTGTTCAAAAGGAAAACTATTCTCAAATGACTTATGTTGTGATCTGGCGCTATATAGAAAATAAAACCAAATCGTGGACCACATGTATTCAGTGAAAAAGCACTCTCTGCCCGCTGGTGTGTGTGTGTGTGTGTGTGTGTGTGTGTGTGTGTGTGTGTGTGTGTGTGTGTGTGTGTGTGTGTGTGTGTGTGTGTGTGTCACACACAGACATGTGCACACATGATGTCTTTTGATGTGCTGGATGAACTACACACCAAAGTTGTTTCTATTCTGGAGTCCAGGTGCACTTGTTTTTTGTTTTTTGTTTTTTTTTTTGTTGCCCCCCTCTCCTTGTGAACAGAAGGAGCGCTTACATTCAAACATCTTTGACGCGTCATTCAAACAGCAGAGACAGCGCCCACTGTCCTCGTCTGAATTTTGGACATTGTTACAGCACATCTTCAGTTACCGGCAAGATCAAGTCAATATTAGCAAGGTAAGCACTGTAATATGATTGGAATCATTAAGATTGTTCATGCATGTTAAGCAAATGTTAACACTGAAAGCATTTATTTTCTTTGTGTCTCCGACAAAATTGTCTGTGACTACTGATTGTCGCAAAAGTGCTTTGGTAAAACGTGGACCTTGTTTCGCTGCATGACATTACAGGCTAAGATGCCATGCTGAGAGTTAGCTAACATTATGCTGTTAGTTTCATGCTAGATGTGTGTCATATTGTCATATTGAATATTTATGTGTGTTGAAAGCTGGTGGGGTTTTTTTTGTTTTTGGATGTGCTGCATGCTCACCATAATGGGACATTGTGAGTATGTTTTTAGCGAGTCTGGCAAAAATGCTTTTGAAAAAATGTGGTCTCCATTTCCAGGCATGACTGAAATGGAACAAGGCTAATGTGCCATATAGTATTGTTAACGTTACGCTGATCGTTTCATGGTGGATATATGCGGGTTTGATTTTTAAGATGTAATATTATTGCTGTTTCACTTGCGGAGAATCTGCTCGCTTGAATATTCATGTGTGTTGAAAGCTCGTGGGTTTTTTTTTTGTTTGTTTTTTTTTTGGATGTGCTGCATGCTCTCCATAATGGGACATTGTGAGTCTGTTTTTAGCGAGTCTGGCTAAAATGCTTTTGAAAAACTGTGGTCTCCATTTCCAGGCATGACTGAAATGGAACAAGGCTAATGTGCCATCGTTAACAGTACGCTGTTAGTTTCATGGTGGATATATGCGGATTTGATTTTTAAGATGTAATATTATTGCTGTTTCACTTGCGGAGAATCTGCTTGCTTGAATATTCATGTGTGTTGAAAGCTGGTGTTTTTTTTTTTGTTTTTTTTTTTTTTGTTTTTTTTTTGGATGTGCTGCATGCTCACCATAATGGGACATTGTGAGTCTGTTTTTAGCGAGTCTGGCAAAAATGCTTTTGAAAAAATGTGGTCTCCATTTCCAGGCATGACTGAAATGGAACAAGGCTAATGTGCCATCGTTAACGTTACGCTGTTAGTTTCATGGTGGATATATGCGGATTTGATTTTTAAGATGTAATATTATTGCTGTTTCACTTGCGGAGAATCTGCTCGCTTGAATATTCATGTGTGTTGAAAGCAGGTGTTTTTTTTTTTTTTTTTTTGGATGTGCTGCATGCTCACCATAATGGGACATTGTGAGTCTGTTTTTAGCGAGTCTGGCAAAAATGCTTTTGAAAAAAGTGGTCTCCATTTCCAGGCATGACTGAAATGGAACAAGGTTAATGTGCCATATAGTATCTTTAACGTTACACTGATCGCTTCATGGTGGATATATGCGGGTTTGATTTTAAGATGTAATATTATTGCTATTTCACTTGCGGAGAATCTGCTCGCTTGAATATTCATGTGTGTTGAAAGCTGGTGGTGTTTTTTGTTTTTTGTTTTTTTGTTTTTTTTTTGGATGTGCTGCATGCTCTCCATAATGGGACATTGTGAGTCTGTTTTTAGCGAGTTTGGCTAAAATGCTTTTGAAAAAATGTGGTCTCCATTTCCAGGCATGACTGAAATGGAACAAGGCTAATGTGCCATCGTTAACGTTACGCTGTTAGTTTCATGGTGGATATATGCGGATTTGATTTTTAAGATGTAATATTATTGCTGTTTCACTTGCGGAGAATCTGCTCGCTTGAATATTCATGTGTGTTGAAAGCTGGTGGGTTTTTTTTTTTTTTTGGATGTGCTGCATGCTCTCCATAATGGGACATTGAGAGTCTGTTTTTAGCGAGTCTGGCTAAAATGCTTTTGAAAAAATGTGGTCTCCATTTCCAGGCATGACTGAAATGGAACAAGGCTAATGTGCCATCGTTAACGGTACGCTGTTAGTTTCATGGTGGATATATGCGGATTTGATTTTTAAGATGTAATATTATTGCTGTTTCACTTGCGGAGAATCTGCTCGCTTGAATATTCATGTGTGTTGAAAGCTGGTGGGTTTTTTTTGTTTGTTTTTTTTGTTGTTTTTTTTGGATGTGCTGCATGCTCACCATAATGGGACATTGTGAGTCTGTTTTTAGCGAGTCTGGCAAAAATGCTTTTGAAAAAATGTGGTCTCCATTTCCAGGCATGACTGAAATGGAACAAGGCTAATGTGCCATCGTTAACGTTACGCTGTTAGTTTCATGGTGGATATATGCGGATTTGATTTTTAAGATGTAATATTATTGCTGTTTCACTTGCGGAGAATCTGCTCGCTTGAATATTCATGCGTGTTGAAAGCTGGTGTTTTTTTTTTTGTTTGTTTTTTTTTTTGTTTTTTTTGGATGTGCTGCATGCTCACCATAATGGGACATTGTGAGTCTGTTTTTAGCGAGTCTGGCAAAAATGCTTTTGAAAAAATGTGGTCTCCATTTCCAGGCATGACTGAAATGGAACAAGGCTAATGTGCCATATAGTATCGTTAACGTTACGCTGTTAGTTTCATGGTGGATATATGCGGGTTTGATTTTTAAGATGTAATATTATTGCTGTTTCACTTGCGGAGAATCTGCTCACTTGAATATTCATGTGTGTTGAAAGCTGGTGTTTTTTTTTTGTTTTTTTTTTGGATGTGCTGCAAGCTCACCATAATGGGACATTGTGAGTCTGTTTTTAGCGAGTCTGGCAAAAATGCTTTTGGAAAAACTGTGGTCTCCATTTCCAGGCATGACTGAAATGGAACAAGGTTAATGTGCCATATAGTATCGTTAACGTTACGCTGTTAGTTTCATGGTGGATATATGCGGGTTTGATTTTTAAGATGTAATATTATTGCTGTTTCACTTGCGGAGAATCTGCTCGCTTGAATATTCATGTGTGTTGAAAGCTGGTGGGGGTTTTTTCTTTTCTTTTCTTTTTTGGATGTGCTGCATGCTCTCCATAATGGGACATTGTGAGTCTGTTTTTAGCGAGTCTGGCTAAAATGCTGCTCCTCCGCATCGAGAGGAGTCAGCTGAGGTGGCTCGGGCATCTCTATCGGATGCCCCCTGGACGCCTCCCTAGGGAGGTGTTCCAGGCATGTCCCACCGGGAGGAGGCCCCGGGGAAGACCCAGGACACGCTGGGGTGACTACGTCACTCGTCTGGCCTGGGAACGCCTCGGGATCCCCCCGGAAGAGTTGGAGGAAGTGTCCGGGGAGAGGGAAGTCTGGGCGTCCCTGCTCAGACTGCTCCCCCCGCAACCCGGCCCCGGATAAGCGGAAGACAATGGATGGATGGATGGATGGCTAAAATGCTTTTGAAAAAATGTGGTCTCCATTTCCAGGCATGACTGAAATGGAACAAGGCTAATGTGCCATCGCTAACGTTGCGCTGTTAGTTTCATGGTGGATATATGCGGATTTGATTTTTAAGATGTAATATTATTGCTGTTTCACTTGCGGAGAATCTGCTCGCTTGAATATTCATGTGTGTTAAAAGCTGGTGGGGGTTTTTTGTTTTGTTTTTTTTTACATGTACATGGGTGAGGACAGACATGTACCTTGAATAGATTAAATTTGCTTCTGAAAGAGTTATCAGTAGGCCATTTGCACAATTGTAAAAATGTATGTTTCATTCTTTCAGAAAGACATTTTGAGGCCTATTTATCAGCTTGGTCCTCCTGCCTCACAACGTAAAGGCAACTTGCCGTGTTCCTCTGAACATGTTGAAGGTGCAGTCTCACAGTTTGGCTCCACTGAGATACGTAATACAAATTTTTGTGTAAATGTGCAATATTTCATAACAGAGGAAGGACAACACACAAGAAGGGCTGATTTGTTGTCACTAGGTATGATGAATTTAATGAACTCGTTATCATTGACAAGACTTTATTGATGGATTAAGAGTGCATGATAAATTTACCTGGTAAATTTATCATGCACTCTTAATGCTCTCTGTATCTGCAAGACCATTTCTATGTGGTGAATTTTTTTTTCCTCAACTATACTCTAAATCAGTGATTCTCAACTGGCGGGTCACGGTCCAAAAGTGGGTCGCAGACGGACATCGGGGCGGAACTCCGCCGTGCGCGATACAGAGAGCCGAGAGCAAAGGAGAATTGTAAACGTGCGACCATGTAGAGACAGACATGACATGCCAAATTGTAAATGAGATAAATAACATAAAGATATTTAGTTTGTTTAATAAAAGGACAAGATATAGACCTGGGCCGTATTCATAAAGCATCCTAAGGCTAAAAGTAGCTCTTAGTGACGTCATTCCTCGAAAAACGTCCCCCCCCCCTTTTGGAACAACCAATCACAGTTTCTAGACGAATACGTCATACCTAGCAACGGGATCAACCACACCTCCTCACTAAGATAAAAGTTGCTCTCAGACACTTCCTGAATCACTCTTAAGCTAAGATTCCTTGCTCAGAATTTGAAGGCTAAGTTAGGAGGACTCTAAGAAGCTTTGTGAATACGAGCCCTGTTCTATAGGAGAGCTATTCTCAAATGGCTTATGTTGTGAGCTGGCGCTATATAGAAAATAAAATTAGATAAAATTCACTTGACTTTCAAACTGCAAACTGAAAATTCAACCTTTCCACAGAATTCTGTCTTGGCTGATTTTTACAAATGCAAATCATTATATTAATTGTTATTGTTAAATTTCAACAATAAAATTAAGTCTATAGATGGGCTACAGGTCAAAGTCAAAAATCAACTTTGTGTCGATAACACCACATGTACAGGACATAAAGAGGGGTCCAAGTAAGTCCCCTGTGTGCGAAACAAACAAACAAAAATGCTCTATATAAAGGTTAAAACAATAACAATACAAGAATAAAGACAAAAACATGACAAGTGTTTAAAATAAATACAGGGGTATACAAAACTACTGAAAAGTACCAAGACATAAAAAGTGATCACAAAAAACTGTGAGTTATGAAAATCTCATGTATACGGCGCTTTGGAATAAAAGCGTCTGCCAAATGACAAATTAATTGTAATTGTTAAAAGTGTGAGGATAAATAGTTTAGTCTGGTGGAGCTTGCATGGCGCCTCAGTAGAAAGAGCATATGATGGGTGCTAGGGCTCTCACTCTCCTTAATTTGTGCAGGAAGTAGAGGCAATGCTGGGCTTTCTTTGCCACTGATGCAGTGTTTCTTGTTCAAGAGAGGTCCTCAGTAATTTGGTGCTGCTCACCGTCTCACAGTAGAATGATTTGTGGTAAGTGGGGGGTGTTGGGGGTGGGTTCTCCAGAAGTCAATTTCAATCTCCTTTGTTGTCTCCACATTTAGGGAGAGATTGGTATTTCCATACCACATGGCCAGTGGGTTCACCTCGTGCCTGTAGTTGGTCTCATCACTGTTGCTGATGCCAACCAGTACTGCATGTGATCTCTCTGTAACAAAGTCCTGCCACCAATTCCAGAGGAGGTTGCACAGGCCAAGCTGGTAACTGCTGAGGGATGACAGTGTTGGATGGTAAACTGACGTCTGTGAACAACATTCTCATGTAAGATTCTCTTGTGTGAAGGTGGGCGAGAGCTGAGTGGAGAGCAGAGGAGATTGCATCATCAGTGGACCGGTTGGCCTGGAATGCAAACTGAAATGGGTCCAGGAGAGGTGGGAGGCTGGAATTTATTTGTTGCATGGCGAGCCTTTCAAAGCATCATGATGGTGGAGGTCAGTGCAACAGGGCAGTAGAGTTTCAGCACCCATGTAACTATTAGCAGTTGAGTCTGAGCTCATAAGAGCAGTCACAAAAATGAATGAAATCACAGAAAATAGTTAAAAAGTATACATATATATATATATGTATGTGTGTGTGTGTGTGTGTGTGTGTGTGTGTGTGTGTGTGTGTATATACACAGTACAGTATATGTATAAATGAACAGTAGGTGGTGAAAATATTTACAATTATCGTAAAGAATGTTAAAATAAATGGCAGTATAATTTTGCATATACAGTGTATATATAAACAGCATGTCAAATCAACAGTGTGTACAATAAACAGTAGAATATAGGTTAAGGAATTAAGGAACTAGTTAAGGAATAGCAGCAGGGATATGGGGTAAGTGAAAAACAAGCAGCACAAATATACAAGTAATAAGTTTTAAGTAATAAGTAATTTTAAAATGTATGAAAGAAGAATAACCTGAGGTGACATCAGTGGTGCAAAGATGCTCATTTAGAGTTCAGCAGTCTGGTGGACTGAGGGAAAAATCTGTTGCAGAACCTGGTGGTCCTGCAGCAAATGCTGCAGAACCTCTTTCCAGAGGCCAGCAGGGAGATCAGACCATGGTGGGGATGTAAAGAGTCCCTTATACTGTTAACGGCACGGGAGATGCAGCATTTAGGCAGCGTTCGGCAGCGCAAAAAGAGGAGATAAATAGAGAGAAATATTAGCTTTTGTAGCTGGTAATTAGCCTTTTCAGCCACTGTCAGTATTCAATACAAACAAATTATTAGACTGTAAACCATTAATCAAATCAATAACTAAGCTGTCAGACAACTCTGCCATACTTAAGCAGTTATCTAGTGTTTTTGTGGTTGTGATAAAACCTTAAAAAAAAAAAATATATATATATATATATATATATATATATATAAAATACACACACACACACACACACACACACACACACACACACACACACACACACACATAGCATTTGAATTCCCTGTGGTCTCTGGGGAAAACATTATACCAATCTCCCTTCAAGAAATTTGATGTATTGATATATGTATGTGTCCGCACAAACACATTACTCCAGAAACACAAGATAAAAGGCATATTATATTTTGGCTGTCTTCTTGTCAATTTGGCAAAACAATCCACAAAGATAAACTGTAGTTCCACACAAACAGATTCTTTTCAGCTTGTCAAAATGTTACTATTATCACAATATGAATTTCAGACAGCTTCTGTGTCTGGGGATCGGACCGTCAGGGAGGACCCAGGACAAGCTGGAGGGATTTTGTCTCTCGGCTGGCCTGGGAACGCCTTGGGATCCCTCAGCAGGTGGAAGTGGCTGCGGAGAGGGCTGTCTGGGCGTCATTGCTGAGGCTGCTACCCCGCGACCCAGACCCCGATAAGTAGAAGACGACGAGATGAGAGACGAGACAATATGAATTTTGTAATCACAGAAATTGTACTAGCATTATTGTGAATATATGATATGATATGGCACATTCCTGAGGTGATTTATTAATTTTCTGAGGAACATCCCAGTACTGTCCCAGTACTGCTCCCTTACTCTCATTTTAAATTCTCATTTTTTCTTTCCATCTCAGACACACTCAAATGTGAGTATCAATGAAGTATGGCTTAGTTTTGTTTTGTTTAAATTGGAAATGTTCCCTGCATAAAACAAATGTGTATTTGGTGCCTCTGACACTGAGGCCATGTGATGTTGACACTTAGGTAACTTAGGTCTGAGTATCAAACTTCCAGCTCACAGACATTCAACTGTGGATATTTTTGAAGGGTATCAGTGTGGCCCACATACAATGACCAGCCAGTAAATTTTAACAAGTGTAGATACAACATGAGCTCACCAGAGAGGCTCTCTCTGGTGACCTTTGCCTGTTATTAAAAACACTAAGTACCTTTGAGAAGAGCACATTACCTTGGCTGAGGAAATTCAGAGAGACAGCAATCTGGAGAAGTCTCGTAGTGGAGTATGTTGTTTTAGGTTTTACCATTTCAGAGAAGAAAGGAGCCAAAGATTGTGAGCATGTCAACTGCCATGTGTATGTATGTATGTATGTATGTATTGATCTATTCATTTATTTCATTACTTGCACTGTTGTACCCTGAAAAGTGCTGTATAAGCTGTAGCTATAACATATTATTTTGATTATTATTTTTGATAATAAGGAAATTATTATTTCTGTAATGCTTTTTTTCATTAGTGTCCTCATATTGTGGAACAACATGGAGCGAAACACAGCAATCCAGGATCCCTTTCATCTGAGGAGAGTGTGATCTACACTGCTCAGCTTACTTGATCATACCTGTGGCTGCATCGGATGGAACACATGAGATCTCCAGACTGTACACATTCTACAGTGGTAGCACACACGCACACAAGAACACATAAACAAAACAATCCTTTTTTTCAAATGAAATGTCCATCTCAGACACACTCAAATGTGGATGTTCATGAATTAAAATGTGGCTTCATTTGATTTACATTGCAGTTGCTGCACATACACAGCAAATCGCTAGAAGGAAATACAAACTTACGAGAAGAAGCATTAATATCACTAGTCACTATTTAAGGTTTGGCTGTTTTTATGTGCCAAACTGTTTCAGAAATAAATCTGCAGCTGAACAACACTCAAAGGGGAATGTTTTTGAAGGTCAGCATGGCCTGACATGGTTCAGCTGTTGTTATATTCCAGACTGTCTTAGAATGAAAATCCACTTGAGAAACCTTCAAGTGTGAATGTTTTTGAAGGACAGCATGGTTAATCTGAATTCCTTTGCAGTTCCTGTGACAAAAACAACATGTGCTCATTATGCTTGTCTAGCTAGCGTGACAAGCTTATATAGTGTGATTTGAAGAGAAAAAAAAACAAAAAACAAATGACCCCATTTTGTAAATGAACTGTTGTTTCTTTATGTGCCAAACTGTCCACTAATGACAATTCCACTTTAGAAACTTGGAAATGTTAATGGTTGTTGAAGGACAGCATGGTTTAATTTGACTTTGTCTTGATTTTTGTGTGGATTTTGTACTTGTGTTGCTCACACAGTGTGGTTTTGAATGTAAAATCACATTTGAAATTCATTTGTTTTTATGTATCAAACTATGTTTGAATGACAATTCCGCTTTAGAAAAATTCAATTGTGCATAGTGTTGAAGGACAACATAGTTTATTTTGATTCCGTATGCATTTACTGTGAAAAAAGGAACATGTGTTCATATTATCTTATTATGTGTTTTTCTCGCTCTGAAGCGTCAATTTTGACGGTCTAATGTAACGAATGTCATTATTTAAGATTCAGCTGTAGTGATGTGTCAAACTATGTTAGAATAACAATTCCCCTTTAGAAACATTCCCTTGTGCATAGTGTTGAAGGACAACATAATTTATTTTGATTCCGTATGCATTTACTGTGAAAAAATGAACATGTGTTCATTTTGCTCTTTATGTGCATTTCTCCCCCTGAAAGCGTCAATTTTGACGGTCTAATGCAGCGAAAGTCACTATTTAAGATTCAGCTGTAGTGATGTATCAAACTATGTCAGAATGACAATTCCACTTTAGAAACATTCAATTGTGCATAGTGTTGAAGGACAACATAGTTTATTTTGATTCCGAATGCATTTACTGTGAAAAAAGGAACATGTGTTCATATTGCTCTTTATGTGCATTTCTCCCCCTGAAAGCGTCAATTTTGACGGTCTGATGCAGCGAATGTCACGATTTAAGATTCAGCTGTGGTGATTTACCAAACTATGTTAGAATGACAATTCCACTTTAGAAACATTCATTTAAGCATATTATTGAAGGCCAACATAGTTTATTTTGATTTCCTATGCAGTTACTTTGAAAACAGCCACATGTGTTCATATTGTCTCATTATGTGTTTTTCTGGCTCTCAAAGCGTCAATTTTGACGGTCTAATGCAGCGAATGTCACTATTTAAGATTCAGCTGTGGTGATTTACCAAACTATGTTAGAATGACAATTCCACTTTAGAAACATTCATTTAAGCATATTATTGAAGGCCAACATAGTTTATTTTGATTTCGTATGCAGTTACTTTGAAAACAGCCACATGTGTTCATATTGTCTCATTATGTGTTTTTCTGGCTCTGAAAGCGTCATATTTGACGGTCTGATGCAGCGAATGTCACTATTTAAGATTCAGCTGTGGTGATTTACCAAACTATGTTAGAATGACAATTCCACTTTAGAAACATTCATTTATGCATATTATTGAAGGCCAACATAGTTTATTTTGATTTCGTATGCAGTTACTTTGAAAACAGCCACATGTGTTCATATTGTCTCATTATGTGTTTTTCTGGCTCTTAAAGCGTCAATTTTGACGGTCTGATGCAGCGAATGTCACTATTTAAGATTCAGCTGTGGTGATTTACCAAACTATGTTAGAATGACAATTCCACTTTAGAAACATTCACTTGTGCATAGTGTTGAAGGACAACATAGTTTATTTTGATTCCGTATGCATTTACTGTGAAAAAAAGGAACATGTGTTCATATTACTGTGTATGTGCTTTTCACGCTCTGACGGTCTAATGCAGCGAATGTCACTATTTAAGATTCAGCTGTGGTGATGTATCAAACTATGTTAGAATAACAATTCCACTTTAGAAACATTCACTTGTGCATAGTGTTGAAGGACAACATAGTTTATTTTGATTCCGTATGCATTTACTGTGAAAAAAGGAACATGTGTTCATATTATCTTATTATGTGTTTTTCTCGCTCTGAAGCGTCAATTTTGACGGCCTAATGCAGCGAAAGTCACGATTTAAGATTCAGCTGTGGTGATGTATCAAACTATGTCAGAATGACAATTCCACTTTAGAAACATTCAGTTGTGCATAGTGTTGAAGGACAACATAGTTTATTTTGATTCCGTATGCATTTACTGTGAAAAAAGGAACATGTGTTCATATTACTGTTTATGTGCTTTTCACGCTCTGTAGCGTCAATTTGACGGTCTAATGTAACGAATGTCATTATTTAAGATTCAGCTGTGGTGATGTATCAAACTATGTTAGAATGACAATTCCACTTTAGAAACATTCAGTTGTGCATAGTGTTGAAGGACAACATAATTTATTTTGATTCCGTATGCATTTACTGTGAAAAAAGGAACATGTGTTCATATTACTGTTTATGTGTTTTTCTCGCTTTGAAGCGTCAATTTTGACGGTCTAATGCAGCGAATGTCACTATTTAAGATTCAGCTGTAGTGATGTATCAAACTATGTCAGAATGACAATTCCACTTTAGAAACATTAAATTTTGCATAGTGTTGAAGGACAACATAGTTTATTTTGATTCCGTATGCATTTACTGTGAAAAAAGGAACATGTGTTCATATTATCTTATTATGTGTTTTTCTCGCTCTGAAGCATCAATTTTGACGGTCTAATGTAACGAATGTCATTATTTAAGATTCAGCTGTGGTGATGTATCAAACTATGTTAGAATGACAATTCCACTTTAGAAACATTCAGTTGTGCATAGTGTTGAAGGACAACATAATTTATTTTGATTCCGTATGCATTTACTGTGAAAAAAGGAACATGTGTTCATATTACTGTTTATGTGTTTTTCTTGCTTTGAAGCGTCAATTTTGACGGTCTAATGCAGCGAAAGTCACTATTTAAGATTCAGCTGTAGTGATGTATCAAACTATGTCAGAATGACAATTCCACTTTAGAAACATTCAATTTTGCATAGTGTTGAAGGACAACATAGTTTATTTTGATTCCGTATGCATTTACTGTGAAAAAAGGAACATGTGTTCATATTACTGTTTATGTGTTTTTCTCGCTTTGAAGCGTCAATTTTGACGGTCTAATGCAGCGAAAGTCACTATTTAAGATTCAGCTGTAGTGATGTATCAAACTATGTCAGAATGACAATTCCACTTTAGAAACATTCAATTGTGCATAGTGTTGAAGGACAAGATAGTTTATTTTGATTCCGTATGCATTTACTGTGAAAAAAGGAACATGTGTTCATATTGTCTCATTATGTGTTTTTCTGGCTCTCAAAGCGTCAATTTTGACGGTCTAATGCAGCGAATGTCACTATTTAAGATTCAGCTGTAGTGATGTATCAAACGATGTCAAAATGACAATTCCACTTCAGAAACATTCATTTATGCATATTATTGAAGGACAACATAGTTTATTTTGATTCTGTATGCAGTTACTGTGAAAACAGCCACGTGTTCATATTGTCTTATTATGTCTTTTTCTGGCTCTGAAAGCGTTAATTTTGACGGTCTGATGCAGCGAATGTCACTATTTAAGATTCAGCTGTGGTGATTTACCAAACTATGTTAGAATGACAATTCCACTTTAGAAACATTCATTTATGCATATTATTGAAGGCCAACATAGTTTATTTTGATTTCGTATGCAGTTACTTTGAAAACAGCCACATGTGTTCATATTGTCTCATTATGTGTTTTTCTGGCTCTGAAAGCGTCATATTTGACGGCCTGATGCAGCGAATGTCACTATTTAAGATTCAGCTGTGGTGATGTATCAAACTATGTCAGAATGACAATTCCACTTTAGAAACATTCAGTTGTGCATAGTGTTGAAGGACAACATAGTTTTATTTTGATTCCGTATGCATTTACTGTGAAAAAAGGAACATGTGTTCATATTACTATTTATGTGCTTTTCACGCTCTGTAGCGTCAATTTTGACGGTCTAATGTAACGAATGTCATTATTTAAGATTCAGCTGTGGTGATGTATCAAACTATGTCAGAATGACAATTCCACTTTAGAAACATTCAGTTGTGCATAGTGTTGAAGGACAACATAGTTTATTTTGATTCCGTATGCATTTACTGTGAAAAAAGGAACATGTGTTCATATTACTGTTTATGTGCTCTTCACGCTCTGTAGCGTCACTTTTGACGGTCTAATGTAACGAATGTCATTATTTAAGATTCAGCTGTGGTGATGTATCAAACTATGTTAGAATGACAATTCCACTTTAGAAACATTCAGTTGTGCATAGTGTTGAAGGACAACATAATTTATTTTGATTCCGTATGCATTTACTGTGAAAAAAAGAACATGTGTTCATATTATCTTATTATGTGTTTTTCTCGCTTTGAAGCGTCAATTTTGACGGTCTAATGTAACGAATGTCATTATTTAAGATTCAGCTGTGGTGATGTATCAAACTATGTCAGAATGACAATTCCACTTTAGAAACATTCAGTTGTGCATAGTGTTGAAGGACAACATAGTTTTATTTTGATTCCGTATGCATTTACTGTGAAAAAAGGAACATGTGTTCATATTACTATTTATGTGCTTTTCACGCTCTGTAGCGTCAATTTTGACGGTCTAATGTAACGAATGTCATTATTTAAGATTCAGCTGTAGTGATGTATCAAACTATGTCAGAATGACAATTCCACTTTAGAAACATTCAGTTGTGCATAGTGTTGAAGGACAACATAGTTTATTTTGATTCCGTATGCATTTACTGTGAAAAAAGGAACATGTGTTCATATTACTGTTTATGTGCTTTTCACGCTCTGTAGCGTCACTTTTGACGGTCTAATGTAACGAATGTCATTATTTAAGATTCAGCTGTGGTGATGTATCAAACTATGTTAGAATGACAATTCCACTTTAGAAACATTCAGCTGTGCATAGTGTTGAAGGACAACATAATTTATTTTGATTCCGTATGCATTTACTGTGAAAAAAGGAACATGTGTTCATATTATCTTATTATGTGTTTTTCTCGCTCTGAAGCATCAATTTTGACGGTCTAATGCAGCGAAAGTCACTATTTAAGATTCAGCTGTAGTGATGTATCAAACTATGTCAGAATGACAATTCCACTTTAGAAACATTCAATTGTGCATAGTGTTGAAGGACAACATAATTTATTTTGATTCCGTATGCATTTACTGTGAAAAAAGGAACATGTGTTCATATTGCTCTTTATGTGCATTTCTCCCCCTGAAAGCGTCAATTTTGACGGTCTAATGTAACGAATGTCATTATTTAAGATTCAGCTGTGGTGATGTATCAAACTATGTCAGAATGACAATTCCACTTTAGAAACATTCAGTTGTGCATAGTGTTGAAGGACAACATAATTTATTTTGATTCCGTATGCATTTACTGTGAAAAAAGGAACATGTGTTCATATTACTGTTTATGTGTTTTTCTCGCTCTGAAGCGTCAATTTTGACGGACTAATGCAGCGAAAGTCACTATTTAAGATTCAGCTGTAGTGATGTATCAAACTATGTCAGAATGACAATTCCACTTTAGAAACATTCAATTGTGCATAGTGTTGAAGGACAACATAATTTATTTTGATTCCGTATGCATTTACTGTGAAAAAAGGAACATGTGTTCATATTGCTCTTTATGTGCATTTCTCCCCCTGAAAGCGTCAATTTTGACGGTCTAATGTAACGAATGTCATTATTTAAGATTCAGCTGTGGTGATGTATCAAACTATGTCAGAATGACAATTCCACTTTAGAAACATTCAGTTGTGCATAGTGTTGAAGGACAACATAATTTATTTTGATTCCGTATGCATTTACTGTGAAAAAAGGAACATGTGTTCATATTACTGTTTATGTGTTTTTCTCGCTCTGAAGCGTCAATTTTGACGGACTAATGCAGCGAAAGTCACTATTTAAGATTCAGCTGTGGTGATGTATCAAACTATGTTAGAATGACAATTCCACTTCAGAAACATTCATTTATGCATATTATTGAAGGCCAACATAGTTTATTTTGATTTCGTATACAGTTACTTTGAAAACAGCCACATGTGTTCATATTGTCTCATTATGTGTTTTTCTGGCTCTGAAAGCGTCAATTTTGACAGTCTAATGCAGCGAATGTCACTATTTAAGATTCAGCTATGGTGATTCACCAAACTATGTTAGAATGACAATTCCACTTTAGAAACATTCATTTATGCATATTATTGAAGGCCAACATAGTTTATTTTGATTTCGTATGCAGTTACTTTGAAAACAGCCACATGTGTTCATATTGTCTCATTATGTGTTTCTCTGGCTCTGAAAGCGTCTGATTACAACGAATGTCACTATTTAAGATTCAGCTGTGGTGATTTACCAAACTATGTTAGAATGACAATTCCACTTTAGAAACATTCATTTATGCATATTATTGAAGGCCAACATAGTTTATTTTGATTTTGTATACAGTTACTTTGAAAACAGCCACATGTGTTCATATTGTCTCATTATGTGTTTCTCTGGCTCTGAAAGCGTCTGATTACAACGAATGTCACTATTTAAGATTCAGCTGTGGTGATTTACCAAACTATGTTAGAATGACAATTCCACTTTAGAAACATTCATTTTTGCATATTATTGAAGGCCAACATAGTTTATTTTGATTTCGTATGCAGTTACTGTGAAAAAAGGAACATGTGTTCATATTGCTCTTTATGTGCATTTCTCCCCCTGAAAGCGTCAATTTTGACGGTCTAATGTAACGAATGTCATTATTTAAGATTCAGCTGTGGTGATGTATCAAACTATGTTAGAATGACAATTCCACTTTAGAAACATTCATTTATGCATAGTATTGAAGGCCAACATAGTTTATTTTGATTCCGTATGCAGTTACTGTGAAAACAGCCACATGTGTTCATATTGTCTCATTATGTGTTTTTCTGGCTCTGAAAGCGTTAATTTTGACGGTCTAATGCAGCGAATGTCACTATTTAAGATTCAGCTGTGGTGATGTATCAAACTATGTTAGAATAACAATTCCACTTTAGAAACATTCATTTATGCATATTATTGAAGGCCAACATAGTTTATTTTGATTTCGTATGCAGTTACTTTGAAAACAGCCACATGTGTTCATATTGTCTCATTATGTGTTTCTCTGGCTCTGAAAGCGTCTGATTACAACGAATGTCACTATTTAAGATTCAGCTGTGGTGATTTACCAAACTATGTTAGAATGACAATTCCACTTTAGAAACATTCATTTATGCATATTATTGAAGGCCAACATAGTTTATTTTGATTTTGTATACAGTTACTTTGAAAACAGCCACATGTGTTCATATTGTCTCATTATGTGTTTCTCTGGCTCTGAAAGCGTCTGATTACAACGAATGTCACTATTTAAGATTCAGCTGTGGTGATTTACCAAACTATGTTAGAATGACAATTCCACTTTAGAAACATTCATTTTTGCATATTATTGAAGGCCAACATAGTTTATTTTGATTTCGTATGCAGTTACTGTGAAAAAAGGAACATGTGTTCATATTGCTCTTTATGTGCATTTCTCCCCCTGAAAGCGTCAATTTTGACGGTCTAATGTAACGAATGTCATTATTTAAGATTCAGCTGTGGTGATGTATCAAACTATGTTAGAATGACAATTCCACTTTAGAAACATTCATTTATGCATAGTATTGAAGGCCAACATAGTTTATTTTGATTCCGTATGCAGTTACTGTGAAAACAGCCACATGTGTTCATATTGTCTCATTATGTGTTTTTCTGGCTCTGAAAGCGTTAATTTTGACGGTCTAATGCAGCGAATGTCACTATTTAAGATTCAGCTGTGGTGATGTATCAAACTATGTTAGAATAACAATTCCACTTTAGAAACATTCACTTGTGCATAGTGTTGAAGGACAACATAGTTTATTTTGATTCCGTATGCATTTACTGTGAAAAAAGGAACATGTATTCATATTACTGTTTATGTGCTTTTCACGCTCTGTAGCGTCAATTTTGACGGTCTAATGTAACGAATGTCATTATTTAAGATTCAGCTGTGGTGATGTATCAAACTATGTTAGAATGACAATTCCACTTTAGAAACATTCAGTTGTGCATAGTGTTGAAGGACAACATAATTTATTTTGATTCCGTATGCATTTACTGTGAAAAAAGGAACATGTGTTTATATTACTGTTTATGTGTTTTTCTCGCTTTGAAGCGTCAATTTTGACGGTCTAATGCAGCGAAAGTCACTATTTAAGATTCAGCTGTAGTGATGTATCAAACTATGTCAGAATGACAATTCCACTTAAGAAACATTCAATTTTGCATAGTGTTGAAGGACAACATAGTTTATTTTGATTCCGTATGCATTTACTGTGAAAAAAAGAACATGTGTTCATATTATCTTATTATGTGTTTTTCTCGCTCTGAAGCATCAATTTTGACGGTCTAATGCAGCGAAAGTCACTATTTAAGATTCAGCTGTAGTGATGTATCAAACTATGTCAGAATGACAATTCCACTTTAGAAACATTCAATTGTGCATAGTATTGAAGGCCAACATAGTTTATTTTGATTCCGTATGCAGTTACTGTGAAAACAGCCACATGTGTTCATATTGTCTCATTATGTGTTTTTCTGGCTCTGAAAGCGTCATATTTGACGGTCTGATGCAGCGAATGTCACTATTTAAGATTCAGCTGTGGTGATTTACCAAACTATGTTAGAATGACAATTCCACTTTAGAAACATTCATTTATGCATATTATTGAAGGCCAACATAGGTTATTTTGATTTCGTATGCAGTTACTTTGAAAACAGCCACATGTGTTCATATTGTCTCATTATGTGTTTCTCTGGCTCTGAAAGCGTCTGATTACAACGAATGTCACTATTTAAGATTCAGCTGTGGTGATTTACCAAACTATGTTAGAATGACAATTCCACTTTAGAAACATTCATTTATGCATATTATTGAAGGCCAACATAGTTTATTTTGATTTTGTATACAGTTACTTTGAAAACAGCCACATGTGTTCATATTGTCTCATTATGTGTTTCTCTGGCTCTGAAAGCGTCTGATTACAACGAATGTCACTATTTAAGATTCAGCTGTGGTGATTTACCAAACTATGTTAGAATGACAATTCCACTTTAGAAACATTCATTTTTGCATATTATTGAAGGCCAACATAGTTTATTTTGATTTCGTATGCAGTTACTGTGAAAAAAGGAACATGTGTTCATATTGCTCTTTATGTGCATTTCTCCCCCTGAAAGCGTCAATTTTGACGGTCTAATGTAACGAATGTCATTATTTAAGATTCAGCTGTGGTGATGTATCAAACTATGTTAGAATGACAATTCCACTTTAGAAACATTCATTTATGCATAGTATTGAAGGCCAACATAGTTTATTTTGATTCCGTATGCAGTTACTGTGAAAACAGCCACATGTGTTCATATTGTCTCATTATGTGTTTTTCTGGCTCTGAAAGCGTTAATTTTGACGGTCTAATGCAGCGAATGTCACTATTTAAGATTCAGCTGTGGTGATGTATCAAACTATGTTAGAATAACAATTCCACTTTAGAAACATTCACTTGTGCATAGTGTTGAAGGACAACATAGTTTATTTTGATTCCGTATGCATTTACTGTGAAAAAAGGAACATGTATTCATATTACTGTTTATGTGCTTTTCACGCTCTGTAGCGTCAATTTTGACGGTCTAATGTAACGAATGTCATTATTTAAGATTCAGCTGTGGTGATGTATCAAACTATGTTAGAATGACAATTCCACTTTAGAAACATTCAGTTGTGCATAGTGTTGAAGGACAACATAATTTATTTTGATTCCGTATGCATTTACTGTGAAAAAAGGAACATGTGTTTATATTACTGTTTATGTGTTTTTCTCGCTTTGAAGCGTCAATTTTGACGGTCTAATGCAGCGAAAGTCACTATTTAAGATTCAGCTGTAGTGATGTATCAAACTATGTCAGAATGACAATTCCACTTAAGAAACATTCAATTTTGCATAGTGTTGAAGGACAACATAGTTTATTTTGATTCCGTATGCATTTACTGTGAAAAAAAGAACATGTGTTCATATTATCTTATTATGTGTTTTTCTCGCTCTGAAGCATCAATTTTGACGGTCTAATGCAGCGAAAGTCACTATTTAAGATTCAGCTGTAGTGATGTATCAAACTATGTCAGAATGACAATTCCACTTTAGAAACATTCAATTGTGCATAGTATTGAAGGCCAACATAGTTTATTTTGATTCCGTATGCAGTTACTTTGAAAACAGCCACATGTGTTCATATTGTCTCCTTATGTGTTTCTCTGGCTCTGAAAGCGTCTGATTACAACGAATGTCACTATTTAAGATTCAGCTGTGGTGATTTACCAAACTATGTTAGAATGACAATTCCACTTTAGAAACATTCAATTGTGCATAGTGTTGAAGGACAACATAATTTATTTTGATTCCGTATGCATTTACTGTGAAAAAAGGAACATGTGTTCATATTATCTTATTATGTGTTTTTCTCGCTCTGAAGCGTCAATTTTGACGGACTAATGCAGCGAAAGTCACTATTTAAGATTCAGCTGTGGTGATGTATCAAACTATGTTAGAATGACAATTCCACTTCAGAAACATTCATTTATGCATATTATTGAAGGACAACATAGTTTATTTTGATTCTGTATGCAGTTACTGTGAAAACAGCCACGTGTTCATATTGTCTCATTATGTCTTTTTCTGGCTCTGAAAGCGTTAATTTTGACGGTCTGATGCAGCGAATGTCACTATTTAAGATTCAGCTGTGGTGATTTACCAAACTATGTTAGAATGACAATTCCACTTTAGAAACATTCATTTATGCATATTATTGAAGGCCAACATAGTTTATTTTGATTTCGTATACAGTTACTTTGAAAACAGCCACATGTGTTCATATTGTCTCATTATGTGTTTTTCTGGCTCTTAAAGCGTCAATTTTGACAGTCTAATGCAGCGAATGTCACTATTTAAGATTCAGCTATGGTGATTCACCAAACTATGTTAGAATGACAATTCCACTTTAGAAACATTCATTTATGCATATTATTGAAGGCCAACATAGTTTATTTTGATTTCGTATGCAGTTACTTTGAAAACAGCCACATGTGTTCATATTGTCTCTTTATGTGTTTTTCTGGCTCTGAAAGCGTCATATTTGACGGTCTGATGCAGCGACTGTCACTATTTAAGATTCAGCTGTGGTGATTTACCAAACTATGTTAGAATGACAATTCCACTTTAGAAACATTCATTTAAGCGTATTATTGAAGGCCAACATAGTTTATTTTGATTTCGTATGCAGTTACTGTGAAAAAAGGAACATGTGTTCATATTGCTCTTTATGTGCATTTCTCCCCCTGAAAGCGTCAATTTTGACGGTCTAATGTAACGAATGTCATTATTTAAGATTCAGCTGTGGTGATGTATCAAACTATGTTAGAATGACAATTCCACTTTAGAAACATTCATTTATGCATAGTATTGAAGGCCAACATAGTTTATTTTGATTCCGTATGCAGTTACTGTGAAAACAGCCACATGTGTTCATATTGTCTCATTATGTGTTTTTCTGGCTCTGAAAGCGTTAATTTTGACGGTCTAATGCAGCGAATGTCACTATTTAAGATTCAGCTGTGGTGATGTATCAAACTATGTTAGAATAACAATTCCACTTTAGAAACATTCACTTGTGCATAGTGTTGAAGGACAACATAGTTTATTTTGATTCCGTATGCATTTACTGTGAAAAAAGGAACATGTATTCATATTACTGTTTATGTGCTTTTCACGCTCTGTAGCGTCAATTTTGACGGTCTAATGTAACGAATGTCATTATTTAAGATTCAGCTGTGGTGATGTATCAAACTATGTTAGAATGACAATTCCACTTTAGAAACATTCAGTTGTGCATAGTGTTGAAGGACAACATAATTTATTTTGATTCCGTATGCATTTACTGTGAAAAAAGGAACATGTGTTTATATTACTGTTTATGTGTTTTTCTCGCTTTGAAGCGTCAATTTTGACGGTCTAATGCAGCGAAAGTCACTATTTAAGATTCAGCTGTAGTGATGTATCAAACTATGTCAGAATGACAATTCCACTTTAGAAACATTCAGTTGTGCATAGTGTTGAAGGACAACATAGTTTATTTTGATTCCGTATGCATTTACTGTGAAAAAAAGAACATGTGTTCATATTATCTTATTATGTGTTTTTCTCGCTCTGAAGCATCAATTTTGACGGTCTAATGCAGCGAAAGTCACTATTTAAGATTCAGCTGTAGTGATGTATCAAACTATGTCAGAATGACAATTCCACTTTAGAAACATTCAATTGTGCATAGTATTGAAGGCCAACATAGTTTATTTTGATTCCGTATGCAGTTACTGTGAAAACAGCCACGTGTTCATATTGTCTCATTATGTGTTTCTCTGGCTCTGAAAGCGTCTGATTACAACGAATGTCACTATTTAAGATTCAGCTGTGGTGATTTACCAAACTATGTTAGAATGACAATTCCACTTTAGAAACATTCATTTATGCATATTATTGAAGGCCAACATAGTTTATTTTGATTTCGTATGCAGTTACTTTGAAAACAGCCACATGTGTTCATATTGTCTCATTATGTGTTTTTCTGGCTCTTAAAGCGTCAATTTTGACAGTCTAATGCAGCGAATGTCACTATTTAAGATTCAGCTGTGGTGATTTACCAAACTATGTTAGAATGACAATTCCACTTTAGAAACATTCATTTATGCATATTATTGAAGGCCAACATAGTTTATTTTAATTCCGTATGCAGTTACTTTGAAAACAGCCACATGTGTTCATATTGTCTCCTTATGTGTTTCTCTGGCTCTGAAAGCGTCTGATTACAACGAATGTCACTATTTAAGATTCAGCTGTGGTGATTTACCAAACTATGTTAGAATGACAATTCCACTTTAGAAACATTCATTTTTGCATATTATTGAAGGCCAACATAGTTTATTTTGATTTCGTATGCAGTTACTTTGAAAACAGCCACATGTGTTCGTATTGCTCTTTATGTGTTTTTCTCGCTTTGAAGCGTCAATTTTGACGGTCTAATGCAGCGAAAGTCACTATTTAAGATTCAGCTGTAGTCATGTATCAAACTATGTCAGAATGACAATTCCACTTTAGAAACATTCAATTGTGCATAGTGTTGGACAACATAATTTATTTTGATTCCGTATGCATTTACTGTGAAAAAAGGAACATGTGTTCATATTGCTCTTTATGTGCATTTCTCCCCCTGAAAGCGTCAATTTTGACGGTCTAATGTAACGAATGTCATTATTTAAGATTCAGCTGTGGTGATGTATCAAACTATGTTAGAATGACAATTCCACTTTAGAAACATTCATTTATGCATAGTATTGAAGGCCAACATAGTTTATTTTGATTCCGTATGCATTTACTGTGAAAAAAGGAACATGTGTTTATATTACTGTTTATGTGTTTTTCTCGCTTTGAAGCGTCAATTTTGACGGCCTAATGCAGCGAAAGTCACTATTTAAGATTCAGCTGTAGTGATGTGTCAAACTATGTCAGAATGACAATTCCACTTTAGAAACATTCAATTTTGCATAGTGTTGAAGGACAACATAGTTTATTTTGATTCCGTATGCAGTTACTGTGAAAAAAAGAACATGTGTTCATATTATCTTATTATGTGTTTTTCTCGCTCTGAAGCATCAATTTTGACGGTCTAATGCAGCGAAAGTCACTATTTAAGATTCAGCTGTAGTGATGTATCAAACTATGTCAGAATGACAATTCCACTTTAGAAACATTCAATTGTGCATAGTGTTGAAGGACAACATAATTTATTTTGATTCCGTATGCATTTACTGTGAAAAAAGGAACATGTGTTCATATTATCTTATTATGTGTTTTTCTCGCTCTGAAGCGTCAATTTTGACGGACTAATGCAGCGAAAGTCACTATTTAAGATTCAGCTGTGGTGATGTATCAAACTATGTTAGAATGACAATTCCACTTCAGAAACATTCATTTATGCATATTATTGAAGGACAACATAGTTTATTTTGATTCTGTATGCAGTTACTGTGAAAACAGCCACGTGTTCATATTGTCTCATTATGTCTTTTTCTGGCTCTGAAAGCGTTAATTTTGACGTTCTGATTCAGCGAATGTCACTATTTAAGATTCAGCTGTGGTGATTTACCAAACTATGTTAGAATGGCAATTCCACTTTAGAAACATTCATTTATGCATATTATTGAAGGCCAACATAGTTTATTTTGATTTCGTATACAGTTACTTTGAAAACAGCCACATGTGTTCATATTGTCTCATTATGTGTTTTTCTGGCTCTGAAAGCGTCATATTTGACGGTCTGATGCAGCGACTGTCACTATTTAAGATTCAGCTGTGGTGATTTACCAAACTATGTTTGTCATTCTAACATAGTTTGGTCAATCACCACAGCTGAATCTTAAACAGTGACATTCGCTGCATTTAGACTGTCAAAATTAACGCTTTGAGAGCGAGAGAAGTACATAAAGAGCAATATGAACACAAGTTACTGTTATCACAGTAAAATACACACGGAATCAAAATTAACTATGTTGGCCTTCAATACTATGCATAAATGAATGTTTCTAAAGTGGAATTGTCATTCTAACATAGTTTGATAAATCACCACAGCTGAATCTTAAATAGTGACATTCGCTGCATTCGAACGTCAAAATTAACGCTTTCAGAGCGAGAGAAGTACATAAAGAGCAATATGAACAATTTTTGTTTTTTTCACAGTAAATACACACGGAATCAAAATAAACTATCTTGTCCTTCAATACTATGCATAAATGAATGTTTCTAAAGTGGAATTGACATTCTAACATAGTTTGATAAATCACTACAGCTGAATCTTAAATAGTGACATTCGCTGCATTAGACTGTCAAAATTAACGCTTTCAGAGCGAGAGAAGTACATAAAGAGCAATATGAACACAAGTTACTGTTATCACAGTAAAATAAACACGGAATCAAAATAAACTATGTTGGCCTTCAATACTATGCATAAATGAATGTTTCTAAAGTGGAATTGTCATTCTAACATAGTTTGGTAAATCACCACAGCTGAATCTTAAATAGTGACATTCGCTGCATTAGACCGTTGAAATTAACGCTTTCAGAGCCAGAAAAACACATAATGAGACAACATGAACACATGTGGCTGTTATCACAGTAAATGCATACGGAATCAAAATAAACTATGTTGGCCTTCAATACTATGCATAAATGAATGTTTCTAAAGTGGAATTGTCATTCTAACATAGTTTGATAAATCACCACAGCTGAATCTTAAACAGTGACATTCGCTGCATTTAGACTGTCAAAATTAACGCTTTGAGAGCGAGAGAAGTACATAAAGAGCAATATGAACACAAGTTACTGTTATCACAGTAAAATACACACGGAATCAAAATTAACTATGTTGGCCTTCAATACTATGCATAAATGAATGTTTCTAAAGTGGAATTGTCATTCTAACATAGTTTGATAAATCACCACAGCTGAATCTTAAATAGTGACATTCGCTGCATTCGAACGTCAAAATTAACGCTTTCAGAGCGAGAGAAGTACATAAAGAGCAATATGAACAATTTTTGTTTTTTTCACAGTAAATACACACGGAATCAAAATAAACTATCTTGTCCTTCAATACTATGCATAAATGAATGTTTCTAAAGTGGAATTGTCATTCTAACATAGTTTGATAAATCACCACAGCTGAATCTTAAACAGTGACATTCGCTGCATTTAGACTGTCAAAATTAACGCTTTGAGAGCGAGAGAAGTACATAAAGAGCAATATGAACACAAGTTACTGTTATCACAGTAAAATACACACGGAATCAAAATTAACTATGTTGGCCTTCAATACTATGCATAAATGAATGTTTCTAAAGTGGAATTGTCATTCTAACATAGTTTGATAAATCACCACAGCTGAATCTTAAATAGTGACATTCGCTGCATTCGAACGTCAAAATTAACGCTTTCAGAGCGAGAGAAGTACATAAAGAGCAATATGAACAATTTTTGTTTTTTTCACAGTAAATACACACGGAATCAAAATAAACTATCTTGTCCTTCAATACTATGCATAAATGAATGTTTCTAAAGTGGAATTGACATTCTAACATAGTTTGATAAATCACTACAGCTGAATCTTAAATAGTGACATTCGCTGCATTAGACCGTCAAAATTAACGCTTTGAGAGCGAGAGAAGTACATAAAGAGCAATATGAACACAAGTTACTGTTATCACAGTAAATGCATACGGAATCAAAATAAACTATGTTGGCCTTCAATACTATGCATAAATGAATGTTTCTAAAGTGGAATTGTCATTCTAACATAGTTTGATAAATCACTACAGCTGAATCTTAAATAGTGACATTCGCTGCATTAGACCGTTGAAATTAACGCTTTCAGAGCCAGAAAAACACATAATGAGACAACATGAACACATGTGGCTGTTATCACAGTAAATGCATACGGAATCAAAATAAACTATGTTGGCCTTCAATACTATGCATAAATGAATGTTTCTAAAGTGGAATTGTCATTCTAACATAGTTTGATAAATCACCACAGCTGAATCTTAAACAGTGACATTCGCTGCATTTAGACTGTCAAAATTAACGCTTTGAGAGCGAGAGAAGTACATAAAGAGCAATATGAACACAAGTTACTGTTATCACAGTAAAATACACACGGAATCAAAATTAACTATGTTGGCCTTCAATACTATGCATAAATGAATGTTTCTAAAGTGGAATTGTCATTCTAACATAGTTTGATAAATCACCACAGCTGAATCTTAAATAGTGACATTCGCTGCATTCGAACGTCAAAATTAACGCTTTCAGAGCGAGAGAAGTACATAAAGAGCAATATGAACAATTTTTGTTTTTTTCACAGTAAATACACACGGAATCAAAATAAACTATCTTGTCCTTCAATACTATGCATAAATGAATGTTTCTAAAGTGGAATTGACATTCTAACATAGTTTGATAAATCACTACAGCTGAATCTTAAATAGTGACATTCGCTGCATTAGACCGTCAAAATTAACGCTTTGAGAGCGAGAGAAGTACATAAAGAGCAATATGAACACAAGTTACTGTTATCACAGTAAAATACACACGGAATCAAAATTAACTATGTTGGCCTTCAATACTATGCATAAATGAATGTTTCTAAAGTGGAATTGTCATTCTAACATAGTTTGATAAATCACCACAGCTGAATCTTAAATAGTGACATTCGCTGCATTCGAACGTCAAAATTAACGCTTTCAGAGCGAGAGAAGTACATAAAGAGCAATATGAACAATTTTTGTTTTTTTCACAGTAAAATACACACGGAATCAAAATAAACTATGTTGGCCTTCAATACTATGCATAAATGAATGTTTCTAAAGTGGAATTGTCATTCTAACATAGTTTGATAAATCACCACAGCTGAATCTTAAATAGTGACATTCGCTGCTTAAACCGTCAAAATTGACGCTTTCAGAGCCAGAAAAACACATAATGAGACAACATGAACACATGTGGCTGTTATCACAGTAAATGCATACGGAATCAAAATTAACTATGTTGGCCTTCAATACTATGCATAAATGAATGTTTCTAAAGTGGAATTGTCATTCTAACATAGTTTGATAAATCACCACAGCTGAATCTTAAATAGTGACATTCGCTGCATTAGACCGTCAAAATTAACGCTTTGAGAGCGAGAGAAGTACATAAAGAGCAATATGAACAATTTTTGTTTTTTTCACAGTAAATACACACGGAATCAAAATAAACTATCTTGTCCTTCAATACTATGCATAAATGAATGTTTCTAAAGTGGAATTGACATTCTAACATAGTTTGATAAATCACTACAGCTGAATCTTAAATAGTGACATTCGCTGCATTAGACCGTCAAAATTAACGCTTTGAGAGCGAGAGAAGTACATAAAGAGCAATATGAACACAAGTTACTGTTATCACAGTAAAATAAACACGGAATCAAAATAAACTATGTTGGCCTTCAATACTATGCATAAATGAATGTTTCTAAAGTGGAATTGTCATTCTAACATAGTTTGGTAAATCACCACAGCTGAATCTTAAATAGTGACATTCGCTGCATTAGACTGTCAAAATTAACGCTTTCAGAGCGATAAAAGCACATAAGACAATATGAACACATGTGGCTGTTATCACAGTAAATGCATACGGAATCAAAATAAACTATGTTGGCCTTCAATACTATGCATAAATGAATGTTTCTAAAGTGGAATTGTCATTCTAACATAGTTTGATAAATCACCACAGCTGAATCTTAAACAGTGACATTCGCTGCATTTAGACTGTCAAAATTAACGCTTTGAGAGCGAGAGAAGTACATAAAGAGCAATATGAACACAAGTTACTGTTATCACAGTAAAATACACACGGAATCAAAATAAACTATATTGGCCTTCAATACTATGCATAAATGAATGTTTCTAAAGTGGAATTGTCATTCTAACATAGTTTGATAAATCACCACAGCTGAATCTTAAATAGTGACATTCGCTGCATTCGAACGTCAAAATTAACGCTTTCAGAGCGAGAGAAGTACATAAAGAGCAATATGAACAATTTTTGTTTTTTTCACAGTAAATACACACGGAATCAAAATAAACTATCTTGTCCTTCAATACTATGCATAAATGAATGTTTCTAAAGTGGAATTGACATTCTAACATAGTTTGATAAATCACTACAGCTGAATCTTAAATAGTGACATTCGCTGCATTAGACCGTCAAAATTAACGCTTTGAGAGCGAGAGAAGTACATAAAGAGCAATATGAACACAAGTTACTGTTATCACAGTAAAATACACACGGAATCAAAATAAACTATGTTGGCCTTCAATACTATGCATAAATGAATGTTTCTAAAGTGGAATTGTCATTCTAACATAGTTTGATAAATCACCACAGCTGAATCTTAAATAGTGACATTCGCTGCTTAAACCGTCAAAATTGACGCTTTCAGAGCCAGAAAAACACATAATGAGACAACATGAACACATGTGGCTGTTATCACAGTAAATGCATACGGAATCAAAATTAACTATGTTGGCCTTCAATACTATGCATAAATGAATGTTTCTAAAGTGGAATTGTCATTCTAACATAGTTTGATAAATCACCACAGCTGAATCTTAAATAGTGACATTCGCTACATTAGACCGTCAAAATTAACACTTTGAGAGCGAGAGAAGTACATAAAGAGCAATATGAACAATTTTTGTTTTTTTCACAGTAAATACACACGGAATCAAAATAAACTATCTTGTCCTTCAATACTATGCATAAATGAATGTTTCTAAAGTGGAATTGACATTCTAACATAGTTTGATAAATCACCACAGCTGAATCTTAAATAGTGACATTCGCTGCATTAGACCGTCAAAATTAACGCTTTGAGAGCGAGAGAAGTACATAAAGAGCAATATGAACACAAGTTACTGTTATCACAGTAAAATAAACACGGAATCAAAATAAACTATGTTGGCCTTCAATACTATGCATAAATGAATGTTTCTAAAGTGGAATTGTCATTCTAACATAGTTTGGTAAATCACCACAGCTGAATCTTAAATAGTGACATTCGCTGCATTAGACCGTTGAAATTAACGCTTTCAGAGCCAGAAAAACACATAATGAGACAACATGAACACATGTGGCTGTTATCACAGTAAATGCATACGGAATCAAAATAAACTATGTTGGCCTTCAATACTATGCATAAATGAATGTTTCTAAAGTGGAATTGTCATTCTAACATAGTTTGATAAATCACCACAGCTGAATCTTAAACAGTGACATTCGCTGCATTTAGACTGTCAAAATTAACGCTTTGAGAGCGAGAGAAGTACATAAAGAGCAATATGAACACAAGTTACTGTTATCACAGTAAAATACACACGGAATCAAAATTAACTATGTTGGCCTTCAATACTATGCATAAATGAATGTTTCTAAAGTGGAATTGTCATTCTAACATAGTTTGATAAATCACCACAGCTGAATCTTAAATAGTGACATTCGCTGCATTCGAACGTCAAAATTAACGCTTTCAGAGCGAGAGAAGTACATAAAGAGCAATATGAACAATTTTTGTTTTTTTCACAGTAAATACACACGGAATCAAAATAAACTATCTTGTCCTTCAATACTATGCATAAATGAATGTTTCTAAAGTGGAATTGACATTCTAACATAGTTTGATAAATCACTACAGCTGAATCTTAAATAGTGACATTCGCTGCATTAGACCGTCAAAATTAACGCTTTGAGAGCGAGAGAAGTACATAAAGAGCAATATGAACACAAGTTACTGTTATCACAGTAAATGCATACGGAATCAAAATAAACTATGTTGGCCTTCAATACTATGCATAAATGAATGTTTCTAAAGTGGAATTGTCATTCTAACATAGTTTGATAAATCACTACAGCTGAATCTTAAATAGTGACATTCGCTGCATTAGACCGTTGAAATTAACGCTTTCAGAGCCAGAAAAACACATAATGAGACAACATGAACACATGTGGCTGTTATCACAGTAAATGCATACGGAATCAAAATAAACTATGTTGGCCTTCAATACTATGCATAAATGAATGTTTCTAAAGTGGAATTGTCATTCTAACATAGTTTGATAAATCACCACAGCTGAATCTTAAACAGTGACATTCGCTGCATTTAGACTGTCAAAATTAACGCTTTGAGAGCGAGAGAAGTACATAAAGAGCAATATGAACACAAGTTACTGTTATCACAGTAAAATACACACGGAATCAAAATTAACTATATTGGCCTTCAATACTATGCATAAATGAATGTTTCTAAAGTGGAATTGTCATTCTAACATAGTTTGATAAATCACCACAGCTGAATCTTAAATAGTGACATTCGCTGCATTCGAACGTCAAAATTAACGCTTTCAGAGCGAGAGAAGTACATAAAGAGCAATATGAACAATTTTTGTTTTTTTCACAGTAAATACACACGGAATCAAAATAAACTATCTTGTCCTTCAATACTATGCATAAATGAATGTTTCTAAAGTGGAATTGACATTCTAACATAGTTTGATAAATCACTACAGCTGAATCTTAAATAGTGACATTCGCTGCATTAGACCGTCAAAATTAACGCTTTGAGAGCGAGAGAAGTACATAAAGAGCAATATGAACACAAGTTACTGTTATCACAGTAAAATACACACGGAATCAAAATAAACTATGTTGGCCTTCAATACTATGCATAAATGAATGTTTCTAAAGTGGAATTGTCATTCTAACATAGTTTGATAAATCACCACAGCTGAATCTTAAATAGTGACATTCGCTGCATTAGACCGTTGAAATTAACGCTTTCAGAGCCAGAAAAACACATAATGAGACAACATGAACACATGTGGCTGTTATCACAGTAAATGCATACGGAATCAAAATAAACTATGTTGGCCTTCAATACTATGCATAAATAAATGTTTCTAAAGTGGAATTGTCATTCTAACATAGTTTGATAAATCACCACAGCTGAATCTTAAACAGTGACATTCGCTGCATTTAGACTGTCAAAATTAACGCTTTGAGGGCGAGAGAAGTACATAAAGAGCAATATGAACACAAGTTACTGTTATCACAGTAAAATACACACGGAATCAAAATTAACTATATTGGCCTTCAATACTATGCATAAATGAATGTTTCTAAAGTGGAATTGTCATTCTAACATAGTTTGATAAATCACCACAGCTGAATCTTAAATAGTGACATTCGCTGCATTCGAACGTCAAAATTAACGCTTTCAGAGCGAGAGAAGTACATAAAGAGCAATATGAACAATTTTTGTTTTTTTCACAGTAAATACACACGGAATCAAAATAAACTATCTTGTCCTTCAATACTATGCATAAATGAATGTTTCTAAAGTGGAATTGACATTCTAACATAGTTTGATAAATCACTACAGCTGAATCTTAAATAGTGACATTCGCTGCATTAGACCGTCAAAATTAACGCTTTGAGAGCGAGAGAAGTACATAAAGAGCAATATGAACACAAGTTACTGTTATCACAGTAAAATACACACGGAATCAAAATAAACTATGTTGGCCTTCAATACTATGCATAAATGAATGTTTCTAAAGTGGAATTGTCATTCTAACATAGTTTGATAAATCACCACAGCTGAATCTTAAATAGTGACATTCGCTGCTTAAACCGTCAAAATTGACGCTTTCAGAGCCAGAAAAACACATAATGAGACAACATGAACACATGTGGCTGTTATCACAGTAAATGCATACGGAATCAAAATTAACTATGTTGGCCTTCAATACTATGCATAAATGAATGTTTCTAAAGTGGAATTGTCATTCTAACATAGTTTGATAAATCACCACAGCTGAATCTTAAATAGTGACATTCGCTGCATTAGACCGTCAAAATTAACGCTTTGAGAGCGAGAGAAGTACATAAAGAGCAATATGAACAATTTTTGTTTTTTTCACAGTAAATACACACGGAATCAAAATAAACTATCTTGTCCTTCAATACTATGCATAAATGAATGTTTCTAAAGTGGAATTGACATTCTAACATAGTTTGATAAATCACTACAGCTGAATCTTAAATAGTGACATTCGCTGCATTAGACCGTCAAAATTAACGCTTTGAGAGCGAGAGAAGTACATAAAGAGCAATATGAACACAAGTTACTGTTATCACAGTAAAATAAACACGGAATCAAAATAAACTATGTTGGCCTTCAATACTATGCATAAATGAATGTTTCTAAAGTGGAATTGTCATTCTAACATAGTTTGGTAAATCACCACAGCTGAATCTTAAATAGTGACATTCGCTGCATTAGACCGTTGAAATTAACGCTTTCAGAGCCAGAAAAACACATAATGAGACAACATGAACACATGTGGCTGTTATCACAGTAAATGCATACGGAATCAAAATAAACTATGTTGGCCTTCAATACTATGCATAAATGAATGTTTCTAAAGTGGAATTGTCATTCTAACATAGTTTGATAAATCACCACAGCTGAATCTTAAACAGTGACATTCGCTGCATTTAGACTGTCAAAATTAACGCTTTGAGAGCGAGAGAAGTACATAAAGAGCAATATGAACACAAGTTACTGTTATCACAGTAAAATACACACGGAATCAAAATAAACTATGTTGGCCTTCAATACTATGCATAAATGAATGTTTCTAAAGTGGAATTGTCATTCTAACATAGTTTGATAAATCACCACAGCTGAATCTTAAATAGTGACATTCGCTGCATTCGAACGTCAAAATTAACGCTTTCAGAGCGAGAGAAGTACATAAAGAGCAATATGAACAATTTTTGTTTTTTTCACAGTAAATACACACGGAATCAAAATAAACTATCTTGTCCTTCAATACTATGCATAAATGAATGTTTCTAAAGTGGAATTGACATTCTAACATAGTTTGATAAATCACTACAGCTGAATCTTAAATAGTGACATTCGCTGCATTAGACCGTCAAAATTAACGCTTTGAGAGCGAGAGAAGTACATAAAGAGCAATATGAACACAAGTTACTGTTATCACAGTAAATGCATACGGAATCAAAATAAACTATGTTGGCCTTCAATACTATGCATAAATGAATGTTTCTAAAGTGGAATTGTCATTCTAACATAGTTTGATAAATCACTACAGCTGAATCTTAAATAGTGACATTCGCTGCATTAGACCGTTGAAATTAACGCTTTCAGAGCCAGAAAAACACATAATGAGACAACATGAACACATGTGGCTGTTATCACAGTAAATGCATACGGAATCAAAATAAACTATGTTGGCCTTCAATACTATGCATAAATGAATGTTTCTAAAGTGGAATTGTCATTCTAACATAGTTTGATAAATCACCACAGCTGAATCTTAAACAGTGACATTCGCTGCATTTAGACTGTCAAAATTAACGCTTTGAGAGCGAGAGAAGTACATAAAGAGCAATATGAACACAAGTTACTGTTATCACAGTAAAATACACACGGAATCAAAATTAACTATGTTGGCCTTCAATATTATGCATAAATGAATGTTTCTAAAGTGGAATTGTCATTCTAACATAGTTTGATAAATCACCACAGCTGAATCTTAAATAGTGACATTCGCTGCATTCGAACGTCAAAATTAACGCTTTCAGAGCGAGAGAAGTACATAAAGAGCAATATGAACAATTTTTGTTTTTTTCACAGTAAATACACACGGAATCAAAATAAACTATCTTGTCCTTCAATACTATGCATAAATGAATGTTTCTAAAGTGGAATTGACATTCTAACATAGTTTGATAAATCACTACAGCTGAATCTTAAATAGTGACATTCGCTGCATTCGAACGTCAAAATTAACGCTTTCAGAGCGAGAGAAGTACATAAAGAGCAATATGAACACAAGTTACTGTTATCACAGTAAAATACACACGGAATCAAAATAAACTATGTTGGCCTTCAATACTATGCATAAATGAATGTTTCTAAAGTGGAATTGTCATTCTAACATAGTTTGATAAATCACCACAGCTGAATCTTAAATAGTGACATTCGCTGCTTAAACCGTCAAAATTGACGCTTTCAGAGCCAGAAAAACACATAATGAGACAACATGAACACATGTGGCTGTTATCACAGTAAATGCATACGGAATCAAAATTAACTATGTTGGCCTTCAATACTATGCATAAATGAATGTTTCTAAAGTGGAATTGTCATTCTAACATAGTTTGATAAATCACCACAGCTGAATCTTAAATAGTGACATTCGCTGCATTAGACCGTCAAAATTAACGCTTTGAGAGCGAGAGAAGTACATAAAGAGCAATATGAACAATTTTTGTTTTTTTCACAGTAAATACACACGGAATCAAAATAAACTATCTTGTCCTTCAATACTATGCATAAATGAATGTTTCTAAAGTGGAATTGACATTCTAACATAGTTTGATAAATCACTACAGCTGAATCTTAAATAGTGACATTCGCTGCATTAGACCGTCAAAATTAACGCTTTGAGAGCGAGAGAAGTACATAAAGAGCAATATGAACACAAGTTACTGTTATCACAGTAAAATAAACACGGAATCAAAATAAACTATGTTGGCCTTCAATACTATGCATAAATGAATGTTTCTAAAGTGGAATTGTCATTCTAACATAGTTTGGTAAATCACCACAGCTGAATCTTAAATAGTGACATTCGCTGCATTAGACCGTTGAAATTAACGCTTTCAGAGCCAGAAAAACACATAATGAGACAACATGAACACATGTGGCTGTTATCACAGTAAATGCATACGGAATCAAAATAAACTATGTTGGCCTTCAATACTATGCATAAATGAATGTTTCTAAAGTGGAATTGTCATTCTAACATAGTTTGATAAATCACCACAGCTGAATCTTAAACAGTGACATTCGCTGCATTTAGACTGTCAAAATTAACGCTTTGAGAGCGAGAGAAGTACATAAAGAGCAATATGAACACAAGTTACTGTTATCACAGTAAAATACACACGGAATCAAAATTAACTATGTTGGCCTTCAATACTATGCATAAATGAATGTTTCTAAAGTGGAATTGTCATTCTAACATAGTTTGATAAATCACCACAGCTGAATCTTAAATAGTGACATTCGCTGCATTCGAACGTCAAAATTAACGCTTTCAGAGCGAGAGAAGTACATAAAGAGCAATATGAACAATTTTTGTTTTTTTCACAGTAAATACACACGGAATCAAAATAAACTATCTTGTCCTTCAATACTATGCATAAATGAATGTTTCTAAAGTGGAATTGACATTCTAACATAGTTTGATAAATCACTACAGCTGAATCTTAAATAGTGACATTCGCTGCATTAGACCGTCAAAATTAACGCTTTGAGAGCGAGAGAAGTACATAAAGAGCAATATGAACACAAGTTACTGTTATCACAGTAAAATACACACGGAATCAAAATAAACTATGTTGGCCTTCAATACTATGCATAAATGAATGTTTCTAAAGTGGAATTGTCATTCTAACATAGTTTGATAAATCACCACAGCTGAATCTTAAATAGTGACATTCGCTGCTTAAACCGTCAAAATTGACGCCTTCAGAGCCAGAAAAACACATAATGAGACAACATGAACACATGTGGCTGTTATCACAGTAAATGCATACGGAATCAAAATTAACTATGTTGGCCTTCAATACTATGCATAAATGAATGTTTCTAAAGTGGAATTGTCATTCTAACATAGTTTGATAAATCACCACAGCTGAATCTTAAATAGTGACATTCGCTGCATTAGACCGTCAAAATTAACGCTTTCAGAGCGAGAGAAGTACATAAAGAGCAATATGAACAATTTTTGTTTTTTTCACAGTAAATACACACGGAATCAAAATAAACTATCTTGTCCTTCAATACTATGCATAAATGAATGTTTCTAAAGTGGAATTGACATTCTAACATAGTTTGATAAATCACTACAGCTGAATCTTAAATAGTGACATTCGCTGCATTAGACCGTCAAAATTAACGCTTTGAGAGCGAGAGAAGTACATAAAGAGCAATATGAACACAAGTTACTGTTATCACAGTAAAATAAACACGGAATCAAAATAAACTATGTTGGCCTTCAATACTATGCATAAATGAATGTTTCTAAAGTGGAATTGTCATTCTAACATAGTTTGGTAAATCACCACAGCTGAATCTTAAATAGTGACATTCGCTGCATTAGACCGTTGAAATTAACGCTTTCAGAGCCAGAAAAACACATAATGAGACAACATGAACACATGTGGCTGTTATCACAGTAAATGCATACGGAATCAAAATAAACTATGTTGGCCTTCAATACTATGCATAAATGAATGTTTCTAAAGTGGAATTGTCATTCTAACATAGTTTGATAAATCACCACAGCTGAATCTTAAACAGTGACATTCGCTGCATTTAGACTGTCAAAATTAACGCTTTGAGAGCGAGAGAAGTACATAAAGAGCAATATGAACACAAGTTACTGTTATCACAGTAAAATACACACGGAATCAAAATTAACTATATTGGCCTTCAATACTATGCATAAATGAATGTTTCTAAAGTGGAATTGTCATTCTAACATAGTTTGATAAATCACCACAGCTGAATCTTAAATAGTGACATTCGCTGCATTAGACCGTTGAAATTAACGCTTTCAGAGCCAGAAAAACACATAATGAGACAACATGAACACATGTGGCTGTTATCACAGTAAATGCATACGGAATCAAAATAAACTATGTTGGCCTTCAATACTATGCATAAATGAATGTTTCTAAAGTGGAATTGTCATTCTAACATAGTTTGATAAATCACCACAGCTGAATCTTAAACAGTGACATTCGCTGCATTTAGACTGTCAAAATTAACGCTTTGAGAGCGAGAGAAGTACATAAAGAGCAATATGAACACAAGTTACTGTTATCACAGTAAAATACACACGGAATCAAAATAAACTATGTTGGCCTTCAATACTATGCATAAATGAATGTTTCTAAAGTGGAATTGTCATTCTAACATAGTTTGATAAATCACCACAGCTGAATCTTAAATAGTGACATTCGCTGCTTAAACCGTCAAAATTGACGCTTTCAGAGCCAGAAAAACACATAATGAGACAACATGAACACATGTGGCTGTTATCACAGTAAATGCATACGGAATCAAAATTAACTATGTTGGCCTTCAATACTATGCATAAATGAATGTTTCTAAAGTGGAATTGTCATTCTAACATAGTTTGATAAATCACCACAGCTGAATCTTAAATAGTGACATTCGCTGCATTCGAACGTCAAAATTAACGCTTTCAGAGCGAGAGAAGTACATAAAGAGCAATATGAACAATTTTTGTTTTTTTCACAGTAAATACACACGGAATCAAAATAAACTATCTTGTCCTTCAATACTATGCATAAATGAATGTTTCTAAAGTGGAATTGACATTCTAACATAGTTTGATAAATCACTACAGCTGAATCTTAAATAGTGACATTCGCTGCATTAGACCGTCAAAATTAACGCTTTGAGAGCGAGAGAAGTACATAAAGAGCAATATGAACACAAGTTACTGTTATCACAGTAAAATAAACACGGAATCAAAATAAACTATGTTGGCCTTCAATACTAGGCATAAATGAATGTTTCTAAAGTGGAATTGTCATTCTAACATAGTTTGATAAATCACCACAGCTGAATCTTAAATAGTGACATTCGCTGCATTAGACCGTCAAAATTAACGCTTTGAGAGCGAGAGAAGTACATAAAGAGCAATATGAACAATTTTTGTTTTTTTCACAGTAAATACACACGGAATCAAAATAAACTATCTTGTCCTTCAATACTATGCATAAATGAATGTTTCTAAAGTGGAATTGACATTCTAACATAGTTTGATAAATCACTACAGCTGAATCTTAAATAGTGACATTCGCTGCATTAGACCGTCAAAATTAACGCTTTGAGAGCGAGAGAAGTACATAAAGAGCAATATGAACACAAGTTACTGTTATCACAGTAAAATAAACACGGAATCAAAATAAACTATGTTGGCCTTCAATACTATGCATAAATGAATGTTTCTAAAGTGGAATTGTCATTCTAACATAGTTTGGTAAATCACCACAGCTGAATCTTAAATAGTGACATTCGCTGCATTAGACCGTTGAAATTAACGCTTTCAGAGCCAGAAAAACACATAATGAGACAACATGAACACATGTGGCTGTTATCACAGTAAATGCATACGGAATCAAAATAAACTATGTTGGCCTTCAATACTATGCATAAATGAATGTTTCTAAAGTGGAATTGTCATTCTAACATAGTTTGATAAATCACCACAGCTGAATCTTAAACAGTGACATTCGCTGCATTTAGACTGTCAAAATTAACGCTTTGAGAGCGAGAGAAGTACATAAAGAGCAATATGAACACAAGTTACTGTTATCACAGTAAAATACACACGGAATCAAAATTAACTATGTTGGCCTTCAATACTATGCATAAATGAATGTTTCTAAAGTGGAATTGTCATTCTAACATAGTTTGATAAATCACCACAGCTGAATCTTAAATAGTGACATTCGCTGCATTCGAACGTCAAAATTAACGCTTTCAGAGCGAGAGAAGTACATAAAGAGCAATATGAACAATTTTTGTTTTTTTCACAGTAAATACACACGGAATCAAAATAAACTATCTTGTCCTTCAATACTATGCATAAATGAATGTTTCTAAAGTGGAATTGACATTCTAACATAGTTTGATAAATCACTACAGCTGAATCTTAAATAGTGACATTCGCTGCATTAGACCGTCAAAATTAACGCTTTGAGAGCGAGAGAAGTACATAAAGAGCAATATGAACACAAGTTACTGTTATCACAGTAAATGCATACGGAATCAAAATAAACTATGTTGGCCTTCAATACTATGCATAAATGAATGTTTCTAAAGTGGAATTGTCATTCTAACATAGTTTGATAAATCACTACAGCTGAATCTTAAATAGTGACATTCGCTGCATTAGACCGTTGAAATTAACGCTTTCAGAGCCAGAAAAACACATAATGAGACAACATGAACACATGTGGCTGTTATCACAGTAAATGCATACGGAATCAAAATAAACTATGTTGGCCTTCAATACTATGCATAAATGAATGTTTCTAAAGTGGAATTGTCATTCTAACATAGTTTGATAAATCACCACAGCTGAATCTTAAATAGTGACATTCGCTGCTTAAACCGTCAAAATTGACGCTTTCAGAGCCAGAAAAACACATAATGAGACAACATGAACACATGTGGCTGTTATCACAGTAAATGCATACGGAATCAAAATTAACTATGTTGGCCTTCAATACTATGCATAAATGAATGTTTCTAAAGTGGAATTGTCATTCTAACATAGTTTGATAAATCACCACAGCTGAATCTTAAATAGTGACATTCGCTGCATTCGAACGTCAAAATTAACGCTTTCAGAGCGAGAGAAGTACATAAAGAGCAATATGAACAATTTTTGTTTTTTTCACAGTAAATACACACGGAATCAAAATAAACTATCTTGTCCTTCAATACTATGCATAAATGAATGTTTCTAAAGTGGAATTGACATTCTAACATAGTTTGATAAATCACTACAGCTGAATCTTAAATAGTGACATTCGCTGCATTAGACCGTCAAAATTAACGCTTTGAGAGCGAGAGAAGTACATAAAGAGCAATATGAACACAAGTTACTGTTATCACAGTAAAATAAACACGGAATCAAAATAAACTATGTTGGCCTTCAATACTAGGCATAAATGAATGTTTCTAAAGTGGAATTGTCATTCTAACATAGTTTGATAAATCACCACAGCTGAATCTTAAATAGTGACATTCGCTGCATTAGACCGTCAAAATTAACGCTTTGAGAGCGAGAGAAGTACATAAAGAGCAATATGAACAATTTTTGTTTTTTTCACAGTAAATACACACGGAATCAAAATAAACTATCTTGTCCTTCAATACTATGCATAAATGAATGTTTCTAAAGTGGAATTGACATTCTAACATAGTTTGATAAATCACTACAGCTGAATCTTAAATAGTGACATTCGCTGCATTAGACCGTCAAAATTAACGCTTTGAGAGCGAGAGAAGTACATAAAGAGCAATATGAACACAAGTTACTGTTATCACAGTAAAATAAACACGGAATCAAAATAAACTATGTTGGCCTTCAATACTATGCATAAATGAATGTTTCTAAAGTGGAATTGTCATTCTAACATAGTTTGGTAAATCACCACAGCTGAATCTTAAATAGTGACATTCGCTGCATTAGACCGTTGAAATTAACGCTTTCAGAGCCAGAAAAACACATAATGAGACAACATGAACACATGTGGCTGTTATCACAGTAAATGCATACGGAATCAAAATAAACTATGTTGGCCTTCAATACTATGCATAAATGAATGTTTCTAAAGTGGAATTGTCATTCTAACATAGTTTGATAAATCACCACAGCTGAATCTTAAACAGTGACATTCGCTGCATTTAGACTGTCAAAATTAACGCTTTGAGAGCGAGAGAAGTACATAAAGAGCAATATGAACACAAGTTACTGTTATCACAGTAAAATACACACGGAATCAAAATTAACTATGTTGGCCTTCAATACTATGCATAAATGAATGTTTCTAAAGTGGAATTGTCATTCTAACATAGTTTGATAAATCACCACAGCTGAATCTTAAATAGTGACATTCGCTGCATTCGAACGTCAAAATTAACGCTTTCAGAGCGAGAGAAGTACATAAAGAGCAATATGAACAATTTTTGTTTTTTTCACAGTAAATACACACGGAATCAAAATAAACTATCTTGTCCTTCAATACTATGCATAAATGAATGTTTCTAAAGTGGAATTGACATTCTAACATAGTTTGATAAATCACTACAGCTGAATCTTAAATAGTGACATTCGCTGCATTAGACCGTCAAAATTAACGCTTTGAGAGCGAGAGAAGTACATAAAGAGCAATATGAACACAAGTTACTGTTATCACAGTAAATGCATACGGAATCAAAATAAACTATGTTGGCCTTCAATACTATGCATAAATGAATGTTTCTAAAGTGGAATTGTCATTCTAACATAGTTTGATAAATCACTACAGCTGAATCTTAAATAGTGACATTCGCTGCATTAGACCGTTGAAATTAACGCTTTCAGAGCCAGAAAAACACATAATGAGACAACATGAACACATGTGGCTGTTATCACAGTAAATGCATACGGAATCAAAATAAACTATGTTGGCCTTCAATACTATGCATAAATGAATGTTTCTAAAGTGGAATTGTCATTCTAACATAGTTTGATAAATCACCACAGCTGAATCTTAAATAGTGACATTCGCTGCTTAAACCGTCAAAATTGACGCTTTCAGAGCCAGAAAAACACATAATGAGACAACATGAACACATGTGGCTGTTATCACAGTAAATGCATACGGAATCAAAATAAACTATGTTGGCCTTCAATACTATGCATAAATGAATGTTTCTAAAGTGGAATTGTCATTCTAACATAGTTTGATAAATCACCACAGCTGAATCTTAAATAGTGACATTCGCTGCTTAAACCGTCAAAATTGACGCTTTCAGAGCCAGAAAAACACATAATGAGACAACATGAACACATGTGGCTGTTATCACAGTAAATGCATACGGAATCAAAATTAACTATGTTGGCCTTCAATACTATGCATAAATGAATGTTTCTAAAGTGGAATTGTCATTCTAACATAGTTTGATAAATCACCACAGCTGAATCTTAAATAGTGACATTCGCTGCATTCGAACGTCAAAATTAACGCTTTCAGAGCGAGAGAAGTACATAAAGAGCAATATGAACAATTTTTGTTTTTTTCACAGTAAATACACACGGAATCAAAATAAACTATCTTGTCCTTCAATACTATGCATAAATGAATGTTTCTAAAGTGGAATTGACATTCTAACATAGTTTGATAAATCACTACAGCTGAATCTTAAATAGTGACATTCGCTGCATTAGACCGTCAAAATTAACGCTTTGAGAGCGAGAGAAGTACATAAAGAGCAATATGAACACAAGTTACTGTTATCACAGTAAAATAAACACGGAATCAAAATAAACTATGTTGGCCTTCAATACTATGCATAAATGAATGTTTCTAAAGTGGAATTGTCATTCTAACATAGTTTGGTAAATCACCACAGCTGAATCTTAAATAGTGACATTCGCTGCATTAGACCGTTGAAATTAACGCTTTCAGAGCCAGAAAAACACATAATGAGACAACATGAACACATGTGGCTGTTATCACAGTAAATGCATACGGAATCAAAATAAACTATGTTGGCCTTCAATACTATGCATAAATGAATGTTTCTAAAGTGGAATTGACATTCTAACATAGTTTGATAAATCACTACAGCTGAATCTTAAATAGTGACATTCGCTGCATTAGACTGTCAAAATTAACGCTTTGAGAGCGAGAGAAGTACATAAAGAGCAATATGAACACAAGTTACTGTTATCACAGTAAAATAAACACGGAATCAAAATAAACTATGTTGGCCTTCAATACTATGCATAAATGAATGTTTCTAAAGTGGAATTGTCATTCTAACATAGTTTGATAAATCACCACAGCTGAATCTTAAATAGTGACATTCGCTGCATTAGACCGTCAAAATTAACGCTTTGAGAGCGAGAGAAGTACATAAAGAGCAATATGAACACAAGTTACTGTTATCACAGTAAATGCATACGGAATCAAAATAAACTATGTTGGCCTTCAATACTATGCATAAATGAATGTTTCTAAAGTGGAATTGTCATTCTAACATAGTTTGGTAAATCACCACAGCTGAATCTTAAACAGTGACATTCGCTGCATTAGACTGTCAAAATTAACGCTTTCCGAGCGAGAGAAGTACATAAAGAGCAATATGAACACAAGTTACTGTTATCACAGTAAAATAAACACGGAATCAAAATAAACTATGTTGGCCTTCAATACTATGCATAAATGAATGTTTCTAAAGTGGAATTGTCATTCTAACATAGTTTGATAAATCACCACAGCTGAATCTTAAATAGTGACATTCGCTGCATTAGACCGTCAAAATTAACGCTTTGAGAGCGAGAGAAGTACATAAAGAGCAATATGAACACAAGTTACTGTTATCACAGTAAATGCATACGGAATCAAAATAAACTATGTTGGCCTTCAATACTATGCATAAATGAATGTTTCTAAAGTGGAATTGTCATTCTAACATAGTTTGATAAATCACTACAGCTGAATCTTAAATAGTGACATTCGCTGCTTAAACCGTCAAAATTGACGCTTTCAGAGCCAGAAAAAAACATAATGAGACAATATGAACACATGTGGCTGTTTTCACAGTAACTGCATACGGAATCAAAATAAACTATGTTGGCCTTCAATACTATGCATAAATGAATGTTTCTAAAGTGGAATTGTCATTCTAACATAGTTTGATAAATCACCACAGCTGAATCTTAAATAGTGACATTCGCTGCATTAGACCGTCAAAATTAACGCTTTGAGAGCGAGAGAAGTACATAAAGAGCAATATGAACACAAGTTACTGTTATCACAGTAAATGCATACGGAATCAAAATAAACTATGTTGGCCTTCAATACTATGCATAAATGAATGTTTCTAAAGTGGAATTGTCATTCTAACATAGTTTGATAAATCACCACAGCTGAATCTTAAATAGTGACATTCGCTGCATTAGACCGTCAAAATTAACGCTTTGAGAGCGAGAGAAGTACATAAAGAGCAATATGAACACAAGTTACTGTTATCACAGTAAATTCATACGGAATCAAAATAAACTATGTTGGCCTTCAATACTATGCATAAATGAATGTTTCTAAAGTGGAATTGTCATTCTAACATAGTTTGATAAATCACCACAGCTGAATCTTAAATAGTGACATTCGCTGCATTAGACTGTCAAAATTAACGCTTTGAGAGCGAGAGAAGTACATAAAGAGCAATATGAACACAAGTTACTGTTATCACAGTAAAATAAACACGGAATCAAAATAAACTATGTTGGCCTTCAATACTATGCATAAATAAATGTTTCTAAAGTGGAATTGTCATTCTAACATAGTTTGATAAATCACCACAGCTGAATCTTAAATAGTGACATTCGCTGCATTAGACCGTCAAAATTAACGCTTTGAGAGCGAGAGAAGTACATAAAGAGCAATATGAACACAAGTTACTGTTATCACAGTAAAATAAACACGGAATCAAAATAAACTATGTTGGCCTTCAATACTATGCATAAATGAATGTTTCTAAAGTGGAATTGTCATTCTAACATAGTTTGATAAATCACCACAGCTGAATCTTAAATAGTGACATTCGCTGCATTAGACCGTCAAAATTAACGCTTTGAGAGCGAGAGAAGTACATAAAGAGCAATATGAACACAAGTTACTGTTATCACAGTAAATGCATACGGAATCAAAATAAACTATGTTGGCCTTCAATACTATGCATAAATGAATGTTTCTAAAGTGGAATTGTCATTCTAACATAGTTTGATAAATCACCACAGCTGAATCTTAAATAGTGACATTCGCTGCATTAGACCGTCAAAATTAACGCTTTGAGAGCGAGAGAAGTACATAAAGAGCAATATGAACACAAGTTACTGTTATCACAGTAAATGCATACGGAATCAAAATAAACTATGTTGGCCTTCAATACTATGCATAAATGAATGTTTCTAAAGTGGAATTGTCATTCTAACATAGTTTGGTAAATCACCACAGCTGAATCTTAAACAGTGACATTCGCTGCATTAGACTGTCAAAATTAACGCTTTCCGAGCGAGAGAAGTACATAAAGAGCAATATGAACACAAGTTACTGTTATCACAGTAAAATAAACACGGAATCAAAATAAACTATGTTGGCCTTCAATACTATGCATAAATGAATGTTTCTAAAGTGGAATTGTCATTCTAACATAGTTTGATAAATCACCACAGCTGAATCTTAAATAGTGACATTCGCTGCATTAGACCGTCAAAATTAACGCTTTGAGAGCGAGAGAAGTACATAAAGAGCAATATGAACACAAGTTACTGTTATCACAGTAAATGCATACGGAATCAAAATAAACTATGTTGGCCTTCAATACTATGCATAAATGAATGTTTCTAAAGTGGAATTGTCATTCTAACATAGTTTGATAAATCACCACAGCTGAATCTTAAACAGTGACATTCGCTGCATTTAGACTGTCAAAATTAACGCTTTGAGAGCGAGAGAAGTACATAAAGAGCAATATGAACACAAGTTACTGTTATCACAGTAAAATACACACGGAATCAAAATTAACTATATTGGCCTTCAATACTATGCATAAATGAATGTTTCTAAAGTGGAATTGTCATTCTAACATAGTTTGATAAATCACCACAGCTGAATCTTAAATAGTGACATTCGCTGCATTCGAACGTCAAAATTAACGCTTTCAGAGCGAGAGAAGTACATAAAGAGCAATATGAACAATTTTTGTTTTTTTCACAGTAAATACACACGGAATCAAAATAAACTATCTTGTCCTTCAATACTATGCATAAATGAATGTTTCTAAAGTGGAATTGACATTCTAACATAGTTTGATAAATCACTACAGCTGAATCTTAAATAGTGACATTCGCTGCATTAGACCGTCAAAATTAACGCTTTGAGAGCGAGAGAAGTACATAAAGAGCAATATGAACACAAGTTACTGTTATCACAGTAAAATAAACACGGAATCAAAATAAACTATGTTGGCCTTCAATACTATGCATAAATGAATGTTTCTAAAGTGGAATTGTCATTCTAACATAGTTTGGTAAATCACCACAGCTGAATCTTAAATAGTGACATTCGCTGCATTAGACCGTTGAAATTAACGCTTTCAGAGCCAGAAAAACACATAATGAGACAACATGAACACATGTGGCTGTTATCACAGTAAATGCATACGGAATCAAAATAAACTATGTTGGCCTTCAATACTATGCATAAATAAATGTTTCTAAAGTGGAATTGTCATTCTAACATAGTTTGATAAATCACCACAGCTGAATCTTAAATAGTGACATTCGCTGCATTAGACCGTCAAAATTAACGCTTTGAGAGCGAGAGAAGTACATAAAGAGCAATATGAACACAAGTTACTGTTATCACAGTAAAATAAACACGGAATCAAAATAAACTATGTTGGCCTTCAATACTATGCATAAATGAATGTTTCTAAAGTGGAATTGTCATTCTAACATAGTTTGATAAATCACCACAGCTGAATCTTAAATAGTGACATTCGCTGCATTAGACCGTCAAAATTAACGCTTTGAGAGCGAGAGAAGTACATAAAGAGCAATATGAACACAAGTTACTGTTATCACAGTAAATGCATACGGAATCAAAATAAACTATGTTGGCCTTCAATACTATGCATAAATGAATGTTTCTAAAGTGGAATTGTCATTCTAACATAGTTTGATAAATCACCACAGCTGAATCTTAAATAGTGACATTCGCTGCATTAGACCGTCAAAATTAACGCTTTGAGAGCGAGAGAAGTACATAAAGAGCAATATGAACACAAGTTACTGTTATCACAGTAAATGCATACGGAATCAAAATAAACTATGTTGGCCTTCAATACTATGCATAAATGAATGTTTCTAAAGTGGAATTGTCATTCTAACATAGTTTGGTAAATCACCACAGCTGAATCTTAAACAGTGACATTCGCTGCATTAGACTGTCAAAATTAACGCTTTCCGAGCGAGAGAAGTACATAAAGAGCAATATGAACACAAGTTACTGTTATCACAGTAAAATAAACACGGAATCAAAATAAACTATGTTGGCCTTCAATACTATGCATAAATGAATGTTTCTAAAGTGGAATTGTCATTCTAACATAGTTTGATAAATCACCACAGCTGAATCTTAAATAGTGACATTCGCTGCATTCGAACGTCAAAATTAACGCTTTCAGAGCGAGAGAAGTACATAAAGAGCAATATGAACAATTTTTGTTTTTTTCACAGTAAATACACACGGAATCAAAATAAACTATCTTGTCCTTCAATACTATGCATAAATGAATGTTTCTAAAGTGGAATTGACATTCTAACATAGTTTGATAAATCACTACAGCTGAATCTTAAATAGTGACATTCGCTGCATTAGACCGTCAAAATTAACGCTTTGAGAGCGAGAGAAGTACATAAAGAGCAATATGAACACAAGTTACTGTTATCACAGTAAAATACACACGGAATTAAAATAAACTATGTTGGCCTTCAATACTATGCATAAATGAATGTTTCTAAAGTGGAATTGTCATTCTAACATAGTTTGATAAATCACCACAGCTGAATCTTAAATAGTGACATTCGCTGCTTAAACCGTCAAAATTGACGCTTTCAGAGCCAGAAAAACACATAATGAGACAACATGAACACATGTGGCTGTTATCACAGTAAATGCATACGGAATCAAAATTAACTATGTTGGCCTTCAATACTATGCATAAATGAATGTTTCTAAAGTGGAATTGTCATTCTAACATAGTTTGATAAATCACCACAGCTGAATCTTAAATAGTGACATTCGCTGCATTCGAACGTCAAAATTAACGCTTTCAGAGCGAGAGAAGTACATAAAGAGCAATATGAACAATTTTTGTTTTTTTCACAGTAAATACACACGGAATCAAAATAAACTATCTTGTCCTTCAATACTATGCATAAATGAATGTTTCTAAAGTGGAATTGACATTCTAACATAGTTTGATAAATCACTACAGCTGAATCTTAAATAGTGACATTCGCTGCATTAGACCGTCAAAATTAACGCTTTGAGAGCGAGAGAAGTACATAAAGAGCAATATGAACACAAGTTGCTGTTATCACAGTAAAATAAACACGGAATCAAAATAAACTATGTTGGCCTTCAATACTATGCATAAATGAATGTTTCTAAAGTGGAATTGTCATTCTAACATAGTTTGGTAAATCACCACAGCTGAATCTTAAATAGTGACATTCGCTGCATTAGACCGTTGAAATTAACGCTTTCAGAGCCAGAAAAACACATAATGAGACAACATGAACACATGTGGCTGTTATCACAGTAAATGCATACGGAATCAAAATAAACTATGTTGGCCTTCAATACTATGCATAAATGAATGTTTCTAAAGTGGAATTGTCATTCTAACATAGTTTGATAAATCACCACAGCTGAATCTTAAACAGTGACATTCGCTGCATTTAGACTGTCAAAATTAACGCTTTGAGAGCGAGAGAAGTACATAAAGAGCAATATGAACACAAGTTACTGTTATCACAGTAAAATACACACGGAATCAAAATTAACTATGTTGGCCTTCAATACTATGCATAAATGAATGTTTCTAAAGTGGAATTGTCATTCTAACATAGTTTGATAAATCACCACAGCTGAATCTTAAATAGTGACATTCGCTGCATTCGAACGTCAAAATTAACGCTTTCAGAGCGAGAGAAGTACATAAAGAGCAATATGAACAATTTTTGTTTTTTTCACAGTAAATACACACGGAATCAAAATAAACTATCTTGTCCTTCAATACTATGCATAAATGAATGTTTCTAAAGTGGAATTGACATTCTAACATAGTTTGATAAATCACTACAGCTGAATCTTAAATAGTGACATTCGCTGCATTAGACCGTCAAAATTAACGCTTTGAGAGCGAGAGAAGTACATAAAGAGCAATATGAACACAAGTTACTGTTATCACAGTAAAATACACACGGAATCAAAATAAACTATGTTGGCCTTCAATACTATGCATAAATGAATGTTTCTAAAGTGGAATTGTCATTCTAACATAGTTTGATAAATCACCACAGCTGAATCTTAAATAGTGACATTCGCTGCTTAAACCGTCAAAATTGACGCTTTCAGAGCCAGAAAAACACATAATGAGACAACATGAACACATGTGGCTGTTATCACAGTAAATACACACGGAATCAAAATAAACTATCTTGTCCTTCAATACTATGCATAAATGAATGTTTCTAAAGTGGAATTGACATTCTAACATAGTTTGATAAATCACTACAGCTGAATCTTAAATAGTGACATTCGCTGCATTAGACCGTCAAAATTAACGCTTTGAGAGCGAGAGAAGTACATAAAGAGCAATATGAACACAAGTTACTGTTATCACAGTAAAATACACACGGAATCAAAATAAACTATGTTGGCCTTCAATACTATGCATAAATGAATGTTTCTAAAGTGGAATTGTCATTCTAACATAGTTTGATAAATCACCACAGCTGAATCTTAAATAGTGACATTCGCTGCTTAAACCGTCAAAATTGACGCTTTCAGAGCCAGAAAAACACATAATGAGACAACATGAACACATGTGGCTGTTATCACAGTAAATGCATACGGAATCAAAATTAACTATGTTGGCCTTCAATACTATGCATAAATGAATGTTTCTAAAGTGGAATTGTCATTCTAACATAGTTTGATAAATCACCACAGCTGAATCTTAAATAGTGACATTCGCTGCATTAGACCGTTGAAATTAACGCTTTCAGAGCCAGAAAAACACATAATGAGACAACATGAACACATGTGGCTGTTATCACAGTAAATGCATACGGAATCAAAATAAACTATGTTGGCCTTCAATACTATGCATAAATGAATGTTTCTAAAGTGGAATTGTCATTCTAACATAGTTTGATAAATCACCACAGCTGAATCTTAAACAGTGACATTCGCTGCATTTAGACTGTCAAAATTAACGCTTTGAGAGCGAGAGAAATACATAAAGAGCAATATGAACACAAGTTACTGTTATCACAGTAAAATACACACGGAATCAAAATTAACTATGTTGGCCTTCAATACTATGCATAAATGAATGTTTCTAAAGTGGAATTGTCATTCTAACATAGTTTGATAAATCACCACAGCTGAATCTTAAATAGTGACATTCGCTGCATTCGAACGTCAAAATTAACGCTTTGAGAGCGAGAGAAGTACATAAAGAGCAATATGAACAATTTTTGTTTTTTTCACAGTAAATACACACGGAATCAAAATAAACTATCTTGTCCTTCAATACTATGCATAAATGAATGTTTCTAAAGTGGAATTGACATTCTAACATAGTTTGATAAATCACTACAGCTGAATCTTAAATAGTGACATTCGCTGCATTAGACCGTCAAAATTAACGCTTTGAGAGCGAGAGAAGTACATAAAGAGCAATATGAACACAAGTTGCTGTTATCACAGTAAAATACACACGGAATCATAATAAACTATGTTGGCCTTCAATACTATGCATAAATGAATGTTTCTAAAGTGGAATTGTCATTCTAACATAGTTTGATAAATCACCACAGCTGAATCTTAAATAGTGACATTCGCTGCTTAAACCGTCAAAATTGACGCTTTCAGAGCCAGAAAAACACATAATGAGACAACATGAACACATGTGGCTGTTATCACAGTAAATGCATACGGAATCAAAATTAACTATGTTGGCCTTCAATACTATGCATAAATGAATGTTTCTAAAGTGGAATTGTCATTCTAACATAGTTTGATAAATCACCACAGCTGAATCTTAAATAGTGACATTCGCTGCATTAGACCGTTGAAATTAACGCTTTCAGAGCCAGAAAAACACATAATGAGACAACATGAACACATGTGGCTGTTATCACAGTAAATGCATACGGAATCAAAATAAACTATGTTGGCCTTCAATACTATGCATAAATGAATGTTTCTAAAGTGGAATTGTCATTCTAACATAGTTTGATAAATCACCACAGCTGAATCTTAAACAGTGACATTCGCTGCATTTAGACTGTCAAAATTAACGCTTTGAGAGCGAGAGAAGTACATAAAGAGCAATATGAACACAAGTTACTGTTATCACAGTAAAATACACACGGAATCAAAATTAACTATGTTGGCCTTCAATACTATGCATAAATGAATGTTTCTAAAGTGGAATTGTCATTCTAACATAGTTTGATAAATCACCACAGCTGAATCTTAAATAGTGACATTCGCTGCATTCGAACGTCAAAATTAACGCTTTCAGAGCGAGAGAAGTACATAAAGAGCAATATGAACAATTTTTGTTTTTTTCACAGTAAATACACACGGAATCAAAATAAACTATCTTGTCCTTCAATACTATGCATAAATGAATGTTTCTAAAGTGGAATTGACATTCTAACATAGTTTGATAAATCACTACAGCTGAATCTTAAATAGTGACATTCGCTGCATTAGACCGTCAAAATTAACGCTTTGAGAGCGAGAGAAGTACATAAAGAGCAATATGAACACAAGTTACTGTTATCACAGTAAATGCATACGGAATCAAAATAAACTATGTTGGCCTTCAATACTATGCATAAATGAATGTTTCTAAAGTGGAATTGTCATTCTAACATAGTTTGATAAATCACTACAGCTGAATCTTAAATAGTGACATTCGCTGCATTAGACCGTTGAAATTAACGCTTTCAGAGCCAGAAAAACACATAATGAGACAACATGAACACATGTGGCTGTTATCACAGTAAATGCATACGGAATCAAAATAAACTATGTTGGCCTTCAATACTATGCATAAATGAATGTTTCTAAAGTGGAATTGTCATTCTAACATAGTTTGATAAATCACCACAGCTGAATCTTAAACAGTGACATTCGCTGCATTTAGACTGTCAAAATTAACGCTTTGAGAGCGAGAGAAATACATAAAGAGCAATATGAACACAAGTTACTGTTATCACAGTAAAATACACACGGAATCAAAATTAACTATGTTGGCCTTCAATACTATGCATAAATGAATGTTTCTAAAGTGGAATTGTCATTCTAACATAGTTTGATAAATCACCACAGCTGAATCTTAAATAGTGACATTCGCTGCATTCGAACGTCAAAATTAACGCTTTCAGAGCGAGAGAAGTACATAAAGAGCAATATGAACAATTTTTGTTTTTTTCACAGTAAATACACACGGAATCAAAATAAACTATCTTGTCCTTCAATACTATGCATAAATGAATGTTTCTAAAGTGGAATTGACATTCTAACATAGTTTGATAAATCACTACAGCTGAATCTTAAATAGTGACATTCGCTGCATTAGACCGTCAAAATTAACGCTTTGAGAGCGAGAGAAGTACATAAAGAGCAATATGAACACAAGTTACTGTTATCACAGTAAAATACACACGGAATCAAAATAAACTATGTTGGCCTTCAATACTATGCATAAATGAATGTTTCTAAAGTGGAATTGTCATTCTAACATAGTTTGATAAATCACCACAGCTGAATCTTAAATAGTGACATTCGCTGCATTAGACCGTCAAAATTAACGCTTTGAGAGCGAGAGAAGTACATAAAGAGCAATATGAACACAAGTTACTGTTATCACAGTAAATGCATACGGAATCAAAATAAACTATGTTGGCCTTCAATACTATGCATAAATGAATGTTTCTAAAGTGGAATTGTCATTCTAACATAGTTTGATAAATCACCACAGCTGAATCTTAAATAGTGACATTCGCTGCATTAGACCGTCAAAATTAACGCTTTGAGAGCGAGAGAAGTACATAAAGAGCAATATGAACACAAGTTACTGTTATCACAGTAAATGCATACGGAATCAAAATAAACTATGTTGGCCTTCAATACTATGCATAAATGAATGTTTCTAAAGTGGAATTGTCATTCTAACATAGTTTGATAAATCACTACAGCTGAATCTTAAATAGTGACATTCGCTGCTTAAACCGTCAAAATTGACGCTTTCAGAGCCAGAAAAAAACATAATGAGACAATATGAACACATGTGGCTGTTTTCACAGTAACTGCATACGGAATCAAAATAAACTATGTTGGCCTTCAATACTATGCATAAATGAATGTTTCTAAAGTGGAATTGTCATTCTAACATAGTTTGATAAATCACCACAGCTGAATCTTAAATAGTGACATTCGCTGCATTAGACCGTCAAAATTAACGCTTTGAGAGCGAGAGAAGTACATAAAGAGCAATATGAACACAAGTTACTGTTATCACAGTAAATGCATACGGAATCAAAATAAACTATGTTGGCCTTCAATACTATGCATAAATGAATGTTTCTAAAGTGGAATTGTCATTCTAACATAGTTTGATAAATCACCACAGCTGAATCTTAAATAGTGACATTCGCTGCATTAGACCGTCAAAATTAACGCTTTGAGAGCGAGAGAAGTACATAAAGAGCAATATGAACACAAGTTACTGTTATCACAGTAAATTCATACGGAATCAAAATAAACTATGTTGGCCTTCAATACTATGCATAAATGAATGTTTCTAAAGTGGAATTGTCATTCTAACATAGTTTGATAAATCACCACAGCTGAATCTTAAATAGTGACATTCGCTGCATTAGACTGTCAAAATTAACGCTTTGAGAGCGAGAGAAGTACATAAAGAGCAATATGAACACAAGTTACTGTTATCACAGTAAAATAAACACGGAATCAAAATAAACTATGTTGGCCTTCAATACTATGCATAAATAAATGTTTCTAAAGTGGAATTGTCATTCTAACATAGTTTGATAAATCACCACAGCTGAATCTTAAATAGTGACATTCGCTGCATTAGACCGTCAAAATTAACGCTTTGAGAGCGAGAGAAGTACATAAAGAGCAATATGAACACAAGTTACTGTTATCACAGTAAAATAAACACGGAATCAAAATAAACTATGTTGGCCTTCAATACTATGCATAAATGAATGTTTCTAAAGTGGAATTGTCATTCTAACATAGTTTGATAAATCACCACAGCTGAATCTTAAATAGTGACATTCGCTGCATTAGACCGTCAAAATTAACGCTTTGAGAGCGAGAGAAGTACATAAAGAGCAATATGAACACAAGTTACTGTTATCACAGTAAATGCATACGGAATCAAAATAAACTATGTTGGCCTTCAATACTATGCATAAATGAATGTTTCTAAAGTGGAATTGTCATTCTAACATAGTTTGATAAATCACCACAGCTGAATCTTAAATAGTGACATTCGCTGCATTAGACCGTCAAAATTAACGCTTTGAGAGCGAGAGAAGTACATAAAGAGCAATATGAACACAAGTTACTGTTATCACAGTAAATGCATACGGAATCAAAATAAACTATGTTGGCCTTCAATACTATGCATAAATGAATGTTTCTAAAGTGGAATTGTCATTCTAACATAGTTTGGTAAATCACCACAGCTGAATCTTAAACAGTGACATTCGCTGCATTAGACTGTCAAAATTAACGCTTTCCGAGCGAGAGAAGTACATAAAGAGCAATATGAACACAAGTTACTGTTATCACAGTAAAATAAACACGGAATCAAAATAAACTATGTTGGCCTTCAATACTATGCATAAATGAATGTTTCTAAAGTGGAATTGTCATTCTAACATAGTTTGATAAATCACCACAGCTGAATCTTAAATAGTGACATTCGCTGCATTAGACCGTCAAAATTAACGCTTTGAGAGCGAGAGAAGTACATAAAGAGCAATATGAACACAAGTTACTGTTATCACAGTAAATGCATACGGAATCAAAATAAACTATGTTGGCCTTCAATACTATGCATAAATGAATGTTTCTAAAGTGGAATTGTCATTCTAACATAGTTTGATAAATCACCACAGCTGAATCTTAAACAGTGACATTCGCTGCATTTAGACTGTCAAAATTAACGCTTTGAGAGCGAGAGAAGTACATAAAGAGCAATATGAACACAAGTTACTGTTATCACAGTAAAATACACACGGAATCAAAATTAACTATATTGGCCTTCAATACTATGCATAAATGAATGTTTCTAAAGTGGAATTGTCATTCTAACATAGTTTGATAAATCACCACAGCTGAATCTTAAATAGTGACATTCGCTGCATTCGAACGTCAAAATTAACGCTTTGAGAGCGAGAGAAGTACATAAAGAGCAATATGAACAATTTTTGTTTTTTTCACAGTAAATACACACGGAATCAAAATAAACTATCTTGTCCTTCAATACTATGCATAAATGAATGTTTCTAAAGTGGAATTGACATTCTAACATAGTTTGATAAATCACTACAGCTGAATCTTAAATAGTGACATTCGCTGCATTAGACCGTCAAAATTAACGCTTTGAGAGCGAGAGAAGTACATAAAGAGCAATATGAACACAAGTTACTGTTATCACAGTAAAATAAACACGGAATCAAAATAAACTATGTTGGCCTTCAATACTATGCATAAATGAATGTTTCTAAAGTGGAATTGTCATTCTAACATAGTTTGGTAAATCACCACAGCTGAATCTTAAATAGTGACATTCGCTGCATTAGACCGTTGAAATTAACGCTTTCAGAGCCAGAAAAACACATAATGAGACAACATGAACACATGTGGCTGTTATCACAGTAAATGCATACGGAATCAAAATAAACTATGTTGGCCTTCAATACTATGCATAAATGAATGTTTCTAAAGTGGAATTGTCATTCTAACATAGTTTGATAAATCACCACAGCTGAATCTTAAACAGTGACATTCGCTGCATTTAGACTGTCAAAATTAACGCTTTGAGAGCGAGAGAAGTACATAAAGAGCAATATGAACACAAGTTACTGTTATCACAGTAAATGCATACGGAATCAAAATAAACTATGTTGGCCTTCAATACTATGCATAAATGAATGTTTCTAAAGTGGAATTGTCATTCTAACATAGTTTGATAAATCACCACAGCTGAATCTTAAATAGTGACATTCGCTGCATTCGAACGTCAAAATTAACGCTTTCAGAGCGAGAGAAGTACATAAAGAGCAATATGAACAATTTTTGTTTTTTTCACAGTAAATACACACGGAATCAAAATAAACTATCTTGTCCTTCAATACTATGCATAAATGAATGTTTCTAAAGTGGAATTGACATTCTAACATAGTTTGATAAATCACTACAGCTGAATCTTAAATAGTGACATTCGCTGCATTAGACCGTCAAAATTAACGCTTTGAGAGCGAGAGAAGTACATAAAGAGCAATATGAACACAAGTTACTGTTATCACAGTAAAATACACACGGAATCAAAATAAACTATGTTGGCCTTCAATACTATGCATAAATGAATGTTTCTAAAGTGGAATTGTCATTCTAACATAGTTTGATAAATCACCACAGCTGAATCTTAAATAGTGACATTCGCTGCTTAAACCGTCAAAATTGACGCTTTCAGAGCCAGAAAAACACATAATGAGACAACATGAACACATGTGGCTGTTATCACAGTAAATGCATACGGAATCAAAATTAACTATGTTGGCCTTCAATACTATGCATAAATGAATGTTTCTAAAGTGGAATTGTCATTCTAACATAGTTTGATAAATCACCACAGCTGAATCTTAAATAGTGACATTCGCTGCATTAGACCGTTGAAATTAACGCTTTCAGAGCCAGAAAAACACATAATGAGACAACATGAACACATGTGGCTGTTATCACAGTAAATGCATACGGAATCAAAATAAACTATGTTGGCCTTCAATACTATGCATAAATGAATGTTTCTAAAGTGGAATTGTCATTCTAACATAGTTTGATAAATCACCACAGCTGAATCTTAAACAGTGACATTCGCTGCATTTAGACTGTCAAAATTAACGCTTTGAGAGCGAGAGAAATACATAAAGAGCAATATGAACACAAGTTACTGTTATCACAGTAAAATACACACGGAATCAAAATTAACTATGTTGGCCTTCAATACTATGCATAAATGAATGTTTCTAAAGTGGAATTGTCATTCTAACATAGTTTGATAAATCACCACAGCTGAATCTTAAATAGTGACATTCGCTGCATTCGAACGTCAAAATTAACGCTTTGAGAGCGAGAGAAGTACATAAAGAGCAATATGAACAATTTTTGTTTTTTTCACAGTAAATACACACGGAATCAAAATAAACTATCTTGTCCTTCAATACTATGCATAAATGAATGTTTCTAAAGTGGAATTGACATTCTAACATAGTTTGATAAATCACTACAGCTGAATCTTAAATAGTGACATTCGCTGCATTAGACCGTCAAAATTAACGCTTTGAGAGCGAGAGAAGTACATAAAGAGCAATATGAACACAAGTTGCTGTTATCACAGTAAAATACACACGGAATCATAATAAACTATGTTGGCCTTCAATACTATGCATAAATGAATGTTTCTAAAGTGGAATTGTCATTCTAACATAGTTTGATAAATCACCACAGCTGAATCTTAAATAGTGACATTCGCTGCTTAAACCGTCAAAATTGACGCTTTCAGAGCCAGAAAAACACATAATGAGACAACATGAACACATGTGGCTGTTATCACAGTAAATGCATACGGAATCAAAATTAACTATGTTGGCCTTCAATACTATGCATAAATGAATGTTTCTAAAGTGGAATTGTCATTCTAACATAGTTTGATAAATCACCACAGCTGAATCTTAAATAGTGACATTCGCTGCATTAGACCGTTGAAATTAACGCTTTCAGAGCCAGAAAAACACATAATGAGACAACATGAACACATGTGGCTGTTATCACAGTAAATGCATACGGAATCAAAATAAACTATGTTGGCCTTCAATACTATGCATAAATGAATGTTTCTAAAGTGGAATTGTCATTCTAACATAGTTTGATAAATCACCACAGCTGAATCTTAAACAGTGACATTCGCTGCATTTAGACTGTCAAAATTAACGCTTTGAGAGCGAGAGAAGTACATAAAGAGCAATATGAACACAAGTTACTGTTATCACAGTAAAATACACACGGAATCAAAATTAACTATGTTGGCCTTCAATACTATGCATAAATGAATGTTTCTAAAGTGGAATTGTCATTCTAACATAGTTTGATAAATCACCACAGCTGAATCTTAAACAGTGACATTCGCTGCATTAGACTGTCAAAATTAACGCTTTCCGAGCGAGAGAAGTACATAAAGAGCAATATGAACACAAGTTACTGTTATCACAGTAAAATAAACACGGAATCAAAATAAACTATGTTGGCCTTCAATACTATGCATAAATGAATGTTTCTAAAGTGGAATTGTCATTCTAACATAGTTTGATAAATCACCACAGCTGAATCTTAAATAGTGACATTCGCTGCATTAGACCGTCAAAATTAACGCTTTGAGAGCGAGAGAAGTACATAAAGAGCAATATGAACACAAGTTACTGTTATCACAGTAAATGCATACGGAATCAAAATAAACTATGTTGGCCTTCAATACTATGCATAAATGAATGTTTCTAAAGTGGAATTGTCATTCTAACATAGTTTGATAAATCACCACAGCTGAATCTTAAACAGTGACATTCGCTGCATTTAGACTGTCAAAATTAACGCTTTGAGAGCGAGAGAAGTACATAAAGAGCAATATGAACACAAGTTACTGTTATCACAGTAAAATACACACGGAATCAAAATAAACTATATTGGCCTTCAATACTATGCATAAATGAATGTTTCTAAAGTGGAATTGTCATTCTAACATAGTTTGATAAATCACCACAGCTGAATCTTAAATAGTGACATTCGCTGCATTCGAACGTCAAAATTAACGCTTTGAGAGCGAGAGAAGTACATAAAGAGCAATATGAACAATTTTTGTTTTTTTCACAGTAAATACACACGGAATCAAAATAAACTATCTTGTCCTTCAATACTATGCATAAATGAATGTTTCTAAAGTGGAATTGACATTCTAACATAGTTTGATAAATCACTACAGCTGAATCTTAAATAGTGACATTCGCTGCATTAGACCGTCAAAATTAACGCTTTGAGAGCGAGAGAAGTACATAAAGAGCAATATGAACACAAGTTACTGTTATCACAGTAAAATAAACACGGAATCAAAATAAACTATGTTGGCCTTCAATACTATGCATAAATGAATGTTTCTAAAGTGGAATTGTCATTCTAACATAGTTTGGTAAATCACCACAGCTGAATCTTAAATAGTGACATTCGCTGCATTAGACCGTTGAAATTAACGCTTTCAGAGCCAGAAAAACACATAATGAGACAACATGAACACATGTGGCTGTTATCACAGTAAATGCATACGGAATCAAAATAAACTATGTTGGCCTTCAATACTATGCATAAATGAATGTTTCTAAAGTGGAATTGTCATTCTAACATAGTTTGATAAATCACCACAGCTGAATCTTAAACAGTGACATTCGCTGCATTTAGACTGTCAAAATTAACGCTTTGAGAGCGAGAGAAGTACATAAAGAGCAATATGAACACAAGTTACTGTTATCACAGTAAATGCATACGGAATCAAAATAAACTATGTTGGCCTTCAATACTATGCATAAATGAATGTTTCTAAAGTGGAATTGTCATTCTAACATAGTTTGATAAATCACCACAGCTGAATCTTAAATAGTGACATTCGCTGCATTCGAACGTCAAAATTAACGCTTTCAGAGCGAGAGAAGTACATAAAGAGCAATATGAACAATTTTTGTTTTTTTCACAGTAAATACACACGGAATCAAAATAAACTATCTTGTCCTTCAATACTATGCATAAATGAATGTTTCTAAAGTGGAATTGACATTCTAACATAGTTTGATAAATCACTACAGCTGAATCTTAAATAGTGACATTCGCTGCATTAGACCGTCAAAATTAACGCTTTGAGAGCGAGAGAAGTACATAAAGAGCAATATGAACACAAGTTACTGTTATCACAGTAAAATACACACGGAATCAAAATAAACTATGTTGGCCTTCAATACTATGCATAAATGAATGTTTCTAAAGTGGAATTGTCATTCTAACATAGTTTGATAAATCACCACAGCTGAATCTTAAATAGTGACATTCGCTGCTTAAACCGTCAAAATTGACGCTTTCAGAGCCAGAAAAACACATAATGAGACAACATGAACACATGTGGCTGTTATCACAGTAAATGCATACGGAATCAAAATTAACTATGTTGGCCTTCAATACTATGCATAAATGAATGTTTCTAAAGTGGAATTGTCATTCTAACATAGTTTGATAAATCACCACAGCTGAATCTTAAATAGTGACATTCGCTGCATTAGACCGTTGAAATTAACGCTTTCAGAGCCAGAAAAACACATAATGAGACAACATGAACACATGTGGCTGTTATCACAGTAAATGCATACGGAATCAAAATAAACTATGTTGGCCTTCAATACTATGCATAAATGAATGTTTCTAAAGTGGAATTGTCATTCTAACATAGTTTGATAAATCACCACAGCTGAATCTTAAACAGTGACATTCGCTGCATTTAGACTGTCAAAATTAACGCTTTGAGAGCGAGAGAAATACATAAAGAGCAATATGAACACAAGTTACTGTTATCACAGTAAAATACACACGGAATCAAAATTAACTATGTTGGCCTTCAATACTATGCATAAATGAATGTTTCTAAAGTGGAATTGTCATTCTAACATAGTTTGATAAATCACCACAGCTGAATCTTAAATAGTGACATTCGCTGCATTCGAACGTCAAAATTAACGCTTTGAGAGCGAGAGAAGTACATAAAGAGCAATATGAACAATTTTTGTTTTTTTCACAGTAAATACACACGGAATCAAAATAAACTATCTTGTCCTTCAATACTATGCATAAATGAATGTTTCTAAAGTGGAATTGACATTCTAACATAGTTTGATAAATCACTACAGCTGAATCTTAAATAGTGACATTCGCTGCATTAGACCGTCAAAATTAACGCTTTGAGAGCGAGAGAAGTACATAAAGAGCAATATGAACACAAGTTGCTGTTATCACAGTAAAATACACACGGAATCATAATAAACTATGTTGGCCTTCAATACTATGCATAAATGAATGTTTCTAAAGTGGAATTGTCATTCTAACATAGTTTGATAAATCACCACAGCTGAATCTTAAATAGTGACATTCGCTGCATTAGACCGTCAAAATTAACGCTTTGAGAGCGAGAGAAGTACATAAAGAGCAATATGAACACAAGTTACTGTTATCACAGTAAATTCATACGGAATCAAAATAAACTATGTTGGCCTTCAATACTATGCATAAATGAATGTTTCTAAAGTGGAATTGTCATTCTAACATAGTTTGATAAATCACCACAGCTGAATCTTAAATAGTGACATTCGCTGCATTAGACTGTCAAAATTAACGCTTTGAGAGCGAGAGAAGTACATAAAGAGCAATATGAACACAAGTTACTGTTATCACAGTAAAATACACACGGAATCAAAATAAACTATGTTGGCCTTCAATACTATGCATAAATAAATGTTTCTAAAGTGGAATTGTCATTCTAACATAGTTTGATAAATCACCACAGCTGAATCTTAAATAGTGACATTCGCTGCATTAGACCGTCAAAATTAACGCTTTGAGAGCGAGAGAAGTACATAAAGAGCAATATGAACACAAGTTACTGTTATCACAGTAAAATAAACACGGAATCAAAATAAACTATGTTGGCCTTCAATACTATGCATAAATGAATGTTTCTAAAGTGGAATTGTCATTCTAACATAGTTTGATAAATCACCACAGCTGAATCTTAAATAGTGACATTCGCTGCATTAGACCGTCAAAATTAACGCTTTGAGAGCGAGAGAAGTACATAAAGAGCAATATGAACACAAGTTACTGTTATCACAGTAAATGCATACGGAATCAAAATAAACTATGTTGGCCTTCAATACTATGCATAAATGAATGTTTCTAAAGTGGAATTGTCATTCTAACATAGTTTGATAAATCACCACAGCTGAATCTTAAATAGTGACATTCGCTGCATTAGACCGTCAAAATTAACGCTTTGAGAGCGAGAGAAGTACATAAAGAGCAATATGAACACAAGTTACTGTTATCACAGTAAATGCATACGGAATCAAAATAAACTATGTTGGCCTTCAATACTATGCATAAATGAATGTTTCTAAAGTGGAATTGTCATTCTAACATAGTTTGGTAAATCACCACAGCTGAATCTTAAACAGTGACATTCGCTGCATTAGACTGTCAAAATTAACGCTTTCCGAGCGAGAGAAGTACATAAAGAGCAATATGAACACAAGTTACTGTTATCACAGTAAATGCATACGGAATCAAAATAAACTATGTTGGCCTTCAATACTATGCATAAATGAATGTTTCTAAAGTGGAATTGTCATTCTAACATAGTTTGATAAATCACCACAGCTGAATCTTAAATAGTGACATTCGCTGCATTAGACCGTCAAAATTAACGCTTTGAGAGCGAGAGAAGTACATAAAGAGCAATATGAACACAAGTTACTGTTATCACAGTAAATTCATACGGAATCAAAATAAACTATGTTGGCCTTCAATACTATGCATAAATGAATGTTTCTAAAGTGGAATTGTCATTCTAACATAGTTTGATAAATCACCACAGCTGAATCTTAAATAGTGACATTCGCTGCATTAGACTGTCAAAATTAACGCTTTGAGAGCGAGAGAAGTACATAAAGAGCAATATGAACACAAGTTACTGTTATCACAGTAAAATAAACACGGAATCAAAATAAACTATGTTGGCCTTCAATACTATGCATAAATAAATGTTTCTAAAGTGGAATTGTCATTCTAACATAGTTTGATAAATCACCACAGCTGAATCTTAAATAGTGACATTCGCTGCATTAGACCGTCAAAATTAACGCTTTGAGAGCGAGAGAAGTACATAAAGAGCAATATGAACACAAGTTACTGTTATCACAGTAAAATAAACACGGAATCAAAATAAACTATGTTGGCCTTCAATACTATGCATAAATGAATGTTTCTAAAGTGGAATTGTCATTCTAACATAGTTTGATAAATCACCACAGCTGAATCTTAAATAGTGACATTCGCTGCATTAGACCGTCAAAATTAACGCTTTGAGAGCGAGAGAAGTACATAAAGAGCAATATGAACACAAGTTACTGTTATCACAGTAAATGCATACGGAATCAAAATAAACTATGTTGGCCTTCAATACTATGCATAAATGAATGTTTCTAAAGTGGAATTGTCATTCTAACATAGTTTGATAAATCACCACAGCTGAATCTTAAATAGTGACATTCGCTGCATTAGACCGTCAAAATTAACGCTTTGAGAGCGAGAGAAGTACATAAAGAGCAATATGAACACAAGTTACTGTTATCACAGTAAATGCATACGGAATCAAAATAAACTATGTTGGCCTTCAATACTATGCATAAATGAATGTTTCTAAAGTGGAATTGTCATTCTAACATAGTTTGGTAAATCACCACAGCTGAATCTTAAACAGTGACATTCGCTGCATTAGACTGTCAAAATTAACGCTTTCCGAGCGAGAGAAGTACATAAAGAGCAATATGAACACAAGTTACTGTTATCACAGTAAAATAAACACGGAATCAAAATAAACTATGTTGGCCTTCAATACTATGCATAAATGAATGTTTCTAAAGTGGAATTGTCATTCTAACATAGTTTGATAAATCACCACAGCTGAATCTTAAATAGTGACATTCGCTGCATTAGACCGTCAAAATTAACGCTTTGAGAGCGAGAGAAGTACATAAAGAGCAATATGAACACAAGTTACTGTTATCACAGTAAATGCATACGGAATCAAAATAAACTATGTTGGCCTTCAATACTATGCATAAATGAATGTTTCTAAAGTGGAATTGTCATTCTAACATAGTTTGATAAATCACCACAGCTGAATCTTAAACAGTGACATTCGCTGCATTTAGACTGTCAAAATTAACGCTTTGAGAGCGAGAGAAGTACATAAAGAGCAATATGAACACAAGTTACTGTTATCACAGTAAAATACACACGGAATCAAAATTAACTATATTGGCCTTCAATACTATGCATAAATGAATGTTTCTAAAGTGGAATTGTCATTCTAACATAGTTTGATAAATCACCACAGCTGAATCTTAAATAGTGACATTCGCTGCATTCGAACGTCAAAATTAACGCTTTGAGAGCGAGAGAAGTACATAAAGAGCAATATGAACAATTTTTGTTTTTTTCACAGTAAATACACACGGAATCAAAATAAACTATCTTGTCCTTCAATACTATGCATAAATGAATGTTTCTAAAGTGGAATTGACATTCTAACATAGTTTGATAAATCACTACAGCTGAATCTTAAATAGTGACATTCGCTGCATTAGACCGTCAAAATTAACGCTTTGAGAGCGAGAGAAGTACATAAAGAGCAATATGAACACAAGTTACTGTTATCACAGTAAAATAAACACGGAATCAAAATAAACTATGTTGGCCTTCAATACTATGCATAAATGAATGTTTCTAAAGTGGAATTGTCATTCTAACATAGTTTGGTAAATCACCACAGCTGAATCTTAAATAGTGACATTCGCTGCATTAGACCGTTGAAATTAACGCTTTCAGAGCCAGAAAAACACATAATGAGACAACATGAACACATGTGGCTGTTATCACAGTAAATGCATACGGAATCAAAATAAACTATGTTGGCCTTCAATACTATGCATAAATGAATGTTTCTAAAGTGGAATTGTCATTCTAACATAGTTTGATAAATCACCACAGCTGAATCTTAAACAGTGACATTCGCTGCATTTAGACTGTCAAAATTAACGCTTTGAGAGCGAGAGAAGTACATAAAGAGCAATATGAACACAAGTTACTGTTATCACAGTAAATGCATACGGAATCAAAATAAACTATGTTGGCCTTCAATACTATGCATAAATGAATGTTTCTAAAGTGGAATTGTCATTCTAACATAGTTTGATAAATCACCACAGCTGAATCTTAAATAGTGACATTCGCTGCATTAGACTGTCAAAATTAACGCTTTCAGAGCGAGAGAAGTACATAAAGAGCAATATGAACAATTTTTGTTTTTTTCACAGTAAATACACACGGAATCAAAATAAACTATCTTGTCCTTCAATACTATGCATAAATGAATGTTTCTAAAGTGGAATTGACATTCTAACATAGTTTGATAAATCACTACAGCTGAATCTTAAATAGTGACATTCGCTGCATTAGACCGTCAAAATTAACGCTTTGAGAGCGAGAGAAGTACATAAAGAGCAATATGAACACAAGTTACTGTTATCACAGTAAATTCATACGGAATCAAAATAAACTATGTTGGCCTTCAATACTATGCATAAATGAATGTTTCTAAAGTGGAATTGTCATTCTAACATAGTTTGATAAATCACCACAGCTGAATCTTAAATAGTGACATTCGCTGCATTAGACTGTCAAAATTAACGCTTTGAGAGCGAGAGAAGTACATAAAGAGCAATATGAACACAAGTTACTGTTATCACAGTAAAATAAACACGGAATCAAAATAAACTATGTTGGCCTTCAATACTATGCATAAATAAATGTTTCTAAAGTGGAATTGTCATTCTAACATAGTTTGATAAATCACCACAGCTGAATCTTAAATAGTGACATTCGCTGCATTAGACCGTCAAAATTAACGCTTTGAGAGCGAGAGAAGTACATAAAGAGCAATATGAACACAAGTTACTGTTATCACAGTAAAATAAACACGGAATCAAAATAAACTATGTTGGCCTTCAATACTATGCATAAATGAATGTTTCTAAAGTGGAATTGTCATTCTAACATAGTTTGATAAATCACCACAGCTGAATCTTAAATAGTGACATTCGCTGCATTAGACCGTCAAAATTAACGCTTTGAGAGCGAGAGAAGTACATAAAGAGCAATATGAACACAAGTTACTGTTATCACAGTAAATGCATACGGAATCAAAATAAACTATGTTGGCCTTCAATACTATGCATAAATGAATGTTTCTAAAGTGGAATTGTCATTCTAACATAGTTTGATAAATCACCACAGCTGAATCTTAAATAGTGACATTCGCTGCATTAGACCGTCAAAATTAACGCTTTGAGAGCGAGAGAAGTACATAAAGAGCAATATGAACACAAGTTACTGTTATCACAGTAAATGCATACGGAATCAAAATAAACTATGTTGGCCTTCAATACTATGCATAAATGAATGTTTCTAAAGTGGAATTGTCATTCTAACATAGTTTGGTAAATCACCACAGCTGAATCTTAAACAGTGACATTCGCTGCATTAGACTGTCAAAATTAACGCTTTCCGAGCGAGAGAAGTACATAAAGAGCAATATGAACACAAGTTACTGTTATCACAGTAAAATAAACACGGAATCAAAATAAACTATGTTGGCCTTCAATACTATGCATAAATGAATGTTTCTAAAGTGGAATTGTCATTCTAACATAGTTTGATAAATCACCACAGCTGAATCTTAAATAGTGACATTCGCTGCATTAGACCGTCAAAATTAACGCTTTGAGAGCGAGAGAAGTACATAAAGAGCAATATGAACACAAGTTACTGTTATCACAGTAAATGCATACGGAATCAAAATAAACTATGTTGGCCTTCAATACTATGCATAAATGAATGTTTCTAAAGTGGAATTGTCATTCTAACATAGTTTGATAAATCACCACAGCTGAATCTTAAACAGTGACATTCGCTGCATTTAGACTGTCAAAATTAACGCTTTGAGAGCGAGAGAAGTACATAAAGAGCAATATGAACACAAGTTACTGTTATCACAGTAAAATACACACGGAATCAAAATTAACTATATTGGCCTTCAATACTATGCATAAATGAATGTTTCTAAAGTGGAATTGTCATTCTAACATAGTTTGATAAATCACCACAGCTGAATCTTAAATAGTGACATTCGCTGCATTCGAACGTCAAAATTAACGCTTTGAGAGCGAGAGAAGTACATAAAGAGCAATATGAACAATTTTTGTTTTTTTCACAGTAAATACACACGGAATCAAAATAAACTATCTTGTCCTTCAATACTATGCATAAATGAATGTTTCTAAAGTGGAATTGACATTCTAACATAGTTTGATAAATCACTACAGCTGAATCTTAAATAGTGACATTCGCTGCATTAGACCGTCAAAATTAACGCTTTGAGAGCGAGAGAAGTACATAAAGAGCAATATGAACACAAGTTACTGTTATCACAGTAAAATAAACACGGAATCAAAATAAACTATGTTGGCCTTCAATACTATGCATAAATGAATGTTTCTAAAGTGGAATTGTCATTCTAACATAGTTTGGTAAATCACCACAGCTGAATCTTAAATAGTGACATTCGCTGCATTAGACCGTTGAAATTAACGCTTTCAGAGCCAGAAAAACACATAATGAGACAACATGAACACATGTGGCTGTTATCACAGTAAATGCATACGGAATCAAAATAAACTATGTTGGCCTTCAATACTATGCATAAATGAATGTTTCTAAAGTGGAATTGTCATTCTAACATAGTTTGATAAATCACCACAGCTGAATCTTAAACAGTGACATTCGCTGCATTTAGACTGTCAAAATTAACGCTTTGAGAGCGAGAGAAGTACATAAAGAGCAATATGAACACAAGTTACTGTTATCACAGTAAAATACACACGGAATCAAAATTAACTATGTTGGCCTTCAATACTATGCATAAATGAATGTTTCTAAAGTGGAATTGTCATTCTAACATAGTTTGATAAATCACCACAGCTGAATCTTAAATAGTGACATTCGCTGCATTCGAACGTCAAAATTAACGCTTTCAGAGCGAGAGAAGTACATAAAGAGCAATATGAACAATTTTTGTTTTTTTCACAGTAAATACACACGGAATCAAAATAAACTATCTTGTCCTTCAATACTATGCATAAATGAATGTTTCTAAAGTGGAATTGACATTCTAACATAGTTTGATAAATCACTACAGCTGAATCTTAAATAGTGACATTCGCTGCATTAGACCGTCAAAATTAACGCTTTGAGAGCGAGAGAAGTACATAAAGAGCAATATGAACACAAGTTACTGTTATCACAGTAAAATACACACGGAATCAAAATAAACTATGTTGGCCTTCAATACTATGCATAAATGAATGTTTCTAAAGTGGAATTGTCATTCTAACATAGTTTGATAAATCACCACAGCTGAATCTTAAATAGTGACATTCGCTGCTTAAACCGTCAAAATTGACGCTTTCAGAGCCAGAAAAACACATAATGAGACAACATGAACACATGTGGCTGTTATCACAGTAAATACACACGGAATCAAAATAAACTATCTTGTCCTTCAATACTATGCATAAATGAATGTTTCTAAAGTGGAATTGACATTCTAACATAGTTTGATAAATCACTACAGCTGAATCTTAAATAGTGACATTCGCTGCATTAGACCGTCAAAATTAACGCTTTGAGAGCGAGAGAAGTACATAAAGAGCAATATGAACACAAGTTACTGTTATCACAGTAAAATACACACGGAATCAAAATAAACTATGTTGGCCTTCAATACTATGCATAAATGAATGTTTCTAAAGTGGAATTGTCATTCTAACATAGTTTGATAAATCACCACAGCTGAATCTTAAATAGTGACATTCGCTGCTTAAACCGTCAAAATTGACGCTTTCAGAGCCAGAAAAACACATAATGAGACAACATGAACACATGTGGCTGTTATCACAGTAAATGCATACGGAATCAAAATTAACTATGTTGGCCTTCAATACTATGCATAAATGAATGTTTCTAAAGTGGAATTGTCATTCTAACATAGTTTGATAAATCACCACAGCTGAATCTTAAATAGTGACATTCGCTGCATTAGACCGTTGAAATTAACGCTTTCAGAGCCAGAAAAACACATAATGAGACAACATGAACACATGTGGCTGTTATCACAGTAAATGCATACGGAATCAAAATAAACTATGTTGGCCTTCAATACTATGCATAAATGAATGTTTCTAAAGTGGAATTGTCATTCTAACATAGTTTGATAAATCACCACAGCTGAATCTTAAACAGTGACATTCGCTGCATTTAGACTGTCAAAATTAACGCTTTGAGAGCGAGAGAAATACATAAAGAGCAATATGAACACAAGTTACTGTTATCACAGTAAAATACACACGGAATCAAAATTAACTATGTTGGCCTTCAATACTATGCATAAATGAATGTTTCTAAAGTGGAATTGTCATTCTAACATAGTTTGATAAATCACCACAGCTGAATCTTAAATAGTGACATTCGCTGCATTCGAACGTCAAAATTAACGCTTTGAGAGCGAGAGAAGTACATAAAGAGCAATATGAACAATTTTTGTTTTTTTCACAGTAAATACACACGGAATCAAAATAAACTATCTTGTCCTTCAATACTATGCATAAATGAATGTTTCTAAAGTGGAATTGACATTCTAACATAGTTTGATAAATCACTACAGCTGAATCTTAAATAGTGACATTCGCTGCATTAGACCGTCAAAATTAACGCTTTGAGAGCGAGAGAAGTACATAAAGAGCAATATGAACACAAGTTGCTGTTATCACAGTAAAATACACACGGAATCATAATAAACTATGTTGGCCTTCAATACTATGCATAAATGAATGTTTCTAAAGTGGAATTGTCATTCTAACATAGTTTGATAAATCACCACAGCTGAATCTTAAATAGTGACATTCGCTGCTTAAACCGTCAAAATTGACGCTTTCAGAGCCAGAAAAACACATAATGAGACAACATGAACACATGTGGCTGTTATCACAGTAAATGCATACGGAATCAAAATTAACTATGTTGGCCTTCAATACTATGCATAAATGAATGTTTCTAAAGTGGAATTGTCATTCTAACATAGTTTGATAAATCACCACAGCTGAATCTTAAATAGTGACATTCGCTGCATTAGACCGTTGAAATTAACGCTTTCAGAGCCAGAAAAACACATAATGAGACAACATGAACACATGTGGCTGTTATCACAGTAAATGCATACGGAATCAAAATAAACTATGTTGGCCTTCAATACTATGCATAAATGAATGTTTCTAAAGTGGAATTGTCATTCTAACATAGTTTGATAAATCACCACAGCTGAATCTTAAACAGTGACATTCGCTGCATTTAGACTGTCAAAATTAACGCTTTGAGAGCGAGAGAAGTACATAAAGAGCAATATGAACACAAGTTACTGTTATCACAGTAAAATACACACGGAATCAAAATTAACTATGTTGGCCTTCAATACTATGCATAAATGAATGTTTCTAAAGTGGAATTGTCATTCTAACATAGTTTGATAAATCACCACAGCTGAATCTTAAATAGTGACATTCGCTGCATTCGAACGTCAAAATTAACGCTTTCAGAGCGAGAGAAGTACATAAAGAGCAATATGAACAATTTTTGTTTTTTTCACAGTAAATACACACGGAATCAAAATAAACTATCTTGTCCTTCAATACTATGCATAAATGAATGTTTCTAAAGTGGAATTGACATTCTAACATAGTTTGATAAATCACTACAGCTGAATCTTAAATAGTGACATTCGCTGCATTAGACCGTCAAAATTAACGCTTTGAGAGCGAGAGAAGTACATAAAGAGCAATATGAACACAAGTTACTGTTATCACAGTAAATGCATACGGAATCAAAATAAACTATGTTGGCCTTCAATACTATGCATAAATGAATGTTTCTAAAGTGGAATTGTCATTCTAACATAGTTTGATAAATCACTACAGCTGAATCTTAAATAGTGACATTCGCTGCATTAGACCGTTGAAATTAACGCTTTCAGAGCCAGAAAAACACATAATGAGACAACATGAACACATGTGGCTGTTATCACAGTAAATGCATACGGAATCAAAATAAACTATGTTGGCCTTCAATACTATGCATAAATGAATGTTTCTAAAGTGGAATTGTCATTCTAACATAGTTTGATAAATCACCACAGCTGAATCTTAAACAGTGACATTCGCTGCATTTAGACTGTCAAAATTAACGCTTTGAGAGCGAGAGAAATACATAAAGAGCAATATGAACACAAGTTACTGTTATCACAGTAAAATACACACGGAATCAAAATTAACTATGTTGGCCTTCAATACTATGCATAAATGAATGTTTCTAAAGTGGAATTGTCATTCTAACATAGTTTGATAAATCACCACAGCTGAATCTTAAATAGTGACATTCGCTGCATTCGAACGTCAAAATTAACGCTTTCAGAGCGAGAGAAGTACATAAAGAGCAATATGAACAATTTTTGTTTTTTTCACAGTAAATACACACGGAATCAAAATAAACTATCTTGTCCTTCAATACTATGCATAAATGAATGTTTCTAAAGTGGAATTGACATTCTAACATAGTTTGATAAATCACTACAGCTGAATCTTAAATAGTGACATTCGCTGCATTAGACCGTCAAAATTAACGCTTTGAGAGCGAGAGAAGTACATAAAGAGCAATATGAACACAAGTTACTGTTATCACAGTAAAATACACACGGAATCAAAATAAACTATGTTGGCCTTCAATACTATGCATAAATGAATGTTTCTAAAGTGGAATTGTCATTCTAACATAGTTTGATAAATCACCACAGCTGAATCTTAAATAGTGACATTCGCTGCATTAGACTGTCAAAATTAACGCTTTGAGAGCGAGAGAAGTACATAAAGAGCAATATGAACACAAGTTACTGTTATCACAGTAAAATAAACACGGAATCAAAATAAACTATGTTGGCCTTCAATACTATGCATAAATAAATGTTTCTAAAGTGGAATTGTCATTCTAACATAGTTTGATAAATCACCACAGCTGAATCTTAAATAGTGACATTCGCTGCATTAGACCGTCAAAATTAACGCTTTGAGAGCGAGAGAAGTACATAAAGAGCAATATGAACACAAGTTACTGTTATCACAGTAAAATAAACACGGAATCAAAATAAACTATGTTGGCCTTCAATACTATGCATAAATGAATGTTTCTAAAGTGGAATTGTCATTCTAACATAGTTTGATAAATCACCACAGCTGAATCTTAAATAGTGACATTCGCTGCATTAGACCGTCAAAATTAACGCTTTGAGAGCGAGAGAAGTACATAAAGAGCAATATGAACACAAGTTACTGTTATCACAGTAAATGCATACGGAATCAAAATAAACTATGTTGGCCTTCAATACTATGCATAAATGAATGTTTCTAAAGTGGAATTGTCATTCTAACATAGTTTGATAAATCACCACAGCTGAATCTTAAATAGTGACATTCGCTGCATTAGACCGTCAAAATTAACGCTTTGAGAGCGAGAGAAGTACATAAAGAGCAATATGAACACAAGTTACTGTTATCACAGTAAATGCATACGGAATCAAAATAAACTATGTTGGCCTTCAATACTATGCATAAATGAATGTTTCTAAAGTGGAATTGTCATTCTAACATAGTTTGGTAAATCACCACAGCTGAATCTTAAACAGTGACATTCGCTGCATTAGACTGTCAAAATTAACGCTTTCCGAGCGAGAGAAGTACATAAAGAGCAATATGAACACAAGTTACTGTTATCACAGTAAAATAAACACGGAATCAAAATAAACTATGTTGGCCTTCAATACTATGCATAAATGAATGTTTCTAAAGTGGAATTGTCATTCTAACATAGTTTGATAAATCACCACAGCTGAATCTTAAATAGTGACATTCGCTGCATTAGACCGTCAAAATTAACGCTTTGAGAGCGAGAGAAGTACATAAAGAGCAATATGAACACAAGTTACTGTTATCACAGTAAATGCATACGGAATCAAAATAAACTATGTTGGCCTTCAATACTATGCATAAATGAATGTTTCTAAAGTGGAATTGTCATTCTAACATAGTTTGATAAATCACCACAGCTGAATCTTAAACAGTGACATTCGCTGCATTTAGACTGTCAAAATTAACGCTTTGAGAGCGAGAGAAGTACATAAAGAGCAATATGAACACAAGTTACTGTTATCACAGTAAAATACACACGGAATCAAAATTAACTATATTGGCCTTCAATACTATGCATAAATGAATGTTTCTAAAGTGGAATTGTCATTCTAACATAGTTTGATAAATCACCACAGCTGAATCTTAAATAGTGACATTCGCTGCATTCGAACGTCAAAATTAACGCTTTGAGAGCGAGAGAAGTACATAAAGAGCAATATGAACAATTTTTGTTTTTTTCACAGTAAATACACACGGAATCAAAATAAACTATCTTGTCCTTCAATACTATGCATAAATGAATGTTTCTAAAGTGGAATTGACATTCTAACATAGTTTGATAAATCACTACAGCTGAATCTTAAATAGTGACATTCGCTGCATTAGACCGTCAAAATTAACGCTTTGAGAGCGAGAGAAGTACATAAAGAGCAATATGAACACAAGTTACTGTTATCACAGTAAAATAAACACGGAATCAAAATAAACTATGTTGGCCTTCAATACTATGCATAAATGAATGTTTCTAAAGTGGAATTGTCATTCTAACATAGTTTGGTAAATCACCACAGCTGAATCTTAAATAGTGACATTCGCTGCATTAGACCGTTGAAATTAACGCTTTCAGAGCCAGAAAAACACATAATGAGACAACATGAACACATGTGGCTGTTATCACAGTAAATGCATACGGAATCAAAATAAACTATGTTGGCCTTCAATACTATGCATAAATGAATGTTTCTAAAGTGGAATTGTCATTCTAACATAGTTTGATAAATCACCACAGCTGAATCTTAAACAGTGACATTCGCTGCATTTAGACTGTCAAAATTAACGCTTTGAGAGCGAGAGAAGTACATAAAGAGCAATATGAACACAAGTTACTGTTATCACAGTAAAATACACACGGAATCAAAATTAACTATGTTGGCCTTCAATACTATGCATAAATGAATGTTTCTAAAGTGGAATTGTCATTCTAACATAGTTTGATAAATCACCACAGCTGAATCTTAAATAGTGACATTCGCTGCATTCGAACGTCAAAATTAACGCTTTCAGAGCGAGAGAAGTACATAAAGAGCAATATGAACAATTTTTGTTTTTTTCACAGTAAATACACACGGAATCAAAATAAACTATCTTGTCCTTCAATACTATGCATAAATGAATGTTTCTAAAGTGGAATTGACATTCTAACATAGTTTGATAAATCACTACAGCTGAATCTTAAATAGTGACATTCGCTGCATTAGACCGTCAAAATTAACGCTTTGAGAGCGAGAGAAGTACATAAAGAGCAATATGAACACAAGTTACTGTTATCACAGTAAAATACACACGGAATCAAAATAAACTATGTTGGCCTTCAATACTATGCATAAATGAATGTTTCTAAAGTGGAATTGTCATTCTAACATAGTTTGATAAATCACCACAGCTGAATCTTAAATAGTGACATTCGCTGCTTAAACCGTCAAAATTGACGCTTTCAGAGCCAGAAAAACACATAATGAGACAACATGAACACATGTGGCTGTTATCACAGTAAATACACACGGAATCAAAATAAACTATCTTGTCCTTCAATACTATGCATAAATGAATGTTTCTAAAGTGGAATTGACATTCTAACATAGTTTGATAAATCACTACAGCTGAATCTTAAATAGTGACATTCGCTGCATTAGACCGTCAAAATTAACGCTTTGAGAGCGAGAGAAGTACATAAAGAGCAATATGAACACAAGTTACTGTTATCACAGTAAAATACACACGGAATCAAAATAAACTATGTTGGCCTTCAATACTATGCATAAATGAATGTTTCTAAAGTGGAATTGTCATTCTAACATAGTTTGATAAATCACCACAGCTGAATCTTAAATAGTGACATTCGCTGCTTAAACCGTCAAAATTGACGCTTTCAGAGCCAGAAAAACACATAATGAGACAACATGAACACATGTGGCTGTTATCACAGTAAATGCATACGGAATCAAAATTAACTATGTTGGCCTTCAATACTATGCATAAATGAATGTTTCTAAAGTGGAATTGTCATTCTAACATAGTTTGATAAATCACCACAGCTGAATCTTAAATAGTGACATTCGCTGCATTAGACCGTTGAAATTAACGCTTTCAGAGCCAGAAAAACACATAATGAGACAACATGAACACATGTGGCTGTTATCACAGTAAATGCATACGGAATCAAAATAAACTATGTTGGCCTTCAATACTATGCATAAATGAATGTTTCTAAAGTGGAATTGTCATTCTAACATAGTTTGATAAATCACCACAGCTGAATCTTAAACAGTGACATTCGCTGCATTTAGACTGTCAAAATTAACGCTTTGAGAGCGAGAGAAATACATAAAGAGCAATATGAACACAAGTTACTGTTATCACAGTAAAATACACACGGAATCAAAATTAACTATGTTGGCCTTCAATACTATGCATAAATGAATGTTTCTAAAGTGGAATTGTCATTCTAACATAGTTTGATAAATCACCACAGCTGAATCTTAAATAGTGACATTCGCTGCATTCGAACGTCAAAATTAACGCTTTGAGAGCGAGAGAAGTACATAAAGAGCAATATGAACAATTTTTGTTTTTTTCACAGTAAATACACACGGAATCAAAATAAACTATCTTGTCCTTCAATACTATGCATAAATGAATGTTTCTAAAGTGGAATTGACATTCTAACATAGTTTGATAAATCACTACAGCTGAATCTTAAATAGTGACATTCGCTGCATTAGACCGTCAAAATTAACGCTTTGAGAGCGAGAGAAGTACATAAAGAGCAATATGAACACAAGTTGCTGTTATCACAGTAAAATACACACGGAATCATAATAAACTATGTTGGCCTTCAATACTATGCATAAATGAATGTTTCTAAAGTGGAATTGTCATTCTAACATAGTTTGATAAATCACCACAGCTGAATCTTAAATAGTGACATTCGCTGCTTAAACCGTCAAAATTGACGCTTTCAGAGCCAGAAAAACACATAATGAGACAACATGAACACATGTGGCTGTTATCACAGTAAATGCATACGGAATCAAAATTAACTATGTTGGCCTTCAATACTATGCATAAATGAATGTTTCTAAAGTGGAATTGTCATTCTAACATAGTTTGATAAATCACCACAGCTGAATCTTAAATAGTGACATTCGCTGCATTAGACCGTTGAAATTAACGCTTTCAGAGCCAGAAAAACACATAATGAGACAACATGAACACATGTGGCTGTTATCACAGTAAATGCATACGGAATCAAAATAAACTATGTTGGCCTTCAATACTATGCATAAATGAATGTTTCTAAAGTGGAATTGTCATTCTAACATAGTTTGATAAATCACCACAGCTGAATCTTAAACAGTGACATTCGCTGCATTTAGACTGTCAAAATTAACGCTTTGAGAGCGAGAGAAGTACATAAAGAGCAATATGAACACAAGTTACTGTTATCACAGTAAAATACACACGGAATCAAAATTAACTATGTTGGCCTTCAATACTATGCATAAATGAATGTTTCTAAAGTGGAATTGTCATTCTAACATAGTTTGATAAATCACCACAGCTGAATCTTAAATAGTGACATTCGCTGCATTCGAACGTCAAAATTAACGCTTTCAGAGCGAGAGAAGTACATAAAGAGCAATATGAACAATTTTTGTTTTTTTCACAGTAAATACACACGGAATCAAAATAAACTATCTTGTCCTTCAATACTATGCATAAATGAATGTTTCTAAAGTGGAATTGACATTCTAACATAGTTTGATAAATCACTACAGCTGAATCTTAAATAGTGACATTCGCTGCATTAGACCGTCAAAATTAACGCTTTGAGAGCGAGAGAAGTACATAAAGAGCAATATGAACACAAGTTACTGTTATCACAGTAAATGCATACGGAATCAAAATAAACTATGTTGGCCTTCAATACTATGCATAAATGAATGTTTCTAAAGTGGAATTGTCATTCTAACATAGTTTGATAAATCACTACAGCTGAATCTTAAATAGTGACATTCGCTGCATTAGACCGTTGAAATTAACGCTTTCAGAGCCAGAAAAACACATAATGAGACAACATGAACACATGTGGCTGTTATCACAGTAAATGCATACGGAATCAAAATAAACTATGTTGGCCTTCAATACTATGCATAAATGAATGTTTCTAAAGTGGAATTGTCATTCTAACATAGTTTGATAAATCACCACAGCTGAATCTTAAACAGTGACATTCGCTGCATTTAGACTGTCAAAATTAACGCTTTGAGAGCGAGAGAAATACATAAAGAGCAATATGAACACAAGTTACTGTTATCACAGTAAAATACACACGGAATCAAAATTAACTATGTTGGCCTTCAATACTATGCATAAATGAATGTTTCTAAAGTGGAATTGTCATTCTAACATAGTTTGATAAATCACCACAGCTGAATCTTAAATAGTGACATTCGCTGCATTCGAACGTCAAAATTAACGCTTTCAGAGCGAGAGAAGTACATAAAGAGCAATATGAACAATTTTTGTTTTTTTCACAGTAAATACACACGGAATCAAAATAAACTATCTTGTCCTTCAATACTATGCATAAATGAATGTTTCTAAAGTGGAATTGACATTCTAACATAGTTTGATAAATCACTACAGCTGAATCTTAAATAGTGACATTCGCTGCATTAGACCGTCAAAATTAACGCTTTGAGAGCGAGAGAAGTACATAAAGAGCAATATGAACACAAGTTACTGTTATCACAGTAAAATACACACGGAATCAAAATAAACTATGTTGGCCTTCAATACTATGCATAAATGAATGTTTCTAAAGTGGAATTGTCATTCTAACATAGTTTGATAAATCACCACAGCTGAATCTTAAATAGTGACATTCGCTGCATTAGACCGTCAAAATTAACGCTTTGAGAGCGAGAGAAGTACATAAAGAGCAATATGAACACAAGTTACTGTTATCACAGTAAATGCATACGGAATCAAAATAAACTATGTTGGCCTTCAATACTATGCATAAATGAATGTTTCTAAAGTGGAATTGTCATTCTAACATAGTTTGATAAATCACCACAGCTGAATCTTAAATAGTGACATTCGCTGCATTAGACCGTCAAAATTAACGCTTTGAGAGCGAGAGAAGTACATAAAGAGCAATATGAACACAAGTTACTGTTATCACAGTAAATGCATACGGAATCAAAATAAACTATGTTGGCCTTCAATACTATGCATAAATGAATGTTTCTAAAGTGGAATTGTCATTCTAACATAGTTTGGTAAATCACCACAGCTGAATCTTAAACAGTGACATTCGCTGCATTAGACTGTCAAAATTAACGCTTTCCGAGCGAGAGAAGTACATAAAGAGCAATATGAACACAAGTTACTGTTATCACAGTAAAATAAACACGGAATCAAAATAAACTATGTTGGCCTTCAATACTATGCATAAATGAATGTTTCTAAAGTGGAATTGTCATTCTAACATAGTTTGATAAATCACCACAGCTGAATCTTAAATAGTGACATTCGCTGCATTAGACCGTCAAAATTAACGCTTTGAGAGCGAGAGAAGTACATAAAGAGCAATATGAACACAAGTTACTGTTATCACAGTAAATGCATACGGAATCAAAATAAACTATGTTGGCCTTCAATACTATGCATAAATGAATGTTTCTAAAGTGGAATTGTCATTCTAACATAGTTTGATAAATCACTACAGCTGAATCTTAAATAGTGACATTCGCTGCTTAAACCGTCAAAATTGACGCTTTCAGAGCCAGAAAAAAACATAATGAGACAATATGAACACATGTGGCTGTTTTCACAGTAACTGCATACGGAATCAAAATAAACTATGTTGGCCTTCAATACTATGCATAAATGAATGTTTCTAAAGTGGAATTGTCATTCTAACATAGTTTGATAAATCACCACAGCTGAATCTTAAATAGTGACATTCGCTGCATTAGACCGTCAAAATTAACGCTTTGAGAGCGAGAGAAGTACATAAAGAGCAATATGAACACAAGTTACTGTTATCACAGTAAATGCATACGGAATCAAAATAAACTATGTTGGCCTTCAATACTATGCATAAATGAATGTTTCTAAAGTGGAATTGTCATTCTAACATAGTTTGATAAATCACCACAGCTGAATCTTAAATAGTGACATTCGCTGCATTAGACCGTCAAAATTAACGCTTTGAGAGCGAGAGAAGTACATAAAGAGCAATATGAACACAAGTTACTGTTATCACAGTAAATTCATACGGAATCAAAATAAACTATGTTGGCCTTCAATACTATGCATAAATGAATGTTTCTAAAGTGGAATTGTCATTCTAACATAGTTTGATAAATCACCACAGCTGAATCTTAAATAGTGACATTCGCTGCATTAGACTGTCAAAATTAACGCTTTCAGAGCGAGAGAAGTACATAAAGAGCAATATGAACACAAGTTACTGTTATCACAGTAAAATAAACACGGAATCAAAATAAACTATGTTGGCCTTCAATACTATGCATAAATAAATGTTTCTAAAGTGGAATTGTCATTCTAACATAGTTTGATAAATCACCACAGCTGAATCTTAAATAGTGACATTCGCTGCATTAGACCGTCAAAATTAACGCTTTGAGAGCGAGAGAAGTACATAAAGAGCAATATGAACACAAGTTACTGTTATCACAGTAAAATAAACACGGAATCAAAATAAACTATGTTGGCCTTCAATACTATGCATAAATGAATGTTTCTAAAGTGGAATTGTCATTCTAACATAGTTTGATAAATCACCACAGCTGAATCTTAAATAGTGACATTCGCTGCATTAGACCGTCAAAATTAACGCTTTGAGAGCGAGAGAAGTACATAAAGAGCAATATGAACACAAGTTACTGTTATCACAGTAAATGCATACGGAATCAAAATAAACTATGTTGGCCTTCAATACTATGCATAAATGAATGTTTCTAAAGTGGAATTGTCATTCTAACATAGTTTGATAAATCACCACAGCTGAATCTTAAATAGTGACATTCGCTGCATTAGACCGTCAAAATTAACGCTTTGAGAGCGAGAGAAGTACATAAAGAGCAATATGAACACAAGTTACTGTTATCACAGTAAATGCATACGGAATCAAAATAAACTATGTTGGCCTTCAATACTATGCATAAATGAATGTTTCTAAAGTGGAATTGTCATTCTAACATAGTTTGGTAAATCACCACAGCTGAATCTTAAACAGTGACATTCGCTGCATTAGACTGTCAAAATTAACGCTTTCCGAGCGAGAGAAGTACATAAAGAGCAATATGAACACAAGTTACTGTTATCACAGTAAAATAAACACGGAATCAAAATAAACTATGTTGGCCTTCAATACTATGCATAAATGAATGTTTCTAAAGTGGAATTGTCATTCTAACATAGTTTGATAAATCACCACAGCTGAATCTTAAATAGTGACATTCGCTGCATTAGACCGTCAAAATTAACGCTTTGAGAGCGAGAGAAGTACATAAAGAGCAATATGAACACAAGTTACTGTTATCACAGTAAATGCATACGGAATCAAAATAAACTATGTTGGCCTTCAATACTATGCATAAATGAATGTTTCTAAAGTGGAATTGTCATTCTAACATAGTTTGATAAATCACCACAGCTGAATCTTAAACAGTGACATTCGCTGCATTTAGACTGTCAAAATTAACGCTTTGAGAGCGAGAGAAGTACATAAAGAGCAATATGAACACAAGTTACTGTTATCACAGTAAAATACACACGGAATCAAAATTAACTATATTGGCCTTCAATACTATGCATAAATGAATGTTTCTAAAGTGGAATTGTCATTCTAACATAGTTTGATAAATCACCACAGCTGAATCTTAAATAGTGACATTCGCTGCATTCGAACGTCAAAATTAACGCTTTGAGAGCGAGAGAAGTACATAAAGAGCAATATGAACAATTTTTGTTTTTTTCACAGTAAATACACACGGAATCAAAATAAACTATCTTGTCCTTCAATACTATGCATAAATGAATGTTTCTAAAGTGGAATTGACATTCTAACATAGTTTGATAAATCACTACAGCTGAATCTTAAATAGTGACATTCGCTGCATTAGACCGTCAAAATTAACGCTTTGAGAGCGAGAGAAGTACATAAAGAGCAATATGAACACAAGTTACTGTTATCACAGTAAAATAAACACGGAATCAAAATAAACTATGTTGGCCTTCAATACTATGCATAAATGAATGTTTCTAAAGTGGAATTGTCATTCTAACATAGTTTGGTAAATCACCACAGCTGAATCTTAAATAGTGACATTCGCTGCATTAGACCGTTGAAATTAACGCTTTCAGAGCCAGAAAAACACATAATGAGACAACATGAACACATGTGGCTGTTATCACAGTAAATGCATACGGAATCAAAATAAACTATGTTGGCCTTCAATACTATGCATAAATGAATGTTTCTAAAGTGGAATTGTCATTCTAACATAGTTTGATAAATCACCACAGCTGAATCTTAAACAGTGACATTCGCTGCATTTAGACTGTCAAAATTAACGCTTTGAGAGCGAGAGAAGTACATAAAGAGCAATATGAACACAAGTTACTGTTATCACAGTAAATGCATACGGAATCAAAATAAACTATGTTGGCCTTCAATACTATGCATAAATGAATGTTTCTAAAGTGGAATTGTCATTCTAACATAGTTTGATAAATCACCACAGCTGAATCTTAAATAGTGACATTCGCTGCATTCGAACGTCAAAATTAACGCTTTCAGAGCGAGAGAAGTACATAAAGAGCAATATGAACAATTTTTGTTTTTTTCACAGTAAATACACACGGAATCAAAATAAACTATCTTGTCCTTCAATACTATGCATAAATGAATGTTTCTAAAGTGGAATTGACATTCTAACATAGTTTGATAAATCACTACAGCTGAATCTTAAATAGTGACATTCGCTGCATTAGACCGTCAAAATTAACGCTTTGAGAGCGAGAGAAGTACATAAAGAGCAATATGAACACAAGTTACTGTTATCACAGTAAAATACACACGGAATCAAAATAAACTATGTTGGCCTTCAATACTATGCATAAATGAATGTTTCTAAAGTGGAATTGTCATTCTAACATAGTTTGATAAATCACCACAGCTGAATCTTAAATAGTGACATTCGCTGCTTAAACCGTCAAAATTGACGCTTTCAGAGCCAGAAAAACACATAATGAGACAACATGAACACATGTGGCTGTTATCACAGTAAATGCATACGGAATCAAAATTAACTATGTTGGCCTTCAATACTATGCATAAATGAATGTTTCTAAAGTGGAATTGTCATTCTAACATAGTTTGATAAATCACCACAGCTGAATCTTAAATAGTGACATTCGCTGCATTAGACCGTTGAAATTAACGCTTTCAGAGCCAGAAAAACACATAATGAGACAACATGAACACATGTGGCTGTTATCACAGTAAATGCATACGGAATCAAAATAAACTATGTTGGCCTTCAATACTATGCATAAATGAATGTTTCTAAAGTGGAATTGTCATTCTAACATAGTTTGATAAATCACCACAGCTGAATCTTAAACAGTGACATTCGCTGCATTTAGACTGTCAAAATTAACGCTTTGAGAGCGAGAGAAATACATAAAGAGCAATATGAACACAAGTTACTGTTATCACAGTAAAATACACACGGAATCAAAATTAACTATGTTGGCCTTCAATACTATGCATAAATGAATGTTTCTAAAGTGGAATTGTCATTCTAACATAGTTTGATAAATCACCACAGCTGAATCTTAAATAGTGACATTCGCTGCATTCGAACGTCAAAATTAACGCTTTGAGAGCGAGAGAAGTACATAAAGAGCAATATGAACAATTTTTGTTTTTTTCACAGTAAATACACACGGAATCAAAATAAACTATCTTGTCCTTCAATACTATGCATAAATGAATGTTTCTAAAGTGGAATTGACATTCTAACATAGTTTGATAAATCACTACAGCTGAATCTTAAATAGTGACATTCGCTGCATTAGACCGTCAAAATTAACGCTTTGAGAGCGAGAGAAGTACATAAAGAGCAATATGAACACAAGTTACTGTTATCACAGTAAAATAAACACGGAATCAAAATAAACTATGTTGGCCTTCAATACTATGCATAAATGAATGTTTCTAAAGTGGAATTGTCATTCTAACATAGTTTGGTAAATCACCACAGCTGAATCTTAAATAGTGACATTCGCTGCATTAGACCGTTGAAATTAACGCTTTCAGAGCCAGAAAAACACATAATGAGACAACATGAACACATGTGGCTGTTATCACAGTAAATGCATACGGAATCAAAATAAACTATGTTGGCCTTCAATACTATGCATAAATGAATGTTTCTAAAGTGGAATTGTCATTCTAACATAGTTTGATAAATCACCACAGCTGAATCTTAAACAGTGACATTCGCTGCATTTAGACTGTCAAAATTAACGCTTTGAGAGCGAGAGAAGTACATAAAGAGCAATATGAACACAAGTTACTGTTATCACAGTAAATGCATACGGAATCAAAATAAACTATGTTGGCCTTCAATACTATGCATAAATGAATGTTTCTAAAGTGGAATTGTCATTCTAACATAGTTTGATAAATCACCACAGCTGAATCTTAAATAGTGACATTCGCTGCATTCGAACGTCAAAATTAACGCTTTCAGAGCGAGAGAAGTACATAAAGAGCAATATGAACAATTTTTGTTTTTTTCACAGTAAATACACACGGAATCAAAATAAACTATCTTGTCCTTCAATACTATGCATAAATGAATGTTTCTAAAGTGGAATTGACATTCTAACATAGTTTGATAAATCACTACAGCTGAATCTTAAATAGTGACATTCGCTGCATTAGACCGTCAAAATTAACGCTTTGAGAGCGAGAGAAGTACATAAAGAGCAATATGAACACAAGTTACTGTTATCACAGTAAAATACACACGGAATCAAAATAAACTATGTTGGCCTTCAATACTATGCATAAATGAATGTTTCTAAAGTGGAATTGTCATTCTAACATAGTTTGATAAATCACCACAGCTGAATCTTAAATAGTGACATTCGCTGCTTAAACCGTCAAAATTGACGCTTTCAGAGCCAGAAAAACACATAATGAGACAACATGAACACATGTGGCTGTTATCACAGTAAATGCATACGGAATCAAAATTAACTATGTTGGCCTTCAATACTATGCATAAATGAATGTTTCTAAAGTGGAATTGTCATTCTAACATAGTTTGATAAATCACCACAGCTGAATCTTAAATAGTGACATTCGCTGCATTAGACCGTTGAAATTAACGCTTTCAGAGCCAGAAAAACACATAATGAGACAACATGAACACATGTGGCTGTTATCACAGTAAATGCATACGGAATCAAAATAAACTATGTTGGCCTTCAATACTATGCATAAATGAATGTTTCTAAAGTGGAATTGTCATTCTAACATAGTTTGATAAATCACCACAGCTGAATCTTAAATAGTGACATTCGCTGCATTAGACTGTCAAAATTAACGCTTTCAGAGCGAGAGAAGTACATAAAGAGCAATATGAACAATTTTTGTTTTTTTCACAGTAAATGCATACGGAATCAAAATAAACTATGTTGGCCTTCAATACTATGCATAAATGAATGTTTCTAAAGTGGAATTGTCATTCTAACATAGTTTGATAAATCACCACAGCTGAATCTTAAATAGTGACATTCGCTGCATTAGACCGTTGAAATTAACGCTTTCAGAGCCAGAAAAACACATAATGAGACAACATGAACACATGTGGCTGTTATCACAGTAAATGCATACGGAATCAAAATAAACTATGTTGGCCTTCAATACTATGCATAAATGAATGTTTCTAAAGTGGAATTGTCATTCTAACATAGTTTGATAAATCACCACAGCTGAATCTTAAACAGTGACATTCGCTGCATTTAGACTGTCAAAATTAACGCTTTGAGAGCGAGAGAAATACATAAAGAGCAATATGAACACAAGTTACTGTTATCACAGTAAAATACACACGGAATCAAAATTAACTATGTTGGCCTTCAATACTATGCATAAATGAATGTTTCTAAAGTGGAATTGTCATTCTAACATAGTTTGATAAATCACCACAGCTGAATCTTAAATAGTGACATTCGCTGCATTCGAACGTCAAAATTAACGCTTTGAGAGCGAGAGAAGTACATAAAGAGCAATATGAACAATTTTTGTTTTTTTCACAGTAAATACACACGGAATCAAAATAAACTATCTTGTCCTTCAATACTATGCATAAATGAATGTTTCTAAAGTGGAATTGACATTCTAACATAGTTTGATAAATCACTACAGCTGAATCTTAAATAGTGACATTCGCTGCATTAGACCGTCAAAATTAACGCTTTGAGAGCGAGAGAAGTACATAAAGAGCAATATGAACACAAGTTGCTGTTATCACAGTAAAATACACACGGAATCATAATAAACTATGTTGGCCTTCAATACTATGCATAAATGAATGTTTCTAAAGTGGAATTGTCATTCTAACATAGTTTGATAAATCACCACAGCTGAATCTTAAATAGTGACATTCGCTGCTTAAACCGTCAAAATTGACGCTTTCAGAGCCAGAAAAACACATAATGAGACAACATGAACACATGTGGCTGTTATCACAGTAAATGCATACGGAATCAAAATTAACTATGTTGGCCTTCAATACTATGCATAAATGAATGTTTCTAAAGTGGAATTGTCATTCTAACATAGTTTGATAAATCACCACAGCTGAATCTTAAATAGTGACATTCGCTGCATTAGACCGTTGAAATTAACGCTTTCAGAGCCAGAAAAACACATAATGAGACAACATGAACACATGTGGCTGTTATCACAGTAAATGCATACGGAATCAAAATAAACTATGTTGGCCTTCAATACTATGCATAAATGAATGTTTCTAAAGTGGAATTGTCATTCTAACATAGTTTGATAAATCACCACAGCTGAATCTTAAACAGTGACATTCGCTGCATTTAGACTGTCAAAATTAACGCTTTGAGAGCGAGAGAAGTACATAAAGAGCAATATGAACACAAGTTACTGTTATCACAGTAAAATACACACGGAATCAAAATTAACTATGTTGGCCTTCAATACTATGCATAAATGAATGTTTCTAAAGTGGAATTGTCATTCTAACATAGTTTGATAAATCACCACAGCTGAATCTTAAACAGTGACATTCGCTGCATTAGACTGTCAAAATTAACGCTTTCCGAGCGAGAGAAGTACATAAAGAGCAATATGAACACAAGTTACTGTTATCACAGTAAAATAAACACGGAATCAAAATAAACTATGTTGGCCTTCAATACTATGCATAAATGAATGTTTCTAAAGTGGAATTGTCATTCTAACATAGTTTGATAAATCACCACAGCTGAATCTTAAATAGTGACATTCGCTGCATTAGACCGTCAAAATTAACGCTTTGAGAGCGAGAGAAGTACATAAAGAGCAATATGAACACAAGTTACTGTTATCACAGTAAATGCATACGGAATCAAAATAAACTATGTTGGCCTTCAATACTATGCATAAATGAATGTTTCTAAAGTGGAATTGTCATTCTAACATAGTTTGATAAATCACCACAGCTGAATCTTAAACAGTGACATTCGCTGCATTTAGACTGTCAAAATTAACGCTTTGAGAGCGAGAGAAGTACATAAAGAGCAATATGAACACAAGTTACTGTTATCACAGTAAAATACACACGGAATCAAAATTAACTATATTGGCCTTCAATACTATGCATAAATGAATGTTTCTAAAGTGGAATTGTCATTCTAACATAGTTTGATAAATCACCACAGCTGAATCTTAAATAGTGACATTCGCTGCATTCGAACGTCAAAATTAACGCTTTGAGAGCGAGAGAAGTACATAAAGAGCAATATGAACAATTTTTGTTTTTTTCACAGTAAATACACACGGAATCAAAATAAACTATCTTGTCCTTCAATACTATGCATAAATGAATGTTTCTAAAGTGGAATTGACATTCTAACATAGTTTGATAAATCACTACAGCTGAATCTTAAATAGTGACATTCGCTGCATTAGACCGTCAAAATTAACGCTTTGAGAGCGAGAGAAGTACATAAAGAGCAATATGAACACAAGTTACTGTTATCACAGTAAAATAAACACGGAATCAAAATAAACTATGTTGGCCTTCAATACTATGCATAAATGAATGTTTCTAAAGTGGAATTGTCATTCTAACATAGTTTGGTAAATCACCACAGCTGAATCTTAAATAGTGACATTCGCTGCATTAGACCGTTGAAATTAACGCTTTCAGAGCCAGAAAAACACATAATGAGACAACATGAACACATGTGGCTGTTATCACAGTAAATGCATACGGAATCAAAATAAACTATGTTGGCCTTCAATACTATGCATAAATGAATGTTTCTAAAGTGGAATTGTCATTCTAACATAGTTTGATAAATCACCACAGCTGAATCTTAAACAGTGACATTCGCTGCATTTAGACTGTCAAAATTAACGCTTTGAGAGCGAGAGAAGTACATAAAGAGCAATATGAACACAAGTTACTGTTATCACAGTAAATGCATACGGAATCAAAATAAACTATGTTGGCCTTCAATACTATGCATAAATGAATGTTTCTAAAGTGGAATTGTCATTCTAACATAGTTTGATAAATCACCACAGCTGAATCTTAAATAGTGACATTCGCTGCATTCGAACGTCAAAATTAACGCTTTCAGAGCGAGAGAAGTACATAAAGAGCAATATGAACAATTTTTGTTTTTTTCACAGTAAATACACACGGAATCAAAATAAACTATCTTGTCCTTCAATACTATGCATAAATGAATGTTTCTAAAGTGGAATTGACATTCTAACATAGTTTGATAAATCACTACAGCTGAATCTTAAATAGTGACATTCGCTGCATTAGACCGTCAAAATTAACGCTTTGAGAGCGAGAGAAGTACATAAAGAGCAATATGAACACAAGTTACTGTTATCACAGTAAAATACACACGGAATCAAAATAAACTATGTTGGCCTTCAATACTATGCATAAATGAATGTTTCTAAAGTGGAATTGTCATTCTAACATAGTTTGATAAATCACCACAGCTGAATCTTAAATAGTGACATTCGCTGCTTAAACCGTCAAAATTGACGCTTTCAGAGCCAGAAAAACACATAATGAGACAACATGAACACATGTGGCTGTTATCACAGTAAATGCATACGGAATCAAAATTAACTATGTTGGCCTTCAATACTATGCATAAATGAATGTTTCTAAAGTGGAATTGTCATTCTAACATAGTTTGATAAATCACCACAGCTGAATCTTAAATAGTGACATTCGCTGCATTAGACCGTTGAAATTAACGCTTTCAGAGCCAGAAAAACACATAATGAGACAACATGAACACATGTGGCTGTTATCACAGTAAATGCATACGGAATCAAAATAAACTATGTTGGCCTTCAATACTATGCATAAATGAATGTTTCTAAAGTGGAATTGTCATTCTAACATAGTTTGATAAATCACCACAGCTGAATCTTAAACAGTGACATTCGCTGCATTTAGACTGTCAAAATTAACGCTTTGAGAGCGAGAGAAGTACATAAAGAGCAATATGAACACAAGTTACTGTTATCACAGTAAAATACACACGGAATCAAAATTAACTATGTTGGCCTTCAATACTATGCATAAATGAATGTTTCTAAAGTGGAATTGTCATTCTAACATAGTTTGATAAATCACCACAGCTGAATCTTAAATAGTGACATTCGCTGCATTCGAACGTCAAAATTAACGCTTTGAGAGCGAGAGAAGTACATAAAGAGCAATATGAACAATTTTTGTTTTTTTCACAGTAAATACACACGGAATCAAAATAAACTATCTTGTCCTTCAATACTATGCATAAATGAATGTTTCTAAAGTGGAATTGACATTCTAACATAGTTTGATAAATCACTACAGCTGAATCTTAAATAGTGACATTCGCTGCATTAGACCGTCAAAATTAACGCTTTGAGAGCGAGAGAAGTACATAAAGAGCAATATGAACACAAGTTACTGTTATCACAGTAAAATACACACGGAATCATAATAAACTATGTTGGCCTTCAATACTATGCATAAATGAATGTTTCTAAAGTGGAATTGTCATTCTAACATAGTTTGATAAATCACCACAGCTGAATCTTAAATAGTGACATTCGCTGCTTAAACCGTCAAAATTGACGCTTTCAGAGCCAGAAAAACACATAATGAGACAACATGAACACATGTGGCTGTTATCACAGTAAATGCATACGGAATCAAAATTAACTATGTTGGCCTTCAATACTATGCATAAATGAATGTTTCTAAAGTGGAATTGTCATTCTAACATAGTTTGATAAATCACCACAGCTGAATCTTAAATAGTGACATTCGCTGCATTAGACCGTTGAAATTAACGCTTTCAGAGCCAGAAAAACACATAATGAGACAACATGAACACATGTGGCTGTTATCACAGTAAATGCATACGGAATCAAAATAAACTATGTTGGCCTTCAATACTATGCATAAATGAATGTTTCTAAAGTGGAATTGTCATTCTAACATAGTTTGATAAATCACCACAGCTGAATCTTAAACAGTGACATTCGCTGCATTTAGACTGTCAAAATTAACGCTTTGAGAGCGAGAGAAGTACATAAAGAGCAATATGAACACAAGTTACTGTTATCACAGTAAAATACACACGGAATCAAAATTAACTATGTTGGCCTTCAATACTATGCATAAATGAATGTTTCTAAAGTGGAATTGTCATTCTAACATAGTTTGATAAATCACCACAGCTGAATCTTAAATAGTGACATTCGCTGCATTCGAACGTCAAAATTAACGCTTTCAGAGCGAGAGAAGTACATAAAGAGCAATATGAACAATTTTTGTTTTTTTCACAGTAAATACACACGGAATCAAAATAAACTATCTTGTCCTTCAATACTATGCATAAATGAATGTTTCTAAAGTGGAATTGACATTCTAACATAGTTTGATAAATCACTACAGCTGAATCTTAAATAGTGACATTCGCTGCATTAGACCGTCAAAATTAACGCTTTGAGAGCGAGAGAAGTACATAAAGAGCAATATGAACACAAGTTACTGTTATCACAGTAAATGCATACGGAATCAAAATAAACTATGTTGGCCTTCAATACTATGCATAAATGAATGTTTCTAAAGTGGAATTGTCATTCTAACATAGTTTGATAAATCACTACAGCTGAATCTTAAATAGTGACATTCGCTGCATTAGACCGTTGAAATTAACGCTTTCAGAGCCAGAAAAACACATAATGAGACAACATGAACACATGTGGCTGTTATCACAGTAAATGCATACGGAATCAAAATAAACTATGTTGGCCTTCAATACTATGCATAAATGAATGTTTCTAAAGTGGAATTGTCATTCTAACATAGTTTGATAAATCACCACAGCTGAATCTTAAACAGTGACACTCGCTGCATTTAGACTGTCAAAATTATCGCTTTGAGAGCGAGAGAAATACATAAAGAGCAATATGAACACAAGTTACTGTTATCACAGTAAAATACACACGGAATCAAAATTAACTATGTTGGCCTTCAATACTATGCATAAATGAATGTTTCTAAAGTGGAATTGTCATTCTAACATAGTTTGATAAATCACCACAGCTGAATCTTAAATAGTGACATTCGCTGCATTCGAACGTCAAAATTAACGCTTTCAGAGCGAGAGAAGTACATAAAGAGCAATATGAACAATTTTTGTTTTTTTCACAGTAAATACACACGGAATCAAAATAAACTATCTTGTCCTTCAATACTATGCATAAATGAATGTTTCTAAAGTGGAATTGACATTCTAACATAGTTTGATAAATCACTACAGCTGAATCTTAAATAGTGACATTCGCTGCATTAGACCGTCAAAATTAACGCTTTGAGAGCGAGAGAAGTACATAAAGAGCAATATGAACACAAGTTACTGTTATCACAGTAAATGCATACGGAATCAAAATAAACTATGTTGGCCTTCAATACTATGCATAAATGAATGTTTCTAAAGTGGAATTGTCATTCTAACATAGTTTGATAAATCACCACAGCTGAATCTTAAATAGTGACATTCGCTGCATTAGACCGTCAAAATTAACGCTTTGAGAGCGAGAGAAGTACATAAAGAGCAATATGAACACAAGTTACTGTTATCACAGTAAATGCATACGGAATCAAAATAAACTATGTTGGCCTTCAATACTATGCATAAATGAATGTTTCTAAAGTGGAATTGTCATTCTAACATAGTTTGATAAATCACCACAGCTGAATCTTAAATAGTGACATTCGCTGCATTAGACCGTCAAAATTAACGCTTTGAGAGCGAGAGAAGTACATAAAGAGCAATATGAACACAAGTTACTGTTATCACAGTAAATGCATACGGAATCAAAATAAACTATGTTGGCCTTCAATACTATGCATAAATGAATGTTTCTAAAGTGGAATTGTCATTCTAACATAGTTTGATAAATCACTACAGCTGAATCTTAAATAGTGACATTCGCTGCTTAAACCGTCAAAATTGACGCTTTCAGAGCCAGAAAAAAACATAATGAGACAATATGAACACATGTGGCTGTTTTCACAGTAACTGCATACGGAATCAAAATAAACTATGTTGGCCTTCAATACTATGCATAAATGAATGTTTCTAAAGTGGAATTGTCATTCTAACATAGTTTGATAAATCACCACAGCTGAATCTTAAATAGTGACATTCGCTGCATTAGACCGTCAAAATTAACGCTTTGAGAGCGAGAGAAGTACATAAAGAGCAATATGAACACAAGTTACTGTTATCACAGTAAATGCATACGGAATCAAAATAAACTATGTTGGCCTTCAATACTATGCATAAATGAATGTTTCTAAAGTGGAATTGTCATTCTAACATAGTTTGATAAATCACCACAGCTGAATCTTAAATAGTGACATTCGCTGCATTAGACCGTCAAAATTAACGCTTTGAGAGCGAGAGAAGTACATAAAGAGCAATATGAACACAAGTTACTGTTATCACAGTAAATGCATACGGAATCAAAATAAACTATGTTGGCCTTCAATACTATGCATAAATGAATGTTTCTAAAGTGGAATTGTCATTCTAACATAGTTTGATAAATCACCACAGCTGAATCTTAAATAGTGACATTCGCTGCATTAGACTGTCAAAATTAACGCTTTGAGAGCGAGAGAAGTACATAAAGAGCAATATGAACACAAGTTACTGTTATCACAGTAAAATAAACACGGAATCAAAATAAACTATGTTGGCCTTCAATACTATGCATAAATAAATGTTTCTAAAGTGGAATTGTCATTCTAACATAGTTTGATAAATCACCACAGCTGAATCTTAAATAGTGACATTCGCTGCATTAGACCGTCAAAATTAACGCTTTGAGAGCGAGAGAAGTACATAAAGAGCAATATGAACACAAGTTACTGTTATCACAGTAAAATAAACACGGAATCAAAATAAACTATGTTGGCCTTCAATACTATGCATAAATGAATGTTTCTAAAGTGGAATTGTCATTCTAACATAGTTTGATAAATCACCACAGCTGAATCTTAAATAGTGACATTCGCTGCATTAGACCGTCAAAATTAACGCTTTGAGAGCGAGAGAAGTACATAAAGAGCAATATGAACACAAGTTACTGTTATCACAGTAAAATACACACGGAATCAAAATAAACTATGTTGGCCTTCAATACTATGCATAAATGAATGTTTCTAAAGTGGAATTGTCATTCTAACATAGTTTGATAAATCACCACAGCTGAATCTTAAATAGTGACATTCGCTGCTTAAACCGTCAAAATTAACGCTTTCAGAGCCAGAAAAACACATAATGAGACAACATGAACACATGTGGCTGTTATCACAGTAAATGCATACGGAATCAAAATTAACTATGTTGGCCTTCAATACTATGCATAAATTAATGTTTCTAAAGTGGAATTGTCATTCTAACATAGTTTGATAAATCACCACAGCTGAATCTTAAACAGTGACATTCGCTGCATTTAGACTGTCAAAATTAACGCTTTGAGAGCGAGAGAAGTACATAAAGAGCAATATGAACACAAGTTACTGTTATCACAGTAAAATACACACGGAATCAAAATTAACTATGTTGGCCTTCAATACTATGCATAAATGAATGTTTCTAAAGTGGAATTGTCATTCTAACATAGTTTGATAAATCACCACAGCTGAATCTTAAATAGTGACATTCGCTGCATTCGAACGTCAAAATTAACGCTTTCAGAGCGAGAGAAGTACATAAAGAGCAATATGAACAATTTTTGTTTTTTTCACAGTAAATACACACGGAATCAAAATAAACTATCTTGTCCTTCAATACTATGCATAAATGAATGTTTCTAAAGTGGAATTGTCATTCTAACATAGTTTGATAAATCACTACAGCTGAATCTTAAATAGTGACATTCGCTGCATTAGACCGTCAAAATTAACGCTTTGAGAGCGAGAGAAGTACATAAAGAGCAATATGAACACAAGTTACTGTTATCACAGTAAATGCATACGGAATCAAAATAAACTATGTTGGCCTTCAATACTATGCATAAATGAATGTTTCTAAAGTGGAATTGTCATTCTAACATAGTTTGATAAATCACCACAGCTGAATCTTAAATAGTGACATTCGCTGCATTAGACCGTCAAAATTAACGCTTTGAGAGCGAGAGAAGTACATAAAGAGCAATATGAACACAAGTTACTGTTATCACAGTAAATGCATACGGAATCAAAATAAACTATGTTGGCCTTCAATACTATGCATAAATGAATGTTTCTAAAGTGGAATTGTCATTCTAACATAGTTTGATAAATCACCACAGCTGAATCTTAAATAGTGACATTCGCTGCATTAGACCGTCAAAATTAACGCTTTGAGAGCGAGAGAAGTACATAAAGAGCAATATGAACACAAGTTACTGTTATCACAGTAAATGCATACGGAATCAAAATAAACTATGTTGGCCTTCAATACTATGCATAAATGAATGTTTCTAAAGTGGAATTGTCATTCTAACATAGTTTGATAAATCACTACAGCTGAATCTTAAATAGTGACATTCGCTGCTTAAACCGTCAAAATTGACGCTTTCAGAGCCAGAAAAAAACATAATGAGACAATATGAACACATGTGGCTGTTTTCACAGTAACTGCATACGGAATCAAAATAAACTATGTTGGCCTTCAATACTATGCATAAATGAATGTTTCTAAAGTGGAATTGTCATTCTAACATAGTTTGATAAATCACCACAGCTGAATCTTAAATAGTGACATTCGCTGCATTAGACCGTCAAAATTAACGCTTTGAGAGCGAGAGAAGTACATAAAGAGCAATATGAACACAAGTTACTGTTATCACAGTAAATGCATACGGAATCAAAATAAACTATGTTGGCCTTCAATACTATGCATAAATGAATGTTTCTAAAGTGGAATTGTCATTCTAACATAGTTTGATAAATCACCACAGCTGAATCTTAAATAGTGACATTCGCTGCATTAGACCGTCAAAATTAACGCTTTGAGAGCGAGAGAAGTACATAAAGAGCAATATGAACACAAGTTACTGTTATCACAGTAAATGCATACGGAATCAAAATAAACTATGTTGGCCTTCAATACTATGCATAAATGAATGTTTCTAAAGTGGAATTGTCATTCTAACATAGTTTGATAAATCACCACAGCTGAATCTTAAATAGTGACATTCGCTGCATTAGACTGTCAAAATTAACGCTTTGAGAGCGAGAGAAGTACATAAAGAGCAATATGAACACAAGTTACTGTTATCACAGTAAAATAAACACGGAATCAAAATAAACTATGTTGGCCTTCAATACTATGCATAAATAAATGTTTCTAAAGTGGAATTGTCATTCTAACATAGTTTGATAAATCACCACAGCTGAATCTTAAATAGTGACATTCGCTGCATTAGACCGTCAAAATTAACGCTTTGAGAGCGAGAGAAGTACATAAAGAGCAATATGAACACAAGTTACTGTTATCACAGTAAAATAAACACGGAATCAAAATAAACTATGTTGGCCTTCAATACTATGCATAAATGAATGTTTCTAAAGTGGAATTGTCATTCTAACATAGTTTGATAAATCACCACAGCTGAATCTTAAATAGTGACATTCGCTGCATTAGACCGTCAAAATTAACGCTTTGAGAGCGAGAGAAGTACATAAAGAGCAATATGAACACAAGTTACTGTTATCACAGTAAATGCATACGGAATCAAAATAAACTATGTTGGCCTTCAATACTATGCATAAATGAATGTTTCTAAAGTGGAATTGTCATTCTAACATAGTTTGATAAATCACCACAGCTGAATCTTAAATAGTGACATTCGCTGCATTAGACCGTCAAAATTAACGCTTTGAGAGCGAGAGAAGTACATAAAGAGCAATATGAACACAAGTTACTGTTATCACAGTAAATGCATACGGAATCAAAATAAACTATGTTGGCCTTCAATACTATGCATAAATGAATGTTTCTAAAGTGGAATTGTCATTCTAACATAGTTTGGTAAATCACCACAGCTGAATCTTAAACAGTGACATTCGCTGCATTAGACTGTCAAAATTAACGCTTTCCGAGCGAGAGAAGTACATAAAGAGCAATATGAACACAAGTTACTGTTATCACAGTAAAATAAACACGGAATCAAAATAAACTATGTTGGCCTTCAATACTATGCATAAATGAATGTTTCTAAAGTGGAATTGTCATTCTAACATAGTTTGATAAATCACCACAGCTGAATCTTAAATAGTGACATTCGCTGCATTAGACCGTCAAAATTAACGCTTTGAGAGCGAGTGAAGTACATAAAGAGCAATATGAACACAAGTTACTGTTATCACAGTAAATGCATACGGAATCAAAATAAACTATGTTGGCCTTCAATACTATGCATAAATGAATGTTTCTAAAGTGGAATTGTCATTCTAACATAGTTTGATAAATCACTACAGCTGAATCTTAAATAGTGACATTCGCTGCTTAAACCGTCAAAATTGACGCTTTCAGAGCCAGAAAAAAACATAATGAGACAATATGAACACATGTGGCTGTTTTCACAGTAACTGCATACGGAATCAAAATAAACTATGTTGGCCTTCAATACTATGCATAAATGAATGTTTCTAAAGTGGAATTGTCATTCTAACATAGTTTGATAAATCACCACAGCTGAATCTTAAATAGTGACATTCGCTGCATTAGACCGTCAAAATTAACGCTTTAAGAGCGAGAGAAGTACATAAAGAGCAATATGAACACAAGTTACTGTTATCACAGTAAATGCATACGGAATCAAAATAAACTATGTTGGCCTTCAATACTATGCATAAATGAATGTTTCTAAAGTGGAATTGTCATTCTAACATAGTTTGATAAATCACCACAGCTGAATCTTAAATAGTGACATTCGCTGCATTAGACCGTCAAAATTAACGCTTTGAGAGCGAGAGAAGTACATAAAGAGCAATATGAACACAAGTTACTGTTATCACAGTAAATGCATACGGAATCAAAATAAACTATGTTGGCCTTCAATACTATGCATAAATGAATGTTTCTAAAGTGGAATTGTCATTCTAACATAGTTTGATAAATCACCACAGCTGAATCTTAAATAGTGACATTCGCTGCATTAGACTGTCAAAATTAACGCTTTGAGAGCGAGAGAAGTACATAAAGAGCAATATGAACACAAGTTACTGTTATCACAGTAAAATAAACACGGAATCAAAATAAACTATGTTGGCCTTCAATACTATGCATAAATAAATGTTTCTAAAGTGGAATTGTCATTCTAACATAGTTTGATAAATCACCACAGCTGAATCTTAAATAGTGACATTCGCTGCATTCGAACGTCAAAATTAACGCTTTCAGAGCGAGAGAAGTACATAAAGAGCAATATGAACAATTTTTGTTTTTTTCACAGTAAATACACACGGAATCAAAATAAACTATCTTGTCCTTCAATACTATGCATAAATGAATGTTTCTAAAGTGGAATTGACATTCTAACATAGTTTGATAAATCACTACAGCTGAATCTTAAATAGTGACATTCGCTGCATTAGACCGTCAAAATTAACGCTTTGAGAGCGAGAGAAGTACATAAAGAGCAATATGAACACAAGTTACTGTTATCACAGTAAAATACACACGGAATCAAAATAAACTATGTTGGCCTTCAATACTATGCATAAATGAATGTTTCTAAAGTGGAATTGTCATTCTAACATAGTTTGATAAATCACCACAGCTGAATCTTAAATAGTGACATTCGCTGCTTAAACCGTCAAAATTGACGCTTTCAGAGCCAGAAAAACACATAATGAGACAACATGAACACATGTGGCTGTTATCACAGTAAATGCATACGGAATCAAAATTAACTATGTTGGCCTTCAATACTATGCATAAATGAATGTTTCTAAAGTGGAATTGTCATTCTAACATAGTTTGATAAATCACCACAGCTGAATCTTAAATAGTGACATTCGCTGCATTCGAACGTCAAAATTAACGCTTTCAGAGCGAGAGAAGTACATAAAGAGCAATATGAACAATTTTTGTTTTTTTCACAGTAAATACACACGGAATCAAAATAAACTATCTTGTCCTTCAATACTATGCATAAATGAATGTTTCTAAAGTGGAATTGACATTCTAACATAGTTTGATAAATCACTACAGCTGAATCTTAAATAGTGACATTCGCTGCATTAGACCGTCAAAATTAACGCTTTGAGAGCGAGAGAAGTACATAAAGAGCAATATGAACACAAGTTACTGTTATCACAGTAAAATAAACACGGAATCAAAATAAACTATGTTGGCCTTCAATACTATGCATAAATGAATGTTTCTAAAGTGGAATTGTCATTCTAACATAGTTTGGTAAATCACCACAGCTGAATCTTAAATAGTGACATTCGCTGCATTAGACCGTTGAAATTAACGCTTTCAGAGCCAGAAAAACACACAATGAGACAACATGAACACATGTGGCTGTTATCACAGTAAATGCATACGGAATCAAAATAAACTATGTTGGCCTTCAATACTATGCATAAATGAATGTTTCTAAAGTGGAATTGTCATTCTAACATAGTTTGATAAATCACCACAGCTGAATCTTAAACAGTGACATTCGCTGCATTTAGACTGTCAAAATTAACGCTTTGAGAGCGAGAGAAGTACATAAAGAGCAATATGAACACAAGTTACTGTTATCACAGTAAAATACACACGGAATCAAAATTAACTATGTTGGCCTTCAATACTATGCATAAATGAATGTTTCTAAAGTGGAATTGTCATTCTAACATAGTTTGATAAATCACCACAGCTGAATCTTAAATAGTGACATTCGCTGCATTCGAACGTCAAAATTAACGCTTTGAGAGCGAGAGAAGTACATAAAGAGCAATATGAACAATTTTTGTTTTTTTCACAGTAAATACACACGGAATCAAAATAAACTATCTTGTCCTTCAATACTATGCATAAATGAATGTTTCTAAAGTGGAATTGACATTCTAACATAGTTTGATAAATCACTACAGCTGAATCTTAAATAGTGACATTCGCTGCATTAGACCGTCAAAATTAACGCTTTGAGAGCGAGAGAAGTACATAAAGAGCAATATGAACACAAGTTACTGTTATCACAGTAAAATAAACACGGAATCAAAATAAACTATGTTGGCCTTCAATACTATGCATAAATTAATGTTTCTAAAGTGGAATTGTCATTCTAACATAGTTTGGTAAATCACCACAGCTGAATCTTAAATAGTGACATTCGCTGCATTAGACCGTTGAAATTAACGCTTTCAGAGCCAGAAAAACACATAATGAGACAACATGAACACATGTGGCTGTTATCACTGTAAATGCATACGGAATCAAAATAAACTATGTTGGCCTTCAATACTATGCATAAATGAATGTTTCTAAAGTGGAATTGTCATTCTAACATAGTTTGATAAATCACCACAGCTGAATCTTAAACAGTGACATTCGCTGCATTTAGACTGTCAAAATTAACGCTTTGAGAGCGAGAGAAATACATAAAGAGCAATATGAACACAAGTTACTGTTATCACAGTAAAATACACACGGAATCAAAATTAACTATGTTGGCCTTCAATACTATGCATAAATGAATGTTTCTAAAGTGGAATTGTCATTCTAACATAGTTTGATAAATCACCACAGCTGAATCTTAAATAGTGACATTCGCTGCATTAGACCGTCAAAATTAACGCTTTCAGAGCGAGAGAAGTACATAAAGAGCAATATGAACACAAGTTACTGTTATCACAGTAAATGCATACGGAATCAAAATAAACTATGTTGGCCTTCAATACTATGCATAAATGAATGTTTCTAAAGTGGAATTGTCATTCTAACATAGTTTGATAAATCACCACAGCTGAATCTTAAATAGTGACATTCGCTGCATTAGACCGTCAAAATTAACGCTTTGAGAGCGAGAGAAGTACATAAAGAGCAATATGAACACAAGTTACTGTTATCACAGTAAATGCATACGGAATCAAAATAAACTATGTTGGCCTTCAATACTATGCATAAATGAATGTTTCTAAAGTGGAATTGTCATTCTAACATAGTTTGATAAATCACCACAGCTGAATCTTAAATAGTGACATTCGCTGCATTAGACTGTCAAAATTAACGCTTTGAGAGCGAGAGAAGTACATAAAGAGCAATATGAACACAAGTTACTGTTATCACAGTAAAATAAACACGGAATCAAAATAAACTATGTTGGCCTTCAATACTATGCATAAATAAATGTTTCTAAAGTGGAATTGTCATTCTAACATAGTTTGATAAATCACCACAGCTGAATCTTAAATAGTGACATTCGCTGCATTAGACCGTCAAAATTAACGCTTTGAGAGCGAGAGAAGTACATAAAGAGCAATATGAACACAAGTTACTGTTATCACAGTAAATGCATACGGAATCAAAATAAACTATGTTGGCCTTCAATACTATGCATAAATGAATGTTTCTAAAGTGGAATTGTCATTCTAACATAGTTTGATAAATCACCACAGCTGAATCTTAAATAGTGACATTCGCTGCATTAGACCGTCAAAATTAACGCTTTGAGAGCGAGAGAAGTACATAAAGAGCAATATGAACACAAGTTACTGTTATCACAGTAAATGCATACGGAATCAAAATAAACTATGTTGGCCTTCAATACTATGCATAAATGAATGTTTCTAAAGTGGAATTGTCATTCTAACATAGTTTGGTAAATCACCACAGCTGAATCTTAAACAGTGACATTCGCTGCATTAGACCGTCAAAATTAACGCTTTGAGAGCGAGAGAAGTACATAAAGAGCAATATGAACACAAGTTACTGTTATCACAGTAAATGCATACGGAATCAAAATAAACTATGTTGGCCTTCAATACTATGCATAAATGAATGTTTCTAAAGTGGAATTGTCATTCTAACATAGTTTGATAAATCACCACAGCTGAATCTTAAACAGTGACATTCGCTGCATTAGACTGTCAAAATTAACGCTTTCCGAGCGAGAGAAGTACATAAAGAGCAATATGAACACAAGTTACTGTTATCACAGTAAAATAAACACGGAATCAAAATAAACTATGTTGGCCTTCAATACTATGCATAAATGAATGTTTCTAAAGTGGAATTGTCATTCTAACATAGTTTGATAAATCACCACAGCTGAATCTTAAATAGTGACATTCGCTGCATTAGACCGTCAAAATTAACGCTTTGAGAGCGAGAGAAGTACATAAAGAGCAATATGAACACAAGTTACTGTTATCACAGTAAATGCATACGGAATCAAAATAAACTATGTTGGCCTTCAATACTATGCATAAATGAATGTTTCTAAAGTGGAATTGTCATTCTAACATAGTTTGATAAATCACTACAGCTGAATCTTAAATAGTGACATTCGCTGCTTAAACCGTCAAAATTGACGCTTTCAGAGCCAGAAAAAAACATAATGAGACAATATGAACACATGTGGCTGTTTTCACAGTAACTGCATACGGAATCAAAATAAACTATGTTGGCCTTCAATACTATGCATAAATGAATGTTTCTAAAGTGGAATTGTCATTCTAACATAGTTTGATAAATCACCACAGCTGAATCTTAAATAGTGACATTCGCTGCATTAGACCGTCAAAATTAACGCTTTGAGAGCGAGAGAAGTACATAAAGAGCAATATGAACACAAGTTACTGTTATCACAGTAAATGCATACGGAATCAAAATAAACTATGTTGGCCTTCAATACTATGCATAAATGAATGTTTCTAAAGTGGAATTGTCATTCTAACATAGTTTGATAAATCACCACAGCTGAATCTTAAATAGTGACATTCGCTGCATTAGACCGTCAAAATTAACGCTTTGAGAGCGAGAGAAGTACATAAAGAGCAATATGAACACAAGTTACTGTTATCACAGTAAATGCATACGGAATCAAAATAAACTATGTTGGCCTTCAATACTATGCATAAATGAATGTTTCTAAAGTGGAATTGTCATTCTAACATAGTTTGATAAATCACCACAGCTGAATCTTAAATAGTGACATTCGCTGCATTAGACTGTCAAAATTAACGCTTTGAGAGCGAGAGAAGTACATAAAGAGCAATATGAACACAAGTTACTGTTATCACAGTAAAATAAACACGGAATCAAAATGAACTATGTTGGCCTTCAATACTATGCATAAATAAATGTTTCTAAAGTGGAATTGTCATTCTAACATAGTTTGATAAATCACCACAGCTGAATCTTAAATAGTGACATTCGCTGCATTAGACCGTCAAAATTAACGCTTTGAGAGCGAGAGAAGTACATAAAGAGCAATATGAACACAAGTTACTGTTATCACAGTAAAATAAACACGGAATCAAAATAAACTATGTTGGCCTTCAATACTATGCATAAATAAATGTTTCTAAAGTGGAATTTTCATTCTAACATAGTTTGATAAATCACCACAGCTGAATCTTAAATAGTGACATTCGCTGCATTAGACCGTCAAAATTAACGCTTTGAGAGCGAGAGAAGTACATAAAGAGCAATATGAACACAAGTTACTGTTATCACAGTAAATGCATACGGAATCAAAATAAACTATGTTGGCCTTCAATACTATGCATAAATGAATGTTTCTAAAGTGGAATTGTCATTCTAACATAGTTTGATAAATCACCACAGCTGAATCTTAAATAGTGACATTCGCTGCATTAGACCGTCAAAATTAACGCTTTGAGAGCGAGAGAAGTACATAAAGAGCAATATGAACACAAGTTACTGTTATCACCGTAAATGCATACGGAATCAAAATAAACTATGTTGGCCTTCAATACTATGCATAAATGAATGTTTCTAAAGTGGAATTGTCATTCTAACATAGTTTGGTAAATCACCACAGCTGAATCTTAAACAGTGACATTCGCTGCATTAGACTGTCAAAATTAACGCTTTCCGAGCGAGAGAAGTACATAAAGAGCAATATGAACACAAGTTACTGTTATCACAGTAAAATAAACACGGAATCAAAATAAACTATGTTGGCCTTCAATACTATGCATAAATGAATGTTTCTAAAGTGGAATTGTCATTCTAACATAGTTTGGTAAATCACCACAGCTGAATCTTAAACAGTGACATTCGCTGCATTAGACTGTCAAAATTAACGCTTTCCGAGCGAGAGAAGTACATAAAGAGCAATATGAACACAAGTTACTGTTATCACAGTAAAATAAACACGGAATCAAAATAAACTATGTTGGCCTTCAATACTATGCATAAATGAATGTTTCTAAAGTGGAATTGTCATTCTAACATAGTTTGATAAATCACCACAGCTGAATCTTAAATAGTGACATTCGCTGCATTAGACCGTCAAAATTAACGCTTTGAGAGCGAGAGAAGTACATAAAGAGCAATATGAACACAAGTTACTGTTATCACAGTAAAATAAACACGGAATCAAAATAAACTATGTTGGCCTTCAATACTATGCATAAATGAATGTTTCTAAAGTGGAATTGTCATTCTAACATAGTTTGATAAATCACCACAGCTGAATCTTAAATAGTGACATTCGCTGCATTAGACCGTCAAAATTAACGCTTTGAGAGCGAGAGAAGTACATAAAGAGCAATATGAACACAAGTTACTGTTATCACAGTAAAATAAACACGGAATCAAAATAAACTATGTTGGCCTTCAATACTATGCATAAATGAATGTTTCTAAAGTGGAATTGTCATTCTAACATAGTTTGATAAATCACTACAGCTGAATCTTAAATAGTGACATTCGCTGCATTAGACCGTCAAAATTAACGCTTTGAGAGCGAGAGAAGTACATAAAGAGCAATATGAACAATTTTTGTTTTTTTCACAGTAAATACACACGGAATCAAAATTAACTATCTTGTCCTTCAATACTATGCATAAATGAATGTTTCTAAAGTGGAATTGTCATTCTAACATAGTTTGATAAATCACTACAGCTGAATCTTAAATAGTGACATTCGCTGCATTAGACCGTCAAAATTAACGCTTTGAGAGCGAGAGAAGTACATAAAGAGCAATATGAACACAAGTTACTGTTATCACAGTAAAATACACACGGAATCAAAATAAACTATGTTGGCCTTCAATACTATGCATAAATGAATGTTTCTAAAGCGGAATTGTCATTCTAACATAGTTTGATAAATCACCACAGCTGAATCTTAAATAGTGACATTCGCTGCTTAAACCGTCAAAATTGACGCTTTCAGAGCCAGAAAAACACATAATGAGACAACATGAACACATGTGGCTGTTATCACAGTAAATGCATACGGAATCAAAATAAACTATGTTGGCCTTCAATACTATGCATAAATGAATGTTTCTAAAGTGGAATTGTCATTCTAACATAGTTTGATAAATCACCACAGCTGAATCTTAAACAGTGACATTCGCTGCATTAGACCGTCAAAATTAACGCTTTGAGAGCGAGAGAAGTACATAAAGAGCAATATGAACACAAGTTACTGTTATCACAGTAAATGCATACCGAATCAAAATAAACTATGTTGGCCTTCAATACTATGCATAAATGAATGTTTCTAAAGTGGAATTGTCATTCTAACATAGTTTGGTAAATCACCACAGCTGAATCTTAAACAGTGACATTCGCTGCATTAGACTGTCAAAATTAACGCTTTCCGAGCGAGAGAAGTACATAAAGAGCAATATGAACACAAGTTACTGTTATCACAGTAAATGCATACGGAATCAAAATAAACTTATGTTGGCCTTCAATACCATGCATAAATGAATGTTTCTAAAGTGGAATTGTCATTCTAACATAGTTTGGTAAATCACCACAGCTGAATCTTAAACAGTGACATTCGCTGCATTAGACCGTCAAAATTAACGCTTTGAGAGCGAGAGAAGTACATAAAGAGCAATATGAACACAAGTTACTGTTATCACAGTAAATGCATACGGAATCAAAATAAACTATGTTGGCCTTCAATACTATGCATAAATGAATGTTTCTAAAGTGGAATTGTCATTCTAACATAGTTTGATAAATCACTACAGCTGAATCTTAAATAGTGACATTCGCTGCTTAAACCGTCAAAATTGACGCTTTCAGAGCCAGAAAAAAACCTAATGAGACAATATGAACACATGTGGCTCTTTTCACAGTAACTGCATACGGAATCAAAATAAACTATGTTGGCCTTCAATACTATGCATAAATGAATGTTTCTAAAGTGGAATTGTCATTCTAACATAGTTTGATAAATCACCACAGCTGAATCTTAAATAGTGACATTCGCTGCATTAGACCGTCAAAATTAACGCTTTGAGAGCGAGAGAAGTACATAAAGAGCAATATGAACACAAGTTACTGTTATCACAGTAAATGCATACGGAATCAAAATAAACTATGTTGGCCTTCAATACTATGCATAAATGAATGTTTCTAAAGTGGAATTGTCATTCTAACATAGTTTGATAAATCACCACAGCTGAATCTTAAATAGTGACATTCGCTGCATTAGACCGTCAAAATTAACGCTTTGAGAGCGAGAGAAGTACATAAAGAGCAATATGAACACAAGTTACTGTTATCACAGTAAATGCATACGGAATCAAAATAAACTATGTTGGCCTTCAATACTATGCATAAATGAATGTTTCTAAAGTGGAATTGTCATTCTAACATAGTTTGATAAATCACCACAGCTGAATCTTAAATAGTGACATTCGCTGCATTAGACTGTCAAAATTAACGCTTTGAGAGCGAGAGAAGTACATAAAGAGCAATATGAACACAAGTTACTGTTATCACAGTAAAATAAACACGGAATCAAAATAAACTATGTTGGCCTTCAATACTATGCATAAATAAATGTTTCTAAAGTGGAATTGTCATTCTAACATAGTTTGGTAAATCACCACAGCTGAATCTTAAACAGTGACATTCGCTGCATTAGACCGTCAAAATTAACGCTTTGAGAGCGAGAGAAGTACATAAAGAGCAATATGAACACAAGTTACTGTTATCACAGTAAATGCATACGGAATCAAAATAAACTATGTTGGCCTTCAATACTATGCATAAATGAATGTTTCTAAAGTGGAATTGTCATTCTAACATAGTTTGATAAATCACCACAGCTGAATCTTAAATAGTGACATTCGCTGCATTAGACCGTCAAAATTAACGCTTTGAGAGCGAGAGAAGTACATAAAGAGCAATATGAACACAAGTTACTGTTATCACAGTAAATGCATACGGAATCAAAATAAACTATGTTGGCCTTCAATACTATGCATAAATGAATGTTTCTAAAGTGGAATTGTCATTCTAACATAGTTTGATAAATCACCACAGCTGAATCTTAAATAGTGACATTCGCTGCATTAGACCGTCAAAATTAACGCTTTGAGAGCGAGAGAAGTACATAAAGAGCAATATGAACACAAGTTACTGTTATCACAGTAAATGCATACGGAATCAAAATAAACTATGTTGGCCTTCAATACTATGCATAAATGAATGTTTCTAAAGTGGAATTGTCATTCTAACATAGTTTGATAAATCACCACAGCTGAATCTTAAATAGTGACATTCGCTGCATTAGACCGTCAAAATTAACGCTTTGAGAGCGAGAGAAGTACATAAAGAGCAATATGAACACAAGTTACTGTTATCACAGTAAAATAAACACGGAATCAAAATAAACTATGTTGGCCTTCAATACTATGCATAAATGAATGTTTCTAAAGTGGAATTGTCATTCTAACATAGTTTGATAAATCACCACAGCTGAATCTTAAATAGTGACATTCGCTGCATTAGACCGTCAAAATTAACGCTTTGAGAGCGAGAGAAGTACATAAAGAGCAATATGAACACAAGTTACTGTTATCACAGTAAAATAAACACGGAATCAAAATAAACTATGTTGGCCTTCAATACTATGCATAAATGAATGTTTCTAAAGTGGAATTGTCATTCTAACATAGTTTGATAAATCACTACAGCTGAATCTTAAATAGTGACATTCGCTGCATTAGACCGTCAAAATTAACGCTTTGAGAGCGAGAGAAGTACATAAAGAGCAATATGAACACAAGTTACTGTTATCACAGTAAAATAAACACGGAATCAAAATGAACTATGTTGGCCTTCAATACTATGCATAAATAAATGTTTCTAAAGTGGAATTGTCATTCTAACATAGTTTGATAAATCACCACAGCTGAATCTTAAATAGTGACATTCGCTGCATTAGACCGTCAAAATTAACGCTTTGAGAGCGAGAGAAGTACATAAAGAGCAATATGAACACAAGTTACTGTTATCACAGTAAAATAAACACGGAATCAAAATAAACTATGTTGGCCTTCAATACTATGCATAAATAAATGTTTCTAAAGTGGAATTTTCATTCTAACATAGTTTGATAAATCACCACAGCTGAATCTTAAATAGTGACATTCGCTGCATTAGACCGTCAAAATTAACGCTTTGAGAGCGAGAGAAGTACATAAAGAGCAATATGAACACAAGTTACTGTTATCACAGTAAATGCATACGGAATCAAAATAAACTATGTTGGCCTTCAATACTATGCATAAATGAATGTTTCTAAAGTGGAATTGTCATTCTAACATAGTTTGATAAATCACCACAGCTGAATCTTAAATAGTGACATTCGCTGCATTAGACCGTCAAAATTAACGCTTTGAGAGCGAGAGAAGTACATAAAGAGCAATATGAACACAAGTTACTGTTATCACCGTAAATGCATACGGAATCAAAATAAACTATGTTGGCCTTCAATACTATGCATAAATGAATGTTTCTAAAGTGGAATTGTCATTCTAACATAGTTTGATAAATCACCACAGCTGAATCTTAAACAGTGACATTCGCTGCATTAGACTGTCAAAATTAACGCTTTCCGAGCGAGAGAAGTACATAAAGAGCAATATGAACACAAGTTACTGTTATCACAGTAAAATAAACACGGAATCAAAATAAACTATGTTGGCCTTCAATACTATGCATAAATGAATGTTTCTAAAGTGGAATTGTCATTCTAACATAGTTTGATAAATCACCACAGCTGAATCTTAAATAGTGACATTCGCTGCATTAGACCGTCAAAATTAACGCTTTGAGAGCGAGAGAAGTACATAAAGAGCAATATGAACACAAGTTACTGTTATCACAGTAAAATAAACACGGAATCAAAATAAACTATGTTGGCCTTCAATACTATGCATAAATGAATGTTTCTAAAGTGGAATTGTCATTCTAACATAGTTTGATAAATCACCACAGCTGAATCTTAAATAGTGACATTCGCTGCATTAGACCGTCAAAATTAACGCTTTGAGAGCGAGAGAAGTACATAAAGAGCAATATGAACACAAGTTACTGTTATCACAGTAAAATAAACACGGAATCAAAATAAACTATGTTGGCCTTCAATACTATGCATAAATGAATGTTTCTAAAGTGGAATTGTCATTCTAACATAGTTTGATAAATCACTACAGCTGAATCTTAAATAGTGACATTCGCTGCATTAGACCGTCAAAATTAACGCTTTGAGAGCGAGAGAAGTACATAAAGAGCAATATGAACAATTTTTGTTTTTTTCACAGTAAATACACACGGAATCAAAATTAACTATCTTGTCCTTCAATACTATGCATAAATGAATGTTTCTAAAGTGGAATTGTCATTCTAACATAGTTTGATAAATCACTACAGCTGAATCTTAAATAGTGACATTCGCTGCATTAGACCGTCAAAATTAACGCTTTGAGAGCGAGAGAAGTACATAAAGAGCAATATGAACACAAGTTACTGTTATCACAGTAAAATACACACGGAATCAAAATAAACTATGTTGGCCTTCAATACTATGCATAAATGAATGTTTCTAAAGCGGAATTGTCATTCTAACATAGTTTGATAAATCACCACAGCTGAATCTTAAATAGTGACATTCGCTGCTTAAACCGTCAAAATTGACGCTTTCAGAGCCAGAAAAACACATAATGAGACAACATGAACACATGTGGCTGTTATCACAGTAAATGCATACGGAATCAAAATAAACTATGTTGGCCTTCAATACTATGCATAAATGAATGTTTCTAAAGTGGAATTGTCATTCTAACATAGTTTGATAAATCACCACAGCTGAATCTTAAACAGTGACATTCGCTGCATTAGACCGTCAAAATTAACGCTTTGAGAGCGAGAGAAGTACATAAAGAGCAATATGAACACAAGTTACTGTTATCACAGTAAATGCATACCGAATCAAAATAAACTATGTTGGCCTTCAATACTATGCATAAATGAATGTTTCTAAAGTGGAATTGTCATTCTAACATAGTTTGATAAATCACCACAGCTGAATCTTAAACAGTGACATTCGCTGCATTAGACTGTCAAAATTAACGCTTTCCGAGCGAGAGAAGTACATAAAGAGCAATATGAACACAAGTTACTGTTATCACAGTAAAATACACACGGAATCAAAATAAACTATGTTGGCCTTCAATACTATGCATAAATGAATGTTTCTAAAGTGGAATTGTCATTCTAACATAGTTTGATAAATCACCACAGCTGAATCTTAAATAGTGACATTCGCTGCATTGAACGTCAAAATTAACGCTTTCAGAGCGAGAGAAGTACATAAAGAGCAATATGAACACAAGTTACTGTTATCACAGTAAATGCATACGGAATCAAAATAAACTATGTTGGCCTTCAATACTCTGCATAAATGAATGTTTCTAAAGTGGAATTGTCATTCTAACATAGTTTGATAAATCACCACAGCTGAATCTTAAACAGTGACATTCGCTGCATTAGACTGTCAAAATTAACGCTTTCAGAGCGAGAGAAGTACATAAAGAGCAATATGAACACAAGTTACTGTTATCACAGTAAAATACACACGAAATCAAAATAAACTATGTTGGCCTTCAATACTATGCATAAATGAATGTTTCTAAAGTGGAATTGTCATTCTAACATAGTTTGATAAATCACCACAGCTGAATCTTAAATAGTGACATTCGCTGCATTAGACCGTTAAAATTAACGCTTTCAGAGCCAGAAAAACACATAATGAGACAACATGAACACATGTGGCTGTTATCACAGTAAATGCATACGGAATCAAAATTAACTATGTTGGCCTTCAATACTATGCATAAATGAATGTTTCTAAAGTGGAATTGACATTCTAACATAGTTTGATAAATCACTACAGCTGAATCTTAAATAGTGACATTCGCTGCATTCGAACGTCAAAATTAACGCTTTCAGAGCGATAAAAGCACATAATAAGACAATATGAACACATGTGGCTGTTTTGACAGTAAATGCATACGGAATCAAAATAAACTATAATGGCCTTCAATAATATGCATAAATGAATGTTTCTAAAGTGGAATTGTCATTCTAACATAGTTTGATAAATCACCACAGCTGAATCTTAAACAGTGACATTCGCTGCATTAGACTGTCAAAATTAACGCTTTGAGAGCGAGAGAAGGACATAAAGAGCAATATGAACACAAGTTACTGTTATCACAGTAAAATACACACGGAATCAAAATAAACTATGTTGGCCTTCAATACTATGCATAAATGAATGTTTCTAAAGTGGAATTGTCATTCTAACATAGTTTGATAAATCACCACAGCTGAATCTTAAATAGTGACATTCGCTGCATTAGACTGTCAAAATTAACGCTTTCAGAGCGAGAGAAGTACATAAAGAGCAAGATGAACAATTTTTGTTTTTTTCACAGTAAATACACACGGAATCAAATTAAACTATCTTGTCCTTCAATACTATGCATAAATGAATGTTTCTAAAGTGGAATTGTCATTCTAACATAGTTTGATAAATCACCACAGCTGAATCTTAAATAGTGACATTCGCTGCATTAGACTGTCAAAATTAACGCTTTCAGAGCGAGAGAAGTACATAAAGAGCAATATGAACACAAGTTACTGTTATCACAGTAAATGCATACGGAATCAAAATAAACTATGTTGGCCTTCAATACTATGCATAAATGAATGTTTCTAAAGTGGAATTGTCATTCTAACATAGTTTGATAAATCACCACAGCTGAATCTTAAATAGTGACATTCGCTGCATTAGACTGTCAAAATTAACGCTTTCAGAGCGAGAGAAGTACATAAAGAGCAAGATGAACAATTTTTGTTTTTTTCACAGTAAATACACACGGAATCAAAATAAACTATCTTGTCCTTCAATACTATGCATAAATGAATGTTTCTAAAGTGGAATTGTCATTCTAACATAGTTTGATAAATCACCACAGCTGAATCTTAAATAGTGACATTCGCTGCATTAGACTGTCAAAATTAACGCTTTCAGAGCGAGAGAAGTACATAAAGAGCAATATGAACACAAGTTACTGTTATCACAGTAAATGCATACGGAATCAAAATAAACTATGTTGGCCTTCAATACTATGCATAAATGAATGTTTCTAAAGTGGAATTGACATTCTAACATAGTTTGATAAATCACTACAGCTGAATCTTAAATTGTGACATTCGCTGCTTAAACCGTCAAAATTGACGCTTTCAGAGCCAGAAAAAAACATAATGAGACAATATGAACACATGTGGCTGTTTTCACAGTAACTGCATACGGAATCAAAATAAACTATGTTGGCCTTCAATACTCTGCATAAATGAATGTTTCTAAAGTGGAATTGTCATTCTAACATAGTTTGATAAATCACCACAGCTGAATCTTAAATAGTGACATTCGCTGCATTAGACTGTCAAAATTGACGCTTTCAGAGCCAGAAAAAAACATAATGAGACAATATGAACACATGTGGCTGTTTTCACAGTAACTGCATACGGAATCAAAATAAACTATGTTGGCCTTCAATACTATACATAAATGAATGTTTCTAAAGTGGAATTGTCATTCTAACATAGTTTGATAAATCACCACAGCTGAATCTTAAACAGTGACATTCGCTGCATTAGAACGTTGAAATTAACGCTTTCAGAGCGAGAGAAGTACATAAAGAGCAATATGAACAATTTTTGTTTTTTTCACAGTAAATACACACGGAATCAAAATAAACTATGTTGGCCTTCAATACTATGCATAAATGAATATTTCTAAAGTGGAATTGTCATTCTAACATAGTTTGATAAATCACTACAGCTGAATCTTAAATAGTGACATTCGCTGCTTAAACCGTCAAAATTGACGCTTTCAGAGCCAGAAAAAAACATAATGAGACAATATGAACACATGTGGCTGTTTTCACAGTAACTGCATACGGAATCAAAATAAACTATGTTGGCCTTCAATACTATGCATAAATGAATGTTTCTAAAGTGGAATTGTTATTCTAACATAGTTTGATAAATCACCACAGCTGAATCTTAAATAGTGACATTCGCTGCATTGAACGTCAAAATTAACGCTTTCCGAGCGAGAGAAGTACATAAAGAGCAATATGAACACAAGTTACTGTTATCACAGTAAATGCATACGGAATCAAAATAAACTATGTTGGCCTTCAATACTATGCATAAATGAATGTTTCTAAAGTGGAATTGTCATTCTAACATAGTTTGATAAATCACCACAGCTGAATCTTAAACAGTGACATTCGCTGCATTAGACTGTCAAAATTAACGCTTTGAGAGCGAGAGAAGTACATAAAGAGCAATATGAACACAAGTTACTGTTATCACAGTAAAATACACACGGAATCAAAATAAACTATGTTGGCCTTCAATACTATGCATAAATGAATGTTTCTAAAGTGGAATTGTCATTCTAACATAGTTTGATAAATCACCACAGCTGAATCTTAAATAGTGACATTCGCTGCATTGAACGTCAAAATTAACGCTTTCAGAGCGAGAGAAGTACATAAAGAGCAATATGAACACAAGTTACTGTTATCACAGTAAATGCATACGGAATCAAAATAAACTATGTTGGCCTTCAATACTCTGCATAAATGAATGTTTCTAAAGTGGAATTGTCATTCTAACATAGTTTGATAAATCACCACAGCTGAATCTTAAACAGTGACATTCGCTGCATTAGACTGTCAAAATTAACGCTTTCCGAGCGAGAGAAGTACATAAAGAGCAATATGAACACAAGTTACTGTTATCACAGTAAATGCATACGGAATCAAAATAAACTTATGTTGGCCTTCAATACCATGCATAAATGAATGTTTCTAAAGTGGAATTGTCATTCTAACATAGTTTGGTAAATCACCACAGCTGAATCTTAAACAGTGACATTCGCTGCATTAGACCGTCAAAATTAACGCTTTGAGAGCGAGAGAAGTACATAAAGAGCAATATGAACACAAGTTACTGTTATCACAGTAAATGCATACGGAATCAAAATAAACTATGTTGGCCTTCAATACTATGCATAAATGAATGTTTCTAAAGTGGAATTGTCATTCTAACATAGTTTGATAAATCACTACAGCTGAATCTTAAATAGTGACATTCGCTGCTTAAACCGTCAAAATTGACGCTTTCAGAGCCAGAAAAAAACCTAATGAGACAATATGAACACATGTGGCTCTTTTCACAGTAACTGCATACGGAATCAAAATAAACTATGTTGGCCTTCAATACTATGCATAAATGAATGTTTCTAAAGTGGAATTGTCATTCTAACATAGTTTGATAAATCACCACAGCTGAATCTTAAATAGTGACATTCGCTGCATTAGACCGTCAAAATTAACGCTTTGAGAGCGAGAGAAGTACATAAAGAGCAATATGAACACAAGTTACTGTTATCACAGTAAATGCATACGGAATCAAAATAAACTATGTTGGCCTTCAATACTATGCATAAATGAATGTTTCTAAAGTGGAATTGTCATTCTAACATAGTTTGATAAATCACCACAGCTGAATCTTAAATAGTGACATTCGCTGCATTAGACCGTCAAAATTAACGCTTTGAGAGCGAGAGAAGTACATAAAGAGCAATATGAACACAAGTTACTGTTATCACAGTAAATGCATACGGAATCAAAATAAACTATGTTGGCCTTCAATACTATGCATAAATGAATGTTTCTAAAGTGGAATTGTCATTCTAACATAGTTTGATAAATCACCACAGCTGAATCTTAAATAGTGACATTCGCTGCATTAGACTGTCAAAATTAACGCTTTGAGAGCGAGAGAAGTACATAAAGAGCAATATGAACACAAGTTACTGTTATCACAGTAAAATAAACACGGAATCAAAATAAACTATGTTGGCCTTCAATACTATGCATAAATAAATGTTTCTAAAGTGGAATTGTCATTCTAACATAGTTTGGTAAATCACCACAGCTGAATCTTAAACAGTGACATTCGCTGCATTAGACCGTCAAAATTAACGCTTTGAGAGCGAGAGAAGTACATAAAGAGCAATATGAACACAAGTTACTGTTATCACAGTAAATGCATACGGAATCAAAATAAACTATGTTGGCCTTCAATACTATGCATAAATGAATGTTTCTAAAGTGGAATTGTCATTCTAACATAGTTTGATAAATCACCACAGCTGAATCTTAAATAGTGACATTCGCTGCATTAGACCGTCAAAATTAACGCTTTGAGAGCGAGAGAAGTACATAAAGAGCAATATGAACACAAGTTACTGTTATCACAGTAAATGCATACGGAATCAAAATAAACTATGTTGGCCTTCAATACTATGCATAAATGAATGTTTCTAAAGTGGAATTGTCATTCTAACATAGTTTGATAAATCACCACAGCTGAATCTTAAATAGTGACATTCGCTGCATTAGACCGTCAAAATTAACGCTTTGAGAGCGAGAGAAGTACATAAAGAGCAATATGAACACAAGTTACTGTTATCACAGTAAATGCATACGGAATCAAAATAAACTATGTTGGCCTTCAATACTATGCATAAATGAATGTTTCTAAAGTGGAATTGTCATTCTAACATAGTTTGGTAAATCACCACAGCTGAATCTTAAACAGTGACATTCGCTGCATTAGACCGTCAAAATTAACGCTTTGAGAGCGAGAGAAGTACATAAAGAGCAATATGAACACAAGTTACTGTTATCACAGTAAATGCATACGGAATCAAAATAAACTATGTTGGCCTTCAATACTATGCATAAATGAATGTTTCTAAAGTGGAATTGTCATTCTAACATAGTTTGATAAATCACTACAGCTGAATCTTAAATAGTGACATTCGCTGCTTAAACCGTCAAAATTGACGCTTTCAGAGCCAGAAAAAAACATAATGAGACAATATGAACACATGTGGCTGTTTTCACAGTAACTGCATACGGAATCAAAATAAACTATGTTGGCCTTCAATACTATGCATAAATGAATGTTTCTAAAGTGGAATTGTCATTCTAACATAGTTTGATAAATCACCACAGCTGAATCTTAAATAGTGACATTCGCTGCATTAGACCGTCAAAATTAACGCTTTGAGAGCGAGAGAAGTACATAAAGAGCAATATGAACACAAGTTACTGTTATCACAGTAAAATAAACACGGAATCAAAATAAACTATGTTGGCCTTCAATACTATGCATAAATGAATGTTTCTAAAGTGGAATTGTCATTCTAACATAGTTTGATAAATCACCACAGCTGAATCTTAAATAGTGACATTCGCTGCATTAGACCGTCAAAATTAACGCTTTGAGAGCGAGAGAAGTACATAAAGAGCAATATGAACACAAGTTACTGTTATCACAGTAAAATAAACACGGAATCAAAATAAACTATGTTGGCCTTCAATACTATGCATAAATGAATGTTTCTAAAGTGGAATTGTCATTCTAACATAGTTTGATAAATCACTACAGCTGAATCTTAAATAGTGACATTCGCTGCATTAGACCGTCAAAATTAACGCTTTGAGAGCGAGAGAAGTACATAAAGAGCAATATGAACAATTTTTGTTTTTTTCACAGTAAATACACACGGAATCAAAATTAACTATCTTGTCCTTCAATACTATGCATAAATGAATGTTTCTAAAGTGGAATTGTCATTCTAACATAGTTTGATAAATCACTACAGCTGAATCTTAAATAGTGACATTCGCTGCATTAGACCGTCAAAATTAACGCTTTGAGAGCGAGAGAAGTACATAAAGAGCAATATGAACACAAGTTACTGTTATCACAGTAAAATACACACGGAATCAAAATAAACTATGTTGGCCTTCAATACTATGCATAAATGAATGTTTCTAAAGCGGAATTGTCATTCTAACATAGTTTGATAAATCACCACAGCTGAATCTTAAATAGTGACATTCGCTGCTTAAACCGTCAAAATTGACGCTTTCAGAGCCAGAAAAACACATAATGAGACAACATGAACACATGTGGCTGTTATCACAGTAAATGCATACGGAATCAAAATAAACTATGTTGGCCTTCAATACTATGCATAAATGAATGTTTCTAAAGTGGAATTGTCATTCTAACATAGTTTGATAAATCACCACAGCTGAATCTTAAACAGTGACATTCGCTGCATTAGACCGTCAAAATTAACGCTTTGAGAGCGAGAGAAGTACATAAAGAGCAATATGAACACAAGTTACTGTTATCACAGTAAATGCATACCGAATCAAAATAAACTATGTTGGCCTTCAATACTATGCATAAATGAATGTTTCTAAAGTGGAATTGTCATTCTAACATAGTTTGGTAAATCACCACAGCTGAATCTTAAACAGTGACATTCGCTGCATTAGACTGTCAAAATTAACGCTTTCCGAGCGAGAGAAGTACATAAAGAGCAATATGAACACAAGTTACTGTTATCACAGTAAATGCATACGGAATCAAAATAAACTTATGTTGGCCTTCAATACCATGCATAAATGAATGTTTCTAAAGTGGAATTGTCATTCTAACATAGTTTGGTAAATCACCACAGCTGAATCTTAAACAGTGACATTCGCTGCATTAGACCGTCAAAATTAACGCTTTGAGAGCGAGAGAAGTACATAAAGAGCAATATGAACACAAGTTACTGTTATCACAGTAAATGCATACGGAATCAAAATAAACTATGTTGGCCTTCAATACTATGCATAAATGAATGTTTCTAAAGTGGAATTGTCATTCTAACATAGTTTGATAAATCACTACAGCTGAATCTTAAATAGTGACATTCGCTGCTTAAACCGTCAAAATTGACGCTTTCAGAGCCAGAAAAAAACCTAATGAGACAATATGAACACATGTGGCTGTTTTCACAGTAACTGCATACGGAATCAAAATAAACTATGTTGGCCTTCAATACTATGCATAAATGAATGTTTCTAAAGTGGAATTGTCATTCTAACATAGTTTGATAAATCACCACAGCTGAATCTTAAATAGTGACATTCGCTGCATTAGACCGTCAAAATTAACGCTTTGAGAGCGAGAGAAGTACATAAAGAGCAATATGAACACAAGTTACTGTTATCACAGTAAATGCATACGGAATCAAAATAAACTATGTTGGCCTTCAATACTATGCATAAATGAATGTTTCTAAAGTGGAATTGTCATTCTAACATAGTTTGATAAATCACCACAGCTGAATCTTAAATAGTGACATTCGCTGCATTAGACCGTCAAAATTAACGCTTTGAGAGCGAGAGAAGTACATAAAGAGCAATATGAACACAAGTTACTGTTATCACAGTAAATGCATACGGAATCAAAATAAACTATGTTGGCCTTCAATACTATGCATAAATGAATGTTTCTAAAGTGGAATTGTCATTCTAACATAGTTTGATAAATCACCACAGCTGAATCTTAAATAGTGACATTCGCTGCATTAGACTGTCAAAATTAACGCTTTGAGAGCGAGAGAAGTACATAAAGAGCAATATGAACACAAGTTACTGTTATCACAGTAAAATAAACACGGAATCAAAATAAACTATGTTGGCCTTCAATACTATGCATAAATAAATGTTTCTAAAGTGGAATTGTCATTCTAACATAGTTTGGTAAATCACCACAGCTGAATCTTAAACAGTGACATTCGCTGCATTAGACCGTCAAAATTAACGCTTTGAGAGCGAGAGAAGTACATAAAGAGCAATATGAACACAAGTTACTGTTATCACAGTAAATGCATACGGAATCAAAATAAACTATGTTGGCCTTCAATACTATGCATAAATGAATGTTTCTAAAGTGGAATTGTCATTCTAACATAGTTTGATAAATCACCACAGCTGAATCTTAAATAGTGACATTCGCTGCATTAGACCGTCAAAATTAACGCTTTGAGAGCGAGAGAAGTACATAAAGAGCAATATGAACACAAGTTACTGTTATCACAGTAAATGCATACGGAATCAAAATAAACTATGTTGGCCTTCAATACTATGCATAAATGAATGTTTCTAAAGTGGAATTGTCATTCTAACATAGTTTGATAAATCACCACAGCTGAATCTTAAATAGTGACATTCGCTGCATTAGACCGTCAAAATTAACGCTTTGAGAGCGAGAGAAGTACATAAAGAGCAATATGAACACAAGTTACTGTTATCACAGTAAATGCATACGGAATCAAAATAAACTATGTTGGCCTTCAATACTATGCATAAATGAATGTTTCTAAAGTGGAATTGTCATTCTAACATAGTTTGGTAAATCACCACAGCTGAATCTTAAACAGTGACATTCGCTGCATTAGACCGTCAAAATTAACGCTTTGAGAGCGAGAGAAGTACATAAAGAGCAATATGAACACAAGTTACTGTTATCACAGTAAATGCATACGGAATCAAAATAAACTATGTTGGCCTTCAATACTATGCATAAATGAATGTTTCTAAAGTGGAATTGTCATTCTAACATAGTTTGATAAATCACTACAGCTGAATCTTAAATAGTGACATTCGCTGCTTAAACCGTCAAAATTGACGCTTTCAGAGCCAGAAAAAAACATAATGAGACAATATGAACACATGTGGCTGTTTTCACAGTAACTGCATACGGAATCAAAATAAACTATGTTGGCCTTCAATACTATGCATAAATGAATGTTTCTAAAGTGGAATTGTCATTCTAACATAGTTTGATAAATCACCACAGCTGAATCTTAAATAGTGACATTCGCTGCATTAGACCGTCAAAATTAACGCTTTGAGAGCGAGAGAAGTACATAAAGAGCAATATGAACACAAGTTACTGTTATCACAGTAAAATAAACACGGAATCAAAATAAACTATGTTGGCCTTCAATACTATGCATAAATGAATGTTTCTAAAGTGGAATTGTCATTCTAACATAGTTTGATAAATCACCACAGCTGAATCTTAAATAGTGACATTCGCTGCATTAGACCGTCAAAATTAACGCTTTGAGAGCGAGAGAAGTACATAAAGAGCAATATGAACACAAGTTACTGTTATCACAGTAAAATAAACACGGAATCAAAATAAACTATGTTGGCCTTCAATACTATGCATAAATGAATGTTTCTAAAGTGGAATTGTCATTCTAACATAGTTTGATAAATCACTACAGCTGAATCTTAAATAGTGACATTCGCTGCATTAGACCGTCAAAATTAACGCTTTGAGAGCGAGAGAAGTACATAAAGAGCAATATGAACAATTTTTGTTTTTTTCACAGTAAATACACACGGAATCAAAATTAACTATCTTGTCCTTCAATACTATGCATAAATGAATGTTTCTAAAGTGGAATTGTCATTCTAACATAGTTTGATAAATCACTACAGCTGAATCTTAAATAGTGACATTCGCTGCATTAGACCGTCAAAATTAACGCTTTGAGAGCGAGAGAAGTACATAAAGAGCAATATGAACACAAGTTACTGTTATCACAGTAAAATACACACGGAATCAAAATAAACTATGTTGGCCTTCAATACTATGCATAAATGAATGTTTCTAAAGCGGAATTGTCATTCTAACATAGTTTGATAAATCACCACAGCTGAATCTTAAATAGTGACATTCGCTGCTTAAACCGTCAAAATTGACGCTTTCAGAGCCAGAAAAACACATAATGAGACAACATGAACACATGTGGCTGTTATCACAGTAAATGCATACGGAATCAAAATAAACTATGTTGGCCTTCAATACTATGCATAAATGAATGTTTCTAAAGTGGAATTGTCATTCTAACATAGTTTGATAAATCACCACAGCTGAATCTTAAACAGTGACATTCGCTGCATTAGACCGTCAAAATTAACGCTTTGAGAGCGAGAGAAGTACATAAAGAGCAATATGAACACAAGTTACTGTTATCACAGTAAATGCATACCGAATCAAAATAAACTATGTTGGCCTTCAATACTATGCATAAATGAATGTTTCTAAAGTGGAATTGTCATTCTAACATAGTTTGGTAAATCACCACAGCTGAATCTTAAACAGTGACATTCGCTGCATTAGACTGTCAAAATTAACGCTTTCCGAGCGAGAGAAGTACATAAAGAGCAATATGAACACAAGTTACTGTTATCACAGTAAATGCATACGGAATCAAAATAAACTTATGTTGGCCTTCAATACCATGCATAAATGAATGTTTCTAAAGTGGAATTGTCATTCTAACATAGTTTGGTAAATCACCACAGCTGAATCTTAAACAGTGACATTCGCTGCATTAGACCGTCAAAATTAACGCTTTGAGAGCGAGAGAAGTACATAAAGAGCAATATGAACACAAGTTACTGTTATCACAGTAAATGCATACGGAATCAAAATAAACTATGTTGGCCTTCAATACTATGCATAAATGAATGTTTCTAAAGTGGAATTGTCATTCTAACATAGTTTGATAAATCACTACAGCTGAATCTTAAATAGTGACATTCGCTGCTTAAACCGTCAAAATTGACGCTTTCAGAGCCAGAAAAAAACCTAATGAGACAATATGAACACATGTGGCTGTTTTCACAGTAACTGCATACGGAATCAAAATAAACTATGTTGGCCTTCAATACTATGCATAAATGAATGTTTCTAAAGTGGAATTGTCATTCTAACATAGTTTGATAAATCACCACAGCTGAATCTTAAATAGTGACATTCGCTGCATTAGACCGTCAAAATTAACGCTTTGAGAGCGAGAGAAGTACATAAAGAGCAATATGAACACAAGTTACTGTTATCACAGTAAATGCATACGGAATCAAAATAAACTATGTTGGCCTTCAATACTATGCATAAATGAATGTTTCTAAAGTGGAATTGTCATTCTAACATAGTTTGATAAATCACCACAGCTGAATCTTAAATAGTGACATTCGCTGCATTAGACCGTCAAAATTAACGCTTTGAGAGCGAGAGAAGTACATAAAGAGCAATATGAACACAAGTTACTGTTATCACAGTAAATGCATACGGAATCAAAATAAACTATGTTGGCCTTCAATACTATGCATAAATGAATGTTTCTAAAGTGGAATTGTCATTCTAACATAGTTTGATAAATCACCACAGCTGAATCTTAAATAGTGACATTCGCTGCATTAGACTGTCAAAATTAACGCTTTGAGAGCGAGAGAAGTACATAAAGAGCAATATGAACACAAGTTACTGTTATCACAGTAAAATAAACACGGAATCAAAATAAACTATGTTGGCCTTCAATACTATGCATAAATAAATGTTTCTAAAGTGGAATTGTCATTCTAACATAGTTTGGTAAATCACCACAGCTGAATCTTAAACAGTGACATTCGCTGCATTAGACCGTCAAAATTAACGCTTTGAGAGCGAGAGAAGTACATAAAGAGCAATATGAACACAAGTTACTGTTATCACAGTAAATGCATACGGAATCAAAATAAACTATGTTGGCCTTCAATACTATGCATAAATGAATGTTTCTAAAGTGGAATTGTCATTCTAACATAGTTTGATAAATCACCACAGCTGAATCTTAAATAGTGACATTCGCTGCATTAGACCGTCAAAATTAACGCTTTGAGAGCGAGAGAAGTACATAAAGAGCAATATGAACACAAGTTACTGTTATCACAGTAAATGCATACGGAATCAAAATAAACTATGTTGGCCTTCAATACTATGCATAAATGAATGTTTCTAAAGTGGAATTGTCATTCTAACATAGTTTGATAAATCACCACAGCTGAATCTTAAATAGTGACATTCGCTGCATTAGACCGTCAAAATTAACGCTTTGAGAGCGAGAGAAGTACATAAAGAGCAATATGAACACAAGTTACTGTTATCACAGTAAATGCATACGGAATCAAAATAAACTATGTTGGCCTTCAATACTATGCATAAATGAATGTTTCTAAAGTGGAATTGTCATTCTAACATAGTTTGGTAAATCACCACAGCTGAATCTTAAACAGTGACATTCGCTGCATTAGACCGTCAAAATTAACGCTTTGAGAGCGAGAGAAGTACATAAAGAGCAATATGAACACAAGTTACTGTTATCACAGTAAATGCATACGGAATCAAAATAAACTATGTTGGCCTTCAATACTATGCATAAATGAATGTTTCTAAAGTGGAATTGTCATTCTAACATAGTTTGATAAATCACTACAGCTGAATCTTAAATAGTGACATTCGCTGCTTAAACCGTCAAAATTGACGCTTTCAGAGCCAGAAAAAAACATAATGAGACAATATGAACACATGTGGCTGTTTTCACAGTAACTGCATACGGAATCAAAATAAACTATGTTGGCCTTCAATACTATGCATAAATGAATGTTTCTAAAGTGGAATTGTCATTCTAACATAGTTTGATAAATCACCACAGCTGAATCTTAAATAGTGACATTCGCTGCATTAGACCGTCAAAATTAACGCTTTGAGAGCGAGAGAAGTACATAAAGAGCAATATGAACAATTTTTGTTTTTTTCACAGTAAATACACACGGAATCAAAATAAACTATCTTGTCCTTCAATACTATGCATAAATGAATGTTTCTAAAGTGGAATTGACATTCTAACATAGTTTGATAAATCACTACAGCTGAATCTTAAATAGTGACATTCGCTGCATTAGACCGTCAAAATTAACGCTTTGAGAGCGAGAGAAGTACATAAAGAGCAATATGAACACAAGTTACTGTTATCACAGTAAAATAAACACGGAATCAAAATAAACTATGTTGGCCTTCAATACTATGCATAAATGAATGTTTCTAAAGTGGAATTGTCATTCTAACATAGTTTGGTAAATCACCACAGCTGAATCTTAAATAGTGACATTCGCTGCATTAGACCGTTGAAATTAACGCTTTCAGAGCCAGAAAAACACACAATGAGACAACATGAACACATGTGGCTGTTATCACAGTAAATGCATACGGAATCAAAATAAACTATGTTGGCCTTCAATACTATGCATAAATGAATGTTTCTAAAGTGGAATTGTCATTCTAACATAGTTTGATAAATCACCACAGCTGAATCTTAAACAGTGACATTCGCTGCATTTAGACTGTCAAAATTAACGCTTTGAGAGCGAGAGAAGTACATAAAGAGCAATATGAACACAAGTTACTGTTATCACAGTAAAATACACACGGAATCAAAATTAACTATGTTGGCCTTCAATACTATGCATAAATGAATGTTTCTAAAGTGGAATTGTCATTCTAACATAGTTTGATAAATCACCACAGCTGAATCTTAAATAGTGACATTCGCTGCATTCGAACGTCAAAATTAACGCTTTGAGAGCGAGAGAAGTACATAAAGAGCAATATGAACAATTTTTGTTTTTTTCACAGTAAATACACACGGAATCAAAATAAACTATCTTGTCCTTCAATACTATGCATAAATGAATGTTTCTAAAGTGGAATTGACATTCTAACATAGTTTGATAAATCACTACAGCTGAATCTTAAATAGTGACATTCGCTGCATTAGACCGTCAAAATTAACGCTTTGAGAGCGAGAGAAGTACATAAAGAGCAATATGAACACAAGTTACTGTTATCACAGTAAAATAAACACGGAATCAAAATAAACTATGTTGGCCTTCAATACTATGCATAAATTAATGTTTCTAAAGTGGAATTGTCATTCTAACATAGTTTGGTAAATCACCACAGCTGAATCTTAAATAGTGACATTCGCTGCATTAGACCGTTGAAATTAACGCTTTCAGAGCCAGAAAAACACATAATGAGACAACATGAACACATGTGGCTGTTATCACTGTAAATGCATACGGAATCAAAATAAACTATGTTGGCCTTCAATACTATGCATAAATGAATGTTTCTAAAGTGGAATTGTCATTCTAACATAGTTTGATAAATCACCACAGCTGAATCTTAAACAGTGACATTCGCTGCATTTAGACTGTCAAAATTAACGCTTTGAGAGCGAGAGAAATACATAAAGAGCAATATGAACACAAGTTACTGTTATCACAGTAAAATACACACGGAATCAAAATTAACTATGTTGGCCTTCAATACTATGCATAAATGAATGTTTCTAAAGTGGAATTGTCATTCTAACATAGTTTGATAAATCACCACAGCTGAATCTTAAATAGTGACATTCGCTGCATTAGACCGTCAAAATTAACGCTTTCAGAGCGAGAGAAGTACATAAAGAGCAATATGAACACAAGTTACTGTTATCACAGTAAATGCATACGGAATCAAAATAAACTATGTTGGCCTTCAATACTATGCATAAATGAATGTTTCTAAAGTGGAATTGTCATTCTAACATAGTTTGATAAATCACCACAGCTGAATCTTAAATAGTGACATTCGCTGCATTAGACCGTCAAAATTAACGCTTTGAGAGCGAGAGAAGTACATAAAGAGCAATATGAACACAAGTTACTGTTATCACAGTAAATGCATACGGAATCAAAATAAACTATGTTGGCCTTCAATACTATGCATAAATGAATGTTTCTAAAGTGGAATTGTCATTCTAACATAGTTTGATAAATCACCACAGCTGAATCTTAAATAGTGACATTCGCTGCATTAGACTGTCAAAATTAACGCTTTGAGAGCGAGAGAAGTACATAAAGAGCAATATGAACACAAGTTACTGTTATCACAGTAAAATAAACACGGAATCAAAATAAACTATGTTGGCCTTCAATACTATGCATAAATAAATGTTTCTAAAGTGGAATTGTCATTCTAACATAGTTTGATAAATCACCACAGCTGAATCTTAAATAGTGACATTCGCTGCATTAGACCGTCAAAATTAACGCTTTGAGAGCGAGAGAAGTACATAAAGAGCAATATGAACACAAGTTACTGTTATCACAGTAAATGCATACGGAATCAAAATAAACTATGTTGGCCTTCAATACTATGCATAAATGAATGTTTCTAAAGTGGAATTGTCATTCTAACATAGTTTGATAAATCACCACAGCTGAATCTTAAATAGTGACATTCGCTGCATTAGACCGTCAAAATTAACGCTTTGAGAGCGAGAGAAGTACATAAAGAGCAATATGAACACAAGTTACTGTTATCACAGTAAATGCATACGGAATCAAAATAAACTATGTTGGCCTTCAATACTATGCATAAATGAATGTTTCTAAAGTGGAATTGTCATTCTAACATAGTTTGGTAAATCACCACAGCTGAATCTTAAACAGTGACATTCGCTGCATTAGACCGTCAAAATTAACGCTTTGAGAGCGAGAGAAGTACATAAAGAGCAATATGAACACAAGTTACTGTTATCACAGTAAATGCATACGGAATCAAAATAAACTATGTTGGCCTTCAATACTATGCATAAATGAATGTTTCTAAAGTGGAATTGTCATTCTAACATAGTTTGATAAATCACCACAGCTGAATCTTAAACAGTGACATTCGCTGCATTAGACTGTCAAAATTAACGCTTTCCGAGCGAGAGAAGTACATAAAGAGCAATATGAACACAAGTTACTGTTATCACAGTAAAATAAACACGGAATCAAAATAAACTATGTTGGCCTTCAATACTATGCATAAATGAATGTTTCTAAAGTGGAATTGTCATTCTAACATAGTTTGATAAATCACCACAGCTGAATCTTAAATAGTGACATTCGCTGCATTAGACCGTCAAAATTAACGCTTTGAGAGCGAGAGAAGTACATAAAGAGCAATATGAACACAAGTTACTGTTATCACAGTAAATGCATACGGAATCAAAATAAACTATGTTGGCCTTCAATACTATGCATAAATGAATGTTTCTAAAGTGGAATTGTCATTCTAACATAGTTTGATAAATCACTACAGCTGAATCTTAAATAGTGACATTCGCTGCTTAAACCGTCAAAATTGACGCTTTCAGAGCCAGAAAAAAACATAATGAGACAATATGAACACATGTGGCTGTTTTCACAGTAACTGCATACGGAATCAAAATAAACTATGTTGGCCTTCAATACTATGCATAAATGAATGTTTCTAAAGTGGAATTGTCATTCTAACATAGTTTGATAAATCACCACAGCTGAATCTTAAATAGTGACATTCGCTGCATTAGACCGTCAAAATTAACGCTTTGAGAGCGAGAGAAGTACATAAAGAGCAATATGAACACAAGTTACTGTTATCACAGTAAATGCATACGGAATCAAAATAAACTATGTTGGCCTTCAATACTATGCATAAATGAATGTTTCTAAAGTGGAATTGTCATTCTAACATAGTTTGATAAATCACCACAGCTGAATCTTAAATAGTGACATTCGCTGCATTAGACCGTCAAAATTAACGCTTTGAGAGCGAGAGAAGTACATAAAGAGCAATATGAACACAAGTTACTGTTATCACAGTAAATGCATACGGAATCAAAATAAACTATGTTGGCCTTCAATACTATGCATAAATGAATGTTTCTAAAGTGGAATTGTCATTCTAACATAGTTTGATAAATCACCACAGCTGAATCTTAAATAGTGACATTCGCTGCATTAGACTGTCAAAATTAACGCTTTGAGAGCGAGAGAAGTACATAAAGAGCAATATGAACACAAGTTACTGTTATCACAGTAAAATAAACACGGAATCAAAATGAACTATGTTGGCCTTCAATACTATGCATAAATAAATGTTTCTAAAGTGGAATTGTCATTCTAACATAGTTTGATAAATCACCACAGCTGAATCTTAAATAGTGACATTCGCTGCATTAGACCGTCAAAATTAACGCTTTGAGAGCGAGAGAAGTACATAAAGAGCAATATGAACACAAGTTACTGTTATCACAGTAAAATAAACACGGAATCAAAATAAACTATGTTGGCCTTCAATACTATGCATAAATAAATGTTTCTAAAGTGGAATTTTCATTCTAACATAGTTTGATAAATCACCACAGCTGAATCTTAAATAGTGACATTCGCTGCATTAGACCGTCAAAATTAACGCTTTGAGAGCGAGAGAAGTACATAAAGAGCAATATGAACACAAGTTACTGTTATCACAGTAAATGCATACGGAATCAAAATAAACTATGTTGGCCTTCAATACTATGCATAAATGAATGTTTCTAAAGTGGAATTGTCATTCTAACATAGTTTGATAAATCACCACAGCTGAATCTTAAATAGTGACATTCGCTGCATTAGACCGTCAAAATTAACGCTTTGAGAGCGAGAGAAGTACATAAAGAGCAATATGAACACAAGTTACTGTTATCACCGTAAATGCATACGGAATCAAAATAAACTATGTTGGCCTTCAATACTATGCATAAATGAATGTTTCTAAAGTGGAATTGTCATTCTAACATAGTTTGGTAAATCACCACAGCTGAATCTTAAACAGTGACATTCGCTGCATTAGACTGTCAAAATTAACGCTTTCCGAGCGAGAGAAGTACATAAAGAGCAATATGAACACAAGTTACTGTTATCACAGTAAAATAAACACGGAATCAAAATAAACTATGTTGGCCTTCAATACTATGCATAAATGAATGTTTCTAAAGTGGAATTGTCATTCTAACATAGTTTGATAAATCACCACAGCTGAATCTTAAATAGTGACATTCGCTGCATTAGACCGTCAAAATTAACGCTTTGAGAGCGAGAGAAGTACATAAAGAGCAATATGAACACAAGTTACTGTTATCACAGTAAAATAAACACGGAATCAAAATAAACTATGTTGGCCTTCAATACTATGCATAAATGAATGTTTCTAAAGTGGAATTGTCATTCTAACATAGTTTGATAAATCACCACAGCTGAATCTTAAATAGTGACATTCGCTGCATTAGACCGTCAAAATTAACGCTTTGAGAGCGAGAGAAGTACATAAAGAGCAATATGAACACAAGTTACTGTTATCACAGTAAAATAAACACGGAATCAAAATAAACTATGTTGGCCTTCAATACTATGCATAAATGAATGTTTCTAAAGTGGAATTGTCATTCTAACATAGTTTGATAAATCACTACAGCTGAATCTTAAATAGTGACATTCGCTGCATTAGACCGTCAAAATTAACGCTTTGAGAGCGAGAGAAGTACATAAAGAGCAATATGAACAATTTTTGTTTTTTTCACAGTAAATACACACGGAATCAAAATTAACTATCTTGTCCTTCAATACTATGCATAAATGAATGTTTCTAAAGTGGAATTGTCATTCTAACATAGTTTGATAAATCACTACAGCTGAATCTTAAATAGTGACATTCGCTGCATTAGACCGTCAAAATTAACGCTTTGAGAGCGAGAGAAGTACATAAAGAGCAATATGAACACAAGTTACTGTTATCACAGTAAAATACACACGGAATCAAAATAAACTATGTTGGCCTTCAATACTATGCATAAATGAATGTTTCTAAAGCGGAATTGTCATTCTAACATAGTTTGATAAATCACCACAGCTGAATCTTAAATAGTGACATTCGCTGCTTAAACCGTCAAAATTGACGCTTTCAGAGCCAGAAAAACACATAATGAGACAACATGAACACATGTGGCTGTTATCACAGTAAATGCATACGGAATCAAAATAAACTATGTTGGCCTTCAATACTATGCATAAATGAATGTTTCTAAAGTGGAATTGTCATTCTAACATAGTTTGATAAATCACCACAGCTGAATCTTAAACAGTGACATTCGCTGCATTAGACCGTCAAAATTAACGCTTTGAGAGCGAGAGAAGTACATAAAGAGCAATATGAACACAAGTTACTGTTATCACAGTAAATGCATACCGAATCAAAATAAACTATGTTGGCCTTCAATACTATGCATAAATGAATGTTTCTAAAGTGGAATTGTCATTCTAACATAGTTTGGTAAATCACCACAGCTGAATCTTAAACAGTGACATTCGCTGCATTAGACTGTCAAAATTAACGCTTTCCGAGCGAGAGAAGTACATAAAGAGCAATATGAACACAAGTTACTGTTATCACAGTAAATGCATACGGAATCAAAATAAACTTATGTTGGCCTTCAATACCATGCATAAATGAATGTTTCTAAAGTGGAATTGTCATTCTAACATAGTTTGGTAAATCACCACAGCTGAATCTTAAACAGTGACATTCGCTGCATTAGACCGTCAAAATTAACGCTTTGAGAGCGAGAGAAGTACATAAAGAGCAATATGAACACAAGTTACTGTTATCACAGTAAATGCATACGGAATCAAAATAAACTATGTTGGCCTTCAATACTATGCATAAATGAATGTTTCTAAAGTGGAATTGTCATTCTAACATAGTTTGATAAATCACTACAGCTGAATCTTAAATAGTGACATTCGCTGCTTAAACCGTCAAAATTGACGCTTTCAGAGCCAGAAAAAAACCTAATGAGACAATATGAACACATGTGGCTGTTTTCACAGTAACTGCATACGGAATCAAAATAAACTATGTTGGCCTTCAATACTATGCATAAATGAATGTTTCTAAAGTGGAATTGTCATTCTAACATAGTTTGATAAATCACCACAGCTGAATCTTAAATAGTGACATTCGCTGCATTAGACCGTCAAAATTAACGCTTTGAGAGCGAGAGAAGTACATAAAGAGCAATATGAACACAAGTTACTGTTATCACAGTAAATGCATACGGAATCAAAATAAACTATGTTGGCCTTCAATACTATGCATAAATGAATGTTTCTAAAGTGGAATTGTCATTCTAACATAGTTTGATAAATCACCACAGCTGAATCTTAAATAGTGACATTCGCTGCATTAGACCGTCAAAATTAACGCTTTGAGAGCGAGAGAAGTACATAAAGAGCAATATGAACACAAGTTACTGTTATCACAGTAAATGCATACGGAATCAAAATAAACTATGTTGGCCTTCAATACTATGCATAAATGAATGTTTCTAAAGTGGAATTGTCATTCTAACATAGTTTGATAAATCACCACAGCTGAATCTTAAATAGTGACATTCGCTGCATTAGACTGTCAAAATTAACGCTTTGAGAGCGAGAGAAGTACATAAAGAGCAATATGAACACAAGTTACTGTTATCACAGTAAAATAAACACGGAATCAAAATAAACTATGTTGGCCTTCAATACTATGCATAAATGAATGTTTCTAAAGTGGAATTGTCATTCTAACATAGTTTGATAAATCACCACAGCTGAATCTTAAATAGTGACATTCGCTGCATTAGACTGTCAAAATTAACGCTTTGAGAGCGAGAGAAGTACATAAAGAGCAATATGAACACAAGTTACTGTTATCACAGTAAAATAAACACGGAATCAAAATGAACTATGTTGGCCTTCAATACTATGCATAAATAAATGTTTCTAAAGTGGAATTGTCATTCTAACATAGTTTGATAAATCACCACAGCTGAATCTTAAATAGTGACATTCGCTGCATTAGACCGTCAAAATTAACGCTTTGAGAGCGAGAGAAGTACATAAAGAGCAATATGAACACAAGTTACTGTTATCACAGTAAAATAAACACGGAATCAAAATAAACTATGTTGGCCTTCAATACTATGCATAAATAAATGTTTCTAAAGTGGAATTTTCATTCTAACATAGTTTGATAAATCACCACAGCTGAATCTTAAATAGTGACATTCGCTGCATTAGACCGTCAAAATTAACGCTTTGAGAGCGAGAGAAGTACATAAAGAGCAATATGAACACAAGTTACTGTTATCACAGTAAATGCATACGGAATCAAAATAAACTATGTTGGCCTTCAATACTATGCATAAATGAATGTTTCTAAAGTGGAATTGTCATTCTAACATAGTTTGATAAATCACCACAGCTGAATCTTAAATAGTGACATTCGCTGCATTAGACCGTCAAAATTAACGCTTTGAGAGCGAGAGAAGTACATAAAGAGCAATATGAACACAAGTTACTGTTATCACCGTAAATGCATACGGAATCAAAATAAACTATGTTGGCCTTCAATACTATGCATAAATGAATGTTTCTAAAGTGGAATTGTCATTCTAACATAGTTTGGTAAATCACCACAGCTGAATCTTAAACAGTGACATTCGCTGCATTAGACTGTCAAAATTAACGCTTTCCGAGCGAGAGAAGTACATAAAGAGCAATATGAACACAAGTTACTGTTATCACAGTAAAATAAACACGGAATCAAAATAAACTATGTTGGCCTTCAATACTATGCATAAATGAATGTTTCTAAAGTGGAATTGTCATTCTAACATAGTTTGATAAATCACCACAGCTGAATCTTAAATAGTGACATTCGCTGCATTAGACCGTCAAAATTAACGCTTTGAGAGCGAGAGAAGTACATAAAGAGCAATATGAACACAAGTTACTGTTATCACAGTAAAATAAACACGGAATCAAAATAAACTATGTTGGCCTTCAATACTATGCATAAATGAATGTTTCTAAAGTGGAATTGTCATTCTAACATAGTTTGATAAATCACCACAGCTGAATCTTAAATAGTGACATTCGCTGCATTAGACCGTCAAAATTAACGCTTTGAGAGCGAGAGAAGTACATAAAGAGCAATATGAACACAAGTTACTGTTATCACAGTAAAATAAACACGGAATCAAAATAAACTATGTTGGCCTTCAATACTATGCATAAATGAATGTTTCTAAAGTGGAATTGTCATTCTAACATAGTTTGATAAATCACTACAGCTGAATCTTAAATAGTGACATTCGCTGCATTAGACCGTCAAAATTAACGCTTTGAGAGCGAGAGAAGTACATAAAGAGCAATATGAACAATTTTTGTTTTTTTCACAGTAAATACACACGGAATCAAAATTAACTATCTTGTCCTTCAATACTATGCATAAATGAATGTTTCTAAAGTGGAATTGTCATTCTAACATAGTTTGATAAATCACTACAGCTGAATCTTAAATAGTGACATTCGCTGCATTAGACCGTCAAAATTAACGCTTTGAGAGCGAGAGAAGTACATAAAGAGCAATATGAACACAAGTTACTGTTATCACAGTAAAATACACACGGAATCAAAATAAACTATGTTGGCCTTCAATACTATGCATAAATGAATGTTTCTAAAGCGGAATTGTCATTCTAACATAGTTTGATAAATCACCACAGCTGAATCTTAAATAGTGACATTCGCTGCTTAAACCGTCAAAATTGACGCTTTCAGAGCCAGAAAAACACATAATGAGACAACATGAACACATGTGGCTGTTATCACAGTAAATGCATACGGAATCAAAATAAACTATGTTGGCCTTCAATACTATGCATAAATGAATGTTTCTAAAGTGGAATTGTCATTCTAACATAGTTTGATAAATCACCACAGCTGAATCTTAAACAGTGACATTCGCTGCATTAGACCGTCAAAATTAACGCTTTGAGAGCGAGAGAAGTACATAAAGAGCAATATGAACACAAGTTACTGTTATCACAGTAAATGCATACCGAATCAAAATAAACTATGTTGGCCTTCAATACTATGCATAAATGAATGTTTCTAAAGTGGAATTGTCATTCTAACATAGTTTGGTAAATCACCACAGCTGAATCTTAAACAGTGACATTCGCTGCATTAGACTGTCAAAATTAACGCTTTCCGAGCGAGAGAAGTACATAAAGAGCAATATGAACACAAGTTACTGTTATCACAGTAAATGCATACGGAATCAAAATAAACTTATGTTGGCCTTCAATACCATGCATAAATGAATGTTTCTAAAGTGGAATTGTCATTCTAACATAGTTTGGTAAATCACCACAGCTGAATCTTAAACAGTGACATTCGCTGCATTAGACCGTCAAAATTAACGCTTTGAGAGCGAGAGAAGTACATAAAGAGCAATATGAACACAAGTTACTGTTATCACAGTAAATGCATACGGAATCAAAATAAACTATGTTGGCCTTCAATACTATGCATAAATGAATGTTTCTAAAGTGGAATTGTCATTCTAACATAGTTTGATAAATCACTACAGCTGAATCTTAAATAGTGACATTCGCTGCTTAAACCGTCAAAATTGACGCTTTCAGAGCCAGAAAAAAACCTAATGAGACAATATGAACACATGTGGCTGTTTTCACAGTAACTGCATACGGAATCAAAATAAACTATGTTGGCCTTCAATACTATGCATAAATGAATGTTTCTAAAGTGGAATTGTCATTCTAACATAGTTTGATAAATCACCACAGCTGAATCTTAAATAGTGACATTCGCTGCATTAGACCGTCAAAATTAACGCTTTGAGAGCGAGAGAAGTACATAAAGAGCAATATGAACACAAGTTACTGTTATCACAGTAAATGCATACGGAATCAAAATAAACTATGTTGGCCTTCAATACTATGCATAAATGAATGTTTCTAAAGTGGAATTGTCATTCTAACATAGTTTGATAAATCACCACAGCTGAATCTTAAATAGTGACATTCGCTGCATTAGACCGTCAAAATTAACGCTTTGAGAGCGAGAGAAGTACATAAAGAGCAATATGAACACAAGTTACTGTTATCACAGTAAATGCATACGGAATCAAAATAAACTATGTTGGCCTTCAATACTATGCATAAATGAATGTTTCTAAAGTGGAATTGTCATTCTAACATAGTTTGATAAATCACCACAGCTGAATCTTAAATAGTGACATTCGCTGCATTAGACTGTCAAAATTAACGCTTTGAGAGCGAGAGAAGTACATAAAGAGCAATATGAACACAAGTTACTGTTATCACAGTAAAATAAACACGGAATCAAAATAAACTATGTTGGCCTTCAATACTATGCATAAATAAATGTTTCTAAAGTGGAATTGTCATTCTAACATAGTTTGGTAAATCACCACAGCTGAATCTTAAACAGTGACATTCGCTGCATTAGACCGTCAAAATTAACGCTTTGAGAGCGAGAGAAGTACATAAAGAGCAATATGAACACAAGTTACTGTTATCACAGTAAATGCATACGGAATCAAAATAAACTATGTTGGCCTTCAATACTATGCATAAATGAATGTTTCTAAAGTGGAATTGTCATTCTAACATAGTTTGATAAATCACCACAGCTGAATCTTAAATAGTGACATTCGCTGCATTAGACCGTCAAAATTAACGCTTTGAGAGCGAGAGAAGTACATAAAGAGCAATATGAACACAAGTTACTGTTATCACAGTAAATGCATACGGAATCAAAATAAACTATGTTGGCCTTCAATACTATGCATAAATGAATGTTTCTAAAGTGGAATTGTCATTCTAACATAGTTTGATAAATCACCACAGCTGAATCTTAAATAGTGACATTCGCTGCATTAGACCGTCAAAATTAACGCTTTGAGAGCGAGAGAAGTACATAAAGAGCAATATGAACACAAGTTACTGTTATCACAGTAAATGCATACGGAATCAAAATAAACTATGTTGGCCTTCAATACTATGCATAAATGAATGTTTCTAAAGTGGAATTGTCATTCTAACATAGTTTGGTAAATCACCACAGCTGAATCTTAAACAGTGACATTCGCTGCATTAGACCGTCAAAATTAACGCTTTGAGAGCGAGAGAAGTACATAAAGAGCAATATGAACACAAGTTACTGTTATCACAGTAAATGCATACGGAATCAAAATAAACTATGTTGGCCTTCAATACTATGCATAAATGAATGTTTCTAAAGTGGAATTGTCATTCTAACATAGTTTGATAAATCACTACAGCTGAATCTTAAATAGTGACATTCGCTGCTTAAACCGTCAAAATTGACGCTTTCAGAGCCAGAAAAAAACATAATGAGACAATATGAACACATGTGGCTGTTTTCACAGTAACTGCATACGGAATCAAAATAAACTATGTTGGCCTTCAATACTATGCATAAATGAATGTTTCTAAAGTGGAATTGTCATTCTAACATAGTTTGATAAATCACCACAGCTGAATCTTAAATAGTGACATTCGCTGCATTAGACCGTCAAAATTAACGCTTTGAGAGCGAGAGAAGTACATAAAGAGCAATATGAACACAAGTTACTGTTATCACAGTAAATGCATACGGAATCAAAATAAACTATGTTGGCCTTCAATACTATGCATAAATGAATGTTTCTAAAGTGGAATTGTCATTCTAACATAGTTTGATAAATCACCACAGCTGAATCTTAAACAGTGACATTCGCTGCATTAGACCGTCAAAATTAACGCTTTGAGAGCGAGAGAAGTACATAAAGAGCAATATGAACACAAGTTACTGTTATCACAGTAAATGCATACGGAATCAAAATAAACTATGTTGGCCTTCAATACTATGCATAAATGAATGTTTCTAAAGTGGAATTGTCATTCTAACATAGTTTGATAAATCACCACAGCTGAATCTTAAATAGTGACATTCGCTGCATTAGACTGTCAAAATTAACGCTTTGAGAGCGAGAGAAGTACATAAAGAGCAATATGAACACAAGTTACTGTTATCACAGTAAAATAAACACGGAATCAAAATAAACTATGTTGGCCTTCAATACTATGCATAAATAAATGTTTCTAAAGTGGAATTGTCATTCTAACATAGTTTGTTAAATCACCACAGCTGAATCTTAAATAGTGACATTCGCTGCATTAGACCGTCAAAATTAACGCTTTGAGAGCGAGAGAAGTACATAAAGAGCAATATGAACACAAGTTACTGTTATCACAGTAAAATAAACACGGAATCAAAATAAACTATGTTGGCCTTCAATACTATGCATAAATGAATGTTTCTAAAGTGGAATTGTCATTCTAACATAGTTTGATAAATCACCACAGCTGAATCTTAAATAGTGACATTCGCTGCATTAGACCGTCAAAATTAACGCTTTGAGAGCGAGAGAAGTACATAAAGAGCAATATGAACACAAGTTACTGTTATCACAGTAAATGCATACGGAATCAAAATAAACTATGTTGGCCTTCAATACTATGCATAAATGAATGTTTCTAAAGTGGAATTGTCATTCTAACATAGTTTGATAAATCACCACAGCTGAATCTTAAATAGTGACATTCGCTGCATTAGACCGTCAAAATTAACGCTTTGAGAGCGAGAGAAGTACATAAAGAGCAATATGAACACAAGTTACTGTTATCACAGTAAATGCATACGGAATCAAAATAAACTATGTTGGCCTTCAATACTATGCATAAATGAATGTTTCTAAAGTGGAATTGTCATTCTAACATAGTTTGGTAAATCACCACAGCTGAATCTTAAACAGTGACATTCGCTGCATTAGACTGTCAAAATTAACGCTTTGAGAGCGAGAGAAGTACATAAAGAGCAATATGAACACAAGTTACTGTTATCACAGTAAATGCATACGGAATCAAAATAAACTATGTTGGCCTTCAATACTATGCATAAATGAATGTTTCTAAAGTGGAATTGTCATTCTAACATAGTTTGATAAATCACCACAGCTGAATCTTAAATAGTGACATTCGCTGCATTAGACCGTCAAAATTAACGCTTTGAGAGCGAGAGAAGTACATAAAGAGCAATATGAACACAAGTTACTGTTATCACAGTAAATGCATACGGAATCAAAATAAACTATGTTGGCCTTCAATACTATGCATAAATGAATGTTTCTAAAGTGGAATTGTCATTCTAACATAGTTTGATAAATCACCACAGCTGAATCTTAAATAGTGACATTCGCTGCATTAGACTGTCAAAATTAACGCTTTGAGAGCGAGAGAAGTACATAAAGAGCAATATGAACACAAGTTACTGTTATCACAGTAAAATAAACACGGAATCAAAATAAACTATGTTGGCCTTCAATACTATGCATAAATAAATGTTTCTAAAGTGGAATTGTCATTCTAACATAGTTTGTTAAATCACCACAGCTGAATCTTAAATAGTGACATTCGCTGCATTAGACTGTCAAAATTAACGCTTTGAGAGCGAGAGAAGTACATAAAGAGCAATATGAACACAAGTTACTGTTATCACAGTAAAATAAACACGGAATCAAAATAAACTATGTTGGCCTTCAATACTATGCATAAATGAATGTTTCTAAAGTGGAATTGTCATTCTAACATAGTTTGATAAATCACCACAGCTGAATCTTAAATAGTGACATTCGCTGCATTAGACCGTCAAAATTAACGCTTTGAGAGCGAGAGAAGTACATAAAGAGCAATATGAACACAAGTTACTGTTATCACAGTAAATGCATACGGAATCAAAATAAACTATGTTGGCCTTCAATACTATGCATAAATGAATGTTTCTAAAGTGGAATTGTCATTCTAACATAGTTTGATAAATCACCACAGCTGAATCTTAAATAGTGACATTCGCTGCATTAGACCGTCAAAATTAACGCTTTGAGAGCGAGAGAAGTACATAAAGAGCAATATGAACACAAGTTACTGTTATCACAGTAAATGCATACGGAATCAAAATAAACTATGTTGGCCTTCAATACTATGCATAAATGAATGTTTCTAAAGTGGAATTGTCATTCTAACATAGTTTGGTAAATCACCACAGCTGAATCTTAAACAGTGACATTCGCTGCATTAGACTGTCAAAATTAACGCTTTGAGAGCGAGAGAAGTACATAAAGAGCAATATGAACACAAGTTACTGTTATCACAGTAAAATAAACACGGAATCAAAATAAACTATGTTGGCCTTCAATACTATGCATAAATGAATGTTTCTAAAGTGGAATTGTCATTCTAACATAGTTTGATAAATCACCACAGCTGAATCTTAAATAGTGACATTCGCTGCATTAGACCGTCAAAATTAACGCTTTGAGAGCGAGAGAAGTACATAAAGAGCAATATGAACACAAGTTACTGTTATCACAGTAAAATAAACACGGAATCAAAATAAACTATGTTGGCCTTCAATACTATGCATAAATGAATGTTTCTAAAGTGGAATTGTCATTCTAATATAGTTTGGTAAATCACCACAGCTGAATCTTAAATAGTGACATTCGCTGCATTCGAACGTCAAAATTAACGCTTTCAGAGCGAGAGAAGTACATAAAGAGCAATATGAACAATTTTTGTTTTTTTCACAGTAAATACACACGGAATCAAAATAAACTATCTTGTCCTTCAATACTATGCATAAATGAATGTTTCTAAAGTGGAATTGACATTCTAACATAGTTTGATAAATCACTACAGCTGAATCTTAAATAGTGACATTCGCTGCATTAGACCGTCAAAATTAACGCTTTGAGAGCGAGAGAAGTACATAAAGAGCAATATGAACACAAGTTACTGTTATCACAGTAAAATACACACGGAATCAAAATAAACTATGTTGGCCTTCAATACTATGCATAAATGAATGTTTCTAAAGTGGAATTGTCATTCTAACATAGTTTGATAAATCACCACAGCTGAATCTTAAATAGTGACATTCGCTGCATTAGACCGTTAAAATTAACGCTTTCAGAGCCAGAAAAACACATAATGAGACAACATGAACACATGTGGCTGTTATCACAGTAAATGCATACGGAATCAAAATTAACTATGTTGGCCTTCAATACTATGCATAAATGAATGTTTCTAAAGTGGAATTGTCATTCTAACATAGTTTGGTAAATCACCACAGCTGAATCTTAAATAGTGACATTCGCTGCATTAGACCGTTGAAATTAACGCTTTCAGAGCCAGAAAAACACATAATGAGACAACATGAACACATGTGGCTGTTATCACAATAAATGCATACGGAATCAAAATAAACTATGTTGGCCTTCAATACTATGCATAAATGAATGTTTCTAAAGTGGAATTGTCATTCTAACATAGTTTGGTAAATCACCACAGCTGAATCTTAAATAGTGACATTCGCTGCATTCGAACGTCAAAATTAACGCTTTCAGAGCGAGAGAAGTACATAAAGAGCAATATGAACAATTTTTGTTTTTTTCACAGTAAATACACACGGAATCAAAATTAACTATCTTGTCCTTCAATACTATGCATAAATGAATGTTTCTAAAGTGGAATTGTCATTCTAACATAGTTTGATAAATCACTACAGCTGAATCTTAAATAGTGACATTCGCTGCATTAGACCGTCAAAATTAACGCTTTGAGAGCGAGAGAAGTACATAAAGAGCAATATGAACACAAGTTACTGTTATCACAGTAAAATACACACGGAATCAAAATAAACTATGTTGGCCTTCAATACTATGCATAAATGAATGTTTCTAAAGTGGAATTGTCATTCTAACATAGTTTGATAAATCACCACAGCTGAATCTTAAATAGTGACATTCGCTGCTTAAACCGTCAAAATTGACGCTTTCAGAGCCAGAAAAACACATAATGAGACAACATGAACACATGTGGCTGTTATCACAGTAAATGCATACGGAATCAAAATTAACTATGTTGGCCTTCAATACTATGCATAAATGAATGTTTCTAAAGTGGAATTGTCATTCTAACATAGTTTGATAAATCACCACAGCTGAATCTTAAACAGTGACATTCGCTGCATTAGACCGTCAAAATTAACGCTTTGAGAGCGAGAGAAGTACATAAAGAGCAATATGAACACAAGTTACTGTTATCACAGTAAATGCATACGGAATCAAAATAAACTATGTTGGCCTTCAATACTATGCATAAATGAATGTTTCTAAAGTGGAATTGTCATTCTAACATAGTTTGATAAATCACCACAGCTGAATCTTAAATAGTGACATTCGCTGCATTAGACCGTTAAAATTAACGCTTTCAGAGCCAGAAAAACACATAATGAGACAACATGAACACATGTGGCTGTTATCACAGTAAATGCATACGGAATCAAAATAAACTATGTTGGCCTTCAATACTATGCATAAATGAATGTTTCTAAAGTGGAATTGTCATTCTAACATAGTTTGATAAATCACCACAGCTGAATCTTAAATAGTGACATTCGCTGCATTAGACTGTCAAAATTAACGCTTTCCGAGCGAGAGAAGTACATAAAGAGCAATATGAACAATTTTTGTTTTTTTCACAGTAAATACACACGGAATCAAAATAAACTATCTTGTCCTTCAATACTATGCATAAATGAATGTTTCTAAAGTGGAATTGACATTCTAACATAGTTTGATAAATCGCTACAGCTGAATCTTAAATAGTGACATTCGCTGCATTAGACCGTCAAAATTAACGCTTTGAGAGCGAGAGAAGTACATAAAGAGCAATATGAACACAAGTTACTGTTATCACAGTAAAATACACACGGAATCAAAATAAACTATGTTGGCCTTCAATACTATGCATAAATGAATGTTTCTAAAGTGGAATTGTCATTCTAACATAGTTTGATAAATCACCACAGCTGAATCTTAAATAGTGACATTCGCTGCTTAAACCGTCAAAATTGACGCTTTCAGAGCCAGAAAAACACATAATGAGACAACATGAACACATGTGGCTGTTATCACAGTAAATGCATACGGAATCAAAATTAACTATGTTGGCCTTCAATACTATGCATAAATGAATGTTTCTAAAGTGGAATTGACATTCTAACATAGTTTGATAAATCACTACAGCTGAATCTTAAATAGTGACATTCGCTGCATTCGAACGTCAAAATTAACGCTTTCAGAGCGATAAAAGCACATAATAAGACAATATGAACACATGTGGCTGTTTTGACAGTAAATGCATACGGAATCAAAATAAACTATAATGGCCTTCAATAATATGCATAAATGAATGTTTCTAAAGTGGAATTGTCATTCTAACATAGTTTGATAAATCACCACAGCTGAATCTTAAACAGTGACATTCGCTGCATTAGACTGTCAAAATTAACGCTTTGAGAGCGAGAGAAGTACATAAAGAGCAATATGAACACAAGTTACTGTTATCACAGTAAAATACACACGGAATCAAAATAAACTATGTTGGCCTTCAATACTATGCATAAATGAATGTTTCTAAAGTGGAATTGTCATTCTAACATAGTTTGATAAATCACCACAGCTGAATCTTAAATAGTGACATTCGCTGCTTAAACCGTCAAAATTGACGCTTTCAGAGCCAGAAAAACACATAATGAGACAACATGAACACATGTGGCTGTTATCACAGTAAATGCATACGGAATCAAAATTAACTATGTTGGCCTTCAATACTATGCATAAATGAATGTTTCTAAAGTGGAATTGACATTCTAACATAGTTTGATAAATCACTACAGCTGAATCTTAAATAGTGACATTCGCTGCATTCGAACGTCAAAATTAACGCTTTCAGAGCGATAAAAGCACATAATAAGACAATATGAACACATGTGGCTGTTTTGACAGTAAATGCATACGGAATCAAAATAAACTATAATGGCCTTCAATAATATGCATAAATGAATGTTTCTAAAGTGGAATTGTCATTCTAACATAGTTTGATAAATCACCACAGCTGAATCTTAAACAGTGACATTCGCTGCATTAGACTGTCAAAATTAACGCTTTGAGAGCGAGAGAAGGACATAAAGAGCAATATGAACACAAGTTACTGTTATCACAGTAAAATACACACGGAATCAAAATAAACTATGTTGGCCTTCAATACTATGCATAAATGAATGTTTCTAAAGTGGAATTGTCATTCTAACATAGTTTGATAAATCACCACAGCTGAATCTTAAATAGTGACATTCGCTGCATTAGACTGTCAAAATTAACGCTTTCAGAGCGAGAGAAGTACATAAAGAGCAATATGAACACAAGTTACTGTTATCACAGTAAATGCATACGGAATCAAAATAAACTATGTTGGCCTTCAATACTATGCATAAATGAATGTTTCTAAAGTGGAATTGTCATTCTAACATAGTTTGATAAATCACCACAGCTGAATCTTAAATAGTGACATTCGCTGCATTAGACTGTCAAAATTAACGCTTTCAGAGCGAGAGAAGTACATAAAGAGCAAGATGAACAATTTTTGTTTTTTTCACAGTAAATACACACGGAATCAAAATAAACTATCTTGTCCTTCAATACTATGCATAAATGAATGTTTCTAAAGTGGAATTGTCATTCTAACATAGTTTGATAAATCACCACAGCTGAATCTTAAATAGTGACATTCGCTGCATTAGACTGTCAAAATTAACGCTTTCAGAGCGAGAGAAGTACATAAAGAGCAATATGAACACAAGTTACTGTTATCACAGTAAATGCATACGGAATCAAAATAAACTATGTTGGCCTTCAATACTATGCATAAATGAATGTTTCTAAAGTGGAATTGACATTCTAACATAGTTTGATAAATCACTACAGCTGAATCTTAAATTGTGACATTCGCTGCTTAAACCGTCAAAATTGACGCTTTCAGAGCCAGAAAAAAACATAATGAGACAATATGAACACATGTGGCTGTTTTCACAGTAACTGCATACGGAATCAAAATAAACTATGTTGGCCTTCAATACTCTGCATAAATGAATGTTTCTAAAGTGGAATTGTCATTCTAACATAGTTTGATAAATCACCACAGCTGAATCTTAAATAGTGACATTCGCTGCATTAGACTGTCAAAATTGACGCTTTCAGAGCCAGAAAAAAACATAATGAGACAATATGAACACATGTGGCTGTTTTCACAGTAACTGCATACGGAATCAAAATAAACTATGTTGGCCTTCAATACTATACATAAATGAATGTTTCTAAAGTGGAATTGTCATTCTAACATAGTTTGATAAATCACCACAGCTGAATCTTAAACAGTGACATTCGCTGCATTAGAACGTTGAAATTAACGCTTTCAGAGCGAGAGAAGTACATAAAGAGCAATATGAACAATTTTTGTTTTTTTCACAGTAAATACACACGGAATCAAAATAAACTATGTTGGCCTTCAATACTATGCATAAATGAATATTTCTAAAGTGGAATTGTCATTCTAACATAGTTTGATAAATCACTACAGCTGAATCTTAAATAGTGACATTCGCTGCTTAAACCGTCAAAATTGACGCTTTCAGAGCCAGAAAAAAACATAATGAGACAATATGAACACATGTGGCTGTTTTCACAGTAACTGCATACGGAATCAAAATAAACTATGTTGGCCTTCAATACTATGCATAAATGAATGTTTCTAAAGTGGAATTGTTATTCTAACATAGTTTGATAAATCACCACAGCTGAATCTTAAATAGTGACATTCGCTGCATTGAACGTCAAAATTAACGCTTTCCGAGCGAGAGAAGTACATAAAGAGCAATATGAACACAAGTTACTGTTATCACAGTAAATGCATACGGAATCAAAATAAACTATGTTGGCCTTCAATACTATGCATAAATGAATGTTTCTAAAGTGGAATTGTCATTCTAACATAGTTTGATAAATCACCACAGCTGAATCTTAAACAGTGACATTCGCTGCATTAGACTGTCAAAATTAACGCTTTGAGAGCGAGAGAAGTACATAAAGAGCAATATGAACACAAGTTACTGTTATCACAGTAAAATACACACGGAATCAAAATAAACTATGTTGGCCTTCAATACTATGCATAAATGAATGTTTCTAAAGTGGAATTGTCATTCTAACATAGTTTGATAAATCACCACAGCTGAATCTTAAATAGTGACATTCGCTGCATTAGACTGTCAAAATTAACGCTTTCAGAGCGAGAGAAGTACATAAAGAGCAATATGAACACAAGTTACTGTTATCACAGTAAATGCATACGGAATCAAAATAAACTATGTTGGCCTTCAATACTATGCATAAATGAATGTTTCTAAAGTGGAATTGTCATTCTAACATAGTTTGATAAATCACCACAGCTGAATCTTAAATAGTGACATTCGCTGCATTAGACTGTCAAAATTAACGCTTTCAGAGCGAGAGAAGTACATAAAGAGCAAGATGAACAATTTTTGTTTTTTTCACAGTAAATACACACGGAATCAAAATAAACTATCTTGTCCTTCAATACTATGCATAAATGAATGTTTCTAAAGTGGAATTGTCATTCTAACATAGTTTGATAAATCACCACAGCTGAATCTTAAATAGTGACATTCGCTGCATTAGACTGTCAAAATTAACGCTTTCAGAGCGAGAGAAGTACATAAAGAGCAATATGAACACAAGTTACTGTTATCACAGTAAATGCATACGGAATCAAAATAAACTATGTTGGCCTTCAATACTATGCATAAATGAATGTTTCTAAAGTGGAATTGACATTCTAACATAGTTTGATAAATCACTACAGCTGAATCTTAAATTGTGACATTCGCTGCTTAAACCGTCAAAATTGACGCTTTCAGAGCCAGAAAAAAACATAATGAGACAATATGAACACATGTGGCTGTTTTCACAGTAACTGCATACGGAATCAAAATAAACTATGTTGGCCTTCAATACTCTGCATAAATGAATGTTTCTAAAGTGGAATTGTCATTCTAACATAGTTTGATAAATCACCACAGCTGAATCTTAAATAGTGACATTCGCTGCATTAGACTGTCAAAATTGACGCTTTCAGAGCCAGAAAAAAACATAATGAGACAATATGAACACATGTGGCTGTTTTCACAGTAACTGCATACGGAATCAAAATAAACTATGTTGGCCTTCAATACTATACATAAATGAATGTTTCTAAAGTGGAATTGTCATTCTAACATAGTTTGATAAATCACCACAGCTGAATCTTAAACAGTGACATTCGCTGCATTAGAACGTTGAAATTAACGCTTTCAGAGCGAGAGAAGTACATAAAGAGCAATATGAACAATTTTTGTTTTTTTCACAGTAAATACACACGGAATCAAAATAAACTATGTTGGCCTTCAATACTATGCATAAATGAATATTTCTAAAGTGGAATTGTCATTCTAACATAGTTTGATAAATCACTACAGCTGAATCTTAAATAGTGACATTCGCTGCTTAAACCGTCAAAATTGACGCTTTCAGAGCCAGAAAAAAACATAATGAGACAATATGAACACATGTGGCTGTTTTCACAGTAACTGCATACGGAATCAAAATAAACTATGTTGGCCTTCAATACTATGCATAAATGAATGTTTCTAAAGTGGAATTGTTATTCTAACATAGTTTGATAAATCACCACAGCTGAATCTTAAATAGTGACATTCGCTGCATTGAACGTCAAAATTAACGCTTTCCGAGCGAGAGAAGTACAGAAAGAGCAATATGAACACAAGTTACTGTTATCACAGTAAATGCATACGGAATCAAAATAAACTATGTTGGCCTTCAATACTATGCATAAATGAATGTTTCTAAAGTGGAATTGTCATTCTAACATAGTTTGATAAATCACCACAGCTGAATCTTAAACAGTGACATTCGCTGCATTAGACTGTCAAAATTAACGCTTTGAGAGCGAGAGAAGTACATAAAGAGCAATATGAACACAAGTTACTGTTATCACAGTAAAATACACACGGAATCAAAATAAACTATGTTGGCCTTCAATACTATGCATAAATGAATGTTTCTAAAGTGGAATTGTCATTCTAACATAGTTTGATAAATCACCACAGCTGAATCTTAAATAGTGACATTCGCTGCATTGAACGTCAAAATTAACGCTTTCAGAGCGAGAGAAGTACATAAAGAGCAATATGAACACAAGTTACTGTTATCACAGTAAATGCATACGGAATCAAAATAAACTATGTTGGCCTTCAATACTCTGCATAAATGAATGTTTCTAAAGTGGAATTGTCATTCTAACATAGTTTGATAAATCACCACAGCTGAATCTTAAACAGTGACATTCGCTGCATTAGACTGTCAAAATTAACGCTTTCAGAGCGAGAGAAGTACATAAAGAGCAATATGAACACAAGTTACTGTTATCACAGTAAAATACACACGAAATCAAAATAAACTATGTTGGCCTTCAATACTATGCATAAATGAATGTTTCTAAAGTGGAATTGTCATTCTAACATAGTTTGATAAATCACCACAGCTGAATCTTAAATAGTGACATTCGCTGCATTAGACCGTTAAAATTAACGCTTTCAGAGCCAGAAAAACACATAATGAGACAACATGAACACATGTGGCTTTTATCACAGTAAATGCATACGGAATCAAAATTAACTATGTTGGCCTTCAATACTATGCATAAATGAATGTTTCTAAAGTGGAATTGTCATTCTAACATAGTTTGATAAATCACCACAGCTGAATCTTAAATAGTGACATTCGCTGCATTAGACTGTCAAAATTAACGCTTTCCGAGCGAGAGAAGTACATAAAGAGCAATATGAACAATTTTTGTTTTTTTCACAGTAAATACACACGGAATCAAAATAAACTATCTTGTCCTTCTATACTATGCATAAATGAATGTTTCTAAAGTGGAATTGTCATTCTAACATAGTTTGATAAATCACCACAGCTGAATCTTAAATAATGACATTCGCTGCATTAGACTGTCAAAATTAACGCCTTCAGAGCGAGAGAAGTACATAAAGAGCAATATGAACACAAGTTACTGTTATCACAGTAAATGCATACGGAATCAAAATAAACTATGTTGGCCTTCAATACTATGCATAAATGAATGTTTCTAAAGTGGAATTGACATTCTAACATAGTTTGATAAATCACTACAGCTGAATCTTAAATAGTGACATTCGCTGCTTAAACCGTCAAAATTGACGCTTTCAGAGCCAGAAAAAAACATAATGAGACAATATGAACACATGTGGCTGTTTTCACAGTAACTGCATACGGAATCAAAATAAACTATGTTGGCCTTCAATACTATGCATAAATGAATGTTTCTAAAGTGGAATTGTCATTCTAACATAGTTTGATAAATCACCACAGCTGAATCTTAAATAGTGACATTCGCTGCATTAGACCGTCAAAATTAACGCTTTCAGAGCCAGAAAAACACATAATGAGACAATATGAACACATGTGGCTGTTTTCACAGTAACTGCATACAGAATCAAAATAAACTATGTTGGCCTTCAATACTATGCATAAATGAATGTTTCTAAAGTGGAATTGTCATTCTAACATAGTTTGATAAATCACCACAGCTGAATCTTAAATAGTGACATTAGCTGCATTAGACCGTCAAAATTAACGCTTTCAGAGCCAGAAAAACACATAATGAGACAATATGAACACATGTGGCTGTTTTCACAGTAAATGCATACGGAATCAAAATAAACTATGTTGTCCTTCAATAATATGCATAAATGAATGTTTCTAAAGTGGAATTGTTATTCTGACATAGTTTGGTACATCAATACACCTGAATTTTAAATAGTGACATTTGTTACATTAGACCTTCAAAACTGACGCTTTCAGAGGGAGAAATGCACATAAAGAGCAATATGAACACATGTTGCTGTTTTCACATTAAATGCATACGGAATCAAAATAAACTATGTTGTCCTTCAAAACTATGCACAATTGAATGTTTCTACAGTGGAATTGTTATTCTGACATAGTTTGATACATAAAAACAAATGAATTTCAAATGTGATTTTACATTCATAACCACAGTGTGTGAGCAACACAAGTACAAAATCCACACAAAAATCACGACAAAGTCAAATTAAACCATGCTGTCCTTCAACAACCATTAACATTTCCAAGTTTCTAAAGTGGAATTGTCATTAGTGGACAGTTTGGCACATAAAGAAACAACAGTTGATTTACAAAATGGGGTCATTTGTTTTTTTTTTCCTCTTCAAATCACACTATATAAGCTTGTCAAGCTAGCTAGACAAGCATAATGAGCACATGTTGTTTTTGTCACAGTAACTGCAAAGGAATTCAGATTAACCATGCTGTCCTTCAAAAAGATTCACACTTGAAGGTTTCTCAAGTGGATTTTTCATTCTAAGACAGTCTGGAATATAACAACAGCTGAACCATGTCACGCCATGCTGACCTTCAAAAACATTTCCATTTGAGTGTTGTTCAGCTGCAGATTTATTTCTGAAACAGTTTGGCACATAAAAACAGCCAAACCTTCAATAGTGACTAGTGATATTAATGCTTCTTCTCGTAAGTTTCTATTTCCTTCTCGCGATTTGCTGTGTATGTGCAGCAACTGCAATGTAAATCAAATGAAGCCACATTTTAATTCATGAACATCCACATTTGAGTGTGTCTGAGATGGACATTTCATTTGAAAAAAAAGGATTGTTTTGTTTATGTGTTCTTGTGTGCATGTGTGCTACCACTGTAGAATGTGTACAGTCTGGAGATCTCATCTGTTCCATCCGATGCAGCCACAGGTATGATCAAGTAAGCTGAGCAGTGTAGATCACACTCTCCTCAGATGAAAGGGATCCTGGATTGCTGTGTTTCGCTCCATGTTGTTCCACAATATGAGGACACTAATGAAAAAAAGCATTACAGAAATAATAATTTCCTTATTATCAAAAATAATAATCAAAATAATATTTTATAGCTACAGCTTATACAGCACTTTTCAGGGTACAACAGTGCAAGTAATGAAATAAATGAATAGATCAATACATACATACATACATACATACATACATACATACATACATACATACACATGGCAGTTGACATGCTCACAATCTTTGGCTCCTTTCTTCTCTGAAATGGTAAAACCTAAAACAACATACTCCACTACGAGACTTCTCCAGATTGCTGTCTCTCTGAATTTCCTCAGCCAAGGTAATGTGCTCTTCTCAAAGGTACTTAGTGTTTTTAATAACAGGCAAAGGTCACCAGGGAGAGCCTCTCTGGTGAGCTCATGTTGTATCTACACTTGTTAAAATTTACTGGCTGGTCATTGTATGTGGGCCACACTGATACCCTTCAAAAATATCCACAGTTGAATGTCTGTGAGCTGGAAGTTTGATACTCAGACCTAAGTTACCTAAGTGTCAACATCACATGGCCTCAGTGTCAGAGGCACCAAATACACGTTTGTTTTATGCAGGGAACATTTCCAATTTAAGCAAAACAAAATTAAGCCATACTTCATTGATACTCACATTTGAGTGTGTCTGAGATGGAAAGAAAAAATGAGAATTTAAAATGAGAGTAAGGGAGCAGTACTGGGACAGTACTGGGATGTTCCTCAGAAAATTAATAAATCACCTCAGGGATGTGCCATATCATATCATATATTCACAATAATGCTAGTACAATTTCTGTGATTACAAAAATCATATTGTCTCGTCTCTCATCTCGTCGTCTTCTACTTATCGGGGTCTGGGTCGCGGGGTAGCAGCCTCAGCAATGACGCCCAGACAGCCCTCTCCGCAGCCACTTCCACCTGCTGAGGGATCCCAAGGCGTTCCCAGGCCAGCCGAGAGACAAAATCCCTCCAGCTTGTCCTGGGTCCTCCCTGACGGTCCGATCCCCAGACACAGAAGCTGTCTGAAATTCATATTGTGATAATAGTAACATTTTGACAAGCTGAAAAGAATCTGTTTGTGTGGAACTACAGTTTATCTTTGTGGATTGTTTTGCCAAATTGACAAGAAGACAGCCAAAATATAATATGCCTTTTATCTTGTGTTTCTGGAGTAATGTGAGTAATGTGTTCCCCAGAGACCACAGGGAATTCAAATGCTATGTGTGTGTGTGTGTGTGTGTGTGTGTGTGTATTTTATATATATATATATATATATATATATATATTTTTTTTTTTTTTTAAGGTTTTATCACAACCACAAAAACACTAGGTAACTGCTTAAGTATGGCAGAGTTGTCTGACAGCTTAGTTATTGATTTGATTAATGGTTTACAGTCTAATAATTTGTTTGTATTGAATACTGACAGTGGCTGAAAAGGCTAATTACCAGCTACAAAAGCTAATATTTCTCTCTATTTATCTCCTCTTTTTGCGCTGCCGAACGCTGCCTAAATGCTGCATCTCCCGTGCCGTTAACAGTATCAGGGACTCTTTACATCCCCACCATGGTCTGATCTCCCTGCTGGCCTCTGGAAAGAGGTTCTGCAGCATTCGCTGCAGGACCACCAGGTTCTGCAACAGATTTTTCCCTCAGTCCATCAGACTGCTGAACTCTAAATGAGCATCTTTGCACCACTGATGTCACCTCAGGTTATTCTTCTCTCATACATTTTAAAATTACTTATTACTTAAAACTTATTACTTGTATATTTGTGCTGCTTGTTTTTCACTTAACACTTCTCCTTAACTAGTTCCTTAATTCCTTAACCTATATTCTACTGTTTATTGTACACACTGTTGATTTGACATGCTGTTTATTTATACACTGTATATGCAAAATTATACTGCCATTTATTTTAACATTCTTTACGATAATTGTAAATATTTTCACCACCTACTGTTCATTTATACATATACTGTACTGTGTATATATACACACACACACACACACACACACACACACACACACACACACACACACACACACATACATATATATATATATGTATACTTTTTAACTATTTTCTGTGATTTCATTCATTTTTGTGACTGCTCTTATGAGCTCAGACTCAACTGCTAATAGTTACATGGGTGCTGAAACTCTACTGCCCTGTTGCACTGACCTCCACCATCATGATGCTTTGAAAGGCTCGCCATGCAACAAATAAATTCCAGCCTCCCACCTCTCCTGGACCCATTTCAGTTTGCATTCCAGGCCAACCGGTCCACTGATGATGCAATCTCCTCTGCTCTCCACTCAGCTCTCGCCCACCTTCACACAAGAGAATCTTACATGAGAATGTTGTTCACAGACGTCAGTTTACCATCCAACACTGTCATCCCTCAGCAGTTACCAGCTTGGCCTGTGCAACCTCCTCTGGAATTGGTGGCAGGACTTTGTTACAGAGAGATCACATGCAGTACTGGTTGGCATCAGCAACAGTGATGAGACCAACTACAGGCACGAGGTGAACCCACTGGCCATGTGGTATGGAAATACCAATCTCTCCCTAAATGTGGAGACAACAAAGGAGATTGAAATTGACTTCTGGAGAACCCACCCCCAACACCCCCCACTTACCACAAATCATTCTACTGTGAGACGGTGAGCAGCACCAAATTACTGAGGACCTCTCTTGAACAAGAAACACTGCATCAGTGGCAAAGAAAGCCCAGCATTGCCTCTACTTCCTGCACAAATTAAGGAGAGTGAGAGCCCTAGCACCCATCATATGCTCTTTCTACTGAGGCGCCATGCAAGCTCTACCAGACTAAACTATTTATCCTCACACTTTTAACAATTACAATTAATTTGTCATTTGGCAGACGCTTTTATTCCAAAGCGCCGTATACATGAGATTTTCATAACTCACAGTTTTTTATGATCACTTTTTATGTCTTGGTACTTTTCAGTAGTTTTGTATACCCCTATATTTATTTTAAACACTTGTCATGTTTTTGTCTTTATTCTTGTATTGTTATTGTTTTAACCTTTATATAGAGCATTTTTTTTGTTTGTTTCGCACACAGGGGACTTACTTGGACCCCTCTTTATGTCCTGTACATGTGGTGTTATCGACACAAAGTTGATTTTTGACTTTGACCTGTAGCCCATCTATAGACTTAATTTTATTGTTGAAATTTAACAATAACAATTAATATAATGATTTGCATTTGTAAAAATCAGCCAAGACAGAATTCTGTGGAAAGGTTGAATTTTCAGTTTGCAGTTTGAAAGTCAAGTGAATTTTATCTAATTTTATTTTCTATATAGCGCCAGCTCACAACATAAGCCATTTGAGAATAGCTCTCCTATAGAACAGGGCTCGTATTCACAAAGCTTCTTAGAGTCCTCCTAACTTAGCCTTCAAATTCCGAGCAAGGAATCTTAGCTTAAGAGTGATTCAGGAAGTGTCTGAGAGCAACTTTTATCTTAGTGAGGAGGTGTGGTTGATCCCGTTGCTAGGTATGACGTATTCGTCTAGAAACTGTGATTGGTTGTTCCAAAAGGGGGGGGGGGGACGTTTTTCGAGGAATGACGTCACTAAGAGCTACTTTTAGCCTTAGGATGCTTTATGAATACGGCCCAGGTCTATATCTTGTCCTTTTATTAAACAAACTAAATATCTTTATGTTATTTATCTCATTTACAGGTTGGCATGTCATGTCTGTCTCTACATGGTCACACGTTTACAATTCTCCTTTGCTCTCGGCTCTCTGTATCGCGCACGGCGGAGTTCCGCCCCGATGTCCGTCTGCGACCCACTTTTGGACCGTGACCCGCCAGTTGAGAATCACTGATTTAGAGTACAGTTGAGGAAAAAAAAAATCACCACATAGAAATGGCCTTGCAGATACAGAGAGCATTAAGAGTCCATGATAAATTTATCTGGTGTGGGATCAATAAAGTCTTGTCAATGATAACGAATTCATTAAATTCATCATACCTAGTGACAACAAATCAGCCCTTCTTGTGTGTTGTCCTTCCTCTGTTATGAAATATTGCACATTTACACAAAAATTTGTATTACGTATCTCAGTGGAGCCAAACTGTGAGACTGCACCTTCAACATGTTCAGAGGAACACGGCAAGTTGCCTTTACGTTGTGAGGCAGGAGGACCAAGCTGATAAATAGGCCTCAAAATGTCTTTCTGAAAGAATGAAACATACATTTTTACAATTGTGCAAATGGCCTACTGATAACTCTTTCAGAAGCAAATTTAATCTATTCAAGGTACATGTCTGTCCTCACCCATGAACATGTAAAAAAAAAAAAAAAAAAAAAAAAAACCCCACCAGCTTTCAACACACATGAATATTCAAAGGAGCAGATTCTCCGCAAGTGAAACAGCAATAATATTACATCTTAAAAATCAAATCCGCATATATCCACCATGAAACTAACAGCGCAACGTTAATGATGGCACATTAGCCTTGTTCCATTTCAGTCATGCCTGGAAATGGAGACCACATCTTTTCAAAAGCATTTTTGCCAGATTCGCTAAAAACAGACTCACAATGTCCCATTTTATGGAGAGCATGCAGCATATCCACAAAAAAAAAAACTAAACAAAAAACCCCCACCAGCTTTCAACACACATGAATATTCAAGCGAGCAGATTCTCCGCAAGTGAAACAGCAATAATATTACATCTTAAAAATCAAATCCGCATATATCCACCATGAAACTAACAGCGTAACGTTAACGATGGCACATTAGCCTTGTTCCATTTCAGTCATGCCTGGAAATGGAGACCACAGTTTTTCAAAAGCATTTTAGCCAGACTCGCTAAAAACAGACTCTCAATGTCCCATTATGGAGAGCATGCAGCACATCCACAAAAAAAAAAAAAAAAAAAACCACGAGCTTTCAACACACATGAATATTCAAGCGAGCAGATTCTCCGCAAGTGAAACAGCAATAATATTACATCTTAAAAATCAAACCCGCATATATCCACCATGAAACTAACAGCGTAACGTTAACGATACTATATGGCACATTAGCCTTGTTCCATTTCAGTCATGCCTGGAAATGGAGACCACATTTTTTCAAAAGCATTTTAGCCAGACTCCCTAAAAACAGACTCTCAATGTCCCATTACGGAGAGCATGCAGCACATCCAAAAAAAAAAAAAAACCACCAGCTTTCAACACACATGAATATTCAAGCGAGCAGATTCTCCGCAAGTGAAACAGCAATAATATTACATCTTAAAAATCAAATCCGCATATATCCACCATGAAACTAACAGCGTAACGTTAACGATGGCACATTAGCCTTGTTCCATTTCAGTCATGCCTGGAAATGGAGACCACAGTTTTTCAAAAGCATTTTAGCCAGACTCGCTAAAAACAGACTCTCAATGTCCCATTATGGAGAGCATGCAGCACATCCAAAAAAAAAAAAAACCCACCAGCTTTCAACACACATGAATATTCAAGCGAGCAGATTCTCCGCAAGTGAAACAGCAATAATATTACATCTTAAAAATCAAACCCGCATATATCCACCATGAAACTAACAGCGTAACGTTAACGATACTATATGGCACATTAGCCTTGTTCCATTTCAGTCATGCCTGGAAATGGAGACCACATTTTTTCAAAAGCATTTTAGCCAGACTGGCTAAAAACAGACTCACAATATCCCATTATGGTGAGCATGCAGCACATCCAAAAAAAATAAATAAATAAAAAAACCCACCAGCTTTCAACACACATGAATATTCAAGCGAGCAGATTCTCCGCAAGTGAAACAGCAATAATATTACATCTTAAAAATCAAATCCGCATATATCCACCATGAAACTAACAGCGTAACGTTAACGATGGCACATTAGCCTTGTTCCATTTCAGTCATGCCTGGAAATGGAGACCACAGTTTTTCAAAAGCATTTTAGCCAGACTCGCTAAAAACAGACTCTCAATGTCCCATTATGGAGAGCATGCAGCACATCCACAAAAAAAAAAAAAAAAAAAAACCACGAGCTTTCAACACACATGAATATTCAAGCGAGCAGATTCTCCGCAAGTGAAACAGCAATAATATTACATCTTAAAAATCAAACCCGCATATATCCACCATGAAACTAACAGCGTAACGTTAACGATACTATATGGCACATTAGCCTTGTTCCATTTCAGTCATGCCTGGAAATGGAGACCAAATTTTTTCAAAAGCATTTTAGCCAGACTCCCTAAAAACAGACTCTCAATGTCCCATTACGGAGAGCATGCAGCACATCCAAAAAAAAAAAAAAAACCACCAGCTTTCAACACACATGAATATTCAAGCGAGCAGATTCTCCGCAAGTGAAACAGCAATAATATTACATCTTAAAAATCAAATCCGCATATATCAACCATGAAACTAACAGCGTAACGTTAACGATGGCACATTAGCCTTGTTCCATTTCAGTCATGCCTGGAAATGGAGACCACATCTTTTCAAAAGCATTTTTGCCAGACTCGCTAAAAACAGACTCACAATGTCCCATTTTATGGAGAGCATGCAGCATATCCACAAAAAACAAAACAAAACAAAAAACCCCCACCAGCTTTCAACACACATGAATATTCAAGCGAGCAGATTCTCCGCAAGTGAAACAGCAATAATATTACATCTTAAAAATCAAATCCGCATATATCCACCATGAAACTAACAGCGTAACGTTAACGATGGCACATTAGCCTTGTTCCATTTCAGTCATGCCTGGAAATGGAGACCACATTTTTTCAAAAGCATTTTTGCCAGACTCGCTAAAAACAGACTCACAATGTCCCATTATGGTGAGCATGCAGCACATCCAAAAAAACAAAAAAAAAACCAAACAAAAAAAAAACACCAGCTTTCAACACACATGAATATTCAAGCGAGCAGATTCTCCGCAAGTGAAACAGCAATAATATTACATCTTAAAAATCAAATCCGCATATATCCACCATGAAACTAACAGCGTACCGTTAACGATGGCACATTAGCCTTGTTCCATTTCAGTCATGCCTGGAAATGGAGACCACATCTTTTCAAAAGCATTTTAGCCAGACTCGCTAAAAACAGACTCACAATGTCCCATTTTATGGAGAGCATGCAGCATATCCACAAAAAACAAAACAAAACAAAAAACCCCCACCAGCTTTCAACACACATGAATATTCAAGCGAGCAGATTCTCCGCAAGTGAAACAGCAATAATATTACATCTTAAAAATCAAATCCGCATATATCCACCATGAAACTAACAGCGTAACGTTAACGATGGCACATTAGCCTTGTTCCATTTCAGTCATGCCTGGAAATGGAGACCACAGTTTTTCAAAAGCATTTTAGCCAGACTCGCTAAAAACAGACTCTCAATGTCCCATTATGGAGAGCATGCAGCACATCCAAAAAAAAAAAAAACCCACCAGCTTTCAACACACATGAATATTCAAGCGAGCAGATTCTCCGCAAGTGAAACAGCAATAATATTACATCTTAAAAATCAAACCCGCATATATCCACCATGAAACTAACAGCGTAACGTTAACGATACTATATGGCACATTAGCCTTGTTCCATTTCAGTCATGCCTGGAAATGGAGACCACATTTTTTCAAAAGCATTTTAGCCAGACTCCCTAAAAACAGACTCTCAATGTCCTATTACAGAGAGCATGCAGCACATCCAAAAAAAAAAAAAAAACCACCAGCTTTCAACACACATGAATATTCAAGCGAGCAGATTCTCCGCAAGTGAAACAGCAATAATATTACATCTTAAAAATCAAATCCGCATATATCCACCATGAAACTAACAGCGTAACGTTAACGATGGCACATTAGCCTTGTTCCATTTCAGTCATGCCTGGAAATGGAGACCACATCTTTTCAAAAGCATTTTTGCCAGACTCGCTAAAAACAGACTCACAATGTCCCATTTTATGGAGAGCATGCAGCATATCCACAAAAAACAAAACAAAAAACCCCCACCAGCTTTCAACACACATGAATATTCAAGCGAGCAGATTCTCCGCAAGTGAAACAGCAATAATATTACATCTTAAAAATCAAATCCGCATATATCCACCATGAAACTAACAGCGTAACGTTAACGATGGCACATTAGCCTTGTTCCATTTCAGTCATGCCTGGAAATGGAGACCACATCTTTTCAAAAGCATTTTTGCCAGACTCGCTAAAAACAGACTCACAATGTCCCATTTTATGGAGAGCATGCAGCATATCCACAAAAAAAAAAAAAAAAAAAAAAAAACCCCACCAGCTTTCAACACACATGAATATTCAAGCGAGCAGATTCTCCGCAAGTGAAACAGCAATAATATTACATCTTAAAAATCAAATCCGCATATATCCACCATGAAACTAACAGCGCAACGTTAATGATGGCACATTAGCCTTGTTCCATTTCAGTCATGCCTGGAAATGGAGACCACATCTTTTCAAAAGCATTTTTGCCAGATTCGCTAAAAACAGACTCACAATGTCCCATTTTATGGAGAGCATGCAGCATATCCACAAAAAAAAAAAAAACTAAACAAAAAACCCCCACCAGCTTTCAACACACATGAATATTCAAGCGAGCAGATTCTCCGCAAGTGAAACAGCAATAATATTACATCTTAAAAATCAAATCCGCATATATCCACCATGAAACTAACAGCGTAACGTTAACGATGGCACATTAGCCTTGTTCCATTTCAGTCATGCCTGGAAATGGAGACCACAGTTTTTCAAAAGCATTTTAGCCAGACTCGCTAAAAACAGACTCTCAATGTCCCATTATGGAGAGCATGCAGCACATCCACAAAAAAAAAAAAAAAAAAAAACCACGAGCTTTCAACACACATGAATATTCAAGCGAGCAGATTCTCCGCAAGTGAAACAGCAATAATATTACATCTTAAAAATCAAACCCGCATATATCCACCATGAAACTAACAGCGTAACGTTAACGATACTATATGGCACATTAGCCTTGTTCCATTTCAGTCATGCCTGGAAATGGAGACCACATTTTTTCAAAAGCATTTTAGCCAGACTCCCTAAAAACAGACTCTCAATGTCCCATTACGGAGAGCATGCAGCACATCCAAAAAAAAAAAAAAAACCACCAGCTTTCAACACACATGAATATTCAAGCGAGCAGATTCTCCGCAAGTGAAACAGCAATAATATTACATCTTAAAAATCAAACCCGCATATATCCACCATGAAACTAACAGCGTAACGTTAACGATACTATATGGCACATTAGCCTTGTTCCATTTCAGTCATGCCTGGAAATGGAGACCACATTTTTTCAAAAGCATTTTAGCCAGACTCCCTAAAAACAGACTCTCAATGTCCCATTACAGAGAGCATGCAGCACATCCAAAAAAAAAAAAAAACCCACCAGCTTTCAACACACATGAATATTCAAGCGAGCAGATTCTCCGCAAGTGAAACAGCAATAATATTACATCTTAAAAATCAAACCCGCATATATCCACCATGAAACTAACAGCGTAACGTTAACGATGGCACATTAGCCTTGTTCCATTTCAGTCATGCCTGGAAATGGAGACCACATCTTTTCAAAAGCATTTTTGCCAGACTCGCTAAAAACAGACTCACAATGTCCCATTTTATGGAGAGCATGCAGCATATCCACAAAAAACAAAACAAAAAACCCCCACCAGCTTTCAACACACATGAATATTCAAGCGAGCAGATTCTCCGCAAGTGAAACAGCAATAATATTACATCTTAAAAATCAAATCCGCATATATCCACCATGAAACTAACAGCGTAACGTTAACGATGGCACATTAGCCTTGTTCCATTTCAGTCATGCCTGGAAATGGAGACCACATCTTTTCAAAAGCATTTTTGCCAGACTCGCTAAAAACAGACTCACAATGTCCCATTTTATGGAGAGCATGCAGCATATCCACAAAAAAAACAAAAAAAAACAAAAACCCCACCAGCTTTCAACACACATGAATATTCAAGCGAGCAGATTCTCCGCAAGTGAAACAGCAATAATATTACATCCGCATATATCCACCATGAAGCGATCAGCGTAACGTTAAAGATACTATATGGCACATTAACCTTGTTCCATTTCAGTTATGCCTGGAAATGGAGACCACATTTTTTTCAAAAGCATTTTTGCCAGACTCGCTAAAAACAGACTCACAATGTCCCATTATGGTGAGCATGCAGCACATCCAAAAAAAAAAAACAAAAAAAACACCAGCTTTCAACACACATGAATATTCAAGCGAGCAGATTCTCCGCAAGTGAAACAGCAATAATATTACATCTTAAAAATCAAATCCGCATATATCCACCATGAAACTAACAGCGTAACGTTAACGATGGCACATTAGCCTTGTTCCATTTCAGTCATGCCTGGAAATGGAGACCACAGTTTTTCAAAAGCATTTTAGCCAGACTCGCTAAAAACAGACTCTCAATGTCCCATTATGGAGAGCATGCAGCACATCCAAAAAAAAAAAAACCCACCAGCTTTCAACACACATGGATATTCAAGCGAGCAGATTCTCCGCAAGTGAAACAGCAATAATATTACATCTTAAAAATCAAACCCGCATATATCCACCATGAAACTAACAGCGTAACGTTAACGATACTATATGGCACATTAGCCTTGTTCCATTTGAGTCATGCCTGGAAATGGAGACCACATTTTTTCAAAAGCATTTTAGCCAGACTCCCTAAAAACAGACTCTCAATGTCCCATTACAGAGAGCATGCAGCACATCCAAAAAAAAAAAAAAAACCACCAGCTTTCAACACACATGAATATTCAAGCGAGCAGATTCTCCGCAAGTGAAACAGCAATAATATTACATCTTAAAAATCAAATCCGCATATATCCACCATGAAACTAACAGCGTAACGTTAACGATGGCACATTAGCCTTGTTCCATTTCAGTCATGCCTGGAAATGGAGACCACATTTTTTCAAAAGCATTTTAGCCAGACTCGCTAAAAACAGACTCACAATGTCCCATTATGGTGAGCATGCAGCACATCCAAAAAAAAAAAAACAAAACAAAAAAACCCCACCAGCTTTCAACACACATAAATATTCAATATTATAATATGACACACATCTAGCATGAAACTAACAGCATAATGTTAGCTAACTCTCAGCATGGCATTTTAGCCTGTAATGTCATGCAGCGAAACAAGGTCCACGTTGTACCAAAGCACTTTTGCGACAATCAGTAGTCACAGACAATTTTGTCGGAGACACAAAGAAAATAAATGCTTTCAGTGTTAACATTGGCTTAACATGCATGAACAATCTTAATGATTCCAATCATATTACAGTGCTTACCTTGCTAATATTGACTTGATCTTGCCGGTAACTGAAGATGTGCTGTAACAATGTCCAAAATTCAGACGAGGACAGTGGGCGCTGTCTCTGCTGTTTGAATGACGCGTCAAAGATGTTTGAATGTAAGCGCTCCTTCTGTTCACAAGGAGGGGGGGGGGGGGCAACAAAAAAAAAACAAAAAACAAAAAACAAGTGCACCTGGACTCCAGAATAGAAACAACTTTGATGTGTAGTTCATCCAGCACATCAAAAGACATCATGTGTGCACATGTCTGTGTGTGTGACACACACACACACACACACACACACACACACACACACACACACACACACACACACACACACACACACACACACACACACACACACACACACCAGCGGGCAGAGAGTGCTTTTTCACTGAATACATGTGGTCCACGATTTGGTTTTATTTTCTATATAGCGCCAAATCACAACATAAGTCATTTGAGAATAGTTTTCCTTTTGAACAGGTCTATACCTTGTGCCTTTATTAAACAAACTCAATATCTTATATATCTCATTTACAGGAAGGCATGTCATTTGTCTCTACATGGTCGCACGTTTACACTTCTCCTCTGCTCTCTGGATCGCGCATGGCGGAGTTCCGCCCCGATGTCCGTCTGCGACCCACTTTTGGACCGTGACCCGCCAGTTGAGAATCACTGATTTAGAGGACAGTTAAGAAAAAAATCACCACACAGCAATGGCCTTGCAGATACAGAGAGCATTAAGAGTCCATGATAAATTTACCTGGTGTGGGATCAATAAAGTCTCGTCTCATGTCAATGAGTTCGAGTTCATTAAATTCATCATACGTAGTGACAACAGATCAGCCCTTTTTGCATGTTATCCTTCCTCTGTTATGAAATATTGCACATTTACACAAAAATTTGTATTACGTATCTCAGTGGAGCCAAACTGTGAGACTGCACCTTCAACATGTTCAGAGGAACACGGCAAGTTGCCTTTACGTTGTGAGGCAGGAGGACCAAGCTGATAAATAGGCCTCAAAATGTCTTTCTGAAAGAATGAAACATACATTTTTACAATTGTTCAAATGGCGTACTGATAACTCTTTCAGAAGCAGATTTAATCTATTCAAGGAACATGTCTGTCCTCACTCATGTACATTCTGAATCTCCTCATCAGTATTCTGAATAGCAGATGCTGGAATAAAATACCATTCCTCTAAATTTATGTAAAACATACACACATTTTAGAGACACGATTCACTGAAATAAAACATGTCCCCAACAATGTCCTCAGTATCTAACACACTGACAGTTTCCTGTATGGCAGTTACATGAAGATACAAGTGAATGGATTCTCCGCAAGTGAAACAGCAATAATATTACATCTTAAAAATCAAACCCGCATATATCCACCATGAAACTAACAGCGTAACATTAACGATACTATATGGCACATTAGCCTTGTTCCATTTCAGTCATGCCTGGAAATGGAGACCACAGTTTTTCAAAAGCATTTTAGCCAGACTGGCTAAAAACAGACTCACAATGTCCCATTATGGAGAGCATGCAGCACATCCAAAAAAAATAAATGAATAAAAAAACCCACCAGCTTTCAACACACATGAATATTCAAGCGAACAGATTCTCCGCAAGTGAAACAGCAATAATATTACATCTTAAAAATCAAACCCGCATATATCCACCATGAAACTAACAGCGTAACATTAACGATACTATATGGCACATTAGCCTTGTTCCATTTCAGTCATGCCTGGAAATGGAGACCACATTTTTCAAAAGCATTTTTGGCAGACTCGCTAAAAACACTCACAATGTCCCATTACGGTGAGAATGCAGCACATCCAAAAAAAAAAAAAAAAAACCCACCAGCTTTCAACACACATGAATATTCAATATGACAATATGACACACATCTAGCATGAAACTAACAGCATAATTTAGCTAACTCTCAGCATGGCATATTAGCCTGTAATGTCATACAGGGAAACTGGCGACAATCAGTAGTCACAGACAATTTTGTCGGAGACACACTGACAGTTTCCTGTATGGCAGTTACATTAAAATACAAGTGAATGGATTCTCCGCAAGTGAAACAGAAATAATATTACATCTCAAAAATTAAACCGCATATATCCACCATGAAACTAACAGCGTAACGTTAACGATACCATATGGCACATTAGCCTGTTATAAGTTCAGTCATGCCTGCAAAGCACCTTTGCTAGCAAGACTTGCTAATCACACTCAATTTCATCAGCGAAAGAAATACAACAAAGTACTATCAATTTAGTCTATGTGAGAGAGGATAATCTAAGTGAGTCAGATTATATTAAAACGCTTACCTTGCTCACGTTGACTTGACCTGACCGGCAAGGGAAGACGGGCTGGAACAACGACGTCCGAAGTCCAGAGAACTCAGAGGGACTATGGCGTCACTTCTACTGAGAATACTTCAAAGATGTCTTTTGATGTGCTGGATGAACTGTGTGTGTGTGTGTGTGTGTGTGTGTGTGTGTGTGTGTGTGTGTGTGTGTGTGTGTGTGTGTGTGTGTGTGTGTGTGTGTGTGTGTGGATGAACTACACATCAAAGATGTTTCTATTCTGGAGTCCAGGTGCACTTGTTTTTTTTTTTTTGTTTTTTTTTTGTAGCCCCCCCCCCCCCCCCCCCCCTCTCCTTGTGGACAGAAGGAGCGCTTACATTCAAACATCTTTGATGCGTCATTCAAACAGCAGAGACAGCGCCCACTGTCCTCGTCTGAAATTTGGACATTGTTACAGCACATCTTCAGTTACCGGCAAGATCAAGTCAATGTTAGCAAGGTAAGCACTGTAATTTGATTGGAATCATTAAGATTATTCATGCATTTGTGTTCCGGATAGCGACTAACATCGCCAGAGTTTAGACCGTGTCTAGCCACATAACGTTAATGCTATGCATGTTAAGCCAATGTTAACACTGAAAGCATTTATTTTCTTTTTGTCTCCGACACAATTGTCTGTGACTACTGATTGTCGCAAAAGTGCTTTGGTAAAACGTGGACCCGTTTCCCTGCATGACATTACAGGCTAATATGCCATGCTTGGAGTTAGCTAACATTATGCTGTTAGTTTCCTGCTAGATGTGTGTCACTTTGAGGTAAAGTTGTGGCTTTTTCATCTGTGTGGAATCTAAACACATTTTTGTTGATTAGCAAGTCTTGCAAAGGTGCTTTAGGAAAAAACGGTGGTCTCCATTTGCAGGCATGACTGAAATGGAACAAGGCAAATGTGCCATATAGTATTGTTAACGTTACGCTGTTAGTTTCATGGTGGATATATGTGGGTTTGATTTTTAAGATGTAATATTATTGCTGTTTCACTTGCGGAGAATCTGCTCGCTTGAATATTCATGTGTGTTGAAAGCTGGTGGGTTTTTTTATTTATTTATTTTTTTTGGATGTGCTGCATGCTCACCATAATGGGATATTGTGAGTCTGTTTTTAGCCAGTCTGGCTAAAATGCTTTTGAAAAACTGTGGTCTCCATTTCCAGGCATGACTGAAATGGAACAAGGCTAATGTGCCATCGTTAACGTTACGCTGTTAGTTTCATGGTGGATATATGCGGATTTGATTTTTAAGATGTAATATTATTGCTGTTTCACTTGCGGAGAATCTGCTCGCTTGAATATTCATGTGTGTTGAAAGCTGGTGTTTTTTTTTGTTTTTTTTTTGGATGTGCTGCATGCTCACCATAATGGGACATTGTGAGTCTGCTTTTAGCGAGTCTGGCAAAAATGCTTTTGAAAAAATGTGGTCTCCATTTCCAGGCATGACTGAAATGGAACAAGGCTAATGTGCCATATAGTATCGTTAACGTTACGCTGTTAGTTTCATGGTGGATATATGCGGGTTTGATTTTTAAGATGTAATATTATTGCTGTTTCACTTGCGGAGAATCTGCTCGCTTGAATATTCATGTGTGTTGAAAGCTGGTGGGTTTTTTTATTCATTTATTTTTTTTGGATGTGCTGCATGCTCACCATAATGGGACATTGTGAGTCTGTTTTTAGCCAGTCTGGCTAAAATGCTTTTGAAAAACTGTGGTCTCCATTTCCAGGCATGACTGAAATGGAACAAGGCTAACGTGCCATATAGTATCGTTAATGTTACGCTGTTAGTTTCATGGTGGATATATGCGGGTTTGATTTTTAAGATGTAATATTATTGCTGTTTCACTTGCGGAGAATCCATTCACTTGTATCTTCATGTAACTGCCATACAGGAAACTGTCAGTGTGTTAGATACTGAGGACATTGTTGGGGACATGTTTTATTTCAGTGAATCGTGTCTCTAAAATGTGTGTATGTTTTACATAAATTTAGAGGAATGGTATTTTATTCCAGCATCTGCTATTCAGAATACTGATGAGGAGATTCAGAATGTACATGAGTGAGGACAGACATGTTCCTTGAATAGATTAAATCTGCTTCTGAAAGAGTTATCAGTACGCCATTTGAACAATTGTAAAAATGTATGTTTCATTCTTTCAGAAAGACATTTTGAAGCCTATTTATCAGCTTGGTCCTCCTGCCTCACAACGTAAAGGCAACTTGCCGTGTTCCTCTGAACATGTTGAAGGTGCAGTCTCACAGTTTGGCTCCACTGAGATACGTAATACAAATTTTTGTGTAAATGTGCAATATTTCATAACAGAGGAAGGATAACATGCAAGAAGGGCTGATCTGTTGTCACTACGTATGATGAATTTAATGAACTCGAACTCATTGACATGAGACGAGACTTTATTGATCCCACACCAGGTAAATTTATCATGGACTCTTAATGCTCTCTGTATCTGCAAGGCCATTGCTGTGTGGTGATTTTTTTCTTAACTGTCCTCTAAATCAGTGATTCTCAACTGGCGGGTCACGGTCCAAAAGTGGGTTGCAGACGGACATCGGGGCGGAACTCCGCCATGCGCGATCCAGAGAGCAGAGGAGAAGTGTAAACGTGCGACCATGTAGAGACAAATGACATGCCTTCCTGTAAATGAGATATATAAGATAAGGCTATTGAGTTTGTTTAATAAAGGCACAAGGTATAGACCTGTTCAAAAGGAAAACTATTCTCAAATGACTTATGTTGTGATCTGGCGCTATATAGAAAATAAAACCAAATCGTGGACCACATGTATTCAGTGAAAAAGCACTCTCTGCCCGCTGGTGGGTGGGTGCACACGTGTGTGTGTGTGTGTGTGTGTGTGTGTGTGTGTGTGTGTGTGTGTGTGTGTGTGTGTGTGTGTGTGTGTGTGTGTGTGTGTATGTGTGTGTGTGTGTGTGTGTGTGTGTGTGTGTGTGTGTGTGTGTGTGTGTGTGTGTGTGTGTCACACACACAGACATGTGCACACATGATGTCTTTTGATGTGCTGGATGAACTACACATCAAAGTTGTTTCTATTCTGGAGTCCAGGTGCACTTGTTTTTTGTTTTTTGTTTTTTTTTTGTTGCCCCCCCCCCTCCTTGTGAACAGAAGGAGCGCTTACATTCAAACATCTTTGAAGCGTCATTCAAACAGCAGAGACAGCGCCCACTGTCCTCGTCTGAATTTTGGACATTGTTACAGCACATCTTCAGTTACCGGCAAGATCAAGTCAATATTAGCAAGGTAAGCACTGTAATATGATTGGAATCATTAAGATTGTTCATGCATGTTAAGCCAATGTTAACACTGAAAGCATTTATTTTCTTTGTGTCTCCGACACAATTGTCTGTGACTACTGATTGTCGCAAAAGTGCTTTGGTAAAACGTGGACCTTGTTTCGCTGCATGACATTACAGGCTAAAATGCCATGCTGAGAGTTAGCTAACATTATGCTGTTAGTTTCATGCTAGATGTGTGTCATATTGTCATATTGAATATTTATGTGTGTTGAAAGCTGGTGGGGGTTTTTTGGTTTTTGGATGTGCTGCATGCTCACCATAATGGGACATTGTGAGTCTGTTTTTAGCGAGTCTGGCAAAAATGCTTTTGAAAAAATGTGGTCTCCATTTCCAGGCATGACTGAAATGGAACAAGGCTAATGTGCCATATAGTATTGTTAACGTTACGCTGATAGTTTCATGGTGGATATATGCGGGTTTGATTTTTAAGATGTAATATTATTGCTGTTTCACTTGCGGAGAATCTGCTCGCTTAAATATTCATGTGTGTTGAAAGCTGGTGGGTTTTTTTTTTTTTTTTTGGATGTGCTGCATGCTCACCATAATGGGACATTGTGAGTCTGTTTTTAGCGAGTCTGGCTAAAATGCTTTTGAAAAACTGTGGTCTCCATTTCCAGGCATGACTGAAATGGAACAAGGCTAATGTGCCATCGTTAACGTTACGCTGTTAGTTTCATGGTGGATATATGCGGATTTGATTTTTAAGATGTAATATTATTGCTGTTTCACTTGCGGAGAATCTGCTCGCTTGAATATTCATGTGTGTTGAAAGCTGGTGGTTTTTGTTTTTTTGTTTTTTTTTTTTGTGGATGTCCTGCATGCTCACCATAATGGGACATTGTGAGTCTGTTTTTAGCGAGTCTGGCAAAAATGCTTTTGAAAAAATGTGGTCTCCATTTCCAGGCATGACTGAAATGGAACAAGGCTAATGTGCCATCGTTAACGTTACGCTGTTAGTTTCATGGTGGATATATGCGGATTTGATTTTTAAGATGTAATATTATTGCTGTTTCACTTGCGGAGAATCTGCTCGCTTGAATATTCATGTGTGTTGAAAGCTGGTGGTTTTTGTTTTTTTGTTTTTTTTTTTGTGGATGTCCTGCATGCTCACCATAATGGGACATTGTGAGTCTGTTTTTAGCGAGTCTGGCAAAAATGCTTTTGAAAAAATGTGGTCTCCATTTCCAGGCATGACTGAAATGGAACAAGGCTAATGTGCCATATAGTATTGTTAACGTTACGCTGATCGTTTCATGGTGGATATATGCGGGTTTGATTTTTAAGATGTAATATTATTGCTGTTTCACTTGCGGAGAATCCATTCACTTGTATCTTCATGTGTGTTGAAAGCTGGTGTTTTTTTTTTTTTTGTTTATTTTGGTTTTTTTTTGGATGTGCAGCATGCTCACCATAATGGGACATTGTGAGCCTGTTTTTAGCGAGTCTGGCTAAAATGCTTTTGAAAAAATGTGGTCTCCATTTCCAGGCATGACTGAAATGGAACAAGGCTAATGTGCCATCGTTAACGTTACGCTGTTAGTTTCATGGTGGATATATGCGGATTTGATTTTTAAGATGTAATATTATTGCTGTTTCACTTGCGGAGAATCTGCTCGCTTGAATATTCATGTGTGTTGAAAGCTGGTGGTTTTTTTTTTTTTTTTGGATATGCTGCATGCTCTCCATAATGGGACATTGAGAGTCTGTTTTTAGCGAGTCTGGCTAAAATGCTTTTGAAAAAATGTGGTCTCCATTTCCAGGCATGACTCAAATGGAACAAGGCTAATGTGCCATATAGTATCGTTAACGTTACGCTGTTAGTTTCATGGTGGATATATGCGGGTTTGATTTTTAAGATGTAATATTATTGCTGTTTCACTTGCGGAGAATCTGCTCGCTTGAATATTCATGTGTGTTGAAAGCTGGTGTTTTTTTTTTTTTTTTGGATGTGCTGCATGCTCTCCATAATGGGACATTGAGAGTCTGTTTTTAGCGAGTCTGGCTAAAATGCTTTTGAAAAACTGTGGTCTCCATTTCCAGGCATGACTGAAATGGAACAAGGCTAATGTGCCATCGTTAACGGTACGCTGTTAGTTTCATGGTGGATATATGCGGATTTGATTTTTAAGATGTAATATTATTGCTGTTTCACTTGCGGAGAATCTGCTGGCTTGAATATTCATGTGTGTTGAAAGCTGGTGTTTTTTTTGTTTTGTTTTTTTTGGATGTGCTGCATGCTCACCATAATGGGACATTGTGAGTCTGTTTTTAGCGAGTCTGGCAAAAATGCTTTTGAAAAAAATGTGGTCTCCATTTCCAGGCATGACTGAAATGGAACAAGGTTAATGTGCCATATAGTATCTTTAACGTTACGCTGATCGCTTCATGGTGGATATATGCGGATTTGATTTTTAAGATGTAATATTATTGCTGTTTCACTTGCGGAGAATCTGCTCGCTTGAATATTCATGTGTGTTGAAAGCTGGTGGTTTTTTTTTTTTTTTTGGATGTGCTGCATGCTCTCCGTAATGGGACATTGAGAGTCTGTTTTTAGGGAGTCTGGCTAAAATGCTTTTGAAAAAATGTGGTCTCCATTTCCAGGCATGACTGAAATGGAACAAGGCTAATGTGCCATATAGTATCGTTAACGTTACGCTGTTAGTTTCATGGTGGATATATGCGGGTTTGATTTTTAAGATGTAATATTATTGCTGTTTCACTTGCGGAGAATCTGCTCGCTTGAATATTCATGTGTGTTGAAAGCTGGTGGGGGTTTTTTGTTTAGTTTTTTTTTTTTTTGTAGATATGCTGCATGCTCTCCATAAAATGGGACATTGTGAGTCTGTTTTTAGCGAATCTGGCAAAAATGCTTTTGAAAAGATGTGGTCTCCATTTCCAGGCATGACTGAAATGGAACAAGGCTAATGTGCCATCATTAACGTTGCGCTGTTAGTTTCATGGTGGATATATGCGGATTTGATTTTTAAGATGTAATATTATTGCTGTTTCACTTGCGGAGAATCTGCTCCTTTGAATATTCATGTGTGTTGAAAGCTGGTGGGGTTTTTTTTTTTTTTTTTTTTTTTTTTACATGTTCATGGGTGAGGACAGACATGTACCTTGAATAGATTAAATTTGCTTCTGAAAGAGTTATCAGTAGGCCATTTGCACAATTGTAAAAATGTATGTTTCATTCTTTCAGAAAGACATTTTGAGGCCTATTTATCAGCTTGGTCCTCCTGCCTCACAACGTAAAGGCAACTTGCCGTGTTCCTCTGAACATGTTGAAGGTGCAGTCTCACAGTTTGGCTCCACTGAGATACGTAATACAAATTTTTGTGTAAATGTGCAATATTTCATAACAGAGGAAGGACAACACACAAGAAGGGCTGATTTGTTGTCACTAGGTATGATGAATTTAATGAATTCGTTATCATTGACAAGACTTTATTGATCCCACACCAGGTAAATTTATCATGGACTCTTAATGCTCTCTGTATCTGCAAGGCCATTTCTATGTGGTGATTTTTTTTTTCCTCAACTGTACTCTAAATCAGTGATTCTCAACTGGCGGGTCACGGTCCAAAAGTGGGTCGCAGACGGACATCGGGGCGGAACTCCGCCGTGCGCGATACAGAGAGCAGAGAGCAAAGGAGAATTGTAAACGTGTGACCATGTAGAGACAGACATGACATGCCAACCTGTAAATGAGATAAATAACATAAAGATATTTAGTTTGTTTAATAAAAGGACAAGATATAGACCTGGGCCGTATTCATAAAGCATCCTAAGGCTAAAAGTAGCTCTTAGTGACGTCATTCCTCGAAAAACGTCCCCCCCCCCCCCTTTTGGAACAACCAATCACAGTTTCTAGACGAATACGTCATACCTAGCAACGGGATCAACCACACCTCCTCACTAAGATAAAAGTTGCTCTCAGACACTTCCTGAATCACTCTTAAGCTAAGATTCCTTGCTCGGAATTTGAAGGCTAAGTTAGGAGGACTCTAAGAAGCTTTGTGAATACGAGCCCTGTTCTATAGGAGAGCTATTCTCAAATGGCTTATGTTGTGAGCTGGCGCTATATAGAAAATAAAATTAGATAAAATTCACTTGACTTTCAAACTGCAAACTGAAAATTCAACCTTTCCACAGAATTCTGTCTTGGCTGATTTTTACAAATGCAAATCATGATATTAATTGTTATTGTTAAATTTCAACAATAAAATTAAGTCTATAGATGGGCTACAGGTCAAAGTCAAAAATCAACTTTGTGTCGATAACACCACATGTACAGGACATAAAGAGGGGTCCAAGTAAGTCCCCTGTGTGCGAAACAAACAAAAAAAATGCTCTATATAAAGGTTAAAACAATAACAATACAAGAATAAAGACAAAAACATGACAAGTGTTTAAAATAAATATAGGGGTATACAAAACTACTGAAAAGTACCAAGACATAAAAAGTGATCATAAAAAACTGTGAGTTATGAAAATCTCATGTATACGGCGCTTTGGAATAAAAGCGTCTGCCAAATGACAAATTAATTGTAATTGTTAAAAGTGTGAGGATAAATAGTTTAGTCTGGTAGAGCTTGCATGGCGCCTCAGTAGAAAGAGCATATGATGGGTGCTAGGGCTCTCACTCTCCTTAATTTGTGCAGGAAGTAGAGGCAATGCTGGGCTTTCTTTGCCACTGATGCAGTGTTTCTTGTTCAAGAGAGGTCCTCAGTAATTTGGTGCTGCTCACCGTCTCACAGTAGAATGATTTGTGGTAAGTGGGGGGTGTTGGGGGTGGGTTCTCCAGAAGTCAATTTCAATCTCCTTTGTTGTCTCCACATTTAGGGAGAGATTGGTATTTCCATACCACATGGCCAGTGGGTTCACCTCGTGCCTGTAGTTGGTCTCATCACTGTTGCTGATGCCAACCAGTACTGCATGTGATCTCTCTGTAACAAAGTCCTGCCACCAATTCCAGAGGAGGTTGCACAGGCCAAGCTGGTAACTGCTGAGGGATGACAGTGTTGGATGGTAAACTGACGTCTGTGAACAACATTCTCATGTAAGATTCTCTTGTGTGAAGGTGGGCGAGAGCTGAGTGGAGAGCAGAGGAGATTGCATCATCAGTGGACCGGTTGGCCTGGAATGCAAACTGAAATGGGTCCAGGAGAGGTGGGAGGCTGGAATTTATTTGTTGCATGGCGAGCCTTTCAAAGCATCATGATGGTGGAGGTCAGTGCAACAGGGCAGTAGAGTTTCAGCACCCATGTAACTATTAGCAGTTGAGTCTGAGCTCATAAGAGCAGTCACAAAAATGAATGAAATCACAGAAAATAGTTAAAAAGTATACATATATATATATATGTATGTGTGTGTGTGTGTGTGTGTGTGTGTGTGTGTGTGTGTGTATATATACACAGTACAGTATATGTATAAATGAACAGTAGGTGGTGAAAATATTTACAATTATCGTAAAGAATGTTAAAATAAATGGCAGTATAATTTTGCATATACAGTGTATAAATAAACAGCATGTCAAATCAACAGTGTGTACAATAAACAGTAGAATATAGGTTAAGGAATTAAGGAACTAGTTAAGGAGAAGTGTTAAGTGAAAAACAAGCAGCACAAATATACAAGTAATAAGTTTTAAGTAATAAGTAATTTTAAAATGTATGAGAGAAGAATAACCTGAGGTGACATCAGTGGTGCAAAGATGCTCATTTAGAGTTCAGCAGTCTGATGGACTGAGGGAAAAATCTGTTGCAGAACCTGGTGGTCCTGCAGCGAATGCTGCAGAACCTCTTTCCAGAGGCCAGCAGGGAGATCAGACCATGGTGGGGATGTAAAGAGTCCCTGATACTGTTAACGGCACGGGAGATGCAGCATTTAGGCAGCGTTCGGCAGCGCAAAAAGAGGAGATAAATAGAGAGAAATATTAGCTTTTGTAGCTGGTAATTAGCCTTTTCAGCCACTGTCAGTATTCAATACAAACAAATTATTAGACTGTAAACCATTAATCAAATCAATAACTAAGCTGTCAGACAACTCTGCCATACTTAAGCAGTTACCTAGTGTTTTTGTGGTTGTGATAAAACCTTAAAAAAAAAAAAAAAAAAAAATATATATATATATATATATATATATATATATATATATATATATATATATATATATAAAATACACACACACACACACACACACACACACACACACACACACACACATAGCATTTGAATTCCCTGTGGTCTCTGGGGAAAACATTATACCAATCTCCCTTCAAGAAATTTGATGTATTGATATATGTATGTGTCCGCACAAACACATTACTCCAGAAACACAAGATAAAAGGCATATTATATTTTGGCTGTCTTCTTGTCAATTTGGCAAAACAATCCACAAAGATAAACTGTAGTTCCACACAAACAGATTCTTTTCAGCTTGTCAAAATGTTACTATTATCACAATATGAATTTCAGACAGCTTCTGTGTCTGGGGATCGGACCGTCAGGGAGGACCCAGGACAAGCTGGAGGGATTTTGTCTCTCGGCTGGCCTGGGAACGCCTTGGGATCCCTCAGCAGGTGGAAGTGGCTGCGGAGAGGGCTGTCTGGGCGTCATTGCTGAGGCTGCTACCCCGCGACCCAGACCCCGATAAGTAGAAGACGACGAGATGAGAGACGAGACAATATGATTTTTGTAATCACAGAAATTGTACTAGCATTATTGTGAATATATGATATGATATGGCACATCCCTGAGGTGATTTATTAATTTTCTGAGGAACATCCCAGTACTGTCCCAGTACTGCTCCCTTACTCTCATTTTAAATTCTCATTTTTTCTTTCCATCTCAGACACACTCAAATGTGAGTATCAATGAAGTATGGCTTAATTTTGTTTTGCTTAAATTGGAAATGTTCCCTGCATAAAACAAACGTGTATTTGGTGCCTCTGACACTGAGGCCATGTGATGTTGACACTTAGGTAACTTAGGTCTGAGTATCAAACTTCCAGCTCACAGACATTCAACTGTGGATATTTTTGAAGGGTATCAGTGTGGCCCACATACAATGACCAGCCAGTAAATTTTAACAAGTGTAGATACAACATGAGCTCACCAGAGAGGCTCTCCCTGGTGACCTTTGCCTGTTATTAAAAACACTAAGTACCTTTGAGAAGAGCACATTACCTTGGCTGAGGAAATTCAGAGAGACAGCAATCTGGAGAAGTCTCGTAGTGGAGTATGTTGTTTTAGGTTTTACCATTTCAGAGAAGAAAGGAGCCAAAGATTGTGAGCATGTCAACTGCCATGTGTATGTATGTATGTATGTATGTATGTATGTATGTATGTATGTATGTATGTATTGATCTATTCATTTATTTCATTACTTGCACTGTTGTACCCTGAAAAGTGCTGTATAAGCTGTAGCTATAAAATATTATTTTGATTATTATTTTTGATAATAAGGAAATTATTATTTCTGTAATGCTTTTTTTCATTAGTGTCCTCATATTGTGGAACAACATGGAGCGAAACACAGCAATCCAGGATCCCTTTCATCTGAGGAGAGTGTGATCTACACTGCTCAGCTTACTTGATCATACCTGTGGCTGCATCGGATGGAACAGATGAGATCTCCAGACTGTACACATTCTACAGTGGTAGCACACATGCACACAAGAACACATAAACAAAACAATCCTTTTTTTTCAAATGAAATGTCCATCTCAGACACACTCAAATGTGGATGTTCATGAATTAAAATGTGGCTTCATTTGATTTACATTGCAGTTGCTGCACATACACAGCAAATCGCGAGAAGGAAATAGAAACTTACGAGAAGAAGCATTAATATCACTAGTCACTATTGAAGGTTTGGCTGTTTTTATGTGCCAAACTGTTTCAGAAATAAATCTGCAGCTGAACAACACTCAAATGGAAATGTTTTTGAAGGTCAGCATGGCGTGACATGGTTCAGCTGTTGTTATATTCCAGACTGTCTTAGAATGAAAAATCCACTTGAGAAACCTTCAAGTGTGAATCTTTTTGAAGGACAGCATGGTTAATCTGAATTCCTTTGCAGTTACTGTGACAAAAACAACATGTGCTCATTATGCTTGTCTAGCTAGCTTGACAAGCTTATATAGTGTGATTTGAAGAGGAAAAAAAAAACAAATGACCCCATTTTGTAAATCAACTGTTGTTTCTTTATGTGCCAAACTGTCCACTAATGACAATTCCACTTTAGAAACTTGGAAATGTTAATGGTTGTTGAAGGACAGCATGGTTTAATTTGACTTTGTCGTGATTTTTGTGTGGATTTTGTACTTGTGTTGCTCACACACTGTGGTTATGAATGTAAAATCACATTTGAAATTCATTTGTTTTTATGTATCAAACTATGTCAGAATAACAATTCCACTGTAGAAACATTCAATTGTGCATAGTTTTGAAGGACAACATAGTTTATTTTGATTCCGTATGCATTTAATGTGAAAACAGCAACATGTGTTCATATTGCTCTTTATGTGCATTTCTCCCTCTGAAAGCGTCAGTTTTGAAGGTCTAATGTAACAAATGTCACTATTTAAAATTCAGGTGTATTGATGTACCAAACTATGTCAGAATAACAATTCCACTTTAGAAACATTCATTTATGCATATTATTGAAGGACAACATAGTTTATTTTGATTCCGTATGCATTTACTGTGAAAACAGCCACATGTGTTCATATTGTCTCATTATGTGTTTTTCTGGCTCTGAAAGCGTTAATTTTGACGGTCTAATGCAGCTAATGTCACTATTTAAGATTCAGCTGTGGTGATTTACCAAACTATGTTAGAATGACAATTCCACTTTAGAAACATTCATTTATGCATAGTATTGAAGGCCAACATAGTTTATTTTGATTCTGTATGCAGTTACTGTGAAAACAGCCACATGTGTTCATATTGTCTCATTATGTGTTTTTCTGGCTCTGAAAGCGTTAATTTTGACGGTCTAATGCAGCGAATGTCACTATTTAAGATTCAGCTGTGGTGATTTATCAAACTATGTTAGAATGACAATTCCACTTTAGAAACATTCATTTATGCATAGTATTGAAGGACAAGATAGTTTATTTTGATTCCGTATGTATTTACTGTGATAACAGTAACTTGTGTTCATATTGCTCTTTATGTACTTCTCTCGCTGAAAGCGTTAATTTTGACGGTCTGATTGCAGCGAATGTCACTATTTAAGATTCAGCTGTGGTGATTTACCAAACTATGTTAGAATGACAATTCCACTTTAGAAACATTCATTTATGCATAGTATTGAAGGCCAACATAGTTTATTTTGATTCCGTATGCAGTTACTGTGAAAACAGCCACATGTGTTCATATTGTCTCATTATGTTTTTTTCTGGCTCTGAAAGCGTCAATTTTGACGGTTTAAGCAGCGAATGTCACTATTTAAGATTCAGCTGTAGTGATTTATCAAACTATGTTAGAATGTCAATTCCACTTTAGAAACATTCATTTATGCATAGTATTGAAGGCCAACATAGTTTATTTTGATTCCGTATGCATTTACTGTGATAACAGTAACTTGTGTTCATATTGCTCTTTATGTACTTCTCTCGCTCTGAAGGCGTTAATTTTGACAGTCTAATGCAGCGAATGTCATTATTTAAGATTCAGCTGTGGTGATTTATCAAACTATGTTAGAATGACAATTCCACTTTAGAAACATTCATTTATGCATAGTATAGAAGGACAACATAGTTTATTTTGATTCCGTGTGTATTTACTGTGAAAAAAACAAAAATTGTTCATATTGCTCTTTATGTACTTCTCTCGCTCGGAAAGCGTTAATTTTGACAGTCTAATGCAGCGAATGTCACTATTTAAGATTCAGCTGTGGTGATTTATCAAACTATGTTAGAATGACAATTCCACTTTAGAAACATTCATTTATGCATAGTATTGAAGGCCAACATAGTTTATTTTGATTCCGTATGCATTTACTGTGATAACAGCCACATGTGTTCATATTGTCTTATTATGTGCTTTTATCGCTCTGAAAGCGTTAATTTTGACAGTCTAATGCAGCGAATGTCACTATTTAAGATTCAGCTGTGGTGATTTATCAAACTATGTTAGAATGACAATTCCACTTTAGAAACATTCATTTATGCATAGTATTGAAGGCCAACATAGTTTATTTAGATTCCGTATGCATTTACTGTGAAAAAAACAAAAATTGTTCATATTGCTCTTTATGTACTTCTCTCGCTCTGAAAGCGTTAATTTTGACAGTCTAATGCAGCGAATGTCACTATTTAAGATTCAGCTGTGGTGATTTATCAAACTATGTTAGAATGACAATTCCACTTTAGAAACATTCATTTATGCATAGTATTGAAGGCCAACATAGTTTATTTTGATTCCGTATGCATTTACTGTGATAACAGCCACATGTGTTCATATTGTCTTATTATGTGCTTTTATCGCTCTGAAAGCGTTAATTTTGACAGTCTAATGCAGCGAATGTCACTATTTAAGATTCAGCTGTGGTGATTTATCAAACTATGTTAGAATGACAATTCCACTTTAGAAACATTCATTTATGCATAGTATTGAAGGCCAACATAGTTTATTTAGATTCCGTATGCATTTACTGTGAAATAAACAAAAATTGTTCATATTGCTCTTTATGTACTTCTCTCGCTCTGAAAGCGTTAATTTTGACAGTCTAATGCAGCGAATGTCACTATTTAAGATTCAGCTGTGGTGATTTATCAAACTATGTTAGAATGACAATTCCACTTTAGAAACATTCATTTATGCATAGTATTGAAGGCCAACATAGTTTATTTTGATTCCGTATGCATTTACTGTGAAAAAAACAAAAATTGTTCATATTGCTCTTTATGTACTTCTCTCGCTCTGAAAGCGTTAATTTTGACAGTCTAATGCAGCGAATGTCACTATTTAAGATTCAGCTGTGGTGATTTATCAAACTATGTTAGAATGACAATTCCACTTTAGAAACATTCATTTATGCATAGTATTGAAGGCCAACATAGTTTATTTTGATTCCGTATGCATTTACTGTGAAAAAAACAAAAATTGTTCATATTGCTCTTTATGTACTTCTCTCGCTCTGAAAGCGTTAATTTTGACAGTCTAATGCAGCGAATGTCACTATTTAAGATTCAGCTGTGGTGATTTATCAAACTATGTTAGAATGACAATTCCACTTTAGAAACATTCATTTATGCATAGTATTGAAGGCCAACATAGTTTATTTAGATTCCGTATGCATTTACTGTGAAAAAAACAAAAATTGTTCATATTGCTCTTTATGTACTTCTCTCGCTCTGAAAGCGTTAATTTTGACAGTCTAATGCAGCGAATGTCACTATTTAAGATTCAGCTGTGGTGATTTATCAAACTATGTTAGAATGACAATTCCACTTTAGAAACATTCATTTATGCATAGTATTGAAGGCCAACATAGTTTATTTTGATTCCGTATGCATTTACTGTGAAATAAACAAAAATTGTTCATATTGCTCTTTATGTACTTCTCTCGCTCTGAAAGCGTTAATTTTGACAGTCTAATGCAGCGAATGTCACTATTTAAGATTCAGCTGTGGTGATTTATCAAACTATGTTAGAATGACAATTCCACTTTAGAAACATTCATTTATGCATAGTATTGAAGGCCAACATAGTTTATTTAGATTCCGTATGCATTTACTGTGAAAAAAACAAAAATTGTTCATATTGCTCTTTATGTACTTCTCTCGCTCTGAAAGCGTTAATTTTGACAGTCTAATGCAGCGAATGTCACTATTTAAGATTCAGCTGTGGTGATTTATCAAACTATGTTAGAATGACAATTCCACTTTAGAAACATTCATTTATGCATAGTATTGAAGGCCAACATAGTTTATTTAGATTCCGTATGCATTTACTGTGAAAAAAACAAAAATTGTTCATATTGCTCTTTATGTACTTCTCTCGCTCTGAAAGCGTTAATTTTGACAGTCTAATGCAGCGAATGTCACTATTTAAGATTCAGCTGTGGTGATTTATCAAACTATGTTAGAATGACAATTCCACTTTAGAAACATTCATTTATGCATAGTATTGAAGGCCAACATAGTTTATTTTGATTCCGTATGCATTTACTGTGATAACAGCCACATGTGTTCATATTGTCTTATTATGTGCTTTTATCGCTCTGAAAGCGTTAATTTTGACAGTCTAATGCAGCGAATGTCACTATTTAAGATTCAGCTGTGGTGATTTATCAAACTATGTTAGAATGACAATTCCACTTTAGAAACATTCATTTATGCATAGTATTGAAGGCCAACATAGTTTATTTAGATTCCGTATGCATTTACTGTGAAATAAACAAAAATTGTTCATATTGCTCTTTATGTACTTCTCTCGCTCTGAAAGCGTTAATTTTGACAGTCTAATGCAGCGAATGTCACTATTTAAGATTCAGCTGTGGTGATTTATCAAACTATGTTAGAATGACAATTCCACTTTAGAAACATTCATTTATGCATAGTATTGAAGGCCAACATAGTTTATTTAGATTCCGTATGCATTTACTGTGAAAAAAACAAAAATTGTTCATATTGCTCTTTATGTACTTCTCTCGCTCTGAAAGCGTTAATTTTGACAGTCTAATGCAGCGAATGTCACTATTTAAGATTCAGCTGTGGTGATTTATCAAACTATGTTAGAATGACAATTCCACTTTAGAAACATTCATTTATGCATAGTATTGAAGGCCAACATAGTTTATTTAGATTCCGTATGCATTTACTGTGAAAAAAACAAAAATTGTTCATATTGCTCTTTATGTACTTCTCTCGCTCTGAAAGCGTTAATTTTGACAGTCTAATGCAGCGAATGTCACTATTTAAGATTCAGCTGTGGTGATTTATCAAACTATGTTAGAATGACAATTCCACTTTAGAAACATTCATTTATGCATAGTATTGAAGGCCAACATAGTTTATTTTGATTCCGTATGCATTTACTGTGAAAAAAACAAAAATTGTTCATATTGCTCTTTATGTACTTCTCTCGCTCTGAAAGCGTTAATTTTGACAGTCTAATGCAGCGAATGTCACTATTTAAGATTCAGCTGTGGTGATTTATCAAACTATGTTAGAATGACAATTCCACTTTAGAAACATTCATTTATGCATAGTATTGAAGGCCAACATAGTTTATTTAGATTCCGTATGCATTTACTGTGAAAAAAACAAAAATTGTTCATATTGCTCTTTATGTACTTCTCTCGCTCTGAAAGCGTTAATTTTGACAGTCTAATGCAGCGAATGTCACTATTTAAGATTCAGCTGTGGTGATTTATCAAACTATGTTAGAATGACAATTCCACTTTAGAAACATTCATTTATGCATAGTATTGAAGGCCAACATAGTTTATTTTGATTCCGTATGCATTTACTGTGATAACAGCCACATGTGTTCATATTGTCTTATTATGTGCTTTTATCGCTCTGAAAGCGTTAATTTTGACAGTCTAATGCAGCGAATGTCACTATTTAAGATTCAGCTGTGGTGATTTATCAAACTATGTTAGAATGACAATTCCACTTTAGAAACATTCATTTATGCATAGTATTGAAGGCCAACATAGTTTATTTAGATTCCGTATGCATTTACTGTGAAATAAACAAAAATTGTTCATATTGCTCTTTATGTACTTCTCTCGCTCTGAAAGCGTTAATTTTGACAGTCTAAAGCAGCGAATGTCACTATTTAAGATTCAGCTGTGGTGATTTATCAAACTATGTTAGAATGACAATTCCACTTTAGAAACATTCATTTATGCATAGTATTGAAGGCCAACATAGTTTATTTTGATTCCGTATGCATTTACTGTGAAAAAAACAAAAATTGTTCATATTGCTCTTTATGTACTTCTCTCGCTCTGAAAGCGTTAATTTTGACAGTCTAATGCAGCGAATGTCACTATTTAAGATTCAGCTGTGGTGATTTATCAAACTATGTTAGAATGACAATTCCACTTTAGAAACATTCATTTATGCATAGTATTGAAGGCCAACATAGTTTATTTAGATTCCGTATGCATTTACTGTGAAAAAAACAAAAATTGTTCATATTGCTCTTTATGTACTTCTCTCGCTCTGAAAGCGTTAATTTTGACAGTCTAATGCAGCGAATGTCACTATTTAAGATTCAGCTGTGGTGATTTATCAAACTATGTTAGAATGACAATTCCACTTTAGAAACATTCATTTATGCATAGTATTGAAGGCCAACATAGTTTATTTTGATTCCGTATGCATTTACTGTGATAACAGCCACATGTGTTCATATTGTCTTATTATGTGCTTTTATCGCTCTGAAAGCGTTAATTTTGACAGTCTAATGCAGCGAATGTCACTATTTAAGATTCAGCTGTGGTGATTTATCAAACTATGTTAGAATGACAATTCCACTTTAGAAACATTCATTTATGCATAGTATTGAAGGCCAACATAGTTTATTTAGATTCCGTATGCATTTACTGTGAAATAAACAAAAATTGTTCATATTGCTCTTTATGTACTTCTCTCGCTCTGAAAGCGTTAATTTTGACAGTCTAATGCAGCGAATGTCACTATTTAAGATTCAGCTGTGGTGATTTATCAAACTATGTTAGAATGACAATTCCACTTTAGAAACATTCATTTATGCATAGTATTGAAGGCCAACATAGTTTATTTAGATTCCGTATGCATTTACTGTGAAAAAAACAAAAATTGTTCATATTGCTCTTTATGTACTTCTCTCGCTCTGAAAGCGTTAATTTTGACAGTCTAATGCAGCGAATGTCACTATTTAAGATTCAGCTGTGGTGATTTATCAAACTATGTTAGAATGACAATTCCACTTTAGAAACATTCATTTATGCATAGTATTGAAGGCCAACATAGTTTATTTTGATTCCGTATGCATTTACTGTGATAACAGCCACATGTGTTCATATTGTCTTATTATGTGCTTTTATCGCTCTGAAAGCGTTAATTTTGACAGTCTAATGCAGCGAATGTCACTATTTAAGATTCAGCTGTGGTGATTTATCAAACTATGTTAGAATGACAATTCCACTTTAGAAACATTCATTTATGCATAGTATTGAAGGCCAACATAGTTTATTTTGATTCCGTATGCATTTACTGTGATAACAGCCACATGTGTTCATATTGTCTTATTATGTGCTTTTATCGCTCTGAAAGCGTTAATTTTGACAGTCTAATGCAGCGAATGTCACTATTTAAGATTCAGCTGTGGTGATTTATCAAACTATGTTAGAATGACAATTCCACTTTAGAAACATTCATTTATGCATAGTATTGAAGGCCAACATAGTTTATTTAGATTCCGTATGCATTTACTGTGAAATAAACAAAAATTGTTCATATTGCTCTTTATGTACTTCTCTCGCTCTGAAAGCGTTAATTTTGACAGTCTAATGCAGCGAATGTCACTATTTAAGATTCAGCTGTGGTGATTTATCAAACTATGTTAGAATGACAATTCCACTTTAGAAACATTCATTTATGCATAGTATTGAAGGCCAACATAGTTTATTTAGATTCCGTATGCATTTACTGTGAAAAAAACAAAAATTGTTCATATTGCTCTTTATGTACTTCTCTCGCTCTGAAAGCGTTAATTTTGACAGTCTAATGCAGCGAATGTCACTATTTAAGATTCAGCTGTGGTGATTTATCAAACTATGTTAGAATGACAATTCCACTTTAGAAACATTCATTTATGCATAGTATTGAAGGCCAACATAGTTTATTTTGATTCCGTATGCATTTACTGTGATAACAGCCACATGTGTTCATATTGTCTTATTATGTGCTTTTATCGCTCTGAAAGCGTTAATTTTGACAGTCTAATGCAGCGAATGTCACTATTTAAGATTCAGCTGTGGTGATTTATCAAACTATGTTAGAATGACAATTCCACTTTAGAAACATTCATTTATGCATAGTATTGAAGGCCAACATAGTTTATTTAGATTCCGTATGCATTTACTGTGAAAAAAACAAAAATTGTTCATATTGCTCTTTATGTACTTCTCTCGCTCTGAAAGCGTTAATTTTGACAGTCTAATGCAGCGAATGTCACTATTTAAGATTCAGCTGTGGTGATTTATCAAACTATGTTAGAATGACAATTCCACTTTAGAAACATTCATTTATGCATAGTATTGAAGGCCAACATAGTTTATTTAGATTCCGTATGCATTTACTGTGAAAAAAACAAAAATTGTTCATATTGCTCTTTATGTACTTCTCTCGCTCTGAAAGCGTTAATTTTGACAGTCTAATGCAGCGAATGTCACTATTTAAGATTCAGCTGTGGTGATTTATCAAACTATGTTAGAATGACAATTCCACTTTAGAAACATTCATTTATGCATAGTATTGAAGGCCAACATAGTTTATTTAGATTCCGTATGCATTTACTGTGAAAAAAACAAAAATTGTTCATATTGCTCTTTATGTACTTCTCTCGCTCTGAAAGCGTTAATTTTGACAGTCTAATGCAGCGAATGTCACTATTTAAGATTCAGCTGTGGTGATTTATCAAACTATGTTAGAATGACAATTCCACTTTAGAAACATTCATTTATGCATAGTATTGAAGGCCAACATAGTTTATTTTGATTCCGTATGCATTTACTGTGATAACAGCCACATGTGTTCATATTGTCTTATTATGTGCTTTTATCGCTCTGAAAGCGTTAATTTTGACAGTCTAATGCAGCGAATGTCACTATTTAAGATTCAGCTGTGGTGATTTATCAAACTATGTTAGAATGACAATTCCACTTTAGAAACATTCATTTATGCATAGTATTGAAGGCCAACATAGTTTATTTAGATTCCGTATGCATTTACTGTGAAATAAACAAAAATTGTTCATATTGCTCTTTATGTACTTCTCTCGCTCTGAAAGCGTTAATTTTGACAGTCTAATGCAGCGAATGTCACTATTTAAGATTCAGCTGTGGTGATTTATCAAACTATGTTAGAATGACAATTCCACTTTAGAAACATTCATTTATGCATAGTATTGAAGGCCAACATAGTTTATTTTGATTCCGTATGCATTTACTGTGAAAAAAACAAAAATTGTTCATATTGCTCTTTATGTACTTCTCTCGCTCTGAAAGCGTTAATTTTGACAGTCTAATGCAGCGAATGTCACTATTTAAGATTCAGCTGTGGTGATTTATCAAACTATGTTAGAATGACAATTCCACTTTAGAAACATTCATTTATGCATAGTATTGAAGGCCAACATAGTTTATTTAGATTCCGTATGCATTTACTGTGAAAAAAACAAAAATTGTTCATATTGCTCTTTATGTACTTCTCTCGCTCTGAAAGCGTTAATTTTGACAGTCTAATGCAGCGAATGTCACTATTTAAGATTCAGCTGTGGTGATTTATCAAACTATGTTAGAATGACAATTCCACTTTAGAAACATTCATTTATGCATAGTATTGAAGGCCAACATAGTTTATTTTGATTCCGTATGCATTTACTGTGATAACAGCCACATGTGTTCATATTGTCTTATTATGTGCTTTTATCGCTCTGAAAGCGTTAATTTTGACAGTCTAATGCAGCGAATGTCACTATTTAAGATTCAGCTGTGGTGATTTATCAAACTATGTTAGAATGACAATTCCACTTTAGAAACATTCATTTATGCATAGTATTGAAGGCCAACATAGTTTATTTTGATTCCGTATGCATTTACTGTGATAACAGCCACATGTGTTCATATTGTCTTATTATGTGCTTTTATCGCTCTGAAAGCGTTAATTTTGACAGTCTAATGCAGCGAATGTCACTATTTAAGATTCAGCTGTGGTGATTTATCAAACTATGTTAGAATGACAATTCCACTTTAGAAACATTCATTTATGCATAGTATTGAAGGCCAACATAGTTTATTTAGATTCCGTATGCATTTACTGTGAAATAAACAAAAATTGTTCATATTGCTCTTTATGTACTTCTCTCGCTCTGAAAGCGTTAATTTTGACAGTCTAATGCAGCGAATGTCACTATTTAAGATTCAGCTGTGGTGATTTATCAAACTATGTTAGAATGACAATTCCACTTTAGAAACATTCATTTATGCATAGTATTGAAGGCCAACATAGTTTATTTAGATTCCGTATGCATTTACTGTGAAAAAAACAAAAATTGTTCATATTGCTCTTTATGTACTTCTCTCGCTCTGAAAGCGTTAATTTTGACAGTCTAATGCAGCGAATGTCACTATTTAAGATTCAGCTGTGGTGATTTATCAAACTATGTTAGAATGACAATTCCACTTTAGAAACATTCATTTATGCATAGTATTGAAGGCCAACATAGTTTATTTTGATTCCGTATGCATTTACTGTGATAACAGCCACATGTGTTCATATTGTCTTATTATGTGCTTTTATCGCTCTGAAAGCGTTAATTTTGACAGTCTAATGCAGCGAATGTCACTATTTAAGATTCAGCTGTGGTGATTTATCAAACTATGTTAGAATGACAATTCCACTTTAGAAACATTCATTTATGCATAGTATTGAAGGCCAACATAGTTTATTTTGATTCCGTATGCATTTACTGTGAAAAAAACAAAAATTGTTCATATTGCTCTTTATGTACTTCTCTCGCTCTGAAAGCGTTAATTTTGACAGTCTAATGCAGCGAATGTCACTATTTAAGATTCAGCTGTGGTGATTTATCAAACTATGTTAGAATGACAATTCCACTTTAGAAACATTCATTTATGCATAGTATTGAAGGCCAACATAGTTTATTTAGATTCCGTATGCATTTACTGTGAAAAAAACAAAAATTGTTCATATTGCTCTTTATGTACTTCTCTCGCTCTGAAAGCGTTAATTTTGACAGTCTAATGCAGCGAATGTCACTATTTAAGATTCAGCTGTGGTGATTTATCAAACTATGTTAGAATGACAATTCCACTTTAGAAACATTCATTTATGCATAGTATTGAAGGCCAACATAGTTTATTTTGATTCCGTATGCATTTACTGTGATAACAGCCACATGTGTTCATATTGTCTTATTATGTGCTTTTATCGCTCTGAAAGCGTTAATTTTGACAGTCTAATGCAGCGAATGTCACTATTTAAGATTCAGCTGTGGTGATTTATCAAACTATGTTAGAATGACAATTCCACTTTAGAAACATTCATTTATGCATAGTATTGAAGGCCAACATAGTTTATTTAGATTCCGTATGCATTTACTGTGAAATAAACAAAAATTGTTCATATTGCTCTTTATGTACTTCTCTCGCTCTGAAAGCGTTAATTTTGACAGTCTAATGCAGCGAATGTCACTATTTAAGATTCAGCTGTGGTGATTTATCAAACTATGTTAGAATGACAATTCCACTTTAGAAACATTCATTTATGCATAGTATTGAAGGCCAACATAGTTTATTTTGATTCCGTATGCATTTACTGTGAAAAAAACAAAAATTGTTCATATTGCTCTTTATGTACTTCTCTCGCTCTGAAAGCGTTAATTTTGACAGTCTAATGCAGCGAATGTCACTATTTAAGATTCAGCTGTGGTGATTTATCAAACTATGTTAGAATGACAATTCCACTTTAGAAACATTCATTTATGCATAGTATTGAAGGCCAACATAGTTTATTTAGATTCCGTATGCATTTACTGTGAAAAAAACAAAATTGTTCATATTGCTCTTTATGTACTTCTCTCGCTCTGAAAGCGTTAATTTTGACAGTCTAATGCAGCGAATGTCACTATTTAAGATTCAGCTGTGGTGATTTATCAAACTATGTTAGAATGACAATTCCACTTTAGAAACATTCATTTATGCATAGTATTGAAGGCCAACATAGTTTATTTTGATTCCGTATGCATTTACTGTGATAACAGCCACATGTGTTCATATTGTCTTATTATGTGCTTTTATCGCTCTGAAAGCGTTAATTTTGACAGTCTAATGCAGCGAATGTCACTATTTAAGATTCAGCTGTGGTGATTTATCAAACTATGTTAGAATGACAATTCCACTTTAGAAACATTCATTTATGCATAGTATTGAAGGCCAACATAGTTTATTTTGATTCCGTATGCATTTACTGTGATAACAGCCACATGTGTTCATATTGTCTTATTATGTGCTTTTATCGCTCTGAAAGCGTTAATTTTGACAGTCTAATGCAGCGAATGTCACTATTTAAGATTCAGCTGTGGTGATTTATCAAACTATGTTAGAATGACAATTCCACTTTAGAAACATTCATTTATGCATAGTATTGAAGGCCAACATAGTTTATTTAGATTCCGTATGCATTTACTGTGAAATAAACAAAAATTGTTCATATTGCTCTTTATGTACTTCTCTCGCTCTGAAAGCGTTAATTTTGACAGTCTAATGCAGCGAATGTCACTATTTAAGATTCAGCTGTGGTGATTTATCAAACTATGTTAGAATGACAATTCCACTTTAGAAACATTCATTTATGCATAGTATTGAAGGCCAACATAGTTTATTTAGATTCCGTATGCATTTACTGTGAAAAAAACAAAAATTGTTCATATTGCTCTTTATGTACTTCTCTCGCTCTGAAAGCGTTAATTTTGACAGTCTAATGCAGCGAATGTCACTATTTAAGATTCAGCTGTGGTGATTTATCAAACTATGTTAGAATGACAATTCCACTTTAGAAACATTCATTTATGCATAGTATTGAAGGCCAACATAGTTTATTTTGATTCCGTATGCATTTACTGTGATAACAGCCACATGTGTTCATATTGTCTTATTATGTGCTTTTATCGCTCTGAAAGCGTTAATTTTGACAGTCTAATGCAGCGAATGTCACTATTTAAGATTCAGCTGTGGTGATTTATCAAACTATGTTAGAATGACAATTCCACTTTAGAAACATTCATTTATGCATAGTATTGAAGGCCAACATAGTTTATTTAGATTCCGTATGCATTTACTGTGAAATAAACAAAAATTGTTCATATTGCTCTTTATGTACTTCTCTCGCTCTGAAAGCGTTAATTTTGACAGTCTAATGCAGCGAATGTCACTATTTAAGATTCAGCTGTGGTGATTTATCAAACTATGTTAGAATGACAATTCCACTTTAGAAACATTCATTTATGCATAGTATTGAAGGCCAACATAGTTTATTTTGATTCCGTATGCATTTACTGTGATAACAGCCACATGTGTTCATATTGTCTTATTATGTGCTTTTATCGCTCTGAAAGCGTTAATTTTGACAGTCTAATGCAGCGAATGTCACTATTTAAGATTCAGCTGTGGTGATTTATCAAACTATGTTAGAATGACAATTCCACTTTAGAAACATTCATTTATGCATAGTATTGAAGGCCAACATAGTTTATTTAGATTCCGTATGCATTTACTGTGAAATAAACAAAAATTGTTCATATTGCTCTTTATGTACTTCTCTCGCTCTGAAAGCGTTAATTTTGACAGTCTAATGCAGCGAATGTCACTATTTAAGATTCAGCTGTGGTGATTTATCAAACTATGTTAGAATGACAATTCCACTTTAGAAACATTCATTTATGCATAGTATTGAAGGCCAACATAGTTTATTTTGATTCCGTATGCATTTACTGTGATAACAGCCACATGTGTTCATATTGTCTTATTATGTGCTTTTATCGCTCTGAAAGCGTTAATTTTGACAGTCTAATGCAGCGAATGTCACTATTTAAGATTCAGCTGTGGTGATTTATCAAACTATGTTAGAATGACAATTCCACTTTAGAAACATTCATTTATGCATAGTATTGAAGGCCAACATAGTTTATTTTGATTCCGTATGCATTTACTGTGAAAAAAACAAAAATTGTTCATATTGCTCTTTATGTACTTCTCTCGCTCTGAAAGCGTTAATTTTGACAGTCTAATGCAGCGAATGTCACTATTTAAGATTCAGCTGTGGTGATTTATCAAACTATGTTAGAATGACAATTCCACTTTAGAAACATTCATTTATGCATAGTATTGAAGGCCAACATAGTTTATTTAGATTCCGTATGCATTTACTGTGAAAAAAACAAAAATTGTTCATATTGCTCTTTATGTACTTCTCTCGCTCTGAAAGCGTTAATTTTGACAGTCTAATGCAGCGAATGTCACTATTTAAGATTCAGCTGTGGTGATTTATCAAACTATGTTAGAATGACAATTCCACTTTAGAAACATTCATTTATGCATAGTATTGAAGGCCAACATAGTTTATTTAGATTCCGTATGCATTTACTGTGAAAAAAACAAAAATTGTTCATATTGCTCTTTATGTACTTCTCTCGCTCTGAAAGCGTTAATTTTGACAGTCTAATGCAGCGAATGTCACTATTTAAGATTCAGCTGTGGTGATTTATCAAACTATGTTAGAATGACAATTCCACTTTAGAAACATTCATTTATGCATAGTATTGAAGGCCAACATAGTTTATTTTGATTCCGTATGCATTTACTGTGAAAAAAACAAAAATTGTTCATATTGCTCTTTATGTACTTCTCTCGCTCTGAAAGCGTTAATTTTGACAGTCTAATGCAGCGAATGTCACTATTTAAGATTCAGCTGTGGTGATTTATCAAACTATGTTAGAATGACAATTCCACTTTAGAAACATTCATTTATGCATAGTATTGAAGGCCAACATAGTTTATTTAGATTCCGTATGCATTTACTGTGAAAAAAACAAAAATTGTTCATATTGCTCTTTATGTACTTCTCTCGCTCTGAAAGCGTTAATTTTGACAGTCTAATGCAGCGAATGTCACTATTTAAGATTCAGCTGTGGTGATTTATCAAACTATGTTAGAATGACAATTCCACTTTAGAAACATTCATTTATGCATAGTATTGAAGGCCAACATAGTTTATTTTGATTCCGTATGCATTTACTGTGAAAAAAACAAAAATTGTTCATATTGCTCTTTATGTACTTCTCTCGCTCTGAAAGCGTTAATTTTGACAGTCTAATGCAGCGAATGTCACTATTTAAGATTCAGCTGTGGTGATTTATCAAACTATGTTAGAATGACAATTCCACTTTAGAAACATTCATTTATGCATAGTATTGAAGGCCAACATAGTTTATTTTGATTCCGTATGCATTTACTGTGATAACAGCCACATGTGTTCATATTGTCTTATTATGTGCTTTTATCGCTCTGAAAGCGTTAATTTTGACAGTCTAATGCAGCGAATGTCACTATTTAAGATTCAGCTGTGGTGATTTATCAAACTATGTTAGAATGACAATTCCACTTTAGAAACATTCATTTATGCATAGTATTGAAGGCCAACATAGTTTATTTAGATTCCGTATGCATTTACTGTGAAATAAACAAAAATTGTTCATATTGCTCTTTATGTACTTCTCTCGCTCTGAAAGCGTTAATTTTGACAGTCTAATGCAGCGAATGTCACTATTTAAGATTCAGCTGTGGTGATTTATCAAACTATGTTAGAATGACAATTCCACTTTAGAAACATTCATTTATGCATAGTATTGAAGGCCAACATAGTTTATTTTGATTCCGTATGCATTTACTGTGATAACAGCA